>NW_028295784.1:2405000-3005000 GCF_964341445.2 Mesoplodon mirus
CACAGGTACCGTTCCAAAAACCAACTATGGAATAGACAAGACCTACACCTTCCTCAGTGAAAGGGACTCAAAACCCCATATTTCCCGCAGAGGAATAGATCTGACTAGTAAGAATCTTAAAACCTATTTATTGATATGTCTCCGTAAGGGAATCAAGTGTGTCTAGACTGGCATAAACATGGCAGCGAGAATCAGCTCAAACCCACTCTAAAAAGGAATTTCAAAAACAGAACAAAGAAACAGGGAAATTCTTTACAATTCCTTCAGGGTCTCTGATGCAACCTGGAATGACCCTATTTACAATGACAGCTGGATGTGGCATAAGGCTGGACACTTGGGACTGAGAGGATTGGTGAGATTGGGTGAGCAAATGCAGACCCTTTAAAGCAATAATGCATGGCACCCATTCCATGGGTCCCAGCTCTCCAGGTTGAAGGGAATATTACTACAGCTATAACGTGTACGGGAAACCAAGAGAATGGACACACTGTGAATACGAAAGGTTTCTAAAACTCAACGAAGAGTCCCTCTCCTGGTGCTCCTGTTTGACTTTCCAACTGCTTTCCTATCAATCTCCCAACTTGGAGAGACAGCCCCTTTAAGCTCCTGGTTCGCACAGGTTGCCAATTTGGCAGAGGATGAAAGGGAAGAGGGAGAACCAATGAGAGAGTAGCTTTTAGGCATTTGGATGGGCACATGTCACTCTAATTTCCCGGCAGGAAGAAGAATGAACCAAAGTCTCAGCCACCCACCGGGAACCAGTATAGGTACTGAACCAAAAGTTTGGACTTGCGTTCAGCTCACAAAAAACGAGTTGAAAAATGGAGCTCAGGGGCACAGCAATTCACAAACTGGCAGAGTAATCAAGGCCAACTATCGTCCAAAAATCTGTTGAGGGAAGGCAATGAGGCGGACTTGAAAGCGAGGCAGAATAGCAGGAAACAGATTTCAAGAGGTACGTTGGAATCGCCTGTAAAGCACAGGAAGAGGGGCACAACTTCGACAATGATGCACTTGGCCAAAAAGGGCGTATGCGTTTTCTCCTGAATATATTCAGGAGAAAACGCATACGCCCTTTTTGGCCAAGCAAGCAAGCGGGCAATGCAAATCTGCACTACAAAGAAGTATCACTTCCCACCGGTCAAAAGGGACATCCACAAAATGTGTAAAAACCAGAAAGGCAAGGCAGGCCCTGGAGAACAGGGAGCCTTGTTATGCTGATGGGCGGGATGTAAGTTGCCAACTGCCTCACTGGAGGAGTGCATTGTGTTCCCTAAAACAAGTAAACAACAGAGCTACAGAGCCAAGGGCACTTCCAGTCTAGGGAATATACCTTGGGAAAACTGAAAATACATAAGACAGAGCCACCCCCAAATTGAGGGCTGCACTGCTTACAGGAACCTCAACCTGGGTACACCTGAAATATCCCAGGAAATTTAAAAATGGTTCCAAACATCGTGGAACTTACGTACGATGGAATATCCCTCAGCCATGAAACCAATGTCATAAGACCAGTAGCAGCAAAATGAGTGGATTCAGGTACGATGATTCTAAGTGAAAGAAGTCACACAGAAAAAGAAACTTATCATAAGATATCACTTAGGAAGATCCTGTAAACATGGCTACACATGAACTGAGTTAGGCAAGAGAACAGAGTCTCTCATTTAGAAAACACTCTTATGCCTGCTTAAGGGGGAAGGAGAGGTGGGGTGATGCATCAAACCAGAGTTTGATATAAGCACAGGTACCGTTCCAAAAACCAACTATGGAATAGACAAGACCTACACCTTCCTCAGTGAAAGGGACTCAAAACCCCATATTTCCCGCAGAGGAATAGATCTGACTAGTAAGACTCTTAAAACCTATGTATTGATATGTCTCCGTAAGGGAATCAAGTGTGTCTAGACTGGCATAAACATGGCAGCGAGAATCAGCTCAAACCCACTCTAAAAAGGAATTTCAAAAACAGAACAAAGAAACAGGGAAATTCTTTAGAATTCCTTCAGGGTCTCTGATGCAACCTGGAATGACCCTATCTACGATGACAGCTGGATGTGGCATGAGGCTGGACACTTGGGACTGAGAGGATTGGTGAGATTGGGTGAGCAAATGCAGACCCTTTAAAGCAATAATGCATGGCAACCATTCCATGGGTCCCAGCTCTCCAGGTTGAAGGGAATATTACTACAGCTATAACGTGTACGGGAAACCTAGAGAATGGACACATTGTGAATACGAAAGGTTTCTAAAACTCAACGAAGAGCCCCTCCCCTGGTGCTCCGGTTTGACTTTCCAACTGCTTTCCTGTCAATCTCCCAACTTGGAGAGACAGCCCCTTTAAGCTCCTGGTTCACACAGGTTGCCAATTTGTCAGAGGATGAAAGGGAAGAGGGAGAACCAATGAGAGATTAGCTGTTAGGCATTTGGATGGGCACATGTCACTGTAATTTCCCGGCAGGAAGAAGAATTAACCAAAGTCTCAGCCACCCACCGGGAACCAGTATAGGTCCTGAACCAAAAGTTTGGACTTGCGTTCAGCTCACAAAAAACGAGTTGAAAAATGGAGCTCAGGGACACAGCAATTCACAAACTGGCAGCGTAATCAAGGTCAACTATCGTCCAAAAATCTGTTGAGGGAAGGCAACGAGGCGGACTTGAAAGCGAGGCAGAAGAGCAGGAAAGAGATTTCAAGAGGTACGTTGGAATCGCCTGTAAAGCACAGGAAGAGAGGCACAACTCCGAAAATGATGCACTTGGCCCAAAAGGGCGTATGCATTTTCTCCTGAATATATTCAGGAGAAAACGCATACGCCCTTTTTGGCCAAGCAAGCAAGCGGGCAATGCAAATCTGCACTACAAAGAAGTATCACTTCCCACCGGTCAAAAGGGACATCCACAAAATGTGTAAAAACCAGAAAGGCAAGGCAGGCCCTGGAGAACAGGGAGCCTTGTTATGCTGATGGGCGGGATGTAAGTTGCCAACTGCCTCACTGGAGGAGTGCATTGTGTTCCCTAAAACAAGTAAACAACAGAGCTACAGAGCCAAGGGAACTTCCAGTCTAGGGAATATACCTTGGGAAAATTGAAAATCCATAAGACAGAGCCACCCCCAAATTGAGGTCTGCACTGCTTACAGGAACCTCAACCTGGGTACACCTGAAATATCCCAGGAAATATAAAAATGGTTCCAAACATCGTGGAACTTACGTACGATGGAATATCCCTCAGCCATGAAATCAATGTCATAAGACCAGTAGCAGCAAAATGAGTGGATTCAGGTACGATGATTCTAAGTGAAAGAAGTCACACAGAAAAAGAAACTTATCATAAGATATCACTTAGGAAGATCCTGTAAACATGGCTACACATGAACTGAGTTAGGCAAGAGAACAGAGTCTCACATTTAGAAAACACTCTTATGACTCCTTAAGGGGGAAAGAGAGGTGGGGTGATGCATCAAACCAGAGTTTGATATAAGCACAGGTACCGTTCCAAAAACCAACTATGGAATAGACAAGACCTACACCTTCCTCAGTGAAAGGGACTCAAAACCCCATATTTCCCGCAGAGGAATAGATCTGACTAGTAAGAATCTTAAACCCTATGTATTGATATGTCTCCGTAAGGGAATCAAGTGTGTGTAGACTGGCATAAACATGGCAGCGAGAATCAGCTCAAACCCACTCTAAAAAGGAATTTCAAAAACAGAACAAAGAAACAGGGAAATTCTTTACAATTCCTTCAGGGTCTCTGATGCAACCTGGAATGACCCTATTTACAATGACAGCTGGATGTGGCATAAGGCTGGACACTTGGGACTGAGAGGATTGGTGAGATTGGGTGAGCAAATGCAGACCCTTTAAAGCAATAATGCATGGCACCCATTCCATGGGTCCCAGCTCTCCAGGTTGAAGGGAATATTACTACAGCTATAACGTGTACGGGAAACCAAGAGAATGGACACACTGTGAATACGAAAGGTTTCTAAAACTCAACGAAGAGTCCCTCTCCTGGTGCTCCGGTTTGACTTTCCAACTGCTTTCCTATCAATCTCCCAACTTGGAGAGACAGCCTCTTTAAGCTCCTGGTTCGCACAGGTTGCCAATTTGGCAAGGATGAAACGGAAGAGGGAGAACCAATGAGAGAGTAGCTGTTAGGCATTTGGATGGGCACATGTCACTCTAATTTCCCGGCAGGAAGAAGAATGAACCAAAGTCTCAGACATCCACTGGGAACCAGTATAGGTACTGAACCAAAAGTTTGGACTTGCGTTCAGCTCACAAAAAACGAGTTGAAAAATGGAGCTCAGGGGCACAGCAATTCACAAACTGGCAGAGTAATCAAGGCCAACTATCGTCCAAAAATCTGTTGAGGGAAGGCAATGAGGCGGACTTGAAAGCGAGGCAGAATAGCAGGAAACAGATTTCAAGAGGTACGTTGGAATCGCCTGTAAAGCACAGGAAGAGGGGCACAACTTCGACAATGATGCACTTGGCCAAAAAGGGCGTATGCGTTTTCTCCTGAATATATTCAGGAGAAAACGCATACGCCCTTTTTGGCCAAGCAAGCAAGCGGGCAATGCAAATCTGCACTACAAAGAAGTATCACTTCCCACCGGTCAAAAGGGACATCCACAAAATGTGTAAAAACCAGAAAGGCAAGGCAGGCCCTGGAGAACAGGGAGCCTTGTTATGCTGATGGGCGGGATGTAAGTTGCCAACTGCCTCACTGGAGGAGTGCATTGTGTTCCCTAAAACAAGTAAACAACAGAGCTACAGAGCCAAGGGCACGTCCAGTCTAGGGAATATACCTTGGGAAAACTGAAAATCCATAAGACAGAGCCACCCCCAAATTGAGGGCTGCACTGCTTACAGGAACCTCAACCTGGGTACACCTGAAATATCCCAGGAAATTTAAAAATGGTTCCAAACATCGTGGAACTTACGTACAATGGAATATCCCTCAGCCATGAAATCAATGTCATAAGACCAGTAGCAGCAAAATGAGTGGATTCAGGTACGATGATTCTAAGTGAAAGAAGTCACACAGAAAAAGAAACTTATCATAAGATATCACTTAGGATGATCCTGTAAACATGGCTACACATGAACTGAGTTAGGAAAGAGAACAGAGTCTCACATTTAGAAAACACTCTTATTCCTGCTTAAGGGGGAAGGAGAGGTGGGGTGATGCATCAAACCAGAGTTTGATATAAGCACAGGTACCGTTCCAAAAACCAACTATGGAATAGACAAGACCTACACCTTCCTCAGTGAAAGGGACTCAAAACCCCATATTTCCTGCAGAGGAATAGATCAGACTAGTAAGAATCTTAAAACCTATGTATTGATATGTCTCCATAAGGGAATCAAGTGTGTCTAGACTGGCATAAACATGGCAGCGAGAATCAGCTCAAACCCACTCTAAAATGGAAATTCAAAAACAGAACAAAGAAACAGGGAAATTCTTTACAATTCCTTCAGGGTCTCTGATGCAACCAGGAATGACCCTATCTACAATGACAGCTGGATGTGGCATGAGGCTGGACACTTGGGACTGAGAGGATTGGTGAGATTGGGTGAGCAAATTTAGACCCTTTAAAGCAATAATGCATGGCACGCATTCCATGGGTCCCAGCTCTCCAGGTTGAAGGGAATATTACTACAGCTATAACATGTACGGGAAACCTACAGAATGGACACACAGTAAATACGAATCGTTTCTAAAACTCAACGAAGAGCCCCTCCCCTGGTGCTCCGGTTTGACTTTCCAACTGCTTTCCTATCAATCTCCCAACTTGGAGAGACAGCCCCTTTAAGCTCCTGGTTCGCACAGGTTGCCAGTTTGGCAGAGGATGAAAGGGAAGAGGGAGAACCAATGAGAGAGTAGCTGTTAGGCATTTGGATGGGCACATGTCACTCTAATTTCCCGGCAGGAAGAAGAATTAGCCAAAGTCTCAGCCACCCACCGGGAACCAGTAGAGGTCCTGAACCAAAAGTTTGGACTTGCGTTCAGCTCACAAAAAACGAGTTGAAAAATGGAGCTCAGGGGCACAGCAATTCACAAACTGGCAGAGTAATCAAGGCCAACTATCGTCCAAAAATCTGTTGAGGGAAGGCAACGAGGCGGACTTGAAAGCGAGGCACAATAGCAGGAAACAGATTTCAAGAGGTACGTTGGAATCGCCTGTAAAGCACAGGAAGACGGGCACAACTTCGACAATGATGCACTTGGCCAAAAAGGGCGTATGTGTTTTCTCCTGAATATATTCAGGAGAAAACGCATACGCCCTTTTAGGCCAAGCAAGCAAGCGGGCAATGCAAATCTGCACTACAAAGTAGTATCACTTCCCACCGGTCAAAAGGGACATCCACAAAATGTGTAAAAACCAGAAAGGCAAGGCAGGCCCTGGAGAACAGGGAGCCTTGTTATGCTGATGGGCGGGATGTAAGTTGCCAACTGCCTCACTGGAAGAGTGCATTGTGTTCCCTAAAACAAGTAAACAACAGAGCTACAGAGCCAAGGGCACTTCCAGTCTAGGGAATATACCTTGGGAAAACTGAAAATCCATAAGACAGAGCCACCCCCAAATTGAGGGCTGCACTGCTTACAGGAACCTCAACCTGGGTACACCTGAAATATCCCAGGAAATATAAAAATGGTTCCAAACATCGTGGAACTTACGTACGATGGAATATCCCTCAGCCATGAAATCAATGTCATAAGACCAGTAGCAGCTAAATGAGTGGATTCAGGTACGATGATTCTAAGTGAAAGAAGTCACACAGAAAAAGAAACTTATCATAAGATATCACTTAGGAAGATCCTGTAAACATGGCTACACATGAACTGAGTTAGGCAAGAGAACAGAGTCTCACATTTAGAAAACACTCTTATGCCTGCTTAAGGGGGAAGGAGAGGTGGGGTGATGCATCAAACCAGAGTTTGATATAAGCACAGGTACCGTTCCAAAAACCAACTATGGAATAGACAAGACCTACACCTTCCTCAGTGAAAGGGACTCAAAACCCCATATTTCCCGCAGAGGAATAGATCTGACTAGTAAGAATCTTAAAACCTATGTATTGATATGTCTCCGTAAGGGAATCAAGTGTGTCTAGACTGGCATAAACAGGGCAGCGAGAATCAGCTCAAACCCACTCTAAAAAGGAATTTCAAAAACAGAACAAAGAAACAGGAAAATTCTTTACAATTCCTTCAGGGTCTCTGATGCAACCTGGAATGACCCTATCTACAATGACAGCTGGATGTGGCATAAGGCTGGACACTTGGGACTTAGAGGATTGGTGAGATTGGGTGAGCAAATGCAGACCCTTTAAAGCAATAATGCATGGCACCCACTCCATGGGTCCCAACTCTCCAGGTTGAAGGGAATATTACTACAGCTATAACATGTACGGGAAACCTAGAGAATGGACACACTGTGAATACGAAAGTTTTCTAAAACTCAACGAAGAGCCCCTCTCCTGGTGCTCCGGTTTGACTTTCCAACTGCTTTCCTATCAATCTCCCAACTTGGAGAGACAGCCCCTTTAAGCTCCTGGTTCGCACAGGTTGCCAATTTGGCAGAGGATGAAAGGGAAGAGGGAGAACCAATGAGAGAGTAGCTGTTAGGCATTTGGATGGGCACATGTCACTCTAATTTCCCGGCAGGAAGAAGAATTAACCAAAGTCTCAGCCACCCACCGGGAACCAGTAGAGGTCCTGAACCAAAAGTTTGGACTTGCGTTCAGCTCACAAAAAACGAGTTGAAAAATGGAGCTCAGGGGCACAGCAATTCACAAATTGGCAGAGTAATCAAGGCCAACTATCTTCCAAAAATCTGTTGAGGGAAGGCAACGAGGCGGACTTGAAAGCGAGGCACAATAGCAGGAAACAGATTTCAAGAGGTACGTTGGAATCGCCTGTAAAGCACAGGAAGAGGGGCACAACTTCGACAATGATGCACTTGGCCAAAAAGGGTGTATGCGTTTTCTCCTGAATATATTCAGGAGAAAACGCATACGCCCTTTTAGGCCAAGCAAGCAAGCGGGCAATGCAAATCTGCACTACAAAGAAGTATCACTTCCCACCGGTCAAAAGGGACATCCACAAAATGTGTAAAAACCAGAAAGGCAAGGCAGGCCCTGGAGAACAGGGAGCCTTGTTATGCTGATGGGCGGGATGTAAGTTGCCAACTGCCTCACTGGAGGAGTGCATTGTGTTCCCTAAAACAAGTAAACAACAGAGCTACAGAGCCAAGGGCACGTCCAGTCTAGGGAATATACCTTGGGCAAATTGAAAATCCATAAGACAGAGCCACCCCCAAATTGAGGGCTGCACTGCTTACAGGAACCTCAACCTGGGTACACCTGAAATATCCCAGGAAATATAAAAATGGTTCCAAACATCGTGGAACATACGTACGATGGAATATCCCTCAGCCATGAAATCAATGTCATAAGACCAGTAGCAGCAAAATGAGTGGATTCAGGTACGATGATTCTAAGTGAAAGAAGTCACACAGAAAAAGAAACTTATCATAAGATATCACTTAGGAAGATCCTGTAAACATGGCTACACATGAACTGAGTTAGGCAAGAGAACAGAGTCTCACATTTAGAAAACACTCTTATGCCTGCTTAAGGGGGAAGGAGAGGTGGGGTGATGCATCAAACCAGAGTTTGATATAAGCACAGGTACTGTTCCAAAAACCAACTATGGAATAGACAAGACCTACACCTTCCTCAGTGAAAGGGACTCAAAACCCCATATTTCCCGCTGAGGAATAGATCTGACTAGTAAGAATCTTAAAACCTATGTATTGATATGTCTCCGTAACGGAATCAAGTGTGTCTAGACTGGCATAAACATGGCAGCGAGAATCAGCTCAAACCCACTCTAAAAAGGAATTTCAAAAACAGAACAAAGAAACAGGGAAATGCTTTACAATTCCTTCAGGGTCTCTGATGCAACCTGGAATGACCCTATCTACAATGACAGCTGGATGTGGCATGAGGCTGGACACTTGGGACTGAGAGGATTGGTGAGATTGGGTGAGCAAATGCAGACCCTTTAAAGCAATAATGCATGGCACCCATTCCATGGGTCCCAGCTCTCCAGGTTGAAGGGAATATTACTACAGATATAACATGTACGGGAAACCTAGAGAATGGACACACTGTGAATACGAAAGGTTTCTAAAACTCAACGAAGAGCCCCTCTCCTGGTGCTCCGGTTTGACTTTCCAACTGCTTTCCTATCAATCTCCCAACTTGGAGAGACAGCCCCTTTAAGCTCCTGGTTCGCACAGGTTGCCAATTTGGCAGAGGATGAAAGGGAAGAGGGAGAACCAATGAGAGAGTAGCTGTTAGGCATTTGGATGGGCACATGTCACTCTAACTTCCCGGCAGGAAGAAGAATTAACCAAAGTCTCAGCCACCCACCGGGAACCAGTAGAGGTCCTGAACCAAAAGTTTGGACTTGCGTTCAGCTCACAAAAAACGAGTTGAAAAATGGAGCTCAGGGGCACAGCAATTCACAAACTGGCAGAGTAATCAAGGCCAACTATCGTCCAAAAATCTGTTGAGGGAAGGCAACGAGGCGGACTTGAAAGCGAGGCACAATAGCAGGAAACAGATTTCAAGAGGTACGTTGGAATCGCCTGTAAAGCACAGGAAGAGGGGCACAACTTCGACAATGATGCACTTGGCCAAAAAGGGCGTATGCGTTTTCTCCTGAATATATTCAGGAGAAAACGCATACGCCCTTTTTGGCCAAGCAAGCAAGCGGGCAATGCAAATCTGCACTACAAAGAAGTATCACTTCCCACCGGTCAAAAGGGACATCCACAAAATGTGTAAAAACCAGAAAGGCAAGGCAGGCCCTGGAGAACAGGGAGCCTTGTTATGCTGATGGGCGGGATGTAAGTTGCCAACTGCCTCACTGGAGGAGTGCATTGTGTTCCCTAAAACAAGTAAACAACAGAGCTACAGAGCCAAGGGCACGTCCAGTCTAGGGAATATACCTTGGGAAAACTGAAAATCCATAAGACAGAGCCACCCCCAAATTGAGGGCTGCACTGCTTACAGGAACCTCAACCTGGGTACACCTGAAATATCCCAGGAAATATAAAAATGGTTCCAAACATCGTGGAACTTAGGTACGATGGAATATCCCTCAGCCATGAAATCAATGTCATAAGACCAGTAGCAGCAAAATGAGTGGATTCAGGTACGATGATTCTAAGTGAAAGAAGTCACACAGAAAAAGAAACTTATCATAAGATATCACTTAGGAAGATCCTGTAAACATAGCTACACATGAACTGAGTTAGGCAAGAGAACAGAGTCTCACATTTAGAAAACACTCTTATGCCTGCTTAAGGGGGAAGGAGAGGTGGGGTGATGCATCAAACCAGAGTTTGATATAAGCACAGGTACCGTTCCAAAAACCAACTATGGAATAGACAAGACCTACACCTTCCTCAGTGAAAGGGACTCAAAACCCCATATTTCCCGCAGAGGAATAGATCTGACTAGTAAGAATCTTAAAACCTATGTATTGATATGTCTCCGTAAGGGAATCAAGTGTGTCTAGACTGGCATAAACAGGGAAGCGAGAATCAGCTCAAACCCACTCTAAAAAGGAATTTCAAAAACAGAACAAAGAAACAGGGAAATTCTTTACAATTCCTTCAGGGTCTCTGATGCAACCTGGAATGACCCTATCTACAATGACAGCTGGATGTGGCATAAGGCTGGACACTTGGGAATGAGAGGATTGGTGAGATTGGGTGAGCAAATGCACACCCTTTAAAGCAATAATGCATGGCACCCATTCCATGGGTCCCAGCTCTCCAGGTTGAAGGGAATATTACTACAGCTATAACATGTACGGGAAACCTAGAGAATGGACACACTGTGAATACGAAAGGTTTCTAAAACTCAACGAAGAGCCCCTCTCCTGGTGCTCCGGTTTGACTTTCCAACTGCTGTCCTATCAATCTCCCAACTTGGAGAGACAGCCCCTTTAAGCTCCTGGTTCGCACAGGTTGCCAATTTGGCAGAGGATGAAAGGGAAGAGGGAGAACCAATGAGAGAGTAGCTGTTAGGCATTTGGATGGGCACATGTCACTCTAACTTCCCGGCAGGAAGATGAATTAACCAAAGTCTCAGCCACCCACCGGGAACCAGTAGAGGTCCTGAACCAAAAGTTTGGACTTGCGTTCAGCTCACAAAAAACGAGTTGAAAAATGGAGCTCAGGGGCACAGCAATTCACAAACTGGCAGAGTAATCAAGGCCAACTATCGTCCAAAAATCTGTTGAGGGAAGGCAACGAGGCGGACTTGAAAGCGAGGCACAATAGCAGGAAACAGATTTCAAGAGGTACGTTGGAATCGCCTGTAAAGCACAGGAAGAGGGGCACAACTTCGACAATGATGCACTTGGCCAAAAAGGGCGTATGCGTTTTCTCCTGAATATATTCAGGAGAAAACGCATACGCCCTTTTTGGCCAAGCAAGCAAGCGGGCAATGCAAATCTGCACTACAAAGAAGTATCACTTCCCACCGGTCAAAAGGGACATCCACAAAATGTGTAAAAACCAGAAAGGCAAGGCAGGCCCTGGAGAACAGGGAGCCTTGTTATGCTGATGGGCGGGATGTAAGTTGCCAACTGCCTCACTGGAGGAGTGCATTGTGTTCCCTAAAACAAGTAAACAACAGAGCTACAGAGCCAAGGGCACGTCCAGTCTAGGGAATATACCTTGGGAAAACTGAAAATCCATAAGACAGAGCCACCCCCAAATTGAGGGCTGCACTGCTTACAGGAACCTCAACCTGGGTACACCTGAAATATCCCAGGAAATATAAAAATGGTTCCAAACATCGTGGAACTTAGGTACGATGGAATATCCCTCAGCCATGAAATCAATGTCATAAGACCAGTAGCAGCAAAATGAGTGGATTCAGGTACGATGATTCTAAGTGAAAGAAGTCACACAGAAAAAGAAACTTATCATAAGATATCACTTAGGAAGATCCTGTAAACATGGCTACACATGAACTGAGTTAGGCAAGAGAACAGAGTCTCACATTTAGAAAGCACTCTTATGCCTGCTTAAGGGGGAAGGAAGGGTGGGGTGATGCATCAAACCAGAGTTTGATATAAGCACAGGTACCGTTCCAAAAACCAACTATGGAATAGACAAGACCTACACCTTCCTCAGTGAAAGGGACTCAAAACCCCATATTTCCCGCAGAGGAATAGATCTGACTAGTAAGAATCTTAAAACCTATGTATTGATATGTCTCCGTAAGGGAATCAAGTGTGTCTAGACTGGCATAAACATGGCAGCGAGAATCAGCTCAAACCCACTCTAAAAAGGAATTTCAAAAACAGAACAAAGAAACAGGGAAATTCTTTACAATTCCTTCAGGGTCTCTGATGCAACCTGGAATGACCCTATCTATGATGACAGCTGGATGTGGCATGAGGCTGGACACTTGGGACTGAGAGGATTGGTGAGATTGGGTGAGCAAATGCAGACCCTTTAAAGCAATAATGCATGGCACCCATTCCATGGGTCCCAGCTCTCCAGGTTGAAGGGAATATTACTACATCTATAACATGTACGGGAAACCTAGAGAATGGACACACTGTGAATACGAAAGGTTTCTAAAACTCAACCAAGAGCCCCTCTCCTGGTGCTCCGGTTTGACTTTCCAACTGCTTTCCTATCAATCTCCCAACTTGGAGAGACAGCCCCTTTAAGCTCCTGGTTCGCACAGGTTGCCAGTTTGGCAGAGGATGAAAGGGAAGAGGGAGAATCAATGAGAGAGTAGCTGTTAGGCATTTGGATGGGCACATGTCACTCTAATTTCCCGGCAGGAAGAAGAATTAACCAAAGTCTCAGCCACCCACCGGGAACCAGTATAGGTCCTGAACCAAAAGTTTGGACTTGGGTTCAGCTCACAAAAAACGAGTTGAAAAATGGAGCTCAGGGGCACAGCAATTCACAAACTGGCAGAGAAATCAAGGCCAACTATCGTCCAAAAATCTGTTGAGGGAAGGCAACGAGGCGGACTTGAAAGCGAGGCACAATAGCAGGAAACAGATTTCAAGAGGTACGTTGGAATCACCTGTAAAGCACAGGAAGAGGGGCACAACTTCGACAATGATGCACTTGGCCAAAAAGGGCGTATGCGTTTTCTCCTGAATATATTCAGGAGAAAACGCATACGCTCTTTTTGGCCAAGCAAGCAAGCGGGCAATGCAAATCTGCACTACAAAGAAGTATCACTTCCCACCGGTCAAAAGGGACATCCACAAAATGTTTAAAAACCAGAAAGGCAAGACAGGCCCTGGAGAACAGGGAGCCTTGTTATGCTGATGGGCGGGATGTAAGTTGCCAACTGCCTCACTGGAGGAGTGCATTGTGTTCCCTAAAACAAGTAAACAACAGAGCTACAGAGCCAAGGGCACGTCCAGTCTAGGGAATATACCTTGGGAAAACTGAAAATCCATAAGACAGAGCCACCCCCAAATTGAGGGCTGCACTGCTTACAGGAACCTCAACCTGGGTACACCTGAAATATCCCAGGAAATATAAAAATGGTTCCAAACATCGTGGAACTTACGTACGATGGAATATCCCTCAGCCATGAAATCAATGTCATAAGACCAGTAGCAGCAAAATGAGTGGATTCAGGTACGATGATTCTAAGTGAAAGAAGTCACACAGAAAAAGAAACTTATCATAAGATATCACTTAGGAAGATCCTGTAAACATAGCTACACATGAACTGAGTTAGGCAAGAGAACAGAGTCTCACATTTAGAAAACACTCTTATGCCTGCTTAAGGGGGAAGGAGAGGTGGGGTGATGCATCAAACCAGAGTTTGATATAAGCACAGGTACCGTTCCAAAAACCAACTATGGAATAGACAAGACCTACACCTTCCTCAGTGAAAGGGACTCAAAACCCCATATTTCCCGCAGAGGAATAGATCTGACTAGTAAGAATCTTAAAACCTATGTATTGATATGTCTCCGTAAGGGAATCAAGTGTGTCTAGACTGGCATAAACATGGCAGCGAGAATCAGCTCAAACCCACTCTAAAAAGGAATTTCAAAAACAGAACAAAGAAACAGGGAAATTCTTTACAATTCCTTCAGGGTCTCTGATGCAACCTGGAATGACCCTATCTACAATGACAGCTGGATGTGGCATAAGGCTGGACACTTGGGACTGAGAGGATTGGTGAGATTGGGTGAGCAAATGCAGACCCTTTAAAGCAATAATGCATGGCACCCATTCCATGGGTCCCAGCTCTCCAGGTTGAAGGGAATATTACTACAGCTATAACATGTACGGGAAACCTAGAGAATGGACACACTGTGAATACGAAAGGTTTCTAAAACTCAACGAAGAGCCCCTCTCCTGGTGCTCCGGTTTGACTTTCCAACTGCTGTCCTATCAATCTCCCAACTTGGAGAGACAGCCCCTTTAAGCTCCTGGTTCGCACAGGTTGCCAATTTGGCAGAGGATGAAAGGGAAGAGGGAGAACCAATGAGAGAGTAGCTGTTAGGCATTTGGATGGGCACATGTCACTCTAACTTCCCGGCAGGAAGATGAATTAACCAAAGTCTCAGCCACCCACCGGGAACCAGTAGAGGTCCTGAACCAAAAGTTTGGACTTGCGTTCAGCTCACAAAAAACGAGTTGAAAAATGGAGCTCAGGGGCACAGCAATTCACAAACTGGCAGAGTAATCAAGGCCAACTATCGTCCAAAAATCTGTTGAGGGAAGGCAACGAGGCGGACTTGAAAGCGAGGCACAATAGCAGGAAACAGATTTCAAGAGGTACGTTGGAATCGCCTGTAAAGCACAGGAAGAGGGGCACAACTTCGACAATGATGCACTTGGCCAAAAAGGGAGTATGCGTTTTCTCCTGAATATATTCAGGAGAAAACGCATACGCCCTTTTTGGCCAAGCAAGCAAGCGGGCAATGCAAATCTGCACTACAAAGAAGTATCACTTCCCACCGGTCAAAAGGGACATCCACAAAATGTGTAAAAACCAGAAAGGCAAGGCAGGCCCTGGAGAACAGGGAGCCTTGTTATGCTGATGGGCGGGATGTAAGTTGCCAACTGCCTCACTGGAGGAGTGCATTGTGTTCCCTAAAACAAGTAAACAACAGAGCTACAGAGCCAAGGGCACGTCCAGTCTAGGGAATATACCTTGGGAAAACTGAAAATCCATAAGACAGAGCCACCCCCAAATTGAGGGCTGCACTGCTTACAGGAACCTCAACCTGGGTACACCTGAAATATCCCAGGAAATATAAAAATGGTTCCAAACATCGTGGAACTTAGGTACGATGGAATATCCCTCAGCCATGAAATCAATGTCATAAGACCAGTAGCAGCAAAATGAGTGGATTCAGGTACGATGATTCTAAGTGAAAGAAGTCACACAGAAAAAGAAACTTATCATAAGATATCACTTAGGAAGATCCTGTAAACATGGCTACACATGAACTGAGTTAGGCAAGAGAACAGAGTCTCACATTTAGAAAGCACTCTTATGCCTGCTTAAGGGGGAAGGAAGGGTGGGGTGATGCATCAAACCAGAGTTTGATATAAGCACAGGTACCGTTCCAAAAACCAACTATGGAATAGACAAGACCTACACCTTCCTCAGTGAAAGGGACTCAAAACCCCATATTTCCCGCAGAGGAATAGATCTGACTAGTAAGAATCTTAAAACCTATGTATTGATATGTCTCCGTAAGGGAATCAAGTGTGTCTAGACTGGCATAAACATGGCAGCGAGAATCAGCTCAAACCCACTCTAAAAAGGAATTTCAAAAACAGAACAAAGAAACAGGGAAATTCTTTACAATTCCTTCAGGGTCTCTGATGCAACCTGGAATGACCCTATCTATGATGACAGCTGGATGTGGCATGAGGCTGGACACTTGGGACTGAGAGGATTGGTGAGATTGGGTGAGCAAATGCAGACCCTTTAAAGCAATAATGCATGGCACCCATTCCATGGGTCCCAGCTCTCCAGGTTGAAGGGAATATTACTACAGCTATAACATGTACGGGAAACCTAGAGAATGGACACACTGTGAATACGAAAGGTTTCTAAAACTCAACGAAGAGCCCCTCTCCTGGTGCTCCGGTTTGACTTTCCAACTGCTTTCCTATCAATCTCCCAACTTGGAGAGACAGCCCCTTTAAGCTCCTGGTTCGCACAGGTTGCCAATTTGGCAGAGGATGAAAGGGAAGAGGGAGAACCAATGAGAGAGTAGCTGTTAGGCATTTGGATGGGCACATGTCACTCTAACTTCCCGGCAGGAAGAATAATTAACCAAAGTCTCAGCCACCCACCGGGAACCAGTAGAGGTCCTGAACCAAAAGTTTGGACTTGCGTTCAGCTCACAAAAAACGAGTTGAAAAATGGAGCTCAGGGGCACAGCAATTCACAAACTGGCAGAGTAATCAAGGCCAACTATCGTCCAAAAATCTGTTGAGGGAAGGCAACGAGGCGGACTTGAAAGCGAGGCACAATAGCAGGAAACAGATTTCAAGAGGTACGTTGGAATCGCCTGTAAAGCACAGGAAGAGGGGCACAACTTCGACAATGATGCACTTGGCCAAAAAGGGCGTATGCGTTTTCTCCTGAATATATTCAGGAGAAAACGCATACGCCCTTTTTGGCCAAGCAAGCAAGCGGGCAATGCAAATCTGCACTACAAAGAAGTATCACTTCCCACCGGTCAAAAGGGACATCCACAAAATGTGTAAAAACCAGAAAGGCAAGGCAGGCCCTGGAGAACAGGGAGCCTTGTTATGCTGATGGGCGGGATGTAAGTTGCCAACTGCCTCACTGGAGGAGTGCATTGTGTTCCCTAAAACAAGTAAACAACAGAGCTACAGAGCCAAGGGCACGTCCAGTCTAGGGAATATACCTTGGGAAAACTGAAAATCCATAAGACAGAGTCACCCCCAAATTGAGGGCTGCACTGCTTACAGGAACCTCAACCTGGGTACACCTGAAATATCCCAGGAAATATAAAAATGGTTCCAAACATCGTGGAACTTAGGTACGATGGAATATCCCTCATCCATGAAATCAATGTCATAAGACCAGTAGCAGCAAAATGAGTGGATTCAGGTACGATGATTCTAAGTGAAAGAAGTCACACAGAAAAAGAAACTTATCATAAGATATCACTTAGGAAGATCCTGTAAACATGGCTACACATGAACTGAGTTAGGCAAGAGAACAGAGTCTCACATTTAGAAAACACTCTTATGCCTGCTTAAGGGGGAAGGAGAGGTGGGGTGATGCATCAAACCAGAGTTTGATATAAGCACAGGTACCGTTCCAAAAACCAACTATGGGATAGACAAGACCTACACCTTCCTCAGTTAAAGGGACTCAAAACCCCATATTTCCCGCAGAGGAATAGATCTGACTAGTAAGAACCTTAAAACCTATGTATTGATATGTCTCCGTAAGGGAATCAAGTGTGTCTAGACTGGCATAAACATGGCAGCGAGAATCAGCTCAAACCCACTCTAAAAAGGAATTTCAAAAACAGAACAAAGAAACAGGGAAATTCTTTACAATTCCTTCAGGGTCTCTGATGCAACCTGGAATGACCCTATCTACAATGACAGCTGGATGTGGCATAAGGCTGGACACTTGGGACTGAGAGGATTGGTGAGATTGGGTGAGCAAATGCAGACCCTTTAAAGCAATAATGCATGGCACCCATTCCATGGGTCCCAGCTCTCCAGGTTGAAGGGAATATTACTACAGCTATAACATGTACGGGAAACCTAGAGAATGGACACACTGTGAATACGAAAGGTTTCTAAAACTCAACGAAGAGCCCCTCTCCTGGTGCTCCGGTTTGACTTTCCAACTGCTGTCCTATCAATCTCCCAACTTGGAGAGACAGCCCCTTTAAGCTCCTGGTTCGCACAGGTTGCCAATTTGGCAGAGGATGAAAGGGAAGAGGGAGAACCAATGAGAGAGTAGCTGTTAGGCATTTGGATGGGCACATGTCACTCTAACTTCCCGGCAGGAAGATGAATTAACCAAAGTCTCAGCCACCCACCGGGAACCAGTAGAGGTCCTGAACCAAAAGTTTGGACTTGCGTTCAGCTCACAAAAAACGAGTTGAAAAATGGAGCTCAGGGGCACAGCAATTCACAAACTGGCAGAGTAATCAAGGCCAACTATCGTCCAAAAATCTGTTGAGGGAAGGCAACGAGGCGGACTTGAAAGCGAGGCACAATAGCAGGAAACAGATTTCAAGAGGTACGTTGGAATCGCCTGTAAAGCACAGGAAGAGGGGCACAACTTCGACAATGATGCACTTGGCCAAAAAGGGAGTATGCGTTTTCTCCTGAATATATTCAGGAGAAAACGCATACGCCCTTTTTGGCCAAGCAAGCAAGCGGGCAATGCAAATCTGCACTACAAAGAAGTATCACTTCCCACCGGTCAAAAGGGACATCCACAAAATGTGTAAAAACCAGAAAGGCAAGGCAGGCCCTGGAGAACAGGGAGCCTTGTTATGCTGATGGGCGGGATGTAAGTTGCCAACTGCCTCACTGGAGGAGTGCATTGTGTTCCCTAAAACAAGTAAACAACAGAGCTACAGAGCCAAGGGCACGTCCAGTCTAGGGAATATACCTTGGGAAAACTGAAAATCCATAAGACAGAGCCACCCCCAAATTGAGGGCTGCACTGCTTACAGGAACCTCAACCTGGGTACACCTGAAATATCCCAGGAAATATAAAAATGGTTCCAAACATCGTGGAACTTAGGTACGATGGAATATCCCTCAGCCATGAAATCAATGTCATAAGACCAGTAGCAGCAAAATGAGTGGATTCAGGTACGATGATTCTAAGTGAAAGAAGTCACACAGAAAAAGAAACTTATCATAAGATATCACTTAGGAAGATCCTGTAAACATGGCTACACATGAACTGAGTTAGGCAAGAGAACAGAGTCTCACATTTAGAAAGCACTCTTATGCCTGCTTAAGGGGGAAGGAAGGGTGGGGTGATGCATCAAACCAGAGTTTGATATAAGCACAGGTACCGTTCCAAAAACCAACTATGGAATAGACAAGACCTACACCTTCCTCAGTGAAAGGGACTCAAAACCCCATATTTCCCGCAGAGGAATAGATCTGACTAGTAAGAATCTTAAAACCTATGTATTGATATGTCTCCGTAAGGGAATCAAGTGTGTCTAGACTGGCATAAACATGGCAGCGAGAATCAGCTCAAACCCACTCTAAAAAGGAATTTCAAAAACAGAACAAAGAAACAGGGAAATTCTTTACAATTCCTTCAGGGTCTCTGATGCAACCTGGAATGACCCTATCTATGATGACAGCTGGATGTGGCATGAGGCTGGACACTTGGGACTGAGAGGATTGGTGAGATTGGGTGAGCAAATGCAGACCCTTTAAAGCAATAATGCATGGCACCCATTCCATGGGTCCCAGCTCTCCAGGTTGAAGGGAATATTACTACAGCTATAACATGTACGGGAAACCTAGAGAATGGACACACTGTGAATACGAAAGGTTTCTAAAACTCAACCAAGAGCCCCTCTCCTGGTGCTCCGGTTTGACTTTCCAACTGCTTTCCTATCAATCTCCCAACTTGGAGAGACAGCCCCTTTAAGCTCCTGGTTCGCACAGGTTGCCAGTTTGGCAGAGGATGAAAGGGAAGAGGGAGAATCAATGAGAGAGTAGCTGTTAGGCATTTGGATGGGCACATGTCACTCTAATTTCCCGGCAGGAAGAAGAATTAACCAAAGTCTCAGCCACCCACCGGGAACCAGTATAGGTCCTGAACCAAAAGTTTGGACTTGGGTTCAGCTCACAAAAAACGAGTTGAAAAATGGAGCTCAGGGGCACAGCAATTCACAAACTGGCAGAGAAATCAAGGCCAACTATCGTCCAAAAATCTGTTGAGGGAAGGCAACGAGGCGGACTTGAAAGCGAGGCACAATAGCAGGAAACAGATTTCAAGAGGTACGTTGGAATCACCTGTAAAGCACAGGAAGAGGGGCACAACTTCGACAATGATGCACTTGGCCAAAAAGGGCGTATGCGTTTTCTCCTGAATATATTCAGGAGAAAACGCATACGCTCTTTTTGGCCAAGCAAGCAAGCGGGCAATGCAAATCTGCACTACAAAGAAGTATCACTTCCCACCGGTCAAAAGGGACATCCACAAAATGTTTAAAAACCAGAAAGGCAAGACAGGCCCTGGAGAACAGGGAGCCTTGTTATGCTGATGGGCGGGATGTAAGTTGCCAACTGCCTCACTGGAGGAGTGCATTGTGTTCCCTAAAACAAGTAAACAACAGAGCTACAGAGCCAAGGGCACGTCCAGTCTAGGGAATATACCTTGGGAAAACTGAAAATCCATAAGACAGAGCCACCCCCAAATTGAGGGCTGCACTGCTTACAGGAACCTCAACCTGGGTACACCTGAAATATCCCAGGAAATATAAAAATGGTTCCAAACATCGTGGAACTTACGTACGATGGAATATCCCTCAGCCATGAAATCAATGTCATAAGACCAGTAGCAGCAAAATGAGTGGATTCAGGTACGATGATTCTAAGTGAAAGAAGTCACACAGAAAAAGAAACTTATCATAAGATATCACTTAGGAAGATCCTGTAAACATGGCTACACATGAACTGAGTTAGGCAAGAGAACAGAGTCTCACATTTAGAAAACACTCTTATGCCTGCTTAAGGGGGAAGGAGAGGTGGGGTGATGCATCAAACCAGAGTTTGATATAAGCACAGGTACCGTTCCAAAAACCAACTATGGAATAGACAAGACCTACACCTTCCTCAGTGAAAGGGACTCAAAACCCCATATTTCCCGCAGAGGAATAGATCTGACTAGTAAGAATCTTAAAACCTATGTATTGATATGTCTCCGTAAGGGAATCAAGTGTGTCTAGACTGGCATAAACATGGCAGCGAGAATCAGCTCAAACCCACTCTAAAAAGGAATTTCAAAAACAGAACAAAGAAACAGGGAAATTCTTTACAATTCCTTCAGGGTCTCTGATGCAACCTGGAATGACCCTATCTACAATGACAGCTGGATGTGGCATAAGGCTGGACACTTGGGACTGAGAGGATTGGTGAGATTGGGTGAGCAAATGCAGACCCTTTAAAGCAATAATGCATGGCACCCATTCCATGGGTCCCAGCTCTCCAGGTTGAAGGGAATATTACTACAGCTATAACATGTACGGGAAACCTAGAGAATGGACACACTGTGAATACGAAAGGTTTCTAAAACTCAACGAAGAGCCCCTCTCCTGGTGCTCCGGTTTGACTTTCCAACTGCTTTCCTATCAATCTCCCAACTTGGAGAGACAGCCCCTTTAAGCTCCTGGTTCGCACAGGTTGCCAATTTGGCAGAGGATGAAAGGGAAGAGGGAGAACCAATGAGAGAGTAGCTGTTAGGCATTTGGATGGGCACATGTCACTCTAACTTCCCGGCAGGAAGAATAATTAACCAAAGTCTCAGCCACCCACCGGGAACCAGTAGAGGTCCTGAACCAAAAGTTTGGACTTGCGTTCAGCTCACAAAAAACGAGTTGAAAAATGGAGCTCAGGGGCACAGCAATTCACAAACTGGCAGAGTAATCAAGGCCAACTATCGTCCAAAAATCTGTTGAGGGAAGGCAACGAGGCGGACTTGAAAGCGAGGCACAATAGCAGGAAACAGATTTCAAGAGGTACGTTGGAATCGCCTGTAAAGCACAGGAAGAGGGGCACAACTTCGACAATGATGCACTTGGCCAAAAAGGGCGTATGCGTTTTCTCCTGAATATATTCAGGAGAAAACGCATACGCCCTTTTTGGCCAAGCAAGCAAGCGGGCAATGCAAATCTGCACTACAAAGAAGTATCACTTCCCACCGGTCAAAAGGGACATCCACAAAATGTGTAAAAACCAGAAAGGCAAGGCAGGCCCTGGAGAACAGGGAGCCTTGTTATGCTGATGGGCGGGATGTAAGTTGCCAACTGCCTCACTGGAGGAGTGCATTGTGTTCCCTAAAACAAGTAAACAACAGAGCTACAGAGCCAAGGGCACGTCCAGTCTAGGGAATATACCTTGGGAAAACTGAAAATCCATAAGACAGAGTCACCCCCAAATTGAGGGCTGCACTGCTTACAGGAACCTCAACCTGGGTACACCTGAAATATCCCAGGAAATATAAAAATGGTTCCAAACATCGTGGAACTTAGGTACGATGGAATATCCCTCATCCATGAAATCAATGTCATAAGACCAGTAGCAGCAAAATGAGTGGATTCAGGTACGATGATTCTAAGTGAAAGAAGTCACACAGAAAAAGAAACTTATCATAAGATATCACTTAGGAAGATCCTGTAAACATGGCTACACATGAACTGAGTTAGGCAAGAGAACAGAGTCTCACATTTAGAAAACACTCTTATGCCTGCTTAAGGGGGAAGGAGAGGTGGGGTGATGCATCAAACCAGAGTTTGATATAAGCACAGGTACCGTTCCAAAAACCAACTATGGAATAGACAAGACCTACACCTTCCTCAGTGAAAGGGACTCAAAACCCCATATTTCCCGCAGAGGAATAGATCTGACTAGTAAGAATCTTAAAACCTATGTATTGATATGTCTCCGTAAGGGAATCAAGTGTGTCTAGACTGGCATAAACATGGCAGCGAGAATCAGCTCAAACCCACTCTAAAAAGGAATTTCAAAAACAGAACAAAGAAACAGGGAAATTCTTTACAATTCCTTCAGGGTCTCTGATGCAACCTGGAATGACCCTATCTACAATGACAGCTGGATGTGGCATAAGGCTGGACACTTGGGACTGAGAGGATTGGTGAGATTGGGTGAGCAAATGCAGACCCTTTAAAGCAATAATGCATGGCACCCATTCCATGGGTCCCAGCTCTCCAGGTTGAAGGGAATATTACTACAGCTATAACATGTACGGGAAACCTAGAGAATGGACACACTGTGAATACGAAAGGTTTCTAAAACTCAACGAAGAGCCCCTCTCCTGGTGCTCCGGTTTGACTTTCCAACTGCTGTCCTATCAATCTCCCAACTTGGAGAGACAGCCCCTTTAAGCTCCTGGTTCGCACAGGTTGCCAATTTGGCAGAGGATGAAAGGGAAGAGGGAGAACCAATGAGAGAGTAGCTGTTAGGCATTTGGATGGGCACATGTCACTCTAATTTCCCGGCAGGAAGAAGAATTAACCAAAGTCTCAGCCACCCACCGGGAACCAGTAGAGGTCCTGAACCAAAAGTTTGGACTTGCGTTCAGCTCACAAAAAACGAGTTGAAAAATGGAGCTCAGGGGCACAGCAATTCACAAATTGGCAGAGTAATCAAGGCCAACTATCTTCCAAAAATCTGTTGAGGGAAGGCAACGAGGCGGACTTGAAAGCGAGGCACAATAGCAGGAAACAGATTTCAAGAGGTACGTTGGAATCGCCTGTAAAGCACAGGAAGAGGGGCACAACTTCGACAATGATGCACTTGGCCAAAAAGGGTGTATGCGTTTTCTCCTGAATATATTCAGGAGAAAACGCATACGCCCTTTTAGGCCAAGCAAGCAAGCGGGCAATGCAAATCTGCACTACAAAGAAGTATCACTTCCCACCGGTCAAAAGGGACATCCACAAAATGTGTAAAAACCAGAAAGGCAAGGCAGGCCCTGGAGAACAGGGAGCCTTGTTATGCTGATGGGCGGGATGTAAGTTGCCAACTGCCTCACTGGAGGAGTGCATTGTGTTCCCTAAAACAAGTAAACAACAGAGCTACAGAGCCAAGGGCACGTCCAGTCTAGGGAATATACCTTGGGCAAATTGAAAATCCATAAGACAGAGCCACCCCCAAATTGAGGGCTGCACTGCTTACAGGAACCTCAACCTGGGTACACCTGAAATATCCCAGGAAATATAAAAATGGTTCCAAACATCGTGGAACATACGTACGATGGAATATCCCTCAGCCATGAAATCAATGTCATAAGACCAGTAGCAGCAAAATGAGTGGATTCAGGTACGATGATTCTAAGTGAAAGAAGTCACACAGAAAAAGAAACTTATCATAAGATATCACTTAGGAAGATCCTGTAAACATGGCTACACATGAACTGAGTTAGGCAAGAGAACAGAGTCTCACATTTAGAAAACACTCTTATGCCTGCTTAAGGGGGAAGGAGAGGTGGGGTGATGCATCAAACCAGAGTTTGATATAAGCACAGGTACTGTTCCAAAAACCAACTATGGAATAGACAAGACCTACACCTTCCTCAGTGAAAGGGACTCAAAACCCCATATTTCCCGCTGAGGAATAGATCTGACTAGTAAGAATCTTAAAACCTATGTATTGATATGTCTCCGTAACGGAATCAAGTGTGTCTAGACTGGCATAAACATGGCAGCGAGAATCAGCTCAAACCCACTCTAAAAAGGAATTTCAAAAACAGAACAAAGAAACAGGGAAATGCTTTACAATTCCTTCAGGGTCTCTGATGCAACCTGGAATGACCCTATCTACAATGACAGCTGGATGTGGCATGAGGCTGGACACTTGGGACTGAGAGGATTGGTGAGATTGGGTGAGCAAATGCAGACCCTTTAAAGCAATAATGCATGGCACCCATTCCATGGGTCCCAGCTCTCCAGGTTGAAGGGAATATTACTACAGATATAACATGTACGGGAAACCTAGAGAATGGACACACTGTGAATACGAAAGGTTTCTAAAACTCAACGAAGAGCCCCTCTCCTGGTGCTCCGGTTTGACTTTCCAACTGCTTTCCTATCAATCTCCCAACTTGGAGAGACAGCCCCTTTAAGCTCCTGGTTCGCACAGGTTGCCAATTTGGCAGAGGATGAAAGGGAAGAGGGAGAACCAATGAGAGAGTAGCTGTTAGGCATTTGGATGGGCACATGTCACTCTAACTTCCCGGCAGGAAGAAGAATTAACCAAAGTCTCAGCCACCCACCGGGAACCAGTAGAGGTCCTGAACCAAAAGTTTGGACTTGCGTTCAGCTCACAAAAAACGAGTTGAAAAATGGAGCTCAGGGGCACAGCAATTCACAAACTGGCAGAGTAATCAAGGCCAACTATCGTCCAAAAATCTGTTGAGGGAAGGCAACGAGGCGGACTTGAAAGCGAGGCACAATAGCAGGAAACAGATTTCAAGAGGTACGTTGGAATCGCCTGTAAAGCACAGGAAGAGGGGCACAACTTCGACAATGATGCACTTGGCCAAAAAGGGCGTATGCGTTTTCTCCTGAATATATTCAGGAGAAAACGCATACGCCCTTTTTGGCCAAGCAAGCAAGCGGGCAATGCAAATCTGCACTACAAAGAAGTATCACTTCCCACCGGTCAAAAGGGACATCCACAAAATGTGTAAAAACCAGAAAGGCAAGGCAGGCCCTGGAGAACAGGGAGCCTTGTTATGCTGATGGGCGGGATGTAAGTTGCCAACTGCCTCACTGGAGGAGTGCATTGTGTTCCCTAAAACAAGTAAACAACAGAGCTACAGAGCCAAGGGCACGTCCAGTCTAGGGAATATACCTTGGGAAAACTGAAAATCCATAAGACAGAGCCACCCCCAAATTGAGGGCTGCACTGCTTACAGGAACCTCAACCTGGGTACACCTGAAATATCCCAGGAAATATAAAAATGGTTCCAAACATCGTGGAACTTAGGTACGATGGAATATCCCTCAGCCATGAAATCAATGTCATAAGACCAGTAGCAGCAAAATGAGTGGATTCAGGTACGATGATTCTAAGTGAAAGAAGTCACACAGAAAAAGAAACTTATCATAAGATATCACTTAGGAAGATCCTGTAAACATAGCTACACATGAACTGAGTTAGGCAAGAGAACAGAGTCTCACATTTAGAAAACACTCTTATGCCTGCTTAAGGGGGAAGGAGAGGTGGGGTGATGCATCAAACCAGAGTTTGATATAAGCACAGGTACCGTTCCAAAAACCAACTATGGAATAGACAAGACCTACACCTTCCTCAGTGAAAGGGACTCAAAACCCCATATTTCCCGCAGAGGAATAGATCTGACTAGTAAGAATCTTAAAACCTATGTATTGATATGTCTCCGTAAGGGAATCAAGTGTGTCTAGACTGGCATAAACAGGGAAGCGAGAATCAGCTCAAACCCACTCTAAAAAGGAATTTCAAAAACAGAACAAAGAAACAGGGAAATTCTTTACAATTCCTTCAGGGTCTCTGATGCAACCTGGAATGACCCTATCTACAATGACAGCTGGATGTGGCATAAGGCTGGACACTTGGGAATGAGAGGATTGGTGAGATTGGGTGAGCAAATGCACACCCTTTAAAGCAATAATGCATGGCACCCATTCCATGGGTCCCAGCTCTCCAGGTTGAAGGGAATATTACTACAGCTATAACATGTACGGGAAACCTAGAGAATGGACACACTGTGAATACGAAAGGTTTCTAAAACTCAACGAAGAGCCCCTCTCCTGGTGCTCCGGTTTGACTTTCCAACTGCTGTCCTATCAATCTCCCAACTTGGAGAGACAGCCCCTTTAAGCTCCTGGTTCGCACAGGTTGCCAATTTGGCAGAGGATGAAAGGGAAGAGGGAGAACCAATGAGAGAGTAGCTGTTAGGCATTTGGATGGGCACATGTCACTCTAACTTCCCGGCAGGAAGATGAATTAACCAAAGTCTCAGCCACCCACCGGGAACCAGTAGAGGTCCTGAACCAAAAGTTTGGACTTGCGTTCAGCTCACAAAAAACGAGTTGAAAAATGGAGCTCAGGGGCACAGCAATTCACAAACTGGCAGAGTAATCAAGGCCAACTATCGTCCAAAAATCTGTTGAGGGAAGGCAACGAGGCGGACTTGAAAGCGAGGCACAATAGCAGGAAACAGATTTCAAGAGGTACGTTGGAATCGCCTGTAAAGCACAGGAAGAGGGGCACAACTTCGACAATGATGCACTTGGCCAAAAAGGGCGTATGCGTTTTCTCCTGAATATATTCAGGAGAAAACGCATACGCCCTTTTTGGCCAAGCAAGCAAGCGGGCAATGCAAATCTGCACTACAAAGAAGTATCACTTCCCACCGGTCAAAAGGGACATCCACAAAATGTGTAAAAACCAGAAAGGCAAGGCAGGCCCTGGAGAACAGGGAGCCTTGTTATGCTGATGGGCGGGATGTAAGTTGCCAACTGCCTCACTGGAGGAGTGCATTGTGTTCCCTAAAACAAGTAAACAACAGAGCTACAGAGCCAAGGGCACGTCCAGTCTAGGGAATATACCTTGGGAAAACTGAAAATCCATAAGACAGAGCCACCCCCAAATTGAGGGCTGCACTGCTTACAGGAACCTCAACCTGGGTACACCTGAAATATCCCAGGAAATATAAAAATGGTTCCAAACATCGTGGAACTTAGGTACGATGGAATATCCCTCAGCCATGAAATCAATGTCATAAGACCAGTAGCAGCAAAATGAGTGGATTCAGGTACGATGATTCTAAGTGAAAGAAGTCACACAGAAAAAGAAACTTATCATAAGATATCACTTAGGAAGATCCTGTAAACATGGCTACACATGAACTGAGTTAGGCAAGAGAACAGAGTCTCACATTTAGAAAGCACTCTTATGCCTGCTTAAGGGGGAAGGAAGGGTGGGGTGATGCATCAAACCAGAGTTTGATATAAGCACAGGTACCGTTCCAAAAACCAACTATGGAATAGACAAGACCTACACCTTCCTCAGTGAAAGGGACTCAAAACCCCATATTTCCCGCAGAGGAATAGATCTGACTAGTAAGAATCTTAAAACCTATGTATTGATATGTCTCCGTAAGGGAATCAAGTGTGTCTAGACTGGCATAAACATGGCAGCGAGAATCAGCTCAAACCCACTCTAAAAAGGAATTTCAAAAACAGAACAAAGAAACAGGGAAATTCTTTACAATTCCTTCAGGGTCTCTGATGCAACCTGGAATGACCCTATCTATGATGACAGCTGGATGTGGCATGAGGCTGGACACTTGGGACTGAGAGGATTGGTGAGATTGGGTGAGCAAATGCAGACCCTTTAAAGCAATAATGCATGGCACCCATTCCATGGGTCCCAGCTCTCCAGGTTGAAGGGAATATTACTACAGCTATAACATGTACGGGAAACCTAGAGAATGGACACACTGTGAATACGAAAGGTTTCTAAAACTCAACCAAGAGCCCCTCTCCTGGTGCTCCGGTTTGACTTTCCAACTGCTTTCCTATCAATCTCCCAACTTGGAGAGACAGCCCCTTTAAGCTCCTGGTTCGCACAGGTTGCCAGTTTGGCAGAGGATGAAAGGGAAGAGGGAGAATCAATGAGAGAGTAGCTGTTAGGCATTTGGATGGGCACATGTCACTCTAATTTCCCGGCAGGAAGAAGAATTAACCAAAGTCTCAGCCACCCACCGGGAACCAGTATAGGTCCTGAACCAAAAGTTTGGACTTGGGTTCAGCTCACAAAAAACGAGTTGAAAAATGGAGCTCAGGGGCACAGCAATTCACAAACTGGCAGAGAAATCAAGGCCAACTATCGTCCAAAAATCTGTTGAGGGAAGGCAACGAGGCGGACTTGAAAGCGAGGCACAATAGCAGGAAACAGATTTCAAGAGGTACGTTGGAATCACCTGTAAAGCACAGGAAGAGGGGCACAACTTCGACAATGATGCACTTGGCCAAAAAGGGCGTATGCGTTTTCTCCTGAATATATTCAGGAGAAAACGCATACGCTCTTTTTGGCCAAGCAAGCAAGCGGGCAATGCAAATCTGCACTACAAAGAAGTATCACTTCCCACCGGTCAAAAGGGACATCCACAAAATGTTTAAAAACCAGAAAGGCAAGACAGGCCCTGGAGAACAGGGAGCCTTGTTATGCTGATGGGCGGGATGTAAGTTGCCAACTGCCTCACTGGAGGAGTGCATTGTGTTCCCTAAAACAAGTAAACAACAGAGCTACAGAGCCAAGGGCACGTCCAGTCTAGGGAATATACCTTGGGAAAACTGAAAATCCATAAGACAGAGCCACCCCCAAATTGAGGGCTGCACTGCTTACAGGAACCTCAACCTGGGTACACCTGAAATATCCCAGGAAATATAAAAATGGTTCCAAACATCGTGGAACTTACGTACGATGGAATATCCCTCAGCCATGAAATCAATGTCATAAGACCAGTAGCAGCAAAATGAGTGGATTCAGGTACGATGATTCTAAGTGAAAGAAGTCACACAGAAAAAGAAACTTATCATAAGATATCACTTAGGAAGATCCTGTAAACATAGCTACACATGAACTGAGTTAGGCAAGAGAACAGAGTCTCACATTTAGAAAACACTCTTATGCCTGCTTAAGGGGGAAGGAGAGGTGGGGTGATGCATCAAACCAGAGTTTGATATAAGCACAGGTACCGTTCCAAAAACCAACTATGGAATAGACAAGACCTACACCTTCCTCAGTGAAAGGGACTCAAAACCCCATATTTCCCGCAGAGGAATAGATCTGACTAGTAAGAATCTTAAAACCTATGTATTGATATGTCTCCGTAAGGGAATCAAGTGTGTCTAGACTGGCATAAACATGGCAGCGAGAATCAGCTCAAACCCACTCTAAAAAGGAATTTCAAAAACAGAACAAAGAAACAGGGAAATTCTTTACAATTCCTTCAGGGTCT
Source organism: Mesoplodon mirus (assembly GCF_964341445.2). NCBI lineage: Eukaryota > Metazoa > Chordata > Mammalia > Artiodactyla > Ziphiidae > Mesoplodon > Mesoplodon mirus. Next base: position 2,434,835 of record NW_028295784.1, read on the forward strand.
CTGATGCAACCTGGAATGACCCTATCTACAATGACAGCTGGATGTGGCATAAGGCTGGACACTTGGGACTGAGAGGATTGGTGAGATTGGGTGAGCAAATGCAGACCCTTTAAAGCAATAATGCATGGCACCCATTCCATGGGTCCCAGCTCTCCAGGTTGAAGGGAATATTACTACAGCTATAACATGTACGGGAAACCTAGAGAATGGACACACTGTGAATACGAAAGGTTTCTAAAACTCAACGAAGAGCCCCTCTCCTGGTGCTCCGGTTTGACTTTCCAACTGCTGTCCTATCAATCTCCCAACTTGGAGAGACAGCCCCTTTAAGCTCCTGGTTCGCACAGGTTGCCAATTTGGCAGAGGATGAAAGGGAAGAGGGAGAACCAATGAGAGAGTAGCTGTTAGGCATTTGGATGGGCACATGTCACTCTAACTTCCCGGCAGGAAGATGAATTAACCAAAGTCTCAGCCACCCACCGGGAACCAGTAGAGGTCCTGAACCAAAAGTTTGGACTTGCGTTCAGCTCACAAAAAACGAGTTGAAAAATGGAGCTCAGGGGCACAGCAATTCACAAACTGGCAGAGTAATCAAGGCCAACTATCGTCCAAAAATCTGTTGAGGGAAGGCAACGAGGCGGACTTGAAAGCGAGGCACAATAGCAGGAAACAGATTTCAAGAGGTACGTTGGAATCGCCTGTAAAGCACAGGAAGAGGGGCACAACTTCGACAATGATGCACTTGGCCAAAAAGGGAGTATGCGTTTTCTCCTGAATATATTCAGGAGAAAACGCATACGCCCTTTTTGGCCAAGCAAGCAAGCGGGCAATGCAAATCTGCACTACAAAGAAGTATCACTTCCCACCGGTCAAAAGGGACATCCACAAAATGTGTAAAAACCAGAAAGGCAAGGCAGGCCCTGGAGAACAGGGAGCCTTGTTATGCTGATGGGCGGGATGTAAGTTGCCAACTGCCTCACTGGAGGAGTGCATTGTGTTCCCTAAAACAAGTAAACAACAGAGCTACAGAGCCAAGGGCACGTCCAGTCTAGGGAATATACCTTGGGAAAACTGAAAATCCATAAGACAGAGCCACCCCCAAATTGAGGGCTGCACTGCTTACAGGAACCTCAACCTGGGTACACCTGAAATATCCCAGGAAATATAAAAATGGTTCCAAACATCGTGGAACTTAGGTACGATGGAATATCCCTCAGCCATGAAATCAATGTCATAAGACCAGTAGCAGCAAAATGAGTGGATTCAGGTACGATGATTCTAAGTGAAAGAAGTCACACAGAAAAAGAAACTTATCATAAGATATCACTTAGGAAGATCCTGTAAACATGGCTACACATGAACTGAGTTAGGCAAGAGAACAGAGTCTCACATTTAGAAAGCACTCTTATGCCTGCTTAAGGGGGAAGGAAGGGTGGGGTGATGCATCAAACCAGAGTTTGATATAAGCACAGGTACCGTTCCAAAAACCAACTATGGAATAGACAAGACCTACACCTTCCTCAGTGAAAGGGACTCAAAACCCCATATTTCCCGCAGAGGAATAGATCTGACTAGTAAGAATCTTAAAACCTATGTATTGATATGTCTCCGTAAGGGAATCAAGTGTGTCTAGACTGGCATAAACATGGCAGCGAGAATCAGCTCAAACCCACTCTAAAAAGGAATTTCAAAAACAGAACAAAGAAACAGGGAAATTCTTTACAATTCCTTCAGGGTCTCTGATGCAACCTGGAATGACCCTATCTATGATGACAGCTGGATGTGGCATGAGGCTGGACACTTGGGACTGAGAGGATTGGTGAGATTGGGTGAGCAAATGCAGACCCTTTAAAGCAATAATGCATGGCACCCATTCCATGGGTCCCAGCTCTCCAGGTTGAAGGGAATATTACTACAGCTATAACATGTACGGGAAACCTAGAGAATGGACACACTGTGAATACGAAAGGTTTCTAAAACTCAACGAAGAGCCCCTCTCCTGGTGCTCCGGTTTGACTTTCCAACTGCTTTCCTATCAATCTCCCAACTTGGAGAGACAGCCCCTTTAAGCTCCTGGTTCGCACAGGTTGCCAATTTGGCAGAGGATGAAAGGGAAGAGGGAGAACCAATGAGAGAGTAGCTGTTAGGCATTTGGATGGGCACATGTCACTCTAACTTCCCGGCAGGAAGAATAATTAACCAAAGTCTCAGCCACCCACCGGGAACCAGTAGAGGTCCTGAACCAAAAGTTTGGACTTGCGTTCAGCTCACAAAAAACGAGTTGAAAAATGGAGCTCAGGGGCACAGCAATTCACAAACTGGCAGAGTAATCAAGGCCAACTATCGTCCAAAAATCTGTTGAGGGAAGGCAACGAGGCGGACTTGAAAGCGAGGCACAATAGCAGGAAACAGATTTCAAGAGGTACGTTGGAATCGCCTGTAAAGCACAGGAAGAGGGGCACAACTTCGACAATGATGCACTTGGCCAAAAAGGGCGTATGCGTTTTCTCCTGAATATATTCAGGAGAAAACGCATACGCCCTTTTTGGCCAAGCAAGCAAGCGGGCAATGCAAATCTGCACTACAAAGAAGTATCACTTCCCACCGGTCAAAAGGGACATCCACAAAATGTGTAAAAACCAGAAAGGCAAGGCAGGCCCTGGAGAACAGGGAGCCTTGTTATGCTGATGGGCGGGATGTAAGTTGCCAACTGCCTCACTGGAGGAGTGCATTGTGTTCCCTAAAACAAGTAAACAACAGAGCTACAGAGCCAAGGGCACGTCCAGTCTAGGGAATATACCTTGGGAAAACTGAAAATCCATAAGACAGAGTCACCCCCAAATTGAGGGCTGCACTGCTTACAGGAACCTCAACCTGGGTACACCTGAAATATCCCAGGAAATATAAAAATGGTTCCAAACATCGTGGAACTTAGGTACGATGGAATATCCCTCATCCATGAAATCAATGTCATAAGACCAGTAGCAGCAAAATGAGTGGATTCAGGTACGATGATTCTAAGTGAAAGAAGTCACACAGAAAAAGAAACTTATCATAAGATATCACTTAGGAAGATCCTGTAAACATGGCTACACATGAACTGAGTTAGGCAAGAGAACAGAGTCTCACATTTAGAAAACACTCTTATGCCTGCTTAAGGGGGAAGGAGAGGTGGGGTGATGCATCAAACCAGAGTTTGATATAAGCACAGGTACCGTTCCAAAAACCAACTATGGAATAGACAAGACCTACACCTTCCTCAGTGAAAGGGACTCAAAACCCCATATTTCCCGCAGAGGAATAGATCTGACTAGTAAGAATCTTAAAACCTATGTATTGATATGTCTCCGTAAGGGAATCAAGTGTGTCTAGACTGGCATAAACATGGCAGCGAGAATCAGCTCAAACCCACTCTAAAAAGGAATTTCAAAAACAGAACAAAGAAACAGGGAAATTCTTTACAATTCCTTCAGGGTCTCTGATGCAACCTGGAATGACCCTATCTACAATGACAGCTGGATGTGGCATAAGGCTGGACACTTGGGACTGAGAGGATTGGTGAGATTGGGTGAGCAAATGCAGACCCTTTAAAGCAATAATGCATGGCACCCATTCCATGGGTCCCAGCTCTCCAGGTTGAAGGGAATATTACTACAGCTATAACATGTACGGGAAACCTAGAGAATGGACACACTGTGAATACGAAAGGTTTCTAAAACTCAACGAAGAGCCCCTCTCCTGGTGCTCCGGTTTGACTTTCCAACTGCTGTCCTATCAATCTCCCAACTTGGAGAGACAGCCCCTTTAAGCTCCTGGTTCGCACAGGTTGCCAATTTGGCAGAGGATGAAAGGGAAGAGGGAGAACCAATGAGAGAGTAGCTGTTAGGCATTTGGATGGGCACATGTCACTCTAACTTCCCGGCAGGAAGATGAATTAACCAAAGTCTCAGCCACCCACCGGGAACCAGTAGAGGTCCTGAACCAAAAGTTTGGACTTGCGTTCAGCTCACAAAAAACGAGTTGAAAAATGGAGCTCAGGGGCACAGCAATTCACAAACTGGCAGAGTAATCAAGGCCAACTATCGTCCAAAAATCTGTTGAGGGAAGGCAACGAGGCGGACTTGAAAGCGAGGCACAATAGCAGGAAACAGATTTCAAGAGGTACGTTGGAATCGCCTGTAAAGCACAGGAAGAGGGGCACAACTTCGACAATGATGCACTTGGCCAAAAAGGGAGTATGCGTTTTCTCCTGAATATATTCAGGAGAAAACGCATACGCCCTTTTTGGCCAAGCAAGCAAGCGGGCAATGCAAATCTGCACTACAAAGAAGTATCACTTCCCACCGGTCAAAAGGGACATCCACAAAATGTGTAAAAACCAGAAAGGCAAGGCAGGCCCTGGAGAACAGGGAGCCTTGTTATGCTGATGGGCGGGATGTAAGTTGCCAACTGCCTCACTGGAGGAGTGCATTGTGTTCCCTAAAACAAGTAAACAACAGAGCTACAGAGCCAAGGGCACGTCCAGTCTAGGGAATATACCTTGGGAAAACTGAAAATCCATAAGACAGAGCCACCCCCAAATTGAGGGCTGCACTGCTTACAGGAACCTCAACCTGGGTACACCTGAAATATCCCAGGAAATATAAAAATGGTTCCAAACATCGTGGAACTTAGGTACGATGGAATATCCCTCAGCCATGAAATCAATGTCATAAGACCAGTAGCAGCAAAATGAGTGGATTCAGGTACGATGATTCTAAGTGAAAGAAGTCACACAGAAAAAGAAACTTATCATAAGATATCACTTAGGAAGATCCTGTAAACATGGCTACACATGAACTGAGTTAGGCAAGAGAACAGAGTCTCACATTTAGAAAGCACTCTTATGCCTGCTTAAGGGGGAAGGAAGGGTGGGGTGATGCATCAAACCAGAGTTTGATATAAGCACAGGTACCGTTCCAAAAACCAACTATGGAATAGACAAGACCTACACCTTCCTCAGTGAAAGGGACTCAAAACCCCATATTTCCCGCAGAGGAATAGATCTGACTAGTAAGAATCTTAAAACCTATGTATTGATATGTCTCCGTAAGGGAATCAAGTGTGTCTAGACTGGCATAAACATGGCAGCGAGAATCAGCTCAAACCCACTCTAAAAAGGAATTTCAAAAACAGAACAAAGAAACAGGGAAATTCTTTACAATTCCTTCAGGGTCTCTGATGCAACCTGGAATGACCCTATCTATGATGACAGCTGGATGTGGCATGAGGCTGGACACTTGGGACTGAGAGGATTGGTGAGATTGGGTGAGCAAATGCAGACCCTTTAAAGCAATAATGCATGGCACCCATTCCATGGGTCCCAGCTCTCCAGGTTGAAGGGAATATTACTACAGCTATAACATGTACGGGAAACCTAGAGAATGGACACACTGTGAATACGAAAGGTTTCTAAAACTCAACCAAGAGCCCCTCTCCTGGTGCTCCGGTTTGACTTTCCAACTGCTTTCCTATCAATCTCCCAACTTGGAGAGACAGCCCCTTTAAGCTCCTGGTTCGCACAGGTTGCCAGTTTGGCAGAGGATGAAAGGGAAGAGGGAGAATCAATGAGAGAGTAGCTGTTAGGCATTTGGATGGGCACATGTCACTCTAATTTCCCGGCAGGAAGAAGAATTAACCAAAGTCTCAGCCACCCACCGGGAACCAGTATAGGTCCTGAACCAAAAGTTTGGACTTGGGTTCAGCTCACAAAAAACGAGTTGAAAAATGGAGCTCAGGGGCACAGCAATTCACAAACTGGCAGAGAAATCAAGGCCAACTATCGTCCAAAAATCTGTTGAGGGAAGGCAACGAGGCGGACTTGAAAGCGAGGCACAATAGCAGGAAACAGATTTCAAGAGGTACGTTGGAATCACCTGTAAAGCACAGGAAGAGGGGCACAACTTCGACAATGATGCACTTGGCCAAAAAGGGCGTATGCGTTTTCTCCTGAATATATTCAGGAGAAAACGCATACGCTCTTTTTGGCCAAGCAAGCAAGCGGGCAATGCAAATCTGCACTACAAAGAAGTATCACTTCCCACCGGTCAAAAGGGACATCCACAAAATGTTTAAAAACCAGAAAGGCAAGACAGGCCCTGGAGAACAGGGAGCCTTGTTATGCTGATGGGCGGGATGTAAGTTGCCAACTGCCTCACTGGAGGAGTGCATTGTGTTCCCTAAAACAAGTAAACAACAGAGCTACAGAGCCAAGGGCACGTCCAGTCTAGGGAATATACCTTGGGAAAACTGAAAATCCATAAGACAGAGCCACCCCCAAATTGAGGGCTGCACTGCTTACAGGAACCTCAACCTGGGTACACCTGAAATATCCCAGGAAATATAAAAATGGTTCCAAACATCGTGGAACTTACGTACGATGGAATATCCCTCAGCCATGAAATCAATGTCATAAGACCAGTAGCAGCAAAATGAGTGGATTCAGGTACGATGATTCTAAGTGAAAGAAGTCACACAGAAAAAGAAACTTATCATAAGATATCACTTAGGAAGATCCTGTAAACATGGCTACACATGAACTGAGTTAGGCAAGAGAACAGAGTCTCACATTTAGAAAACACTCTTATGCCTGCTTAAGGGGGAAGGAGAGGTGGGGTGATGCATCAAACCAGAGTTTGATATAAGCACAGGTACCGTTCCAAAAACCAACTATGGAATAGACAAGACCTACACCTTCCTCAGTGAAAGGGACTCAAAACCCCATATTTCCCGCAGAGGAATAGATCTGACTAGTAAGAATCTTAAAACCTATGTATTGATATGTCTCCGTAAGGGAATCAAGTGTGTCTAGACTGGCATAAACATGGCAGCGAGAATCAGCTCAAACCCACTCTAAAAAGGAATTTCAAAAACAGAACAAAGAAACAGGGAAATTCTTTACAATTCCTTCAGGGTCTCTGATGCAACCTGGAATGACCCTATCTACAATGACAGCTGGATGTGGCATAAGGCTGGACACTTGGGACTGAGAGGATTGGTGAGATTGGGTGAGCAAATGCAGACCCTTTAAAGCAATAATGCATGGCACCCATTCCATGGGTCCCAGCTCTCCAGGTTGAAGGGAATATTACTACAGCTATAACATGTACGGGAAACCTAGAGAATGGACACACTGTGAATACGAAAGGTTTCTAAAACTCAACGAAGAGCCCCTCTCCTGGTGCTCCGGTTTGACTTTCCAACTGCTTTCCTATCAATCTCCCAACTTGGAGAGACAGCCCCTTTAAGCTCCTGGTTCGCACAGGTTGCCAATTTGGCAGAGGATGAAAGGGAAGAGGGAGAACCAATGAGAGAGTAGCTGTTAGGCATTTGGATGGGCACATGTCACTCTAACTTCCCGGCAGGAAGAATAATTAACCAAAGTCTCAGCCACCCACCGGGAACCAGTAGAGGTCCTGAACCAAAAGTTTGGACTTGCGTTCAGCTCACAAAAAACGAGTTGAAAAATGGAGCTCAGGGGCACAGCAATTCACAAACTGGCAGAGTAATCAAGGCCAACTATCGTCCAAAAATCTGTTGAGGGAAGGCAACGAGGCGGACTTGAAAGCGAGGCACAATAGCAGGAAACAGATTTCAAGAGGTACGTTGGAATCGCCTGTAAAGCACAGGAAGAGGGGCACAACTTCGACAATGATGCACTTGGCCAAAAAGGGCGTATGCGTTTTCTCCTGAATATATTCAGGAGAAAACGCATACGCCCTTTTTGGCCAAGCAAGCAAGCGGGCAATGCAAATCTGCACTACAAAGAAGTATCACTTCCCACCGGTCAAAAGGGACATCCACAAAATGTGTAAAAACCAGAAAGGCAAGGCAGGCCCTGGAGAACAGGGAGCCTTGTTATGCTGATGGGCGGGATGTAAGTTGCCAACTGCCTCACTGGAGGAGTGCATTGTGTTCCCTAAAACAAGTAAACAACAGAGCTACAGAGCCAAGGGCACGTCCAGTCTAGGGAATATACCTTGGGAAAACTGAAAATCCATAAGACAGAGTCACCCCCAAATTGAGGGCTGCACTGCTTACAGGAACCTCAACCTGGGTACACCTGAAATATCCCAGGAAATATAAAAATGGTTCCAAACATCGTGGAACTTAGGTACGATGGAATATCCCTCATCCATGAAATCAATGTCATAAGACCAGTAGCAGCAAAATGAGTGGATTCAGGTACGATGATTCTAAGTGAAAGAAGTCACACAGAAAAAGAAACTTATCATAAGATATCACTTAGGAAGATCCTGTAAACATGGCTACACATGAACTGAGTTAGGCAAGAGAACAGAGTCTCACATTTAGAAAACACTCTTATGCCTGCTTAAGGGGGAAGGAAGGGTGGGGTGATGCATCAAACCAGAGTTTGATATAAGCACAGGTACCGTTCCAAAAACCAACTATGGAATAGACAAGACCTACACCTTCCTCAGTGAAAGGGACTCAAAACCCCATATTTCCCGCAGAGGAATAGATCTGACTAGTAAGAATCTTAAAACCTATGTATTGATATGTCTCCGTAAGGGAATCAAGTGTGTCTAGACTGGCATAAACATGGCAGCGAGAATCAGCTCAAACCCACTCTAAAAAGGAATTTCAAAAACAGAACAAAGAAACAGGGAAATTCTTTACAATTTCTTCAGGGTCTCTGATGCAACCTGGAATGACCCTATCTACAATGACAGCTGGATGTGGCATAAGGCTGGACACTTGGGACTGAGAGGATTGGTGAGATTGGGTGAGCAAATTCAGACCCTTTAAAGCAATAATGCATGCCACCCATTCCATGGGTCCCAACTCTCCAGGTTGAAGGGAATATTACTACAGCTATAACATGTTCGGGAAACCTAGAGAATGGACACACTGTGAATACGAAAGGTTTCTAAAACTCAACCAAGAGTCCCTCTCCTGGTGCTCCGGTTTGACTTTCCAACTGCTTTCCTATCAATCTCCCAACTTGGAGAGACAGCCCCTTTAAGCTCCTGGTTCGCACAGGTTGCCAATTTGGCAGAGGATGAAAGGGAAGAGGGAGAACCAATGAGAGAGTAGCTGTTAGGCATTTGGATGGGCACATGTCACTCTAACTTCCCGGCAGGAAGAAGAATTAGCCAAAGTCTCAGCCACCCACCGGGAACCACTAGAGGTCCTGAACCAAAAGTTTGGACTTGCGTTCAGCTCACAAAAAACGAGTTGAAAAATGGAGCTCAGGGGCACAGCAATTCACAAACTGGCAGAGTAATCAAGGCCAACTATCGTCCAAAAATCTGTTGAGGGAAGGCAACGAGGCGGACTTGAAAGCGAGGCACAATAGCAGGAAACAGATTTCAAGAGGTACGTTGGAATCGCCTGTAAAGCACAGGAAGAGGGGCACAACTTCGACAATGATGCACTTGGCCAAAAAGGGCGTATGCGTTTTCTCCTGAATATATTCAGGAGAAAACGCATACGCCCTTTTTGGCCAAGCAAGCAAGCGGGCAATGCAAATCTGCACTACAAAGAAGTATCACTTCCCACCGGTCAAAAGGGACATCCACAAAATGTGTAAAAACCAGAAAGGCAAGGCAGGCCCTGGAGAACAGGGAGCCTTGTTATGCTGATGGGCGGGATGTAAGTTGCCAACTGCCTCACTGGAGGAGTGCATTGTGTTCCCTAAAACAAGTAAACAACAGAGCTACAGAGCCAAGGGCACGTCCAGTCTAGGGAATATACCTTGGGAAAACTGAAAATCCATAAGACAGAGCCACCCCCAAATTGAGGGCTGCACTGCTTACAGGAACCTCAACCTGGGTACATCTGAAATATCCCAGGAAATATAAAAATGGTTCCAAACATCGTGGAACTTACGTACGATGGAATATCCCTCAGCCATGAAATCAATGTCATAAGACCAGTAGCAGCAAAATGAGTGGATTCAGGTATGATGATTCTAAGTGAAAGAAGTCACACAGAAAAAGAAACTTATCATAAGATATCACTTAGGATGATCCTGTAAACATGGCTACACATGAACTGAGTTAGGCAAGAGAACAGAGTCTCACATTTAGAAAACACTCTTATGCCTGCTTAAGGGGGAAGGAGAGGTGGGGTGATGCATCAAACCAGAGTTTGATATAAGCACAGGTACCGTTCCAAAAACCAACTATGGAATAGACAAGACCTACACCTTCCTCAGTGAAAGGGACTCAAAACACCATATTTCCCGCAGAGGAATAGATCTGACTAGTAAGAATCTTAAAACCTATGTATTGATATGTCTCCGTAAGGGAATCAAGTGTGTCTAGACTGGCATAAACATGGCAGCGAGAATCAGCTCAAACCCACTCTAAAAAGGAATTTCAAAAACAGAACAAAGAAACAGGGAAATTCTTTACAATTCCTTCAGGGTCTCTGATGCAACATGGAATGACCCTATCTACAATGACAGCTGGATGTGGCATAAGGCTGGACACTTGGGACTGAGAGGATTGGTGAGATTGGGTGAGCAAATGCAGACCCTTTAAAGCAATAATGCATGGCACCCATTCCATGGTTCCCAACTCTCCAGATTGAAGGGAATATTACTACAGTTATAACATGTACGGGAACCCTAGAGAATGGACACACTGTGAATAGGAAAGGTTTCTAAAACTCAACGAAGAGTCCCTCTCCTGGTGCTCAGGTTTGACTTTCCAACTGCTTTCCTATCAATCTCCCAACTTGGAGAGACAGCCCCTTTAAGCTCCTGGTTCGCACAGGTTGCCAATTTGGCAGAGGATGAAAGGGAAGAGGGAGAACCAATGAGAGAGTAGCTTTTAGGCATTTGGATGGGCACATGTCACTCTAATTTCCCGGCAGGAAGAAGAATTAACCAAAGTCTCAGCCACCCACCGGGAACCAGTATAGGTCCTGAACCAAAAGTTTGGACTTGCGTTCAGCTCACAAAAAACGAGTTGAAAAATGGAGCTCAGGGGCACAGCAATTCACAAACTGGCAGAGTAATCAAGGCCAACTATCGTCCAAAAATCTGTTGAGGGAAGGCAACGAGGCGGACTTGAAAGCGAGGCACAATAGCAGGAAACAGATTTCAAGAGGTACGTTGGAATCGCCTGTAAAGCACAGGAAGAGGGGCACAACTTCGACAATGATGCACTTGGCCAAAAAGGGCGTATGCGTTTTCTCCTGAATATATTCAGGAGAAAACGCATACGCCCTTTTTGGCCAAGCAAGCAAGCGGGCAATGCAAATCTGCACTACAAAGAAGTATCACTTCCCACCGGTCAAAAGGGACATCCACAAAATGTGTAAAAACCAGAAAGTCAAGGCAGGCCCTGGAGAACAGGGAGCCTTGTTATGCTGATGGGCGGGATGTAAGTTGCCAACTGCCTCACTGGAGGAGTGCATTGTGTTCCCTAAAACAAGTAAACAACAGAGCTACAGAGCCAAGGGCACGTCCAGTCTAGGGAATATACCTTGGGAAAACTGAAAATCCATAAGACAGAGCCACCCCCAAATTGAGGGCTGCACTGCTTACAGGAACCTCAACCTGGGTACACCTGAAATATCCCAGGAAATATAAAAATGGTTCCAAACATCGTGGAACTTACGTACGATGGAATATCCCTCAGCCATGAAATCAATGTCATAAGACCAGTAGCAGCAAAATGAGTGGATTCAGGTACGATGATTCTAAGTGAAAGAAGTCACACAGAAAAAGAAACTTATCATAAGATATCACTTAGGAAGATCCTGTAAACATGGCTACACATGAACTGAGTTAGGCAAGAGAACAGAGTCTCACATTTAGAAAACACTCTTATGCCTGCTTAAGGGGGAAGGAGAGGTGGGGTGATGCATCAAACCAGAGTTTGATATAAGCACAGGTACTGTTCCAAAAACCAACTATGGAATAGACAAGACCTACACCTTCCTCAGTGAAAGGGACTCAAAACCCCATATTTCCCGCAGAGGAATAGATCTGACTAGTAAGAATCTTAAAACCTATGTATTGATATGTCTCCGTAACGGAATCAAGTGTGTCTAGACTGGCATAAACATGGCAACGAGAATCAGCTCAAACCCACTCTAAAAAGGAATTTCAAAAACAGAACAAAGAAACAGGGAAATTCTTTACAATTCCTTCAGGGTCTCTGATGCAACCTGGAATGACCCTATCTACAATGACAGCTGGATGTGGCATGAGGCTGGACACTTGGGACTGAGAGGATTGGTGAGATTGGGTGAGCAAATGCAGACCCTTTAAAGCAATAATGCATGGCACCCATTCCATGGGTCCCAGCTCTCCAGGTTGAAGGGAATATTACTACAGATATAACATGTACGGGAAACCTACAGAATGGACACACTGTGAATACGAAAGGTTTCTAAAACTCAACCAAGAGCCCCACTCCTGGTGCTCTGGTTTGACTTTCCAACTGCTTTCCTATCAATCTCCCAACTTGGAGAGACAGCCCCTTTAAGCTCCTGGTTCGCACAGGTTGCCAGTTTGGCAGAGGATGAAAGGGAAGAGGGAGAACCAATGAGAGAGTAGCTGTTAGGCATTTGGATGGGCACATGTCACTCTAATTTCCCGGCAGGAAGAAGAATTAACCAAAGTCTCAGCCACCCACCGGGAACCAGTATAGGTCCTGAACCAAAAGTTTGGACTTGCGTTCAGCTCACAAAAAACGAGTTGAAAAATGGAGCTCAGGGGCACAGCAATTCACAAACTGGCAGAGTAATCAAGGCCAACTATCGTCCAAAAATCTGTTGAGGGAAGGCAACGAGGCGGACTTGAAAGCGAGGCACAATAGCAGGAAACAGATTTCAAGAGGTACGTTGGAATCACCTGTAAAGCACAGGAAGAGGGGCACAACTTCGACAATGATGCACTTGGCCAAAAAGGGCGTATGCGTTTTCTCCTGAATATATTCAGGAGAAAACGCATATGCTCTTTTTGGCCAAGCAAGCAAGCGGGCAATGCAAATCTGCACTACAAAGAAGTATCACTTCCCACCGGTCAAAAGGGACATCCACAAAATGTTTAAAAACCAGAAAGGCAAGACAGGCCCTGGAGAACAGGGAGCCTTGTTATGCTGATGGGCGGGATGTAAGTTGCCAACTGCCTCACTGGAGGAGTGCATTGTGTTCCCTAAAACAAGTAAACAACAGAGCTACAGAGCCAAGGGCACGTCCAGTCTATGGAATATACCTTGGGAAAACTGAAAATCCATAAGACAGAGCCACCCCCAAATTGAGGGCTGCACTGCTTACAGGAACCTCAACCTGGGTACACCTGAAATATCCCAGGAAATATAAAAATGGTTCCAAACATCGTGGAACTTACGTACGATGGAATATCCCTCAGCCATGAAATCAATGTCATAAGACCAGTAGAAGCAAAATGAGTGGATTCAGGTACGATGATTCTAAGTGAAAGAAGTCACACAGAAAAAGAAACTTATCATAAGATATCACTTAGGAAGATCCTATAAACATGGCTACACATGAACTGAGTTAGGCAAGAGAACAGAGTCTCACATTTAGAAAACACTCTTATGCCTGCTTAAGGGGGAAGGAGAGGTGGGGTGATGCATCAAACCAGAGTTTGATATAAGCACAGGTACCGTTCCAAAAACCAACTATGGAATAGACAAGACCTACACCTTCCTCAGTGAAAGGGACTCAAAACCCCATATTTCCCGCAGAGGAATAGATCTGACTAGTAAGAATCTTAAAACCTATGTATTGATATGTCTCCGTAAGGGATTCAAGTGTGTGTAGACTGGCATAAACATGGCAGCGAGAATCAGCTCAAACCCACTCTAAAAAGGAATTTCAAAAACAGAACAAAGAAACAGGGAAATTCTTTACAATTCCTTCAGGGTCTCTGATGCAACCTGGAATGACCCTATCTACAATGACAGCTGGATGTGGCATAAGGCTGGACACTTGGGACTGAGAGGATTGGTGAGATTGGGTGAGCAAATGCAGACCCTTTAAAGCAATAATGCATGGCACCCATTCCATGGGTCCCAGCTCTCCAGGTTGAAGGGAATATTACTACAGCTATAACATGTACGGGAAACCTAGAGAATGGACACACTGTGAATACGAAAGGTTTCTAAAACTCAACGAAGAGCCCCTCTCCTGGTGCTCCGGTTTGACTTTCCAACTGCTTTCCTATCAATCTCCCAACTTGGAGAGACAGCCCCTTTAAGCTCCTGGTTCGCACAGGTTGCCAATTTGTCAGAGGATGAAAGGGAAGAGGGAGAACCAATGAGAGAGTAGCTGTTAGGCATTTGGATGGGCACATGTCACTCTAACTTCCCGGCAGGAAGAAGAATTAACCAAAGTCTCAGCCACCCACCGGGAACCAGTAGAGGTCCTGAACCAAAAGTTTGGACTTGCGTTCAGCTCACAAAAAACGAGTTGAAAAATGGAGCTCAGGGGCACAGCAATTCACAAACTGGCAGAGTAATCAAGGCCAACTATCGTCCAAAAATCTGTTGAGGGAAGGCAACGAGGCGGACTTGAAAGCGAGGCACAATAGCAGGAAACAGATTTCAAGAGGTACGTTGGAATCGCCTGTAAAGCACAGGAAGAGGGGCACAACTTCGACAATGATGCACTTGGCCAAAAAGGGCGTATGCGTTTTCTCCTGAATATATTCAGGAGAAAACGCATACGCCCTTTTAGGCCAAGCAAGCAAGCGGGCAATGCAAATCTGCACTACAAAGAAGTATCACTTCCCACCGGTCAAAAGGGACATCCACAAAATGTGTAAAAACCAGAAAGGCAAGGCAGGCCCTGGAGAACAGGGAGCCTTGTTATGCTGATGGGCGGGATGTAAGTTGCCAACTGCCTCACTGGAAGAGTGCATTGTGTTCCCTAAAACAAGTAAACAACAGAGCTACAGAGCCAAGGGCACGTCCAGTCTAGGGAATATACCTTGGGAAAACTGAAAATCCATAAGAGAGAGCCACCCCCAAATTGAGGGCTGCACTGCTTACAGGAACCTCAACCTGGGTACATCTGAAATATCCCAGGAAATATAAAAATGGTTCCAAACATCGTGGAACTTAGGTACGATGGAATATCCCTCAGCCATGAAATCAATGTCATAAGACCAGTAGCAGCAAAATGAGTGGATTCAGGTACGATGATTCTAAGTGAAAGAAGTCACACAGAAAAAGAAACTTATCATAAGATATCACTTAGGATGATCCTGTAAACATGGCTACACATGAACTGAGTTAGGCAAGAGAACAGAGTCTCACATTTAGAAAACACTCTTATGCCTGCTTAAGGGGGAAGGAGAGGTGGGGTGATGCATCAAACCAGAGTTTGATATAAGCACAGGTACCGTTCCAAAAACCAACTATGGAATAGACAAGACCTACACCTTCCTCAGTGAAAGGGACTCAAAACCCCATATTTCCCGCAGAGGAATAGATCTGACTAGTAAGAATCTTAAAACCTATGTATTGATATGTCTCCGTAAGGGAATCAAGTGTGTCTAGACTGGCATAAACAGGGCAGCGAGAATCAGCTCAAACCCACTCTAAAAAGGAATTTCAAAAACAGAACAAAGAAACAGGGAAATTATTTACAATTCCTTCAGGGTCTCTGATGCAACCTGGAATGACCCTATCTACAATGACAGCTGGATGTGGCATAAGGCTGGACACTTGGGACTGAGAGGATTGGTGAGATTGGGTGAGCAAATGCAGACCCTTTAAAGCAATAATGCATGGCACCCATTCCATGGGTCCCACCTCTCCAGGTTGAAGGGAATATTACTACAGCTATAACATGTACGGGAAACCTAGAGAATGGACACACTGTGAATACGAAAGGTTTCTAAAACTCAACGAAGAGTCCCTCTCCTGGTGCTCCGGTTTGACTTTCCAACTGCTTTCCTATCAATCTCCCAACTTGGAGAGACAGCCCCTTTAAGCTCCTGGTTCGCACAGGTTGCCTATTTGGCAGAGGATGAAAGGGAAGAGGGAGAACCAATGAGAGAATAGCTTTTAGGCATTTGGATGGGCACATGTCACTCTAATTTCCCGGCAGGAAGAAGAATTAACCAAAGTCTCAGCCACCCACCGGGAACCAGTAGAGGTCCTCAACCAAAAGTTTGGACTTGCGTTCAGCTCACAAAAAACGAGTTGAAAAATGGAGCTCAGGGGCACAGCAATTCACAAATTGGCAGAGTAATCAAGGCCAACTATCTTCCAAAAATCTGTTGAGGGAAGGCAACGAGGCGGATTTGAAAGCGAGGCACAATAGCAGGAAACAGATTTCAAGAGGTACGTTGGAATCGCCTGTAAAGCACAGGAAGAGGGGCACAACTTCGACAATGATGCACTTGGCCAAAAAGGGCGTATGCGTTTTCTCCTGAATATATTCAGGAGAAAACGCATACGCCCTTTTTGGCCAAGCAAGCAAGCGGGCAATGCAAATCTGCACTACAAAGAAGTATCACTTCCCACCGGTCAAAAGGGTCATCCACAAAATGTGTAAAAACCAGAAAGGCAAGGCAGGCCCTGGAGAACAGGGAGCCTTGTTATGCTGATGGGCGGGATGTAAGTTGCAAACTGCCTCACTGGAGGAGTGCATTGTGTTCCCTAAAACAAGTAAACAACAGAGCTACAGAGCCAAGGGCACGTCCAGTCTAGGGAATATACCTTGGGAAAACTGAAAATCCATAAGACAGAGCCACCCCCAAATTGAGGGCTGCACTGCTTACAGGAACCTCAACCTGGGTACACCTGAAATATCCCAGGAAATATAAAAATGGTTCCAAACATCGTGGAACTTACGTACGATGGAATATCCCTCAGCCATGAAATCAATGTCATAAGACCAGTAGCAGCAAAATGAGTGGATTCAGGTACGATGATTCTAAGTGAAAGAAGTCACACAGAAAAAGAAACTTATCATAAGATATCACTTAGGAAGATCCTGTAAACATGGCTACACATGAACTGAGTTAGGCAAGAGAACAGAGTCTCACATTTAGAAAACACTCTTATGCCTGCTTAAGGGGGAAGGAGAGGTGGGGTGATGCATCAAACCAGAGTTTGATATAAGCACAGGTACTGTTCCAAAAACCAACTATGGAATAGACAAGACCTACACCTTCCTCAGTGAAAGGGACTCAAAACCCCATATTTCCCGCAGAGGAATAGATCTGACTAGTAAGAATCTTAAAACCTATGTATTGATATGTCTCCGTAAGGGAATCAAGTGTGTCTAGACTGGCATAAACATGGCAGCGAGAATCAGCTCAAACCCACTCTAAAAAGGAATTTCAAAAACAGAACAAAGAAACAGGGAAATTCTTTACAATTCCTTCAGGGTCTCTGATGCAACCTGGAATGACCCTATCTACAATGACAGCTGGATGTGGCATAAGGCTGGACACTTGGGACTGAGAGGATTGGTGAGATTGGGTGAGCAAATGCAGACCCTTTAAAGCAATAATGCATGGCACCCATTCCATGGGTCCCAGCTCTGCAGGTTGAAGGGAATATTACTACAGTTATAACATGTACGGGAAACCTAGAGAATGGACACACTGTGAATACGAAAGGTTTCTAAAACTCAACGAAGAGCCCCTCTCCTGGTGCTCCGGTTTGACTTTCCAACTGCTTTCCTATCAATCTCCCAACTTGGAGAGACAGCCCCTTTAAGCTCCTGGTTCGCACAGGTTGCCAATTTGGCAGAGGATGAAAGGGAAGAGGGAGAACCAATGAGAGAGTAGCTGTTAGGCATTTGGATGGGCACATGTCACTCTAACTTCCCGGCAGGAAGAAGAATTAACCAAAGTCTCAGCCACCCACCGGGAACCAGTAGAGGTCCTGAACCAAAAGTTTGGACTTGCGTTCAGCTCACAAAAAACGAGTTGAAAAATGGAGCTCAGGGGCACAGCAATTCACAAACTGGCAGAGTAATCAAGGCCAACTATCGTCCAAAAATCTGTTGAGGGAAGGCAACGAGGCGGACTTGAAAGCGAGGCACAATAGCAGGAAACAGATTTCAAGAGGTACGTTGGAATCGCCTGTAAAGCACAGGAAGAGGGGCACAACTTCGACAATGATGCACTTGGCCAAAAAGGGCGTATGCGTTTTCTCCTGAATATATTCAGGAGAAAACGCATACGCCCTTTTTGGCCAAGCAAGCAAGCGGGCAATGCAAATCTGCACTACAAAGAAGTATCACTTCCCACCGGTCAAAAGGGACATCCACAAAATGTGTAAAAACCAGAAAGGCAAGGCAGGCCCTGGAGAACAGGGAGCCTTGTTATGCTGATGGGCGGGATGTAAGTTGCCAACTGCCTCACTGGAGGAGTGCATTGTGTTCCCTAAAACAAGTAAACAACAGAGCTACAGAGCCAAGGGCACGTCCAGTCTAGGGAATATACATTGGGAAAACTGAAAATCCATAAGACAGAGCCACCCCCAAATTGAGGGCTGCACTGCTTACAGGAACCTCAACCTGGGTACACCTGAAATATCCCAGGAAATATAAAAATGGTTCCAAACATCGTGGAACTTAGGTACGATGGAATATCCCTCAGCCATGAAATCAATGTCATAAGACCAGTAGCAGCAAAATGAGTGGATTCAGGTACGATGATTCTAAGTGAAAGAAGTCACACAGAAAAAGAAACTTATCATAAGATATCACTTAGGAAGATCCTGTAAATATGGCTACACATGAACTGAGTTAGGCAAGAGAACAGAGTCTCACATTTAGAAAACACTCTTATGCCTGCTTAAGGGGGAAGGAAGGGTGGGGTGATGCATCAAACCAGAGTTTGAAATAAGCACAGGTACCGTTCCAAAAACCAACTATGGAATAGACAAGACCTACACCTTCCTCAGTGAAAGGGACTCAAAACCCCATATTTCCCGCAGAGGAATAGATCTGACTAGTAAGAATCTTAAAACCTATGTATTGATATGTCTCCGTAAGGGAATCAAGTGTGTCTAGACTGGCATAAACATGGCAGCGAGAATCAGCTCAAACCCACTCTAAAAAGGAATTTCAAAAACAGAACAAAGAAACAGGGAAATTCTTTACAATTCCTTCAGGGTCTCTGATGCAACCTGGAATGACCCTATCTACAATGACAGCTGGATGTGGCATAAGGCTGGACACTTGGGACTGAGAGGATTGGTGAGATTGGGTGAGCAAATGCAGACCCTTTAAAGCAATAATGCATGGCACCCATTCCATGGGTCCCAACTCTCCTGGTTGAAGGGAATATTACTACAGCTATAACATGTACGGGAAACCTAGAGAATGGACACACTGTGAATAGGAAAGGTTTCTAAAACTCAACGAAGAGTCCCTCTCCTGGTGCTCAGGTTTGACTTTCCAACTGCTTTCCTATCAATCTCCCAACTTGGAGAGACAGCCCCTTTAAGCTCCTGGTTCGCACAGGTTGCCAATTTGGCAGAGGATGAAAGGGAAGAGGGAGAACCAATGAGAGAGTAGCTGTTAGGCATTTGGATGGGCACATGTCACTCTAATTTCCCGGCAGGAAGAAGAATTAACCAAAGTCTCAGCCACCCACCGGGAACCAGTATAGGTCCTGAACCAAAAGTTTGGACTTGCGTTCAGCTCACAAAAAACGAGTTGAAAAATGGAGCTCAGGGGCACAGCAATTCACAAACTGGCAGAGTAATCAAGGCCAACTATCGTCCAAAAATCTGTTGAGGGAAGGCAACGAGGCGGACTTGAAAGCGAGGCACAATAGCAGGAAACAGATTTCAAGAGGTACGTTGGAATCGCCTGTAAAGCACAGGAAGAGGGGCACAACTTCGACAATGATGCACTTGGCCAAAAAGGGCGTATGCGTTTTCTCCTGAATATATTCAGGAGAAAACGCATACGCCCTTTTTGGCCAAGCAAGCAAGCGGGCAATGCAAATCTGCACTACAAAGAAGTATCACTTCCCACCGGTCAAAAGGGACATCCACAAAATGTGTAAAAACCAGAAAGGCAAGGCAGGCCCTGGAGAACAGGGAGCCTTGTTATGCTGATGGGCGGGATGTAAGTTGCCAACTGCCTCACTGGAGGAGTGCATTGTGTTCCCTAAAACAAGTAAACAACAGAGCTACAGAGCCAAGGGCACGTCCAGTCTAGGGAATATACCTTGGGAAAACTGAAAATCCATAAGACAGAGCCACCCCCAAATTGAGGGCTGCACTGCTTACAGGAACCTCAACCTGGGTACATCTGAAATATCCCAGGAAATATAAAAATGGTTCCAAACATCATGGAACTTACGTACGATGGAATATCCCTCAGCCATGAAATCAATGTCATAAGACCAGTAGCAGCAAAATGAGTGGATTCAGGTACGATGATTCTAAGTGAAAGAAGTCACACAGAAAAAGAAACTTATCATAAGATATCACTTAGGAAGATCCTGTAAACATGGCTACACATGAACTGAGTTAGGCAAGAGAACAGAGTCTCACATTTAGAAAACACTCTTATGCCTGCTTAAGGGGGAAGGAGAGGTGGGGTGATGCATCAAACCAGAGTTTGATATAAGCACAGGTACTGTTCCAAAAACCAACTATGGAATAGACAAGACCTACACCTTCCTCAGTGAAAGGGACTCAAAACCCCATATTTCCCGCAGAGGAATAGATCTGACTAGTAAGAATCTTAAAACCTATGTATTGATATGTCTCCGTAAGGGAATCAAGTGTGTCTAGACTGGCATAAACATGGCAGCGAGAATCAGCTCAAACCCACTCTAAAAAGGAATTTCAAAAACAGAACAAAGAAACAGGGAAATTCTTTACAATTCCTTCAGGGTCTCTGATGCAACCTGGAATGACCCTATCTACAATGACAGCTGGATGTGGCATAAGGCTGGACACTTGGGACTGAGAGGATTGGTGAGATTGGGTGAGCAAATGCAGACCCTTTAAAGCAATAATGCATGGCACCCATTCCATGGGTCCCAGCTCTCCAGGTTGAAGGGAATATTACTACAGCTATAACATGTACGGGAAACCTAGAGAATGGACACACTGTGAATACGAAAGGTTTCTAAAACTCAACGAAGAGCCCCTCTCCTGGTGCTCCGGTTTGACTTTCCAACTGCTTTCCTATCAATCTCCCAACTTGGAGAGACAGCCCCTTTAAGCTCCTGGTTCGCACAGGTTGCCAATTTGGCAGAGGATGAAAGGGAAGAGGGAGAACCAATGAGAGAGTAGCTGTTAGGCATTTGGATGGGCACATGTCACTCTAACTTCCCGGCAGGAAGAAGAATTAACCAAAGTCTCAGCCACCCACCGGAAACCAGTAGAGGTCCTGAACCAAAAGTTTGGACTTGCGTTCAGCTCACAAAAAACGAGTTGAAAAATGGAGCTCAGGGGCACAGCAATTCACAAACTGGCAGAGTAATCAAGGCCAACTATCGTCCAAAAATCTGTTGAGGGAAGGCAACGAGGCGGACTTGAAAGCGAGGCACAATAGCAGGAAACAGATTTCAAGAGGTACGTTGGAATCGCCTGTAAAGCACAGGAAGAGGGGCACAACTTCGACAATGATGCACTTGGCCAAAAAGGGCGTATGCGTTTTCTCCTGAATATATTCAGGAGAAAACGCATACGCCCTTTTTGGCCAAGCAAGCAAGCGGGCAATGCAAATCTGCACTACAAAGAAGTATCACTTCCCACCGGTCAAAAGGGACATCCACAAAATGTGTAAAAACCAGAAAGGCAAGGCAGGCCCTGGAGAACAGGGAGCCTTGTTATGCTGATGGGCGGGATGTAAGTTGCCAACTGCCTCACTGGAGGAGTGCATTGTGTTCCCTAAAACAAGTAAACAACAGAGCTACAGAGCCAAGGGCACGTCCAGTCTAGGGAATATACCTTGGGAAAACTGAAAATCCATAAGACAGAGCCACCCCCAAATTGAGGGCTGCACTGCTTACAGGAACCTCAAACTGGGTACACCTGAAATATCCCAGGAAATATAAAAATGGTTCCAAACATCGTGGAACTTACGTACGATGGAATATCCCTCAGCCATGAAATCAATGTCATAAGACCAGTAGCAGCAAAATGAATGGATTCAGGTACGATGATTCTAAGTGAAAGAAGTCACACAGAAAAAGAAACTTATCATAAGATATCACTTAGGATGATCCTGTAAACATGGCTACACATGAACTGAGTTAGGCAAGAGAACAGAGTCTCACATTTAGAAAACACTCTTATGCCTGCTTAAGGGGGAAGGAGAGGTGGGGTGATGCATCAAACCAGAGTTTGATATAAGCACAGGTAGTGTTCCAAAAACCAACTATGGAATAGACAAGACCTACACCTTCCTCAGTGAAAGGGACTCAAAACCCCATATTTCCCACAGAGGAATAGATCTGACTAGTAAGAATCTTAAAACCTATGTATTGATATGTCTCCGTAAGGGATTCAAGTGTGTCTAGACTGGCATAAACATGGCAGCGAGAATCAGCTCAAACCCACTCTAAAAAGGAATTTCAAAAACAGAACAAAGAAACAGGGAAATTCTTTACAATTCCTTCAGGGTCTCTGATGCAACATGGAATGACCCTATCTACAATGACAGCTGGATGTGGCATAAGGCTGGACACTTGGGACTGAGAGGATTGGTGAGATTGGGTGAGCAAATGCAGACCCTTTAAAGCAATAATGCATGGCACCCATTCCATGGGTCCCAACTCTCCAGATTGAAGGGAATATTACTACAGCTATAACATGTACGGGAAACCTAGAGAATGGACACACTGTGAATACGAAAGGTTTCTAAAACTCAACGAAGAGTCCCTCTCCTGGTGCTCAGGTTTGACTTTCCAACTGCTTTCCTATCAATCTCCCAACTTGGAGAGACAGCCCCTTTAAGCTCCTGGTTCGCACAGGTTGCCAATTTGGCAGAGGATTAAAGGGAAGAGGGAGAACCAATGAGAGAGTAGCTTTTAGGCATTTGGATGGGCACATGTCACTCTAATTTCCCGGCAGGAAGAAGAATTAACCAAAGTCTCAGCCACCCACCGGGAACCAGTATATGTCCTGAACCAAAAGTTTGGACTTGCGTTCAGCTCACAAAAAACGAGTTGAAAAATGGAGCTCAGGGGCACAGCAATTCACAAACTGGCAGAGTAATCAAGGCCAACTATCGTCCAAAAATCTGTTGAGGGAAGGCAACGAGGCGGACTTGAAAGCGAGGCACAATAGCAGGAAACAGATTTCAAGAGGTACGTTGGAATCGCCTGTAAAGCACAGGAAGAGGGGCACAACTTCGACAATGATGCACTTGGCCAAAAAGGGCGTATGCGTTTTCTCCTGAATATATTCAGGAGAAAACGCATACGCCCTTTTTGGCCAAGCAAGCAAGCGGGCAATGCAAATCTGCACTACAAAGAAGTATCACTTCCCACCGGTCAAAAGGGACATCCACAAAATGTGTAAAAACCAGAAAGGCAAGGCAGGCCCTGGAGAACAGGGAGCCTTGTTATGCTGATGGGCGGGATGTAAGTTGCCAACTGCCTCACTGGAGGAGTGCATTGTGTTCCCTAAAACAAGTAAACAACAGAGCTACAGAGCCAAGGGCACGTCCAGTCTAGGGAATATACCTTGGGAAAACTGAAAATCCATAAGACAGAGCCACCCCCAAATTGAGGGCTGCACTGCTTACAGGAACCTCAACCTGGGTACACCTGAAATATCCCAGGAAATATAAAAATGGTTCCAAACATCGTGGAACTTAGGTACGATGGAATATCCCTCAGCCATGAAATCAATGTCATAAGACCAGTAGCAGCAAAATGAGTGGATTCAGGTACGATGATTCTAAGTGAAAGAAGTCACAAAGAAAAAGAAACTTATCATAAGATATCACTTAGGAAGATCCTGTAAACATGGCTACACATGAACTGAGTTAGGCAAGAGAACAGAGTCTCACATTTAGAAAACACTCTTATGCCTGCTTAAGGGGGAAGGAGAGGTGGGGTGATGCATCAAACCAGAGTTTGATATAAGCACAGGTACTGTTCCAAAAACCAACTATGGAATAGACAAGACCTACACCTTCCTCAGTGAAAGGGACTCAAAACCCCATATTTCCCGCAGAGGAATAGATCTGACTAGTAAGAATCTTAAAACCTATGTATTGATATGTCTCCGTAACGGAATCAAGTGTGTCTAGACTGGCATAAACATGGCAACGAGAATCAGCTCAAACCCACTCTAAAAAGGAATTTCAAAAACAGAACAAAGAAACAGGGAAATTCTTTACAATTCCTTCAGGGTCTCTGATGCAACCTGGAATGACCCTATCTACAATGACAGCTGGATGTGGCATGAGGCTGGACACTTGGGACTGAGAGGATTGGTGAGATTGGGTGAGCAAATGCAGACCCTTTAAAGCAATAATGCATGGCACCCATTCCATGGGTCCCAGCTCTCCAGGTTGAAGGGAATATTACTACAGCTATAACATGTACGGGAAACCTACAGAATGGACACACTGTGAATACGAAAGGTTTCTAAAACTCAACCAAGAGCCCCACTCCTGGTGCTCCGGTTTGACTTTCCAACTGCTTTCCTATCAATCTCCCAACTTGGAGAGACAGCCCCTTTAAGCTCCTGGTTCGCACAGGTTGCCAATTTGGCAGAGGATGAAAGGGAAGAGGGAGAACCAATGAGAGAGTAGCTGTTAGGCATTTGGATGGGCACATGTCACTCTAATTTCCCGGCAGGAAGAAGAATGAACCAAAGTCTCAGCCACCCACCGGGAACCAGTATAGGTCCTGAACCAAAAGTTTGGACTTGCGTTCAGCTCACAAAAAACGAGTTGAAAAATGGAGCTCAGGGGCACAGCAATTCACAAACTGGCAGAGTAATCAAGGCCAACTATCGTCCAAAAATCTGTTGAGGGAAGGCAACGAGGCGGACTTGAAAGCGAGGCACAATAGCAGGAAACAGATTTCAAGAGGTACGTTGGAATCGCCTGTAAAGCACAGGAAGAGGGGCACAACTTCGACAATGATGCACTTGGCCAAAAAGGGCGTATGCGTTTTCTCCTGAATATATTCAGGAGAAAACGCATATGCTCTTTTTGGCCAAGCAAGCAAGCGGGCAATGCAAATCTGCACTACAAAGAAGTATCACTTCCCACCGGTCAAAAGGGACATCCACAAAATGTGTAAAAACCAGAAAGGCAAGGCAGGCCCTGGAGAACAGGGAGCCTTGTTATGCTGATGGGCGGGATGTAAGTTGCCAACTGCCTCACTGGAGGAGTGCATTGTGTTCCCTAAAACAAGTAAACAACAGAGCTACAGAGCCAAGGGCACGTCCAGTCTAGGGAATATACCTTGGGAAAACTGAAAATCCATAAGACAGAGCCACCCCCAAATTGAGGGCTGCACTGCTTACAGGAACCTCAACCTGGGTACACCTGAAATATCCCAGGAAATATAAAAATGGTTCCAAACATCGTGGAACTTAGGTACGATGGAATATCCCTCAGCCATGAAATCAATGTCATAAGACCAGTAGCAGCAAAATGAGTGGATTCAGGTACGATGATTCTAAGTGAAAGAAGTCACAAAGAAAAAGAAACTTATCATAAGATATCACTTAGGAAGATCCTGTAAACATGGCTACACATGAACTGAGTTAGGCAAGAGAACAGAGTCTCACATTTAGAAAACACTCTTATGCCTGCTTAAGGGGGAAGGAGAGGTGGGGTGATGCATCAAACCAGAGTTTGATATAAGCACAGGTACTGTTCCAAAAACCAACTATGGAATAGACAAGACCTACACCTTCCTCAGTGAAAGGGACTCAAAACCCCATATTTCCCGCAGAGGAATAGATCTGACTAGTAAGAATCTTAAAACCTATGTATTGATATGTCTCCGTAACGGAATCAAGTGTGTCTAGACTGGCATAAACATGGCAACGAGAATCAGCTCAAACCCACTCTAAAAAGGAATTTCAAAAACAGAACAAAGAAACAGGGAAATTCTTTACAATTCCTTCAGGGTCTCTGATGCAACCTGGAATGACCCTATCTACAATGACAGCTGGATGTGGCATGAGGCTGGACACTTGGGACTGAGAGGATTGGTGAGATTGGGTGAGCAAATGCAGACCCTTTAAAGCAATAATGCATGGCACCCATTCCATGGGTCCCAGCTCTCCAGGTTGAAGGGAATATTACTACAGCTATAACATGTACGGGAAACCTACAGAATGGACACACTGTGAATACGAAAGGTTTCTAAAACTCAACCAAGAGCCCCACTCCTGGTGCTCCGGTTTGACTTTCCAACTGCTTTCCTATCAATCTCCCAACTTGGAGAGACAGCCCCTTTAAGCTCCTGGTTCGCACAGGTTGCCAATTTGGCAGAGGATGAAAGGGAAGAGGGAGAACCAATGAGAGAGTAGCTGTTAGGCATTTGGATGGGCACATGTCACTCTAATTTCCCGGCAGGAAGAAGAATGAACCAAAGTCTCAGCCACCCACCGGGAACCAGTATAGGTCCTGAACCAAAAGTTTGGACTTGCGTTCAGCTCACAAAAAACGAGTTGAAAAATGGAGCTCAGGGGCACAGCAATTCACAAACTGGCAGAGTAATCAAGGCCAACTATCGTCCAAAAATCTGTTGAGGGAAGGCAACGAGGCGGACTTGAAAGCGAGGCACAATAGCAGGAAACAGATTTCAAGAGGCACGTTGGAATCGCCTGTAAAGCACAGGAAGAGGGGCACAACTTCGACAATGATGCACTTGGCCAAAAAGGGCGTATGCGTTTTCTCCTGAATATATTCAGGAGAAAACGCATATGCTCTTTTTGGCCAAGCAAGCAAGCGGGCAATGCAAATCTGCACTACAAAGAAGTATCACTTCCCACCGGTCAAAAGGGACATCCACAAAATGTGTAAAAACCAGAAAGGCAAGGCAGGCCCTGGAGAACAGGGAGCCTTGTTATGCTGATGGGCGGGATGTAAGTTGCCAACTGCCTCACTGGAGGAGTGCATTGTGTTCCCTAAAACAAGTAAACAACAGAGCTACAGAGCCAAGGGCACGTCCAGTCTAGGGAATATACCTTGGGAAAACTGAAAATCCATAAGACAGAGCCACCCCCAAATTGAGGGCTGCACTGCTTACAGGAACCTCAACCTGGGTACACCTGAAATATCCCAGGAAATATAAAAATGGTTCCAAACATCGTGGAACTTAGGTACGATGGAATATCCCTCAGCCATGAAATCAATGTCATAAGACCAGTAGCAGCAAAATGAGTGGATTCAGGTACGATGATTCTAAGTGAAAGAAGTCACAAAGAAAAAGAAACTTATCATAAGATATCACTTAGGAAGATCCTGTAAACATGGCTACACATGAACTGAGTTAGGCAAGAGAACAGAGTCTCACATTTAGAAAACACTCTTATGCCTGCTTAAGGGGGAAGGAGAGGTGGGGTGATGCATCAAACCAGAGTTTGATATAAGCACAGGTACTGTTCCAAAAACCAACTATGGAATAGACAAGACCTACACCTTCCTCAGTGAAAGGGACTCAAAACCCCATATTTCCCGCAGAGGAATAGATCTGACTAGTAAGAATCTTAAAACCTATGTATTGATATGTCTCCGTAACGGAATCAAGTGTGTCTAGACTGGCATAAACATGGCAACGAGAATCAGCTCAAACCCACTCTAAAAAGGAATTTCAAAAACAGAACAAAGAAACAGGGAAATTCTTTACAATTCCTTCAGGGTCTCTGATGCAACCTGGAATGACCCTATCTACAATGACAGCTGGATGTGGCATGAGGCTGGACACTTGGGACTGAGAGGATTGGTGAGATTGGGTGAGCAAATGCAGACCCTTTAAAGCAATAATGCATGGCACCCATTCCATGGGTCCCAGCTCTCCAGGTTGAAGGGAATATTACTACAGCTATAACATGTACGGGAAACCTACAGAATGGACACACTGTGAATACGAAAGGTTTCTAAAACTCAACCAAGAGCCCCACTCCTGGTGCTCCGGTTTGACTTTCCAACTGCTTTCCTATCAATCTCCCAACTTGGAGAGACAGCCCCTTTAAGCTCCTGGTTCGCACAGGTTGCCAATTTGGCAGAGGATGAAAGGGAAGAGGGGGAACCAATGAGAGAGTAGCTGTTAGGCATTTGGATGGGCACATGTCACTCTAATTTCCCGGCAGGAAGAAGAATGAACCAAAGTCTCAGCCACCCACCGGGAACCAGTATAGGTCCTGAACCAAAAGTTTGGACTTGCGTTCAGCTCACAAAAAACGAGTTGAAAAATGGAGCTCAGGGGCACAGCAATTCACAAACTGGCAGAGTAATCAAGGCCAACTATCGTCCAAAAATCTGTTGAGGGAAGGCAACGAGGCGGACTTGAAAGCGAGGCACAATAGCAGGAAACAGATTTCAAGAGGCACGTTGGAATCGCCTGTAAAGCACAGGAAGAGGGGCACAACTTCGACAATGATGCACTTGGCCAAAAAGGGCGTATGCGTTTTCTCCTGAATATATTCAGGAGAAAACGCATATGCTCTTTTTGGCCAAGCAAGCAAGCGGGCAATGCAAATCTGCACTACAAAGAAGTATCACTTCCCACCGGTCAAAAGGGACATCCACAAAATATGTAAAAACCAGAAAGGCAAGGCAGGCCCTGGAGAACAGGGAGCCTTGTTATGCTGATGGGCGGGATGTAAGTTGTCAACTGCCTCACTGGAGGAGTGCATTGTGTTCCCTAAAACAAGTAAACAACAGAGCTACAGAGCCAAGGGCACGTCCAGTCTAGGGAATATACCTTGGGAAAACTGAAAATCCATAAGACAGAGCCACCCCCAAATTGAGGGCTGCACTGCTTACAGGAACCTCAACCTGGGTACACCTGAAATATCCCAGGAAATATAAAAATGGTTCCAAACATCGTGGAACTTAGGTACGATGGAATATCCCTCAGCCATGAAATCAATGTCATAAGACCAGTAGCAGCAAAATGAGTGGATTCAGGTACGATGATTCTAAGTGAAAGAAGTCACAAAGAAAAAGAAACTTATCATAAGATATCACTTAGGAAGATCCTGTAAACATGGCTACACATGAACTGAGTTAGGCAAGAGAACAGAGTCTCACATTTAGAAAACACTCTTATGCCTGCTTAAGGGGGAAGGAGAGGTGGGGTGATGCATCAAACCAGAGTTTGATATAAGCACAGGTACTGTTCCAAAAACCAACTATGGAATAGACAAGACCTACACCTTCCTCAGTGAAAGGGACTCAAAACCCCATATTTCCCGCAGAGGAATAGATCTGACTAGTAAGAATCTTAAAACCTATGTATTGATATGTCTCCGTAACGGAATCAAGTGTGTCTAGACTGGCATAAACATGGCAACGAGAATCAGCTCAAACCCACTCTAAAAAGGAATTTCAAAAACAGAACAAAGAAACAGGGAAATTCTTTACAATTCCTTCAGGGTCTCTGATGCAACCTGGAATGACCCTATCTACAATGACAGCTGGATGTGGCATGAGGCTGGACACTTGGGACTGAGAGGATTGGTGAGATTGGGTGAGCAAATGCAGACCCTTTAAAGCAATAATGCATGGCACCCATTCCATGGGTCCCAGCTCTCCAGGTTGAAGGGAATATTACTACAGATATAACATGTACGGGAAACCTACAGAATGGACACACTGTGAATACGAAAGGTTTCTAA
Source organism: Mesoplodon mirus (assembly GCF_964341445.2). Lineage (NCBI taxonomy): Eukaryota > Metazoa > Chordata > Mammalia > Artiodactyla > Ziphiidae > Mesoplodon > Mesoplodon mirus. Next base: position 2,464,636 of record NW_028295784.1, read on the forward strand.
AACTCAACCAAGAGCCCCACTCCTGGTGCTCCGGTTTGACTTTCCAACTGCTTTCCTATCAATCTCCCAACTTGGAGAGACAGCCCCTTTAAGCTCCTGGTTCGCACAGGTTGCCAATTTGGCAGAGGATGAAAGGGAAGAGGGAGAACCAATGAGAGAGTAGCTGTTAGGCATTTGGATGGGCACATGTCACTCTAATTTCCCGGCAGGAAGAAGAATGAACCAAAGTCTCAGCCACCCACCGGGAACCAGTATAGGTCCTGAACCAAAAGTTTGGACTTGCGTTCAGCTCACAAAAAACGAGTTGAAAAATGGAGCTCAGGGGCACAGCAATTCACAAACTGGCAGAGTAATCAAGGCCAACTATCGTCCAAAAATCTGTTGAGGGAAGGCAACGAGGCGGACTTGAAAGCGAGGCACAATAGCAGGAAACAGATTTCAAGAGGTACGTTGGAATCGCCTGTAAAGCACAGGAAGAGGGGCACAACTTCGACAATGATGCACTTGGCCAAAAAGGGCGTATGCGTTTTCTCCTGAATATATTCAGGAGAAAACGCATATGCTCTTTTTGGCCAAGCAAGCAAGCGGGCAATGCAAATCTGCACTACAAAGAAGTATCACTTCCCACCGGTCAAAAGGGACATCCACAAAATGTGTAAAAACCAGAAAGGCAAGGCAGGCCCTGGAGAACAGGGAGCCTTGTTATGCTGATGGGCGGGATGTAAGTTGCCAACTGCCTCACTGGAGGAGTGCATTGTGTTCCCTAAAACAAGTAAACAACAGAGCTACAGAGCCAAGGGCACGTCCAGTCTAGGGAATATACCTTGGGAAAACTGAAAATCCATAAGACAGAGCCACCCCCAAATTGAGGGCTGCACTGCTTACAGGAACCTCAACCTGGGTACACCTGAAATATCCCAGGAAATATAAAAATGGTTCCAAACATCGTGGAACTTAGGTACGATGGAATATCCCTCAGCCATGAAATCAATGTCATAAGACCAGTAGCAGCAAAATGAGTGGATTCAGGTACGATGATTCTAAGTGAAAGAAGTCACAAAGAAAAAGAAACTTATCATAAGATATCACTTAGGAAGATCCTGTAAACATGGCTACACATGAACTGAGTTAGGCAAGAGAACAGAGTCTCACATTTAGAAAACACTCTTATGCCTGCTTAAGGGGGAAGGAGAGGTGGGGTGATGCATCAAACCAGAGTTTGATATAAGCACAGGTACTGTTCCAAAAACCAACTATGGAATAGACAAGACCTACACCTTCCTCAGTGAAAGGGACTCAAAACCCCATATTTCCCGCAGAGGAATAGATCTGACTAGTAAGAATCTTAAAACCTATGTATTGATATGTCTCCGTAACGGAATCAAGTGTGTCTAGACTGGCATAAACATGGCAACGAGAATCAGCTCAAACCCACTCTAAAAAGGAATTTCAAAAACAGAACAAAGAAACAGGGAAATTCTTTACAATTCCTTCAGGGTCTCTGATGCAACCTGGAATGACCCTATCTACAATGACAGCTGGATGTGGCATGAGGCTGGACACTTGGGACTGAGAGGATTGGTGAGATTGGGTGAGCAAATGCAGACCCTTTAAAGCAATAATGCATGGCACCCATTCCATGGGTCCCAGCTCTCCAGGTTGAAGGGAATATTACTACAGATATAACATGTACGGGAAACCTACAGAATGGACACACTGTGAATACGAAAGGTTTCTAAAACTCAACCAAGAGCCCCACACCTGGTGCTCCGGTTTGACTTTCCAACTGCTTTCCTATCAATCTCCCAACTTGGAGAGACAGCCCCTTTAAGCTCCTGGTTCGCACAGGTTGCCAATTTGGCAGAGGATGAAAGGGAAGAGGGAGAACCAATGAGAGAGTAGCTGTTAGGCATTTGGATGGGCACATGTCACTCTAATTTCCCGGCAGGAAGAAGAATGAACCAAAGTCTCAGCCACCCACCGGGAACCAGTATAGGTCCTGAACCAAAAGTTTGGACTTGCGTTCAGCTCACAAAAAACGAGTTGAAAAATGGAGCTCAGGGGCACAGCAATTCACAAACTGGCAGAGTAATCAAGGCCAACTATCGTCCAAAAATCTGTTGAGGGAAGGCAACGAGGCGGACTTGAAAGCGAGGCACAATAGCAGGAAACAGATTTCAAGAGGTACGTTGGAATCGCCTGTAAAGCACAGGAAGAGGGGCACAACTTCGACAATGATGCACTTGGCCAAAAAGGGCGTATGCGTTTTCTCCTGAATATATTCAGGAGAAAACGCATATGCTCTTTTTGGCCAAGCAAGCAAGCGGGCAATGGAAATCTGCACTACAAAGAAGTATCACTTCCCACCGGTCAAAAGGGACATCCACAAAATGTGTAAAAACCAGAAAGGCAAGGCAGGCCCTGGAGAACAGGGAGCCTTGTTATGCTGATGGGCGGGATGTAAGTTGCCAACTGCCTCACTGGAGGAGTGCATTGTGTTCCCTAAAACAAGTAAACAACAGAGCTACAGAGCCAAGGGCACGTCCAGTCTAGGGAATATACCTTGGGAAAACTGAAAATCCATAAGACAGAGCCACCCCCAAATTGAGGGCTGCACTGCTTACAGGAACCTCAACCTGGGTACACCTGAAATATCCCAGGAAATATAAAAATGGTTCCAAACATCGTGGAACTTAGGTACGATGGAATATCCCTCAGCCATGAAATCAATGTCATAAGACCAGTAGCAGCAAAATGAGTGGATTCAGGTACGATGATTCTAAGTGAAAGAAGTCACACAGAAAAAGAAACTTATCATAAGATATCACTTAGGAAGATCCTGTAAACATGGCTACACATGAACTGAGTTAGGCAAGAGAACAGAGTCTCACATTTAGAAAACACTCTTATGCCTGCTTAAGGGGGAAGGAGGGGTGGGGTGATGCATCAAACCAGAGTTTGATATAAGCACAGGTACCGTTCCAAAAACCAACTATGGAATAGACAAGACCTACACCTTCCTCAGTGAAAGGGACTCAAAACCCCATATTTCCCGCAGAGGAATAGATCTGACTAGTAAGAATCTTAAAACCTATGTATTGATATGTCTCCGTAACGGAATCAAATGTGTCTAGACTGGCATAAACAGGGCAGCGAGAATCAGCTCAAACCCACTCTAAAAAGGAATTTCAAAAACAGAACAAAGAAACAGGGAAATTCTTTACAATTCCTTCAGGGTCTCTGATGCAACCTGGAATGACCCTATCTACAATGACAGCTGGATGTGGCATAAGGCTGGACACTTGGGACTGAGAGGATTGGTTAGATTGGGTGAGCAAATGCAGACCCTTTAAAGCAATAATGCATGGCACCCATTCCATGGGTCCCAGCTCTCCAGGTTGAAGGGAATATTACTACAGCTATAACGTGTACGGGAAACCTACAGAATGGACACACTGTGAATACGAAAGGTTTCTAAAACTCAACCAAGAGCCCCTCTCCTGGTGCTCCGGTTTGACTTTCCAACTGCTTTCCTATCAATCTCCCAACTTGGAGAGACAGCCCCTTTAAGCTCCTGGTTCGCACAGGTTGCCAATTTGGCAGAGGATGAAAGGGAAGAGGGAGAACCAATGAGAGAGTAGCTGTTAGGCATTTGGATGGGCACATGTCACTCTAATTTCCCGGCAGGAAGAAGAATTAACCAAAGTCTCAGCCACCCACCGGGAACCAGTATAGGTCCTGAACCAAAAGTTTGGACTTGCGTTCAGCTCACAAAAAACGAGCTGAAGAATGGAGCTCAGGGGCACAGCAATTCACAAACTGGCAGAGTAATCAAGGCCAACTATCGTCCAAAAATCTGTTGAGGGAAGGCAACGAGGCGGACTTGAAAGCGAGGCACAATAGCAGGAAACAGATTTCAAGAGGTACGTTGGAATCGCCTGTAAAGCACAGGAAGAGGGGAACAACTTCGACAATGATGCACTTGGCCAAAAAGGGCGTATGCGTTTTCTCCTGAATATATTCAGGAGAAAACGCATACGCCCTTTTTGGCCAAGCAAGCAAGCGGGCAATGCAAATCTGCACTACAAAGAAGTATCACTTCCCACCGGTCAAAAGGGACATCCACAAAATGTGTAAAAACCAGAAAGGCAAGGCAGGCCCTGGAGAACAGGGAGCCTTGTTATGCTGATGGGCGGGATGTAAGTTGCCAACTGCCTCACTGGAGGAGTGCATTGTGTTCCCTAAAACAAGTAAACAACAGAGCTACAGAGCCAAGGGCACGTCCAGTCTAGGGAATATACCTTGGGAAAACTGAAAATCCATAAGACAGAGCCACCCCCAAATTGAGGGCTGCACTGCTTACAGGAACCTCAACCTGGGTACACCTGAAATATCCCAGGAAATATAAAAATGGTTCCAAACATCGTGGAACTTACGTACGATGGAATATCCCTCAGCCATGAAATCAATGTCATAAGACCAGTAGCAGCAAAATGAGTGGATTCAGGTACGATGATTCTAAGTGAAAGAAGTCACACAGAAAAAGAAACTTATCATAAGATATCACTTAGGAAGATCCTGTAAACATGGCTACACATGAACTGAGTTAGGCAAGAGAACAGAGTCTCACATTTAGAAAACACTCTTATGCCTGCTTAAGGGGGAAGGAGAGGTGGGGTGATGCATCAAACCAGAGTTTGATATAAGCACAGGTACTGTTCCAAAAACCAACTATGGAATAGACAAGACCTACACCTTCCTCAGTGAAAGGGACTCAAAACCCCATATTTCCCGCAGAGGAATAGATCTGACTAGTAAGAATCTTAAAACCTATGTATTGATATGTCTCCGTAAGGGAATCAAGTGTGTCTAGACTGGCATAAACATGGCAGCGAGAATCAGCTCAAACCCACTCTAAAAAGGAATTTCAAAAACAGAACAAAGAAACAGGGAAATTCTTTACAATTCCTTCAGGGTCTCTGATGCAACCTGGAATGACCCTATCTACAATGACAGCTGGATGTGGCATAAGGCTGGACACTTGGGACTGAGAGGATTGGTGAGATTGGGTGAGCAAATGCAGACCCTTTAAAGCAATAATGCATGGCACCCATTCCATGGGTCCCAGCTCTCCAGGTTGAAGGGAATATTACTACAGCTATAACATGTACGGGAAACCTAGAGAATGGACACACTGTGAATACGAAAGGTTTCTAAAACTCAACGAAGAGCCCCTCTCCTGGTGCTCCGGTTTGACTTTCCAACTGCTTTCCTATCAATCTCCCAACTTGGAGAGACAGCCCCTTTAAGCTCCTGGTTCGCACAGGTTGCCAATTTGGCAGAGGATGAAAGGGAAGAGGGAGAACCAATGAGAGAGTAGCTGTTAGGCATTTGGATGGGCACATGTCACTCTAACTTCCCGGCAGGAAGAAGAATTAACCAAAGTCTCAGCCACCCACCGGAAACCAGTAGAGGTCCTGAACCAAAAGTTTGGACTTGCGTTCAGCTCACAAAAAACGAGTTGAGAAATGGAGCTCAGGGGCACAGCAATTCACAAACTGGCAGAGTAATCAAGGCCAACTATCGTCCAAAAATCTGTTGAGGGAAGGCAACGAGGCGGACTTGAAAGCGAGGCACAATAGCAGGAAACAGATTTCAAGAGGTACGTTGGAATCGCCTGTAAAGCACAGGAAGAGGGGCACAACTTCGACAATGATGCACTTGGCCAAAAAGGGCGTATGCGTTTTCTCCTGAATATATTCAGGAGAAAACACATACGCCCTTTTTGGCCAAGCAAGCAAGCGGGCAATGGAAATCTGCACTACAAAGAAGTATCACTTCCCACCGGTCAAAAGGGACATCCACAAAATGTGTAAAAACCAGAAAGGCAAGGCAGGCCCTGGAGAACAGGGAGCCTTGTTATGCTGATGGGCGGGATGTAAGTTGCCAACTGCCTCACTGGAGGAGTGCATTGTGTTCCCTAAAACAAGTAAACAACAGAGCTACAGAGCCAAGGGCACGTCCAGTCTAGGGAATATACCTTGGGAAAACTGAAAATCCATAAGACAGAGCCACCCCCAAATTGAGGGCTGCACTGCTTACAGGAACCTCAACCTGGGTACACCTGAAATATCCCAGGAAATATAAAAATGGTTCCAAACATCGTGGAACTTACGTACGATGGAATATCCCTCAGCCATGAAATCAATGTCATAAGACCAGTAGCAGCAAAATGAGTGGATTCAGGTACGATGATTCTAAGTGAAAGAAGTCACACAGAAAAAGAAACTTATCATAAGATATCACTTAGGAAGATCCTGTAAACATGGCTACACATGAACTGAGTTAGGCAAGAGAACAGAGTCTCACATTTAGAAAACACTCTTATGCCTGCTTAAGGGGGAAGGAGAGGTGGGGTGATGCATCAAACCAGAGTTTGATATAAGCACAGGTACCGTTCCAAAAACCAACTATGGAATAGACAAGACCTACACCTTCCTCAGTGAAAGGGACTCAAAACCCCATATTTCCCGCAGAGGAATAGATCTGACTAGTAAGAATCTTAAAACCTATGTATTGATATGTCTCCGTAAGGGATTCAAGTGTGTCTAGACTGGCATAAACATGGCAGCGAGAATCAGCTCAAACCCACTCTAAAAAGGAATTTCAAAAACAGAACAAAGAAACAGGGAAATTCTTTACAATTCCTTCAGGGTCTCTGATGCAACATGGAATGACCCTATCTACAATGACAGCTGGATGTGGCATGAGGCTGGACACTTGGGACTGAGAGGATTGGTGAGATTGGGTGAGCAAATGCAGACCCTTTAAAGCAATAATGCATGGCACCCATTCCATGGGTCCCAGCTCTCCAGGTTGAAGGGAATATTACTACAGCTATAACATGTACGGGAAACCTAGAGAATGGACACACTGTGAATACGAAAGGTTTCTAAAACTCAACGGAGAGCCCCTCTCCTGGTGCTCCGGTTTGACTTTCCAACTGCTTTCCTATCAATCTCCCAACTTGGAGAGACAGCCCCTTTAAGCTCCTGGTTCGCACAGGTTGCCAATTTGGCAGAGGATGAAAGGGAAGAGGGAGAACCAATGAGAGAGTAGCTGTTAGGCATTTGGATGGGCACATGTCACTCTAACTTCCCGGCAGGAAGAAGAATTAACCAAAGTCTCAGCCACCCACCGGAAACCAGTAGAGGTCCTGAACCAAAAGTTTGGACTTGCGTTCAGCTCACAAAAAACGAGTTGAGAAATGGAGCTCAGGGGCACAGCAATTCACAAACTGGCAGAGTAATCAAGGCCAACTATCGTCCAAAAATCTGTTGAGGGAAGGCAACGAGGCGGACTTGAAAGCGAGGCACAATAGCAGGAAACAGATTTCAAGAGGTACGTTGGAATCGCCTGTAAAGCACAGGAAGAGGGGCACAACTTCGACAATGATGCACTTGGCCAAAAAGGGCGTATGCGTTTTCTCCTGAATATATTCAGGAGAAAACACATACGCCCTTTTTGGCCAAGCAAGCAAGCGGGCAATGCAAATCTGCACTACAAAGAAGTATCACTTCCCACCGGTCAAAAGGGACATCCACAAAATGTGTAAAAACCAGAAAGGCAAGGCAGGCCCTGGAGAACAGGGAGCCTTGTTATGCTGATGGGCGGGATGTAAGTTGCCAACTGCCTCACTGGAGGAGTGCATTGTGTTCCCTAAAACAAGTAAACAACAGAGCTACAGAGCCAAGGGCACGTCCAGTCTAGGGAATATACCTTGGGAAAACTGAAAATCAATAAGACAGAGCCACCCCCAAATTGAGGGCTGCACTGCTTACAGGAACCTCAACCTGGGTACACCTGAAATATCCCAGGAAATATAAAAATGGTTCCAAACATCGTGGAACTTACGTACGATGGAATATCCCTCAGCCATGAAATCAATGTCATAAGACCAGTAGCAGCAAAATGAGTGGATTCAGGTACGATGATTCTAAGTGAAAGAAGTCACACAGAAAAAGAAACTTATCATAAGATATCACTTAGGAAGATCCTGTAAACATGGCTACACATGAACTGAGTTAGGCAAGAGAACAGAGTCTCACATTTAGAAAACACTCTTATGCCTGCTTAAGGGGGAAGGAGAGGTGGGGTGATGCATCAAACCAGAGTTTGATATAAGCACAGGTACCGTTCCAAAAACCAACTATGGAATAGACAAGACCTACACCTTCCTCAGTGAAAGGGACTCAAAACCCCATATTTCCCGCAGAGGAATAGATCTGACTAGTAAGAATCTTAAAACCTATGTATTGATATGTCTCCGTAAGGGATTCAAGTGTGTCTAGACTGGCATAAACATGGCAGCGAGAATCAGCTCAAACCCACTCTAAAAAGGAATTTCAAAAACAGAACAAAGAAACAGGGAAATTCTTTACAATTCCTTCAGGGTCTCTGATGCAACATGGAATGACCCTATCTACAATGACAGCTGGATGTGGCATGAGGCTGGACACTTGGGACTGAGAGGATTGGTGAGATTGGGTGAGCAAATGCAGACCCTTTAAAGCAATAATGCATGGCACCCATTCCATGGGTCCCAGCTCTCCAGGTTGAAGGGAATATTACTACAGCTATAACATGTACGGGAAACCTACAGAATGGACACACTGTGAATACGAAAGGTTTCTAAAACTCAACCAAGAGCCCCACTCCTGGTGCTCCGGTTTGACTTTCCAACTGCTTTCCTATCAATCTCCCAACTTGGAGAGACAGCCCCTTTAAGCTCCTGGTTCGCACAGGTTGCCAATTTGGCAGAGGATGAAAGGGAAGAGGGAGAACCAATGAGAGAGTAGCTGTTAGGCATTTGGATGGGCACATGTCACTCTAATTTCCCGGCAGGAAGAAGAATGAACCAAAGTCTCAGCCACCCACCGGGAACCAGTATAGGTCCTGAACCAAAAGTTTGGACTTGCGTTCAGCTCACAAAAAACGAGTTGAAAAATGGAGCTCAGGGGCACAGCAATTCACAAACTGGCAGAGTAATCAAGGCCAACTATCGTCCAAAAATCTGTTGAGGGAAGGCAACGAGGCGGACTTGAAAGCGAGGCACAATAGCAGGAAACAGATTTCAAGAGGCACGTTGGAATCGCCTGTAAAGCACAGGAAGAGGGGCACAACTTCGACAATGATGCACTTGGCCAAAAAGGGCGTATGCGTTTTCTCCTGAATATATTCAGGAGAAAACGCATATGCTCTTTTTGGCCAAGCAAGCAAGCGGGCAATGCAAATCTGCACTACAAAGAAGTATCACTTCCCACCGGTCAAAAGGGACATCCACAAAATGTGTAAAAACCAGAAAGGCAAGGCAGGCCCTGGAGAACAGGGAGCCTTGTTATGCTGATGGGCGGGATGTAAGTTGCCAACTGCCTCACTGGAGGAGTGCATTGTGTTCCCTAAAACAAGTAAACAACAGAGCTACAGAGCCAAGGGCACGTCCAGTCTAGGGAATATACCTTGGGAAAACTGAAAATCCATAAGACAGAGCCACCCCCAAATTGAGGGCTGCACTGCTTACAGGAACCTCAACCTGGGTACACCTGAAATATCCCAGGAAATATAAAAATGGTTCCAAACATCGTGGAACTTACGTACGATGGAATATCCCTCAGCCATGAAATCAATGTCATAAGACCAGTAGCAGCAAAATGAGTGGATTCAGGTACGATGATTCTAAGTGAAAGAAGTCACACAGAAAAAGAAACTTATCATAAGATATCACTTAGGAAGATCCTGTAAACATGGCTACACATGAACTGAGTTAGGCAAGAGAACAGAGTCTCACATTTAGAAAACACTCTTATGCCTGCTTAAGGGGGAAGGAGAGGTGGGGTGATGCATCAAACCAGAGTTTGATATAAGCACAGGTACCGTTCCAAAAACCAACTATGGAATAGACAAGACCTACACCTTCCTCAGTGAAAGGGACTCAAAACCCCATATTTCCCGCAGAGGAATAGATCTGACTAGTAAGAATCTTAAAACCTATGTATTGATATGTCTCCGTAAGGGATTCAAGTGTGTCTAGACTGGCATAAACATGGCAGCGAGAATCAGCTCAAACCCACTCTAAAAAGGAATTTCAAAAACAGAACAAAGAAACAGGGAAATTCTTTACAATTCCTTCAGGGTCTCTGATGCAACATGGAATGACCCTATCTACAATGACAGCTGGATGTGGCATGAGGCTGGACACTTGGGACTGAGAGGATTGGTGAGATTGGGTGAGCAAATGCAGACCCTTTAAAGCAATAATGCATGGCACCCATTCCATGGGTCCCAGCTCTCCAGGTTGAAGGGAATATTACTACAGCTATAACATGTACGGGAAACCTACAGAATGGACACACTGTGAATACGAAAGGTTTCTAAAACTCAACCAAGAGCCCCACTCCTGGTGCTCCGGTTTGACTTTCCAACTGCTTTCCTATCAATCTCCCAACTTGGAGAGACAGCCCCTTTAAGCTCCTGGTTCGCACAGGTTGCCAATTTGGCAGAGGATGAAAGGGAAGAGGGAGAACCAATGAGAGAGTAGCTGTTAGGCATTTGGATGGGCACATGTCACTCTAATTTCCCGGCAGGAAGAAGAATGAACCAAAGTCTCAGCCACCCACCGGGAACCAGTATAGGTCCTGAACCAAAAGTTTGGACTTGCGTTCAGCTCACAAAAAACGAGTTGAAAAATGGAGCTCAGGGGCACAGCAATTCACAAACTGGCAGAGTAATCAAGGCCAACTATCGTCCAAAAATCTGTTGAGGGAAGGCAACGAGGCGGACTTGAAAGCGAGGCACAATAGCAGGAAACAGATTTCAAGAGGCACGTTGGAATCGCCTGTAAAGCACAGGAAGAGGGGCACAACTTCGACAATGATGCACTTGGCCAAAAAGGGCGTATGCGTTTTCTCCTGAATATATTCAGGAGAAAACGCATATGCTCTTTTTGGCCAAGCAAGCAAGCGGGCAATGCAAATCTGCACTACAAAGAAGTATCACTTCCCACCGGTCAAAAGGGACATCCACAAAATGTGTAAAAACCAGAAAGGCAAGGCAGGCCCTGGAGAACAGGGAGCCTTGTTATGCTGATGGGCGGGATGTAAGTTGCCAACTGCCTCACTGGAGGAGTGCATTGTGTTCCCTAAAACAAGTAAACAACAGAGCTACAGAGCCAAGGGCACGTCCAGTCTAGGGAATATACCTTGGGAAAACTGAAAATCCATAAGACAGAGCCACCCCCAAATTGAGGGCTGCACTGCTTACAGGAACCTCAACCTGGGTACACCTGAAATATCCCAGGAAATATAAAAATGGTTCCAAACATCGTGGAACTTAGGTACGATGGAATATCCCTCAGCCATGAAATCAATGTCATAAGACCAGTAGCAGCAAAATGAGTGGATTCAGGTACGATGATTCTAAGTGAAAGAAGTCACAAAGAAAAAGAAACTTATCATAAGATATCACTTAGGAAGATCCTGTAAACATGGCTACACATGAACTGAGTTAGGCAAGAGAACAGAGTCTCACATTTAGAAAACACTCTTATGCCTGCTTAAGGGGGAAGGAGAGGTGGGGTGATGCATCAAACCAGAGTTTGATATAAGCACAGGTACTGTTCCAAAAACCAACTATGGAATAGACAAGACCTACACCTTCCTCAGTGAAAGGGACTCAAAACCCCATATTTCCCGCAGAGGAATAGATCTGACTAGTAAGAATCTTAAAACCTATGTATTGATATGTCTCCGTAACGGAATCAAGTGTGTCTAGACTGGCATAAACATGGCAACGAGAATCAGCTCAAACCCACTCTAAAAAGGAATTTCAAAAACAGAACAAAGAAACAGGGAAATTCTTTACAATTCCTTCAGGGTCTCTGATGCAACCTGGAATGACCCTATCTACAATGACAGCTGGATGTGGCATGAGGCTGGACACTTGGGACTGAGAGGATTGGTGAGATTGGGTGAGCAAATGCAGACCCTTTAAAGCAATAATGCATGGCACCCATTCCATGGGTCCCAGCTCTCCAGGTTGAAGGGAATATTACTACAGATATAACATGTACGGGAAACCTACAGAATGGACACACTGTGAATACGAAAGGTTTCTAAAACTCAACCAAGAGCCCCACTCCTGGTGCTCCGGTTTGACTTTCCAACTGCTTTCCTATCAATCTCCCAACTTGGAGAGACAGCCCCTTTAAGCTCCTGGTTCGCACAGGTTGCCAATTTGGCAGAGGATGAAAGGGAAGAGGGAGAACCAATGAGAGAGTAGCTGTTAGGCATTTGGATGGGCACATGTCACTCTAATTTCCCGGCAGGAAGAAGAATGAACCAAAGTCTCAGCCACCCACCGGGAACCAGTATAGGTCCTGAACCAAAAGTTTGGACTTGCGTTCAGCTCACAAAAAACGAGTTGAAAAATGGAGCTCAGGGGCACAGCAATTCACAAACTGGCAGAGTAATCAAGGCCAACTATCGTCCAAAAATCTGTTGAGGGAAGGCAACGAGGCGGACTTGAAAGCGAGGCACAATAGCAGGAAACAGATTTCAAGAGGTACGTTGGAATCGCCTGTAAAGCACAGGAAGAGGGGCACAACTTCGACAATGATGCACTTGGCCAAAAAGGGCGTATGCGTTTTCTCCTGAATATATTCAGGAGAAAACGCATATGCTCTTTTTGGCCAAGCAAGCAAGCGGGCAATGCAAATCTGCACTACAAAGAAGTATCACTTCCCACCGGTCAAAAGGGACATCCACAAAATGTGTAAAAACCAGAAAGGCAAGGCAGGCCCTGGAGAACAGGGAGCCTTGTTATGCTGATGGGCGGGATGTAAGTTGCCAACTGCCTCACTGGAGGAGTGCATTGTGTTCCCTAAAACAAGTAAACAACAGAGCTACAGAGCCAAGGGCACGTCCAGTCTAGGGAATATACCTTGGGAAAACTGAAAATCCATAAGACAGAGCCACCCCCAAATTGAGGGCTGCACTGCTTACAGGAACCTCAACCTGGGTACACCTGAAATATCCCAGGAAATATAAAAATGGTTCCAAACATCGTGGAACTTAGGTACGATGGAATATCCCTCATCCATGAAATCAATGTCATAAGACCAGTAGCAGCAAAATGAGTGGATTCAGGTACGATGATTCTAAGTGAAAGAAGTCACAAAGAAAAAGAAACTTATCATAAGATATCACTTAGGAAGATCCTGTAAACATGGCTACACATGAACTGAGTTAGGCAAGAGAACAGAGTCTCACATTTAGAAAACACTCTTATGCCTGCTTAAGGGGGAAGGAGAGGTGGGGTGATGCATCAAACCAGAGTTTGATATAAGCACAGGTACTGTTCCAAAAACCAACTATGGAATAGACAAGACCTACACATTCCTCAGTGAAAGGGACTCAAAACCCCATATTTCCCGCAGAGGAATAGATCTGACTAGTAAGAATCTTAAAACCTATGTATTGATATGTCTCCGTAACGGAATCAAGTGTGTCTAGACTGGCATAAACATGGCAACGAGAATCAGCTCAAACCCACTCTAAAAAGGAATTTCAAAAACAGAACAAAGAAACAGGGAAATTCTTTACAATTCCTTCAGGGTCTCTGATGCAACCTGGAATGACCCTATCTACAATGACAGCTGGATGTGGCATGAGGCTGGACACTTGGGACTGAGAGGATTGGTGAGATTGGGTGAGCAAATGCAGACCCTTTAAAGCAATAATGCATGGCACCCATTCCATGGGTCCCAGCTCTCCAGGTTGAAGGGAATATTACTACAGATATAACATGTACGGGAAACCTACAGAATGGACACACTGTGAATACGAAAGGTTTCTAAAACTCAACCAAGAGCCCCACTCCTGGTGCTCCGGTTTGACTTTCCAACTGCTTTCCTATCAATCTCCCAACTTGGAGAGACAGCCCCTTTAAGCTCCTGGTTCGCACAGGTTGCCAATTTGGCAGAGGATGAAAGGGAAGAGGGAGAACCAATGAGAGAGTAGCTGTTAGGCATTTGGATGGGCACATGTCACTCTAATTTCCCGGCAGGAAGAAGAATGAACCAAAGTCTCAGCCACCCACCGGGAACCAGTATAGGTCCTGAACCAAAAGTTTGGACTTGCGTTCAGCTCACAAAAAACGAGTTGAAAAATGGAGCTCAGGGGCACAGCAATTCACAAACTGGCAGAGTAATCAAGGCCAACTATCGTCCAAAAATCTGTTGAGGGAAGGCAACGAGGCGGACTTGAAAGCGAGGCACAATAGCAGGAAACAGATTTCAAGAGGTACGTTGGAATCGCCTGTAAAGCACAGGAAGAGGGGCACAACTTCGACAATGATGCACTTGGCCAAAAAGGGCGTATGCGTTTTCTCCTGAATATATTCAGGAGAAAACGCATATGCTCTTTTTGGCCAAGCAAGCAAGCGGGCAATGCAAATCTGCACTACAAAGAAGTATCACTTCCCACCGGTCAAAAGGGACATCCACAAAATGTGTAAAAACCAGAAAGGCAAGGCAGGCCCTGGAGAACAGGGAGCCTTGTTATGCTGATGGGCGGGATATAAGTTGCCAACTGCCTCACTGGAGGAGTGCATTGTGTTCCCTAAAACAAGTAAACAACAGAGCTACAGAGCCAAGGGCACGTCCAGTCTAGGGAATATACCTTGGGAAAACTGAAAATCCATAAGACAGAGCCACCCCCAAATTGAGGGCTGCACTGCTTACAGGAACCTCAACCTGGGTACACCTGAAATATCCCAGGAAATATAAAAATGGTTCCAAACATCGTGGAACTTACGTACGATGGAATATCCCTCAGCCATGAAATCAATGTCATAAGACCAGTAGCAGCAAAATGAGTGGATTCAGGTACGATGATTCTAAGTGAAAGAAGTCACACAGAAAAAGAAACTTATCATAAGATATCACTTAGGAAGATCCTGTAAACATGGCTACACATGAACTGAGTTAGGCAAGAGAACAGAGTCTCACATTTAGAAAACACTCTTATGCCTGCTTAAGGGGGAAGGAGGGGTGGGGTGATGCATCAAACCAGAGTTTGATATAAGCACAGGTACCGTTCCAAAAACCAACTATGGAATAGACAAGACCTACACCTTCCTCAGTGAAAGGGACTCAAAACCCCATATTTCCCGCAGAGGAATAGATCTGACTAGTAAGAATCTTAAAACCTATGTATTGATATGTCTCCGTAACGGAATCAAGTGTGTCTAGACTGGCATAAACAGGGCAGCGAGAATCAGCTCAAACCCACTCTAAAAAGGAATTTCAAAAACAGAACAAAGAAACAGGGAAATTCTTTACAATTCCTTCAGGGTCTCTGATGCAACCTGGAATGACCCTATCTACAATGACAGCTGGATGTGACATAAGGCTGGACACTTGGGACTGAGAGGATTGGTTAGATTGGGTGAGCAAATGCAGACCCTTTAAAGCAATAATGCATGGCACCCATTCCATGGGTCCCAGCTCTCCAGGTTGAAGGGAATATTACTACAGCTATAACGTGTACGGGAAACCTACAGAATGGACACACTGTGAATACGAAAGGTTTCTAAAACTCAACCAAGAGCCCCTCTCCTGGTGCTCCGGTTTGACTTTCCAACTGCTTTCCTATCAATCTCCCAACTTGGAGAGACAGCCCCTTTAAGCTCCTGGTTCGCACAGGTTGCCAATTTGGCAGAGGATGAAAGGGAAGAGGGAGAACCAATGAGAGAGTAGCTGTTAGGCATTTGGATGGGCACATGTCACTCTAATTTCCCGGCAGGAAGAAGAATTAACCAAAGTCTCAGCCACCCACCGGGAACCAGTATAGGTCCTGAACCAAAAGTTTGGACTTGCGTTCAGCTCACAAAAAACGAGCTGAAGAATGGAGCTCAGGGGCACAGCAATTCACAAACTGGCAGAGTAATCAAGGCCAACTATCGTCCAAAAATCTGTTGAGGGAAGGCAACGAGGCGGACTTGAAAGCGAGGCACAATAGCAGGAAACAGATTTCAAGAGGTACGTTGGAATCGCCTGTAAAGCACAGGAAGAGGGGCACAACTTCGACAATGATGCACTTGGCCAAAAAGGGCGTATGCGTTTTCTCCTGAATATATTCAGGAGAAAACGCATACGCCCTTTTTGGCCAAGCAAGCAAGCGGGCAATGCAAATCTGCACTACAAAGAAGTATCACTTCCCACCGGTCAAAAGGGACATCCACAAAATGTGTAAAAACCAGAAAGGCAAGACAGGCCCTGGAGAACAGGGAGCCTTGTTATGCTGATGGGCGGGATGTAAGTTGCCAACTGCCTCACTGGAGGAGTGCATTGTGTTCCCTAAAACAAGTAAACAACAGAGCTACAGAGCCAAGGGCACGTCCAGTCTAGGGAATATACCTTGGGAAAACTGAAAATCCATAAGACAGAGCCACCCCCAAATTGAGGGCTGCACTGCTTACAGGAACCTCAACCTGGGTACACCTGAAATATCCCAGGAAATATAAAAATGGTTCCAAACATCGTGGAACTTACGTACGATGGAATATCCCTCAGCCATGAAATCAATGTCATAAGACCAGTAGCAGCAAAATGAGTGGATTCAGGTACGATGATTCTAAGTGAAAGAAGTCACACAGAAAAAGAAACTTATCATAAGATATCACTTAGGAAGATCCTGTAAACATGGCTACACATGAACTGAGTTAGGCAAGAGAACAGAGTCTCACATTTAGAAAACACTCTTATGCCTGCTTAAGGGGGAAGGAGAGGTGGGGTGATGCATCAAACCAGAGTTTGATATAAGCACAGGTACCGTTCCAAAAACCAACTATGGAATAGACAAGACCTACACCTTCCTCAGTGAAAGGGACTCAAAACCCCATATTTCCCGCAGAGGAATAGATCTGACTAGTAAGAATCTTAAAACCTATGTATTGATATGTCTCCGTAAGGGAATCAAGTGTGTCTAGACTGGCATAAACATGGCAGCGAGAATCAGCTCAAACCCACTCTAAAAAGGAATTTCAAAAACAGAACAAAGAAACAGGGAAATTCTTTACAATTCCTTCAGGGTCTCTGATGCAACCTGGAATGACCCTATCTACAATGACAGCTGGATGTGGCATAAGGCTGGACACTTGGGACTGAGAGGATTGGTGAGATTGGGTGAGCAAATGCAGACCCTTTAAAGCAATAATGCATGGCACCCATTCCATGGGTCCCAGCTCTCCAGGTTGAAGGGAATATTACTACAGCTATAACATGTACGGGAAACCTAGAGAATGGACACACTGTGAATACGAAAGGTTTCTAAAACTCAACGAAGAGCCCCTCTCCTGGTGCTCCGGTTTGACTTTCCAACTGCTTTCCTATCAATCTCCCAACTTGGAGAGACAGCCCCTTTAAGCTCCTGGTTCGCACAGGTTGCCAATTTGGCAGAGGATGAAAGGGAAGAGGGAGAACCAATGAGAGAGTAGCTGTTAGGCATTTGGATGGGCACATGTCACTCTAACTTCCCGGCAGGAAGAAGAATTAACCAAAGTCTCAGCCACCCACCGGGAACCAGTAGAGGTCCTGAACCAAAAGTTTGGACTTGCGTTCAGCTCACAAAAAACGAGTTGAAAAATGGAGCTCAGGGGCACAGCAATTCACAAACTGGCAGAGTAATCAAGGCCAACTATCGTCCAAAAATCTGTTGAGGGAAGGCAACGAGGCGGACTTGAAAGCGAGGCACAATAGCAGGAAACAGATTTCAAGAGGTACGTTGGAATCGCCTGTAAAGCACAGGAAGAGGGGCACAACTTCGACAATGATGCACTTGGCCAAAAAGGGCGTATGCGTTTTCTCCTGAATATATTCAGGAGAAAACGCATACGCCCTTTTTGGCCAAGCAAGCAAGCGGGCAATGCAAATCTGCACTACAAAGAAGTATCACTTCCCACCGGTCAAAAGGGACATCCACAAAATGTGTAAAAACCAGAAAGGCAAGGCAGGCCCTGGAGAACAGGGAGCCTTGTTATGCTGATGGGCGGGATGTAAGTTGCCAACTGCCTCACTGGAGGAGTGCATTGTGTTCCCTAAAACAAGTAAACAACAGAGCTACAGAGCCAAGGGCACGTCCAGTCTAGGGAATATACCTTGGGAAAACTGAAAATCCATAAGACAGAGCCACCCCCAAATTGAGGGCTGCACTGCTTACAGGAACCTCAACCTGGGTACATCTGAAATATCCCAGGAAATATAAAAATGGTTCCAAACATCATGGAACTTACGTACGATGGAATATCCCTCAGCCATGAAATCAATGTCATAAGACCAGTAGCAGCAAAATGAGTGGATTCAGGTACGATGATTCTAAGTGAAAGAAGTCACACAGAAAAAGAAACTTATCATAAGATATCACTTAGGAAGATCCTGTAAACATGGCTACACATGAACTGAGTTAGGCAAGAGAACAGAGTCTCACATTTAGAAAACACTCTTATGCCTGCTTAAGGGGGAAGGAGAGGTGGGGTGATGCATCAAACCAGAGTTTGATATAAGCACAGGTACTGTTCCAAAAACCAACTATGGAATAGACAAGACCTACACCTTCCTCAGTGAAAGGGACTCAAAACCCCATATTTCCCGCAGAGGAATAGATCTGACTAGTAAGAATCTTAAAACCTATGTATTGATATGTCTCCGTAAGGGAATCAAGTGTGTCTAGACTGGCATAAACATGGCAGCGAGAATCAGCTCAAACCCACTCTAAAAAGGAATTTCAAAAACAGAACAAAGAAACAGGGAAATTCTTTACAATTCCTTCAGGGTCTCTGATGCAACCTGGAATGACCCTATCTACAATGACAGCTGGATGTGGCATAAGGCTGGACACTTGGGACTGAGAGGATTGGTGAGATTGGGTGAGCAAATGCAGACCCTTTAAAGCAATAATGCATGGCACCCATTCCATGGGTCCCAGCTCTCCAGGTTGAAGGGAATATTACTACAGCTATAACATGTACGGGAAACCTAGAGAATGGACACACTGTGAATACGAAAGGTTTCTAAAACTCAACGAAGAGCCCCTCTCCTGGTGCTCCGGTTTGACTTTCCAACTGCTTTCCTATCAATCTCCCAACTTGGAGAGACAGCCCCTTTAAGCTCCTGGTTCGCACAGGTTGCCAATTTGGCAGAGGATGAAAGGGAAGAGGGAGAACCAATGAGAGAGTAGCTGTTAGGCATTTGGATGGGCACATGTCACTCTAATTTCCCGGCAGGAAGAAGAATGAACCAAAGTCTCAGCCACCCACCGGGAACCAGTATAGGTCCTGAACCAAAAGTTTGGACTTGCGTTCAGCTCACAAAAAACGAGTTGAAAAATGGAGCTCAGGGGCACAGCAATTCACAAACTGGCAGAGTAATCAAGGCCAACTATCGTCCAAAAATCTGTTGAGGGAAGGCAACGAGGCGGACTTGAAAGCGAGGCACAATAGCAGGAAACAGATTTCAAGAGGTACGTTGGAATCGCCTGTAAAGCACAGGAAGAGGGGCACAACTTCGACAATGATGCACTTGGCCAAAAAGGGCGTATGCGTTTTCTCCTGAATATATTCAGGAGAAAACGCATATGCTCTTTTTGGCCAAGCAAGCAAGCGGGCAATGCAAATCTGCACTACAAAGAAGTATCACTTCCCACCGGTCAAAAGGGACATCCACAAAATGTGTAAAAACCAGAAAGGCAAGGCAGGCCCTGGAGAACAGGGAGCCTTGTTATGCTGATGGGCGGGATGTAAGTTGCCAACTGCCTCACTGGAGGAGTGCATTGTGTTCCCTAAAACAAGTAAACAACAGAGCTACAGAGCCAAGGGCACGTCCAGTCTAGGGAATATACCTTGGGAAAACTGAAAATCCATAAGACAGAGCCACCCCCAAATTGAGGGCTGCACTGCTTACAGGAACCTCAACCTGGGTACACCTGAAATATCCCAGGAAATATAAAAATGGTTCCAAACATCGTGGAACTTACGTACGATGGAATATCCCTCAGCCATGAAATCAATGTCATAAGACCAGTAGCAGCAAAATGAGTGGATTCAGGTACGATGATTCTAAGTGAAAGAAGTCACACAGAAAAAGAAACTTATCATAAGATATCACTTAGGAAGATCCTGTAAACATGGCTACACATGAACTGAGTTAGGCAAGAGAACAGAGTCTCACATTTAGAAAACACTCTTATGCCTGCTTAAGGGGGAAGGAGAGGTGGGGTGATGCATCAAACCAGAGTTTGATATAAGCACAGGTACCGTTCCAAAAACCAACTATGGAATAGACAAGACCTACACCTTCCTCAGTGAAAGGGACTCAAAACCCCATATTTCCCGCAGAGGAATAGATCTGACTAGTAAGAATCTTAAAACCTATGTATTGATATGTCTCCGTAACGGAATCAAGTGTGTCTAGACTGGCATAAACATGGCAGCGAGAATCAGCTCAAACCCACTCTAAAAAGGAATTTCAAAAACAGAACAAAGAAACAGGGAAATTCTTTACAATTCCTTCAGGGTCTCTGATGCAACCTGGAATGACCCTATCTACAATGACAGCTGGATGTGGCATAAGGCTGGACACTTGGGACTGAGAGGATTGGTGAGATTGGGTGAGCAAATGCAGACCCTTTAAAGCAATAATGCATGGCACCCATTCCATGGGTCCCAGCTCTCCAGGTTGAAGGGAATATTACTACAGCTATAACATGTACGGGAAACCTAGAGAATGGACACACTGTGAATACGAAAGGTTTCTAAAACTCAACGAAGAGCCCCTCTCCTGGTGCTCCGGTTTGACTTTCCAACTGCTTTCCTATCAATCTCCCAACTTGGAGAGACAGCCCCTTTAAGCTCCTGGTTCGCACAGGTTGCCAATTTGGCAGAGGATGAAAGGGAAGAGGGAGAACCAATGAGAGAGTAGCTGTTAGGCATTTGGATGGGCACATGTCACTCTAACTTCCCGGCAGGAAGAATAATTAACCAAAGTCTCAGCCACCCACCGGGAACCAGTAGAGGTCCTGAACCAAAAGTTTGGACTTGCGTTCAGCTCACAAAAAACGAGTTGAAAAATGGAGCTCAGGGGCACAGCAATTCACAAACTGGCAGAGTAATCAAGGCCAACTATCGTCCAAAAATCTGTTGAGGGAAGGCAACGAGGCGGACTTGAAAGCGAGGCACAATAGCAGGAAACAGATTTCAAGAGGTACGTTGGAATCGCCTGTAAAGCACAGGAAGAGGGGCACAACTTCGACAATGATGCACTTGGCCAAAAAGGGCGTATGCGTTTTCTCCTGAATATATTCAGGAGAAAACGCATACGCCCTTTTTGGCCAAGCAAGCAAGCGGGCAATGCAAATCTGCACTACAAAGAAGTATCACTTCCCACCGGTCAAAAGGGACATCCACAAAATGTGTAAAAACCAGAAAGGCAAGGCAGGCCCTGGAGAACAGGGAGCCTTGTTATGCTGATGGGCGGGATGTAAGTTGCCAACTGCCTCACTGGAGGAGTGCATTGTGTTCCCTAAAACAAGTAAACAACAGAGCTACAGAGCCAAGGGCACGTCCAGTCTAGGGAATATACCTTGGGAAAACTGAAAATCCATAAGACAGAGCCACCCCCAAATTGAGGGCTGCACTGCTTACAGGAACCTCAACCTGGGTACATCTGAAATATCCCAGGAAATATAAAAATGGTTCCAAACATCATGGAACTTACGTACGATGGAATATCCCTCAGCCATGAAATCAATGTCATAAGACCAGTAGCAGCAAAATGAGTGGATTCAGGTACGATGATTCTAAGTGAAAGAAGTCACACAGAAAAAGAAACTTATCATAAGATATCACTTAGGAAGATCCTGTAAACATGGCTACACATGAACTGAGTTAGGCAAGAGAACAGAGTCTCACATTTAGAAAACACTCTTATGCCTGCTTAAGGGGGAAGGAGAGGTGGGGTGATGCATCAAACCAGAGTTTGATATAAGCACAGGTACTGTTCCAAAAACCAACTATGGAATAGACAAGACCTACACCTTCCTCAGTGAAAGGGACTCAAAACCCCATATTTCCCGCAGAGGAATAGATCTGACTAGTAAGAATCTTAAAACCTATGTATTGATATGTCTCCGTAAGGGAATCAAGTGTGTCTAGACTGGCATAAACATGGCAGCGAGAATCAGCTCAAACCCACTCTAAAAAGGAATTTCAAAAACAGAACAAAGAAACAGGGAAATTCTTTACAATTCCTTCAGGGTCTCTGATGCAACCTGGAATGACCCTATCTACAATGACAGCTGGATGTGGCATAAGGCTGGACACTTGGGACTGAGAGGATTGGTGAGATTGGGTGAGCAAATGCAGACCCTTTAAAGCAATAATGCATGGCACCCATTCCATGGGTCCCAGCTCTCCAGGTTGAAGGGAATATTACTACAGCTATAACATGTACGGGAAACCTAGAGAATGGACACACTGTGAATACGAAAGGTTTCTAAAACTCAACGAAGAGCCCCTCTCCTGGTGCTCCGGTTTGACTTTCCAACTGCTTTCCTATCAATCTCCCAACTTGGAGAGACAGCCCCTTTAAGCTCCTGGTTCGCACAGGTTGCCAATTTGGCAGAGGATGAAAGGGAAGAGGGAGAACCAATGAGAGAGTAGCTGTTAGGCATTTGGATGGGCACATGTCACTCTAATTTCCCGGCAGGAAGAAGAATGAACCAAAGTCTCAGCCACCCACCGGGAACCAGTATAGGTCCTGAACCAAAAGTTTGGACTTGCGTTCAGCTCACAAAAAACGAGTTGAAAAATGGAGCTCAGGGGCACAGCAATTCACAAACTGGCAGAGTAATCAAGGCCAACTATCGTCCAAAAATCTGTTGAGGGAAGGCAACGAGGCGGACTTGAAAGCGAGGCACAATAGCAGGAAACAGATTTCAAGAGGTACGTTGGAATCGCCTGTAAAGCACAGGAAGAGGGGCACAACTTCGACAATGATGCACTTGGCCAAAAAGGGCGTATGCGTTTTCTCCTGAATATATTCAGGAGAAAACGCATATGCTCTTTTTGGCCAAGCAAGCAAGCGGGCAATGCAAATCTGCACTACAAAGAAGTATCACTTCCCACCGGTCAAAAGGGACATCCACAAAATGTGTAAAAACCAGAAAGGCAAGGCAGGCCCTGGAGAACAGGGAGCCTTGTTATGCTGATGGGCGGGATGTAAGTTGCCAACTGCCTCACTGGAGGAGTGCATTGTGTTCCCTAAAACAAGTAAACAACAGAGCTACAGAGCCAAGGGCACGTCCAGTCTAGGGAATATACCTTGGGAAAACTGAAAATCCATAAGACAGAGCCACCCCCAAATTGAGGGCTGCACTGCTTACAGGAACCTCAACCTGGGTACACCTGAAATATCCCAGGAAATATAAAAATGGTTCCAAACATCGTGGAACTTAGGTACGATGGAATATCCCTCAGCCATGAAATCAATGTCATAAGACCAGTAGCAGCAAAATGAGTGGATTCAGGTACGATGATTCTAAGTGAAAGAAGTCACACAGAAAAAGAAACTTATCATAAGATATCACTTAGGAAGATCCTGTAAACATGGCTACACATGAACTGAGTTAGGCAAGAGAACAGAGTCTCACATTTAGAAAACACTCTTATGCCTGCTTAAGGGGGAAGGAGGGGGGGGGTGATGCATCAAACCAGAGTTTGATATAAGCACAGGTACCGTTCCAAAAACCAACTATGGAATAGACAAGACCTACACCTTCCTCAGTGAAAGGGACTCAAAACCCCATATTTCCCGCAGAGGAATAGATCTGACTAGTAAGAATCTTAAAACCTATGTATTGATATGTCTCCGTAACGGAATCAAGTGTGTCTAGACTGGCATAAACAGGGCAGCGAGAATCAGCTCAAACCCACTCTAAAAAGGAATTTCAAAAACAGAACAAAGAAACAGGGAAATTCTTTACAATTCCTTCAGGGTCTCTGATGCAACCTGGAATGACCCTATCTACAATGACAGCTGGATGTGACATAAGGCTGGACACTTGGGACTGAGAGGATTGGTTAGATTGGGTGAGCAAATGCAGACCCTTTAAAGCAATAATGCATGGCACCCATTCCATGGGTCCCAGCTCTCCAGGTTGAAGGGAATATTACTACAGCTATAACGTGTACGGGAAACCTACAGAATGGACACACTGTGAATACGAAAGGTTTCTAAAACTCAACCAAGAGCCCCTCTCCTGGTGCTCCGGTTTGACTTTCCAACTGCTTTCCTATCAATCTCCCAACTTGGAGAGACAGCCCCTTTAAGCTCCTGGTTCGCACAGGTTGCCAATTTGGCAGAGGATGAAAGGGAAGAGGGAGAACCAATGAGAGAGTAGCTGTTAGGCATTTGGATGGGCACATGTTACTCTAATTTCCCGGCAGGAAGAAGAATTAACCAAAGTCTCAGCCACCCACCGGGAACCAGTATAGGTCCTGAACCAAAAGTTTGGACTTGCGTTCAGCTCACAAAAAACGAGCTGAAGAATGGAGCTCAGGGGCACAGCAATTCACAAACTGGCAGAGTAATCAAGGCCAACTATCGTCCAAAAATCTGTTGAGGGAAGGCAACGAGGCGGACTTGAAAGCGAGGCACAATAGCAGGAAACAGATTTCAAGAGGTACGTTGGAATCGCCTGTAAAGCACAGGAAGAGGGGCACAACTTCGACAATGATGCACTTGGCCAAAAAGGGCGTATGCGTTTTCTCCTGAATATATTCAGGAGAAAACGCATACGCCCTTTTTGGCCAAGCAAGCAAGCGGGCAATGCAAATCTGCACTACAAAGAAGTATCACTTCCCACCGGTCAAAAGGGACATCCACAAAATGTGTAAAAACCAGAAAGGCAAGACAGGCCCTGGAGAACAGGGAGCCTTGTTATGCTGATGGGCGGGATGTAAGTTGCCAACTGCCTCACTGGAGGAGTGCATTGTGTTCCCTAAAACAAGTAAACAACAGAGCTACAGAGCCAAGGGCACGTCCAGTCTAGGGAATATACCTTGGGAAAACTGAAAATCCATAAGACAGAGCCACCCCCAAATTGAGGGCTGCACTGCTTACAGGAACCTCAACCTGGGTACACCTGAAATATCCCAGGAAATATAAAAATGGTTCCAAACATCGTGGAACTTACGTACGATGGAATATCCCTCAGCCATGAAATCAATGTCATAAGACCAGTAGCAGCAAAATGAGTGGATTCAGGTACGATGATTCTAAGTGAAAGAAGTCACACAGAAAAAGAAACTTATCATAAGATATCACTTAGGAAGATCCTGTAAACATGGCTACACATGAACTGAGTTAGGCAAGAGAACAGAGTCTCACATTTAGAAAACACTCTTATGCCTGCTTAAGGGGGAAGGAGAGGTGGGGTGATGCATCAAACCAGAGTTTGATATAAGCACAGGTACCGTTCCAAAAACCAACTATGGAATAGACAAGACCTACACCTTCCTCAGTGAAAGGGACTCAAAACCCCATATTTCCCGCAGAGGAATAGATCTGACTAGTAAGAATCTTAAAACCTATGTATTGATATGTCTCCGTAAGGGAATCAAGTGTGTCTAGACTGGCATAAACATGGCAGCGAGAATCAGCTCAAACCCACTCTAAAAAGGAATTTCAAAAACAGAACAAAGAAACAGGGAAATTCTTTACAATTCCTTCAGGGTCTCTGATGCAACCTGGAATGACCCTATCTACAATGACAGCTGGATGTGGCATAAGGCTGGACACTTGGGACTGAGAGGATTGGTGAGATTGGGTGAGCAAATGCAGACCCTTTAAAGCAATAATGCATGGCACCCATTCCATGGGTCCCAGCTCTCCAGGTTGAAGAGAATATTACTACAGCTATAACATGTACGGGAAACCTAGAGAATGGACACACTGTGAATACGAAAGGTTTCTAAAACTCAACGAAGAGCCCCTCTCCTGGTGCTCCGGTTTGACTTTCCAACTGCTTTCCTATCAATCTCCCAACTTGGAGAGACAGCCCCTTTAAGCTCCTGGTTCGCACAGGTTGCCAATTTGGCAGAGGATGAAAGGGAAGAGGGAGAACCAATGAGAGAGTACCTGTTAGGCATTTGGATGGGCACATGTCACTCTAACTTCCCGGCAGGAAGAATAATTAACCAAAGTCTCAGCCACCCACCGGGAACCAGTAGAGGTCCTGAACCAAAAGTTTGGACTTGCGTTCAGCTCACAAAAAACGAGTTGAAAAATGGAGCTCAGGGGCACAACAATTCACAAACTGGCAGAGTAATCAAGGCCAACTATCGTCCAAAAATCTGTTGAGGGAAGGCAACGAGGCGGACTTGAAAGCGAGGCACAATAGCAGGAAACAGATTTCAAGAGGTACGTTGGAATCGCCTGTAAAGCACAGGAAGAGGGGCACAACTTCGACAATGATGCACTTGGCCAAAAAGGGCGTATGCGTTTTCTCCTGAATATATTCAGGAGAAAACGCATACGCCCTTTTTGGCCAAGCAAGCAAGCGGGCAATGCAAATCTGCACTACAAAGAAGTATCACTTCCCACCGGTCAAAAGGGACATCCACAAAATGTGTAAAAACCAGAAAGGCAAGGCAGGCCCTGGAGAACAGGGAGCCTTGTTATGCTGATGGGCGGGATGTAAGTTGCCAACTGCCTCACTGGAGGAGTGCATTGTGTTCCCTAAAACAAGTAAACAACAGAGCTACAGAGCCAAGGGCACGTCCAGTCTAGGGAATATACCTTGGGAAAACTGAAAATCCATAAGACAGAGCCACCCCCAAATTGAGGGCTGCACTGCTTACAGGAACCTCAACCTGGGTACATCTGAAATATCCCAGGAAATATAAAAATGGTTCCAAACATCGTGGAACTTACGTACGATGGAATATCCCTCAGCCATGAAATCAATGTCATAAGACCAGTAGCAGCAAAATGAGTGGATTCAGGTACGATGATTCTAAGTGAAAGAAGTCACACAGAAAAAGAAACTTATCATAAGATATCACTTAGGAAGATCCTGTAAACATGGCTACACATGAACTGAGTTAGGCAAGAGAACAGAGTCTCACATTTAGAAAACACTCTTATGCCTGCTTAAGGGGGAAGGAGAGGTGGGGTGATGCATCAAACCAGAGTTTGATATAAGCACAGGTACTGTTCCAAAAACCAACTATGGAATAGACAAGACCTACACCTTCCTCAGTGAAAGGGACTCAAAACCCCATATTTCCCGCAGAGGAATAGATCTGACTAGTAAGAATCTTAAAACCTATGTATTGATATGTCTCCGTAAGGGAATCAAGTGTGTCTAGACTGGCATAAACATGGCAGCGAGAATCAGCTCAAACCCACTCTAAAAAGGAATTTCAAAAACAGAACAAAGAAACAGGGAAATTCTTTACAATTCCTTCAGGGTCTCTGATGCAACCTGGAATGACCCTATCTACAATGACAGCTGCATGTGGCATAAGGCTGGACACTTGGGACTGAGAGGATTGGTGAGATTGGGTGAGCAAATGCAGACCCTTTAAAGCAATAATGCATGGCACCCATTCCATGGGTCCCAGCTCTCCAGGTTGAAGGGAATATTACTACAGCTATAACATGTACGGGAAACCTAGAGAATGGACACACTGTGAATACGAAAGGTTTCTAAAACTCAACGAAGAGCCCCTCTCCTGGTGCTCCGGTTTGACTTTCCAACTGCTTTCCTATCAATCTCCCAACTTGGAGAGACAGCCCCTTTAAGCTCCTGGTTCGCACAGGTTGCCAATTTGGCAGAGGATGAAAGGGAAGAGGGAGAACCAATGAGAGAGTAGCTGTTAGGCATTTGGATGGGCACATGTCACTCTAACTTCCCGGCAGGAAGAAGAATTAACCAAAGTCTCAGCCACCCACCGGAAACCAGTAGAGGTCCTGAACCAAAAGTTTGGACTTGCGTTCAGCTCACAAAAAACGAGTTGAGAAATGGAGCTCAGGGGCACAGCAATTCACAAACTGGCAGAGTAATCAAGGCCAACTATCGTCCAAAAATCTGTTGAGGGAAGGCAACGAGGCGGACTTGAAAGCGAGGCACAATAGCAGGAAACAGATTTCAAGAGGTACGTTGGAATCGCCTGTAAAGCACAGGAAGAGGGGCACAACTTCGACAATGATGCACTTGGCCAAAAAGGGCGTATGCGTTTTCTCCTGAATATATTCAGGAGAAAACACATACGCCCTTTTTGGCCAAGCAAGCAAGCGGGCAATGCAAATCTGCACTACAAAGAAGTATCACTTCCCACCGGTCAAAAGGGACATCCACAAAATGTGTAAAAACCAGAAAGGCAAGGCAGGCCCTGGAGAACAGGGAGCCTTGTTATGCTGATGGGCGGGATGTAAGTTGCCAACTGCCTCACTGGAGGAGTGCATTGTGTTCCCTAAAACAAGTAAACAACAGAGCTACAGAGCCAAGGGCACGTCCAGTCTAGGGAATATACCTTGGGAAAACTGAAAATCAATAAGACAGAGCCACCCCCAAATTGAGGGCTGCACTGCTTACAGGAACCTCAACCTGGGTACACCTGAAATATCCCAGGAAATATAAAAATGGTTCCAAACATCGTGGAACTTACGTACGATGGAATATCCCTCAGCCATGAAATCAATGTCATAAGACCAGTAGCAGCAAAATGAGTGGATTCAGGTACGATGATTCTAAGTGAAAGAAGTCACACAGAAAAAGAAACTTATCATAAGATATCACTTAGGAAGATCCTGTAAACATGGCTACACATGAACTGAGTTAGGCAAGAGAACAGAGTCTCACATTTAGAAAACACTCTTATGCCTGCTTAAGGGGGAAGGAGAGGTGGGGTGATGCATCAAACCAGAGTTTGATATAAGCACAGGTACCGTTCCAAAAACCAACTATGGAATAGACAAGACCTACACCTTCCTCAGTGAAAGGGACTCAAAACCCCATATTTCCCGCAGAGGAATAGATCTGACTAGTAAGAATCTTAAAACCTATGTATTGATATGTCTCCGTAAGGGATTCAAGTGTGTCTAGACTGGCATAAACATGGCAGCGAGAATCAGCTCAAACCCACTCTAAAAAGGAATTTCAAAAACAGAACAAAGAAACAGGGAAATTCTTTACAATTCCTTCAGGGTCTCTGATGCAACATGGAATGACCCTATCTACAATGACAGCTGGATGTGGCATAAGGCTGGACACTTGGGACTGAGAGGATTGGTGAGATTGGGTGAGCAAATGCAGACCCTTTAAAGCAATAATGCATGGCACCCATTCCATGGGTCCCAACTCTCCAGATTGAAGGGAATATTACTACAGCTATAACATGTACGGGAAACCTAGAGAATGGACACACTGTGAATAGGAAAGGTTTCTAAAACTCAACGAAGAGTCCCTCTCCTGGTGCTCAGGTTTGACTTTCCAACTGCTTTCCTATCAATCTCCCAACTTGGAGAGACAGCCCCTTTAAGCTCCTGGTTCGCACAGGTTGCCAATTTGGCAGAGGATGAAAGGGAAGAGGGAGAACCAATGAGAGAGTAGCTTTTAGGCATTTGGATGGGCACATGTCACTCTAATTTCCCGGCAGGAAGAAGAATTAACCAAAGTCTCAGCCACCCACCGGGAACCAGTATAGGTCCTGAACCAAAAGTTTGGACTTGCGTTCAGCTCACAAAAAACGAGTTGAAAAATGGAGCTCAGGGGCACAGCAATTCACAAACTGGCAGAGTAATCAAGGCCAACTATCGTCCAAAAATCTGTTGAGGGAAGGCAACGAGGCGGACTTGAAAGCGAGGCACAATAGCAGGAAACAGATTTCAAGAGGTACGTTGGAATCGCCTGTAAAGCACAGGAAGAGGGGCACAACTTCGACAATGATGCACTTGGCCAAAAAGGGCGTATGCATTTTCTCCTGAATATATTCAGGAGAAAACGCATACGCCCTGTTTGGCCAAGCAAGCAAGCGGGCAATGCAAATCTGCACTACAAAGAAGTATCACTTCCCACCGGTCAAAAGGGACATCCACAAAATGTGTAAAAACCAGAAAGGCAAGGCAGGCCCTGGAGAACAGGGAGCCTTGTTATGCTGATGGGCGTGATGTAAGTTGCCAACTGCCTCACTGGAGGAGTGCATTGTGTTCCCTAAAACAAGTAAACAACAGAGCTACAGAGCCAAGGGCACGTCCAGTCTAGGGAATATACCTTGGGAAAACTGAAAATCCATAAGACAGAGCCACCCCCAAATTGAGGGCTGCACTGCTTACAGGAACCTCAACCTGGGTACACCTGAAATATCCCAGGAAATATAAAAATGGTTCCAAACATCGTGGAACTTAGGTACGATGGAATATCCCTCAGCCATGAAATCAATGTCATAAGACCAGTAGCAGCAAAATGAGTGGATTCAGGTACGATGATTCTAAGTGAAAGAAGTCACAAAGAAAAAGAAACTTATCATAAGATATCACTTAGGAAGATCCTGTAAACATGGCTACACATGAACTGAGTTAGGCAAGAGAACAGAGTCTCACATTTAGAAAACACTCTTATGCCTGCTTAAGGGGGAAGGAGAGGTGGGGTGATGCATCAAACCAGAGTTTGATATAAGCACAGGTACTGTTCCAAAAACCAACTATGGAATAGACAAGACCTACACCTTCCTCAGTGAAAGGGACTCAAAACCCCATATTTCCCGCAGAGGAATAGATCTGACTAGTAAGAATCTTAAAACCTATGTATTGATATGTCTCCGTAACGGAATCAAGTGTGTCTAGACTGGCATAAACATGGCAACGAGAATCAGCTCAAACCCACTCTAAAAAGGAATTTCAAAAACAGAACAAAGAAACAGGGAAATTCTTTACAATTCCTTCAGGGTCTCTGATGCAACCTGGAATGACCCTATCTACAATGACAGCTGGATGTGGCATGAGGCTGGACACTTGGGACTGAGAGGATTGGTGAGATTGGGTGAGCAAATGCAGACCCTTTAAAGCAATAATGCATGGCACCCATTCCATGGGTCCCAGCTCTCCAGGTTGAAGGGAATATTACTACAGATATAACATGTACGGGAAACCTACAGAATGGACACACTGTGAATACGAAAGGTTTCTAAAACTCAACCAAGAGCCCCACTCCTGGTGCTCCGGTTTGACTTTCCAACTGCTTTCCTATCAATCTCCCAACTTGGAGAGACAGCCCCTTTAAGCTCCTGGTTCGCACAGGTTGCCAATTTGGCAGAGGATGAAAGGGAAGAGGGAGAACCAATGAGAGAGTAGCTGTTAGGCATTTGGATGGGCACATGTCACTCTAATTTCCCGGCAGGAAGAAGAATGAACCAAAGTCTCAGCCACCCACCGGGAACCAGTATAGGTCCTGAACCAAAAGTTTGGACTTGCGTTCAGCTCACAAAAAACGAGTTGAAAAATGGAGCTCAGGGGCACAGCAATTCACAAACTGGCAGAGTAATCAAGGCCAACTATCGTCCAAAAATCTGTTGAGGGAAGGCAACGAGGCGGACTTGAAAGCGAGGCACAATAGCAGGAAACAGATTTCAAGAGGTACATTGGAATCGCCTGTAAAGCACAGGAAGAGGGGCACAACTTCGACAATGATGCACTTGGCCAAAAAGGGCGTATGCGTTTTCTCCTGAATATATTCAGGAGAAAACGCATATGCTCTTTTTGGCCAAGCAAGCAAGCGGGCAATGCAAATCTGCACTACAAAGAAGTATCACTTCCCACCGGTCAAAAGGGACATCCACAAAATGTGTAAAAACCAGAAAGGCAAGGCAGGCCCTGGAGAACAGGGAGCCTTGTTATGCTGATGGGCGGGATGTAAGTTGCCAACTGCCTCACTGGAGGAGTGCATTGTGTTCCCTAAAACAAGTAAACAACAGAGCTACAGAGCCAAGGGCACGTCCAGTCTAGGGAATATACCTTGGGAAAACTGAAAATCCATAAGACAGAGCCACCCCCAAATTGAGGGCTGCACTGCTTACAGGAACCTCAACCTGGGTACACCTGAAATATCCCAGGAAATATAAAAATGGTTCCAAACATCGTGGAACTTAGGTACGATGGAATATCCCTCAGCCATGAAATCAATGTCATAAGACCAGTAGCAGCAAAATGAGTGGATTCAGGTACGATGATTCTAAGTGAAAGAAGTCACAAAGAAAAAGAAACTTATCATAAGATATCACTTAGGAAGATCCTGTAAACATGGCTACACATGAACTGAGTTAGGCAAGAGAACAGAGTCTCACATTTAGAAAACACTCTTATGCCTGCTTAAGGGGGAAGGAGAGGTGGGGTGATGCATCAAACCAGAGTTTGATATAAGCACAGGTACTGTTCCAAAAACCAACTATGGAATAGACAAGACCTACACCTTCCTCAGTGAAAGGGACTCAAAACCCCATATTTCCCGCAGAGGAATAGATCTGACTAGTAAGAATCTTAAAACCTATGTATTGATATGTCTCCGTAACGGAATCAAGTGTGTCTAGACTGGCATAAACATGGCAACGAGAATCAGCTCAAACCCACTCTAAAAAGGAATTTCAAAAACAGAACAAAGAAACAGGGAAATTCTTTACAATTCCTTCAGGGTCTCTGATGCAACCTGGAATGACCCTATCTACAATGACAGCTGGATGTGGCATGAGGCTGGACACTTGGGACTGAGAGGATTGGTGAGATTGGGTGAGCAAATGCAGACCCTTTAAAGCAATAATGCATGGCACCCATTCCATGGGTCCCAGCTCTCCAGGTTGAAGGGAATATTACTACAGATATAACATGTACGGGAAACCTACAGAATGGACACACTGTGAATACGAAAGGTTTCTAAAACTCAACCAAGAGCCCCACTCCTGGTGCTCCGGTTTGACTTTCCAACTGCTTTCCTATCAATCTCCCAACTTGGAGAGACAGACCCTTTAAGCTCCTGGTTCGCACAGGTTGCCAATTTGGCAGAGGATGAAAGGGAAGAGGGAGAACCAATGAGAGAGTAGCTGTTAGGCATTTGGATGGGCACATGTCACTCTAATTTCCCGGCAGGAAGAAGAATTCACCAAAGTCTCAGCCACCCACCGGGAACCAGTATAGGTCCTGAACCAAAAGTTTGGACTTGCGTTCAGCTCACAAAAAACGAGTTGAAAAATGGAGCTCAGGGGCACAGCAATTCACAAACTGGCAGAGTAATCAAGGCCAACTATCGTCCAAAAATCTGTTGAGGGAAGGCAACGAGGCGGACTTGAAAGCGAGGCACAATAGCAGGAAACAGATTTCAAGAGGTACGTTGGAATCGCCTGTAAAGCACAGGAAGAGGGGCACAACTTCGACAATGATGCACTTGGCCAAAAAGGGCGTATGCGTTTTCTCCTGAATATATTCAGGAGAAAACGCATATGCTCTTTTTGGCCAAGCAAGCAAGCGGGCAATGCAAATCTGCACTACAAAGAAGTATCACTTCCCACCGGTCAAAAGGGACATCCACAAAATGTGTAAAAACCAGAAAGGCAAGGCAGGCCCTGGAGAACAGGGAGCCTTGTTATGCTGATGGGCGGGATGTAAGTTGCCAACTGCCTCACTGGAGGAGTGCATTGTGTTCCCTAAAACAAGTAAACAACAGAGCTACAGAGCCAAGGGCACGTCCAGTCTAGGGAATATACCTTGGGAAAACTGAAAATCCATAAGACAGAGCCACCCCCAAATTGAGGGCTGCACTGCTTACAGGAACCTCAACCTGGGTACACCTGAAATATCCCAGGAAATATAAAAATGGTTCCAAACATCGTGGAACTTAGGTACGATGGAATATCCCTCAGCCATGAAATCAATGTCATAAGACCAGTAGCAGCAAAATGAGTGGATTCAGGTACGATGATTCTAAGTGAAAGAAGTCACAAAGAAAAAGAAACTTATCATAAGATATCACTTAGGAAGATCCTGTAAACATGGCTACACATGAACTGAGTTAGGCAAGAGAACAGAGTCTCACATTTAGAAAACACTCTTATGCCTGCTTAAGGGGGAAGGAGAGGTGGGGTGATGCATCAAACCAGAGTTTGATATAAGCACAGGTACTGTTCCAAAAACCAACTATGGAATAGACAAGACCTACACCTTCCTCAGTGAAAGGGACTCAAAACCCCATATTTCCCGCAGAGGAATAGATCTGACTAGTAAGAATCTTAAAACCTATGTATTGATATGTCTCCGTAACGGAATCAAGTGTGTCTAGAATGGCATAAACATGGCAACGAGAATCAGCTCAAACCCACTCTAAAAAGGAATTTCAAAAACAGAACAAAGAAACAGGGAAATTCTTTACAATTCCTTCAGGGTCTCTGATGCAACCTGGAATGACCCTATCTACAATGACAGCTGGATGTGGCATGAGGCTGGACACTTGGGACTGAGAGGATTGGTGAGATTGGGTGAGCAAATGCAGACCCTTTAAAGCAATAATGCATGGCACCCATTCCATGGGTCCCAGCTCTCCAGGTTGAAGGGAATATTACTACAGATATAACATGTACGGGAAACCTACAGAATGGACACACTGTGAATACGAAAGGTTTCTAAAACTCAACCAAGAGCCCCACTCCTGGTGCTCCGGTTTGACTTTCCCACTGCTTTCCTATCAATCTCCCAACTTGGAGAGACAGACCCTTTAAGCTCCTGGTTCGCACAGGTTGCCAATTTGGCAGAGGATGAAAGGGAAGAGGGAGAACCAATGAGAGAGTAGCTGTTAGGCATTTGGATGGGCACATGTCACTCTAATTTCCCGGCAGGAAGAAGAATGAACCAAAGTCTCAGCCACCCACCGGGAACCAGTATAGGTCCTGAACCAAAAGTTTGGACTTGCGTTCAGCTCACAAAAAACGAGTTGAAAAATGGAGCTCAGGGGCACAGCAATTCACAAACTGGCAGAGTAATCAAGGCCAACTATCGTCCAAAAATCTGTTGAGGGAAGGCAACGAGGCGGACTTGAAAGCGAGGCACAATAGCAGGAAACAGATTTCAAGAGGTACGTTGGAATCGCCTGTAAAGCACAGGAAGAGGGGCACAACTTCGACAATGATGCACTTGGCCAAAAAGGGCGTATGCGTTTTCTCCTGAATATATTCAGGAGAAAACGCATATGCTCTTTTTGGCCAAGCAAGCAAGCGGGCAATGCAAATCTGCACTACAAAGAAGTATCACTTCCCACCGGTCAAAAGGGACATCCACAAAATGTGTAAAAACCAGAAAGGCAAGGCAGGCCCTGGAGAACAGGGAGCCTTGTTATGCTGATGGGCGGGATGTAAGTTGCCAACTGCCTCACTGGAGGAGTGCATTGTGTTCCCTAAAACAAGTAAACAACAGAGCTACAGAGCCAAGGGCACGTCCAGTCTAGGGAATATACCTTGGGAAAACTGAAAATCCATAAGACAGAGCCACCCCCAAATTGAGGGCTGCACTGCTTACAGGAACCTCAACCTGGGTACACCTGAAATATCCCAGGAAATATAAAAATGGTTCCAAACATCGTGGAACTTAGGTACGATGGAATATCCCTCAGCCATGAAATCAATGTCATAAGACCAGTAGCAGCAAAATGAGTGGATTCAGGTACGATGATTCTAAGTGAAAGAAGTCACAAAGAAAAAGAAACTTATCATAAGATATCACTTAGGAAGATCCTGTAAACATGGCTACACATGAACTGAGTTAGGCAAGAGAACAGAGTCTCACATTTAGAAAACACTCTTATGCCTGCTTAAGGGGGAAGGAGAGGTGGGGTGATGCATCAAACCAGAGTTTGATATAAGCACAGGTACTGTTCCAAAAACCAACTATGGAATAGACAAGACCTACACCTTCCTCAGTGAAAGGGACTCAAAACCCCATATTTCCCGCAGAGGAATAGATCTGACTAGTAAGAATCTTAAAACCTATGTATTGATATGTCTCCGTAACGGAATCAAGTGTGTCTAGACTGGCATAAACATGGCAACGAGAATCAGCTCAAACCCACTCTAAAAAGGAATTTCAAAAACAGAACAAAGAAACAGGGAAATTCTTTACAATTCCTTCAGGGTCTCTGATGCAACCTGGAATGACCCTATCTACAATGACAGCTGGATGTGGCATGAGGCTGGACACTTGGGACTGAGAGGATTGGTGAGATTGGGTGAGCAAATGCAGACCCTTTAAAGCAATAATGCATGGCACCCATTCCATGGGTCCCAGCTCTCCAGGTTGAAGGGAATATTACTACAGATATAACATGTACGGGAAACCTACAGAATGGACACACTGTGAATACGAAAGGTTTCTAAAACTCAACCAAGAGCCCCACTCCTGGTGCTCCGGTTTGACTTTCCAACTGCTTTCCTATCAATCTCCCAACTTGGAGAGACAGCCCCTTTAAGCTCCTGGTTCGCACAGGTTGCCAATTTGGCAGAGGATGAAAGGGAAGAGGGAGAACCAATGAGAGAGTAGCTGTTAGGCATTTGGATGGGCACATGTCACTCTAATTTCCCGGCAGGAAGAAGAATGAACCAAAGTCTCAGCCACCCACCGGGAACCAGTATAGGTCCTGAACCAAAAGTTTGGACTTGCGTTCAGCTCACAAAAAACGAGTTGAAAAATGGAGCTCAGGGGCACAGCAATTCACAAACTGGCAGAGTAATCAAGGCCAACTATCGTCCAAAAATCTGTTGAGGGAAGGCAACGAGGCGGACTTGAAAGCGAGGCACAATAGCAGGAAACAGATTTCAAGAGGTACGTTGGAATCGCCTGTAAAGCACAGGAAGAGGGGCACAACTTCGACAATGATGCACTTGGCCAAAAAGGGCGTATGCGTTTTCTCCTGAATATATTCAGGAGAAAACGCATATGCTCTTTTTGGCCAAGCAAGCAAGCGGGCAATGCAAATCTGCACTACAAAGAAGTATCACTTCCCACCGGTCAAAAGGGACATCCACAAAATGTGTAAAAACCAGAAAGGCAAGGCAGGCCCTGGAGAACAGGGAGCCTTGTTATGCTGATGGGCGGGATGTAAGTTGCCAACTGCCTCACTGGAGGAGTGCATTGTGTTCCCTAAAACAAGTAAACAACAGAGCTACAGAGCCAAGGGCACGTCCAGTCTAGGGAATATACCTTGGGAAAACTGAAAATCCATAAGACAGAGCCACCCCCAAATTGAGGGCTGCACTGCTTACAGGAACCTCAACCTGGGTACACCTGAAATATCCCAGGAAATATAAAAATGGTTCCAAACATCGTGGAACTTAGGTACGATGGAATATCCCTCAGCCATGAAATCAATGTCATAAGACCAGTAGCAGCAAAATGAGTGGATTCAGGTACGATGATTCTAAGTGAAAGAAGTCACACAGAAAAAGAAACTTATCATAAGATATCACTTAGGAAGATCCTGTAAACATGGCTACACATGAACTGAGTTAGGCAAGAGAACAGAGTCTCACATTTAGAAAACACTCTTATGCCTGCTTAAGGGGGAAGGAGGGGTGAGGTGATGCATCAAACCAGAGTTTGATATAAGCACAGGTACCGTTCCAAAAACCAACTATGGAATAGACAAGACCTACACCTTCCTCAGTGAAAGGGACTCAAAACCCCATATTTCCCGCAGAGGAATAGATCTGACTAGTAAGAATCTTAAAACCTATGTATTGATATGTCTCCGTAACGGAATCAAGTGTGTCTAGACTGGCATAAACAGGGCAGCGAGAATCAGCTCAAACCCACTCTAAAAAGGAATTTCAAAAACAGAACAAAGAAACAGGGAAATTCTTTACAATTCCTTCAGGGTCTCTGATGCAACCTGGAATGACCCTATCTACAATGACAGCTGGATGTCGCATAAGGCTGGACACTTGGGACTGAGAGGATTGGTTAGATTGGGTGAGCAAATGCAGACCCTTTAAAGCAATAATGCATGGCACCCATTCCATGGGTCCCAGCTCTCCAGGTTGAAGGGAATATTACTACAGCTATAACGTGTACGGGAAACCTACAGAATGGACACACTGTGAATACGAAAGGTTTCTAAAACTCAACCAAGAGCCCCTCTCCTGGTGCTCCGGTTTGACTTTCCAACTGCTTTCCTATCAATCTCCCAACTTGGAGAGACAGACCCTTTAAGCTCCTGGTTCGCACAGGTTGCCAATTTGGCAGAGGATGAAAGGGAAGAGGGAGAACCAATGAGAGAGTAGCTGTTAGGCATTTGGATGGGCACATGTCACTCTAATTTCCCGGCAGGAAGAAGAATGAACCAAAGTCTCAGCCACCCACCGGGAACCAGTATAGGTCCTGAACCAAAAGTTTGGACTTGCGTTCAGCTCACAAAAAACGAGTTGAAAAATGGAGCTCAGGGGCACAGCAATTCACAAACTGGCAGAGTAATCAAGGCCAACTATCGTCCAAAAATCTGTTGAGGGAAGGCAACGAGGCGGACTTGAAAGCGAGGCACAATAGCAGGAAACAGATTTCAAGAGGTACGTTGGAATCGCCTGTAAAGCACAGGAAGAGGGGCACAACTTCGACAGTGATGCACTTGGCCAAAAAGGGCGTATGCGTTTTCTCCTGAATATATTCAGGAGAAAACGCATACGCCCTTTTTGGCCAAGCAAGCAAGCGGGCAATGCAAATCTGCACTACAAAGAAGTATCAC
This sequence comes from Mesoplodon mirus, assembly GCF_964341445.2. NCBI lineage: Eukaryota > Metazoa > Chordata > Mammalia > Artiodactyla > Ziphiidae > Mesoplodon > Mesoplodon mirus. Next base: position 2,503,515 of record NW_028295784.1, read on the forward strand.
TTCCCACCGGTCAAAAGGGACATCGACAAAATGTGTAAAAACCAGAAAGGCAAGACAGGCCCTGGAGAACAGGGAGCCTTGTTATGCTGATGGGCGGGATGTAAGTTGCCAACTGCCTCACTGGAGGAGTGCATTGTGTTCCCTAAAACAAGTAAACAACAGAGCTACAGAGCCAAGGGCACGTCCAGTCTAGGGAATATACCTTGGGAAAACAGAAAATCCATAAGACAGAGCCACCCCCAAATTGAGGGCTGCACTGCTTACAGGAACCTCAACCTGGGTACACCTGAAATATCCCAGGAAATATAAAAATGGTTCCAAACATCGTGGAACTTACGTACGATGGAATATCCCTCAGCCATGAAATCAATGTCATAAGACCAGTAGCAGCAAAATGAGTGGATTCAGGTACGATGATTCTAAGTGAAAGAAGTCACACAGAAAAAGAAACTTATCATAAGATATCACTTAGGAAGGTCCTGTAAATATGGCTACACATGAACTGAGTTAGGCAAGAGAACAGAGTCTCACATTTAGAAAACACTCTTATGCCTGCTTAAGGGGGAAGGAGAGGTGGGGTGATGCATCAAACCAGAGTTTGATATAAGCACAGGTACCGTTCCAAAAACCAACTATGGAATAGACAAGACCTACACCTTCCTCAGTGAAAGGGACTCAAAACCCCATATTTCCCGCAGAGTAATAGATCTGACTAGTAAGAATCTTAAAACCTATGTATTGATATGTCTCCGTAAGGGAATCAAGTGTGTCTAGACTGGCATAAACAGGGCAGCGAGAATCAGCTCAAACCCACTCTAAAAAGGAATTTCAAAAACAGAACAAAGAAACAGGGAAATTCTTTACAATTCCTTCAGGGTCTCTGATGCAACCTGGAATGACCCTATCTACAATGACAGCTGGATGTGGCATGAGGCTGGACACTTGGGACTGAGAGGATTGGTGAGATTGGGTGAGCAAATGCAGACCCTTTAAAGCAATAATGCATGGCACCCATTCCATGGGTCCCAGCTCTCCAGGTTGAAGGGAATATTACTACAGATATAACATGTACGGGAAACCTACAGAATGGACACACTGTGAATACGAAAGGTTTCTAAAACTCAACCAAGAGCCCCTCTCCTGGTGCTCCGGTTTGACTTTCCAACTGCTTTCCTATCAATCTCCCAACTTGGAGAGACAGCCCCTTTAAGCTCCTGGTTCGCACAGGTTGCCAATTTGGCAGAGGATGAAAGGGAAGAGGGAGAACCAATGAGAGAGTAGCTGTTAGGCATTTGGATGGGCACATGTCACTCTAATTTCCCGGCAGGAAGAAGAATGAACCAAAGTCTCAGCCACCCACCGGGAACCAGTATAGGTCCTGAACCAAAAGTTTGGACTTGCGTTCAGCTCACAAAAAACGAGTTGAAAAATGGAGCTCAGGGGCACAGCAATTCACAAACTGGCAGAGTAATCAAGGCCAACTATCGTCCAAAAATCTGTTGAGGGAAGGCAACGAGTCGGACTTGAAAGCGAGGCAGAATAGCAGGAAACAGATTTCAAGAGGTACGTTGGAATCGCCTGTAAAGCACAGGAAGAGGGGCACAACTTCGACAATGATGCACTTGGCCAAAAAGGGCGTATGCGTTTTCTCCTGAATATATTCAGGAGAAAACGCATATGCCCTTTTTGACCAAGCAAGCAAGCGGGCAATGCAAATCTGCACTACAAAGAAGTATCACTTCCCACCGGTCAAAAGGGACATCGACAAAATGTGTAAAAACCAGAAAGGCAAGACAGGCCCTGGAGAACAGGGAGCCTTGTTATGCTGATGGGCGGGATGTAAGTTGCCAACTGCCTCACTGGAGGAGTGCATTGTGTTCCCTAAAACAAGTAAACAACAGAGCTACAGAGCCAAGGGCACGTCCAGTCTAGGGAATATACCTTGGGAAAACAGAAAATCCATAAGACAGAGCCACCCCCAAATTGAGGGCTGCACTGCTTACAGGAACCTCAACCTGGGTACACCTGAAATATCCCAGGAAATATAAAAATGGTTCCAAACATCGTGGAACTTACGTACGATGGAATATCCCTCAGCCATGACATCAATGTCATAAGACCAGTAGCAGCAAAATGAGTGGATTCAGGTACGATGATTCTAAGTGAAAGAAGTCACACAGAAAAAGAAACTTATCATAAGATATCACTTAGGAAGATCCTGTAAACATGGCTACACATGAACTGAGTTAGGCAAGAGAACAGAGTCTCACATTTAGAAAACACTCTTATGCCTGCTTAACGGGGAAGGAGAGGTGGGGTGATGCATCAAACCAGAGTTTGATTAAGCACAGGTACCGTTCCAAAAACCAACTATGGAATAGACAAGACCTACACCTTCCTCAGTGAAAGGGACTCAAAACCCCATATTTCCCGCAGAGGAATAGATCTGACTAGTAAGAATCTTAAAACCTATGTATTGATATGTCTCCATAAGGGAATCAAGTGTGTCTAGACTGGCATAAACAGGGCAGCGAGAATCAGCTCAAACCCACTCTAAAAAGGAATTTCAAAAACAGAACAAAGAAACAGGGAAATTCTTTACAATTCCTTCAGGGTCTCTGATGCAACCTGGAATGACCCTATCTACAATGACAGCTGGATGTGGCATGAGGCTGGACACTTGGGACTGAGAGGATTGGTGAGATTGGGTGAGCAAATGCAGACCCTTTAAAGCAATAATGCATGGCACCCATTCCATGGGTCCCAGCTCTCCAGGTTGAAGGGAATATTACTACAGCTATAACGTGTACGGGAAACCTAGAGAATGGACAGACTGTGAATACGAAAGGTTTCTAAAACTCAACGAAGAGTCCCTCTCCTGGTGCTCCGGTTTGACTTTCCAACTGCTTTCCTATCAATCTCCCAACTTGGAGAGACAGCCCCTTTAAGCTCCTGGTTTGCACAGGTTGCCAATTTGGCAGAGGATGAAAGGGAAGAGGGAGAACCAATGAGAGAGTAGCTGTTAGGCATTTGGATGGGCACATGTCACTCTAATTTCCCGGCAGGAAGAAGAATTAACCAAAGTCTCAGCCACCCACCGGGAACCACTATAGGCCCTGAACCAAAAGTTTGGACTTGCGTTCAGCTCACAAAAAACGAGTTGAAAAATGGAGCTCAGGGGCACAGCAATTCACAAACTGGCAGAGTAATCAAGGCCAACTATCGTCCAAAAATCTGTTGAGGGAAGGCAACGAGGCGGACTTGAAAGCGAGGCAAAATAGCAGGAAACAGATTTCAAGAGATACGTTGGAATCGCCTGTAAAGCACAGGAAGAGGGGCACAACTTCGACAATGATGCACTTGGCCAAAAAGGGCGTATGCGTTTTCTCCTGAATATATTCAGGAGAAAACGCATACGCCCTTTTTGGCCAAGCAAGCAAGCGGGCAATGCAAATCTGCACTACAAAGAAGTATCACTTCCCACCGGTCAAAAGGGACATCCACAAAATGTGTAAAAACCAGAAAGTCAAGGCAGGCCCTGGAGAACAGGGAGCCTTGTTATGCTGATGGGCGGGATGTAAGTTGCCAACTGCCTCACTGGAGGAGTGCATTGTGTTCCCTAAAACAAGTAAACAACAGAGCTACAGAGCCAAGGGCACGTCCAGTCTAGGGAATATACCTTGGGAAAACTGAAAATCCATAAGACAGAGCCACCCCCAAATTGAGGGCTGCACTGCTTACAGGAACCTCAACCTGGGTACACCTGAAATATCCCAGGAAATATAAAAAATGGTTCCAAACATCGTGGAACTTACGTACAATGGAATATCCCTCAGCCATGAAATCCATGTCATAAGACCAGTAGCAGCAAAATGAGTGGATTCAGGTACGATGATTCTAAGTGAAAGAAGTCACAAAGAAAAAGAAACTTATCATAAGATATCACTTAGGAAGATCCTGTAAACATGGCTACACATGAACTGAGTTAGGCAAGAGAACAGAGTCTCACATTTAGAAAACACTCTTATGCCTGCTTAAGGGGGAAGGAGAGGTGGGGTGATGCATCAAACCAGAGTTTGATATAAGCACAGGTACTGTTCCAAAAACCAACTATGGAATAGACAAGACCTACACCTTCCTCAGTGAAAGGGACTCAAAACCCCATATTTCCCGCAGAGGAATAGATCTGACTAGTAAGAATCTTAAAACCTATGTATTGATATGTCTCCGTAACGGAATCAAGTGTGTCTAGACTGGCATAAACATGGCAACGAGAATCAGCTCAAACCCACTCTAAAAAGGAATTTCAAAAACAGAACAAAGAAACAGGGAAATTCTTTACAATTCCTTCAGGGTCTCTGATGCAACCTGGAATGACCCTATCTACAATGACAGCTGGATGTGGCATGAGGCTGGACACTTGGGACTGAGAGGATTGGTGAGATTGGGTGAGCAAATGCAGACCCTTTAAAGCAATAATGCATGGCACCCATTCCATGGGTCCCAGCTCTCCAGGTTGAAGGGAATATTACTACAGATATAACATGTACGGGAAACCTACAGAATGGACACACTGTGAATACGAAAGGTTTCTAAAACTCAACCAAGAGCCCCTCTCCTGGTGCTCCGGTTTGACTTTCCAACTGCTTTCCTATCAATCTCCCAACTTGGAGAGACAGCCCCTTTAAGCTCCTGGTTCGCACAGGTTGCCAATTTGGCAGAGGATGAAAGGGAAGAGGGAGAACCAATGAGAGAGTAGCTGTTAGGCATTTGGATGGGCACATGTCACTCTAATTTCCCGGCAGGAAGAAGAATGAACCAAAGTCTCAGCCACCCACCGGGAACCAGTATAGGTCCTGAACCAAAAGTTTGGACTTGCGTTCAGCTCACAAAAAACGAGTTGAAAAATGGAGCTCAGGGGCACAGCAATTCACAAACTGGCAGAGTAATCAAGGCCAACTATCGTCCAAAAATCTGTTGAGGGAAGGCAACGAGGCGGACTTGAAAGCGAGGCAGAATAGCAGGAAACAGATTTCAAGAGGTACGTTGGAATCGCCTGTAAAGCACAGGAAGAGGGGCACAACTTCGACAATGATGCACTTGGCCAAAAAGGGCGTATGCGTTTTCTCCTGAATATATTCAGGAGAAAACGCATATGCCCTTTTTGACCAAGCAAGCAAGCGGGCAATGCAAATCTGCACTACAAAGAAGTATCACTTCCCACCGGTCAAAAGGGACATCGACAAAATGTGTAAAAACCAGAAAGGCAAGACAGGCCCTGGAGAACAGGGAGCCTTGTTATGCTGATGGGCGTGATGTAAGTTGCCAACTGCCTCACTGGAGGAGTGCATTGTGTTCCCTAAAACAAGTAAACAACAGAGCTACAGAGCCAAGGGCACGTCCAGTCTAGGGAATATACCTTGGGAAAACAGAAAATCCATATGACAGAGCCACCCCCAAATTGAGGGCTGCACTGCTTACAGGAACCTCAACCTGGGTACACCTGAAATATCCCAGGAAATATAAAAATGGTTCCAAACATCGTGGAACTTACGTACGATGGAATATCCCTCAGCCATGACATCAATGTCATAAGACCAGTAGCAGCAAAATGAGTGGATTCAGGTACGATGATTCTAAGTGAAAGAAGTCACACAGAAAAAGAAACTTATCATAAGATATCACTTAGGAAGATCCTGTAAACATGGCTACACATGAACTGAGTTAGGCAAGAGAACAGAGTCTCACATTTAGAAAACACTCTTATGCCTGCTTAAGGGGGAAGGAGAGGTGGGGTGATGCATCAAACCAGAGTTTGATATAAGCACAGGTACCGTTCCAAAAACCAACTATGGAATAGACAAGACCTACACCTTCCTCAGTGAAAGGGACTCAAAACCCCATATTTCCCGCAGAGGAATAGATCTGACTAGTAAGAATCTTAAAACCTATGTATTGATATGTCTCCGTAAGGGAATCAAGTGTGTCTAGACTTTCATAAACAGGGCAGCGAGAATCAGCTCAAACCCACTCTAAAAAGGAATTTCAAAAACAGAACAAAGAAACAGGGAAATTCTTTACAATTCCCTCAGGGTCTCTGATGCAACCTGGAATGACCCTATCTACAATGACAGCTGGATGTGGCATAAGGCTGGACACTTGGGACTGAGAGGATTGGTGAGATTGGGTGAGCAAATGCAGACCCTTTAAAGCAATAATGCATGGCACCCATTCCATGGGTCCCAGCTCTCCAGGTTGAAGGGAATATTACTACAGATATAACATGTACGGGAAACCTACAGAATGGACACACTGTGAATACGAAAGGTTTCTAAAACTCAACCAAGAGCCCCACTCCTGGTGCTCCGGTTTGACTTTCCAACTGCTTTCCTATCAATCTCCCAACTTGGAGAGACAGCCCCTTTAAGCTCCTGGTTCGCACAGGTTGCCAATTTGGCAGAGGATGAAAGGGAAGAGGGAGAACCAATGAGAGAGTAGCTGTTAGGCATTTGGATGGGCACATGTCACTCTAATTTCCCGGCAGGAAGAAGAATTAACCAAAGTCTCAGCCACCCACCGGGAACCACTATAGGCCCTGAACCAAAAGTTTGGACTTGCGTTCAGCTCACAAAAAACGAGTTGAAAAATGGAGCTCAGGGGCACAGCAATTCACAAACTGGCAGAGTAATCAAGGCCAACTATCGTCCAAAAATCTGTTGAGGGAAGGCAACGAGGCGGACTTGAAAGCGAGGCAGAATAGCAGGAAACAGATTTCAAGAGGTACGTTGGAATCGCCTGTAAAGCACAGGAAGAGGGGCACAACTTCGACAATGATGCACTTGGCCAAAAAGGGCGTATGCGTTTTCTCCTGAATATATTCAGGAGAAAACGCATACGCCCTTTTTGGCCAAGCAAGCAAGCGGGCAATGCAAATCTGCACTACAAAGAAGTATCACTTCCCACCGGTCAAAAGGGACATCCACAAAATGTGTAAAAACCAGAAAGTCAAGGCAGGCCCTGGAGAACAGGGAGCCTTGTTATGCTGATGGGCGGGATGTAAGTTGCCAACTGCCTCACTGGAGGAGTGCATTGTGTTCCCTAAAACAAGTAAACAACAGAGCTACAGAGCCAAGGGCACGTCCAGTCTAGGGAATATACCTTGGGAAAACTGAAAATCCATAAGACAGAGCCACCCCCAAATTGAGGGCTGCACTGCTTACAGGAACCTCAACCTGGGTACACCTGAAATATCCCAGGAAATATAAAAATGGTTCCAAACATCGTGGAACTTACGTACGATGGAATATCCCTCAGCCATGAAATCCATGTCATAAGACCAGTAGCAGCAAAATGAGTGGATTCAGGTACGATGATTCTAAGTGAAAGAAGTCACACAGAAAAAGAAACTTATCATAAGATATCACTTAGGAAGATCCTGTAAACATGGCTACACATGAACTGAGTTAGGCAAGAGAACAGAGTCTCACATTTAGAAAACACTCTTATGCCTGCTTAAGGGGGAAGGAGAGGTGGGGTGATGCATCAAACCAGAGTTTGATATAAGCACAGGTACTGTTCCAAATACCAACTATGGAATAGACAAGACCTACACCTTCCTCAGTGAAAGGGACTCAAAACCCCATATTTCCCGCAGAGGAATAGATCTGACTAGTAAGAATCTTAAAACCTATGTATTGATATGTCTCCGTAACGGAATCAAGTGTGTCTAGACTGGCATAAACATGGCAACGAGAATCAGCTCAAACCCACTCTAAAAAGGAATTTCAAAAACAGAACAAAGAAACAGGGAAATTCTTTACAATTCCTTCAGGGTCTCTGATGCAACCTGGAATGACCCTATCTACAATGACAGCTGGATGTGGCATGAGGCTGGACACTTGGGACTGAGAGGATTGGTGAGATTGGGTGAGCAAATGCAGACCCTTTAAAGCAATAATGCATGGCACCCATTCCATGGGTCCCAGCTCTCCAGGTTGAAGGGAATATTACTACAGATATAACATGTACGGGAAACCTACAGAATGGACACACTGTGAATACAAAAGGTTTCTAAAACTCAACCAAGAGCCCCACTCCTGGTGCTCCGGTTTGACTTTCCAACTGCTTTCCTATCAATCTCCCAACTTGGAGAGACAGCCCCTTTAAGCTCCTGGTTCGCACAGGTTGCCAATTTGGCAGAGGATGAAAGGGAAGAGGGAGAACCAATGAGAGAGTAGCTGTTAGGCATTTGGATGGGCACATGTCACTCTAATTTCCCGGCAGGAAGAAGAATGAACCAAAGTCTCAGCCACCCACCGGGAACCAGTATAGGTCCTGAACCAAAAGTTTGGACTTGCGTTCAGCTCACAAAAAACGAGTTGAAAAATGGAGCTCAGGGGCACAGCAATTCACAAACTGGCAGAGTAATCAAGGCCAACTATCGTCCAAAAATCTGTTGAGGGAAGGCAACGAGGCGGACTTGAAAGCGAGGCAGAATAGCAGGAAACAGATTTCAAGAGGTACGTTGGAATCGCCTGTAAAGCACAGGAAGAGGGGCACAACTTCAACAATGATGCACTTGGCCAAAAAGGGCGTATGCGTTTTCTCCTGAATATATTCAGGAGAAAACGCATATGCCCTTTTTGACCAAGCAAGCAAGCGGGCAATGCAAATCTGCACTACAAAGAAGTATCACTTCCCACCGGTCAAAAGGGACATCGACAAAATGTGTAAAAACCAGAAAGGCAAGACAGGCCCTGGAGAACAGGGAGCCTTGTTATGCTGATGGGCGGGATGTAAGTTGCCAACTGCCTCACTGGAGGAGTGCATTGTGTTCCCTAAAACAAGTAAACAACAGAGCTACAGAGCCAAGGGCACGTCCAGTCTAGGGAATATACCTTGGGAAAACAGAAAATCCATAAGACAGAGCCACCCCCAAATTGAGGGCTGCACTGCTTACAGGAACCTCAACCTGGGTACACCTGAAATATCCCAGGAAATATAAAAATGGTTCCAAACATCGTGGAACTTACGTACGATGGAATATCCCTCAGCCATGACATCAATGTCATAAGACCAGTAGCAGCAAAATGAGTGGATTCAGGTACGATGATTCTAAGTGAAAGAAGTCACACAGAAAAAGAAACTTATCATAAGATATCACTTAGGAAGATCCTGTAAACATGGCTACACATGAACTGAGTTAGGCAAGAGAACAGAGTCTCACATTTAGAAAACACTCTTATGCCTGCTTAAGGGGGAAGGAGAGGTGGGGTGATGCATCAAACCAGAGTTTGATATAAGCACAGGTACCGTTCCAAAAACCAACTATGGAATAGACAAGACCTACACCTTCCTCAGTGAAAGGGACTCAAAACCCCATATTTCCCGCAGAGGAATAGATCTGACTAGTAAGAATCTTAAAACCTATGTATTGATATGTCTCCATAAGGGAATCAAGTGTGTCTAGACTGGCATAAACAGGGCAGCGAGAATCAGCTCAAACCCACTCTAAAAAGGAATTTCAAAAACAGAACAAAGAAACAGGGAAATTCTTTACAATTCCTTCAGGGTCTCTGATGCAACCTGGAATGACCCTATCTACAATGACAGCTGGATGTGGCATAAGGCTGGACACTTGGGACTGAGAGGATTGGTGAGATTGGGTGAGCAAATGCAGACCCTTTAAAGCAATAATGCATGGCACCCATTCCATGGGTCCCAGCTCTCCAGGTTAAAGGGGATATTACTACAGCTATAACGTGTACGGGAAACCTAGAGAATGGACACACTGTGAATACGAAAGGTTTCTAAAACTCAACGAAGAGTCCCTCTCCTGGTGCTCCGGTTTGACTTTCCAACTGCTTTCCTATCAATCTCCCAACTTGGAGAGACAGCCCCTTTAAGCTCCTGGTTCGCACAGGTTGCCAATTTGGCAGAGGATGAAAGGGAAGAGGGAGAACCAATGAGAGAGTAGCTGTTAGGCATTTGGATGGGCACATGTCACTCTAATTTCCCGGCAGGAAGAAGAATTAACCAAAGTCTCAGCCACCCACCGGGAACCACTATAGGCCCTGAACCAAAAGTTTGGACTTGCGTTCAGCTCACAAAAAACGAGTTGAAAAATGGAGCTCAGGGGCACAGCAATTCACAAACTGGCAGAGTAATCAAGGCCAACTATCGTCCAAAAATCTGTTGAGGGAAGGCAACGAGGCGGACTTGAAAGCGAGGCAGAATAGCAGGAAACAGATTTCAAGAGATACGTTGGAATCGCCTGTAAAGCACAGGAAGAGGGGCACAACTTCGACAATGATGCACTTGGCCAAAAAGGGCGTATGCGTTTTCTCCTGAATATATTCAGGAGAAAACGCATACGCCCTTTTTGGCCAAGCAAGCAAGCGGGCAATGCAAATCTGCACTACAAAGAAGTATCACTTCCCACCGGTCAAAAGGGACATCCACAAAATGTGTAAAAACCAGAAAGTCAAGGCAGGCCCTGGAGAACAGGGAGCCTTGTTATGCTGATGGGCGGGATGTAAGTTGCCAACTGCCTCACTGGAGGAGTGCATTGTGTTCCCTAAAACAAGTAAACAACAGAGCTACAGAGCCAAGGGCACGTCCAGTCTAGGGAATATACCTTGGGAAAACTGAAAATCCATAAGACAGAGCCACCCCCAAATTGAGGGCTGCACTGCTTACAGGAACCTCAACCTGGGTACACCTGAAATATCCCAGGAAATATAAAAATGGTTCCAAACATCGTGGAACTTAGGTACGATGGAATATCCCTCAGCCATGAAATCAATGTCATAAGACCAGTAGCAGCAAAATGAGTGGATTCAGGTACGATGATTCTAAGTGAAAGAAGTCACAAAGAAAAAGAAACTTATCATAAGATATCACTTAGGAAGATCCTGTAAACATGGCTACACATGAACTGAGTTAGGCAAGAGAACAGAGTCTCACATTTAGAAAACACTCTTATGCCTGCTTAAGGGGGAAGGAGAGGTGGGGTGATGCATCAAACCAGAGTTTGATATAAGCACAGGTACTGTTCCAAAAACCAACTATGGAATAGACAAGACCTACACCTTCCTCAGTGAAAGGGACTCAAAACCCCATATTTCCCGCAGAGGAATAGATCTGACTAGTAAGAATCTTAAAACCTATGTATTGATATGTCTCCGTAAGGGAATCAAGTGTGTCTAGACTGGCATAAACATGGCAACGAGAATCAGCTCAAACCCACTCTAAAAAGGAATTTCAAAAACAGAACAAAGAAACAGGGAAATTCTTTACAATTCCTTCAGGGTCTCTGATGCAACCTGGAATGACCCTATCTACAATGACAGCTGGATGTGGCATGAGGCTGGACACTTGGGACTGAGAGGATTGGTGAGATTGGGTGAGCAAATGCAGACCCTTTAAAGCAATAATGCATGGCACCCATTCCATGGGTCCCAGCTCTCCAGGTTGAAGGGAATATTACTACAGATATAACATGTACGGGAAACCTACAGAATGGACACACTGTGAATACGAAAGGTTTCTAAAACTCAACCAAGAGCCCCACTCCTGGTGCTCCGGTTTGACTTTCCAACTGCTTTCCTATCAATCTCCCAACTTGGAGAGACAGCCCCTTTAAGCTCCTGGTTCGCACAGGTTGCCAATTTGGCAGAGGATGAAAGGGAAGAGGGAGAACCAATGAGAGAGTAGCTGTTAGGCATTTGGATGGGCACATGTCACTCTAATTTCCCGGCAGGAAGAAGAATGAACCAAAGTCTCAGCCACCCACCGGGAACCAGTATAGGTCCTGAACCAAAAGTTTGGACTTGCGTTCAGCTCACAAAAAACGAGTTGAAAAATGGAGCTCAGGGGCACAGCAATTCACAAACTGGCAGAGTAATCAAGGCCAACTATCGTCCAAAAATCTGTTGAGGGAAGGCAACGAGGCGGACTTGAAAGCGAGGCACAATAGCAGGAAACAGATTTCAAGAGGTACGTTGGAATCGCCTGTAAAGCACAGGAAGAGGGGCACAACTTCGACAATGATGCACTTGGCCAAAAAGGGCGTATGCGTTTTCTCCTGAATATATTCAGGAGAAAACGCATACGCCCTTTTTGGCCAAGCAAGCAAGCGGGCAATGCAAATCTGCACTACAAAGAAGTATCACTTCCCACCGGTCAAAAGGGACATCCACAAAATGTGTAAAAACCAGAAAGGCAAGGCAGGCCCTGGAGAACAGGGAGCCTTGTTATGCTGATGGGCGGGATGTAAGTTGCCAACTGCCTCACTGGAGGAGTGCATTGTGTTCCCTAAAACAAGTAAACAACAGAGCTACAGAGCCAAGGGCACGTCCAGTCTAGGGAATATACCTTGGGAAAACTGAAAATCCATAAGACAGAGCCACCCCCAAATTGAGGGCTGCACTGCTTACAGGAACCTCAACCTGGGTACACCTGAAATATCCCAGGAAATATAAAAATGGTTCCAAACATCGTGGAACTTACGTACGATGGAATATCCCTCAGCCATGAAATCAATGTCATAAGACCAGTAGCAGCAAAATGAGTGGATTCAGGTACGATGATTCTAAGTGAAAGAAGTCACACAGAAAAAGAAACTTATCATAAGATATCACTTAGGAAGATCCTGTAAACATGGCTACACATGAACTGAGTTAGGCAAGAGAACAGAGTCTCACATTTAGAAAACACTCTTATGCCTGCTTAAGGGGGAAGGAGGGGTGGGGTGATGCATCAAACCAGAGTTTGATATAAGCACAGGTACCGTTCCAAAAACCAACTATGGAATAGACAAGACCTACACCTTCCTCAGTGAAAGGGACTCAAAACCCCATATTTCCCGCAGAGGAATAGATCTGACTAGTAAGAATCTTAAAACCTATGTATTGATATGTCTCCGTAAGGGAATCAAGTGTGTCTAGACTGGCATAAACAGGGCAGCGAGAATCAGCTCAAACCCACTCTAAAAAGGAATTTCAAAAACAGAACAAAGAAACAGGGAAATTCTTTACAATTCCTTCAGGGTCTCTGATGCAACCTGGAATGACCCTATCTACAATGACAGCTGGATGTGGCATAAGGCTGGACACTTGGGACTGAGAGGATTGGTGAGATTGGGTGAGCAAATGCAGACCCTTTAAAGCAATAATGCATGGCACCCATTCCATGGGTCCCAGCTCTCCAGGTTAAAGGGGATATTACTACAGCTATAACGTGTACGGGAAACCTAGAGAATGGACACACTGTGAATACGAAAGGTTTCTAAAACTCAACGAAGAGTCCCTCTCCTGGTGCTCCGGTTTGACTTTCCAACTGCTTTCCTATCAATCTCCCAACTTGGAGAGACAGCCCCTTTAAGCTCCTGGTTCGCACAGGTTGCCAATTTGGCAGAGGATGAAAGGGAAGAGGGAGAACCAATGAGAGAGTAGCTGTTAGGCATTTGGAGGGGCACATGTCACTCTAATTTCCCGGCAGGAAGAAGAATTAACCAAAGTCTCAGCCACCCACCGGGAACCACTATAGGCCCTGAACCAAAAGTTTGGACTTGCGTTCAGCTCACAAAAAACGAGTTGAAAAATGGAGCTCAGGGGCACAGCAATTCACAAACTGGCAGAGTAATCAAGGCCAACTATCGTCCAAAAATCTGTTGAGGGAAGGCAACGAGGCGGACTTGAAAGCGAGGCAGAATAGCAGGAAACAGATTTCAAGAGATACGTTGGAATCGCCTGTAAAGCACAGGAAGAGGGGCACAACTTCGACAATGATGCACTTGGCCAAAAAGGGCGTATGCGTTTTCTCCTGAATATATTCAGGAGAAAACGCATACGCCCTTTTTGGCCAAGCAAGCAAGCGGGCAATGCAAATCTGCACTACAAAGAAGTATCACTTCCCACCGGTCAAAAGGGACATCCACAAAATGTGTAAAAACCAGAAAGTCAAGGCAGGCCCTGGAGAACAGGGAGCCTTGTTATGCTGATGGGCGGGATGTAAGTTGCCAACTGCCTCACTGGAGGAGTGCATTGTGTTCCCTAAAACAAGTAAACAACAGAGCTACAGAGCCAAGGGCACGTCCAGTCTAGGGAATATACCTTGGGAAAACTGAAAATCCATAAGACAGAGCCACCCCCAAATTGAGGGCTGCACTGCTTACAGGAACCTCAACCTGGGTACACCTGAAATATCCCAGGAAATATAAAAATGGTTCCAAACATCGTGGAACTTACGTACGATGGAATATCCCTCAGCCATGAAATCAATGTCATAAGACCAGTAGCAGCAAAATGAGTGGATTCAGGTACGATGATTCTAAGTGAAAGAAGTCACAAAGAAAAAGAAACTTATCATAAGATATCACTTAGGAAGATCCTGTAAACATGGCTACACATGAACTGAGTTAGGCAAGAGAACAGAGTCTCACATTTAGAAAACACTCTTATGCCTGCTTAAGGGGGAAGGAGAGGTGGGGTGATGCATCAAACCAGAGTTTGATATAAGCACAGGTACTGTTCCAAAAACCAACTATGGAATAGACAAGACCTACACCTTCCTCAGTGAAAGGGACTCAAAACCCCATATTTCCCGCAGAGGAATAGATCTGACTAGTAAGAATCTTAAAACCTATGTATTGATATGTCTCCGTAAGGGAATCAAGTGTGTCTAGACTGGCATAAACATGGCAACGAGAATCAGCTCAAACCCACTCTAAAAAGGAATTTCAAAAACAGAACAAAGAAACAGGGAAATTCTTTACAATTCCTTCAGGGTCTCTGATGCAACCTGGAATGACCCTATCTACAATGACAGCTGGATGTGGCATGAGGCTGGACACTTGGGACTGAGAGGATTGGTGAGATTGGGTGAGCAAATGCAGACCCTTTAAAGCAATAATGCATGGCACCCATTCCATGGGTCCCAGCTCTCCAGGTTGAAGGGAATATTACTACAGATATAACATGTACGGGAAACCTACAGAATGGACACACTGTGAATACGAAAGGTTTCTAAAACTCAACCAAGAGCCCCACTCCTGGTGCTCCGGTTTGACTTTCCAACTGCTTTCCTATCAATCTCCCAACTTGGAGAGACAGCCCCTTTAAGCTCCTGGTTCGCACAGGTTGCCAATTTGGCAGAGGATGAAAGGGAAGAGGGAGAACCAATGAGAGAGTAGCTGTTAGGCATTTGGATGGGCACATGTCACTCTAATTTCCCGGCAGGAAGAAGAATGAACCAAAGTCTCAGCCACCCACCGGGAACCAGTATAGGTCCTGAACCAAAAGTTTGGACTTGCGTTCAGCTCACAAAAAACGAGTTGAAAAATGGAGCTCAGGGGCACAGCAATTCACAAACTGGCAGAGTAATCAAGGCCAACTATCGTCCAAAAATCTGTTGAGGGAAGGCAACGAGGCGGACTTGAAAGCGAGGCACAATAGCAGGAAACAGATTTCAAGAGGTACGTTGGAATCGCCTGTAAAGCACAGGAAGAGGGGCACAACTTCGACAATGATGCACTTGGCCAAAAAGGGCGTATGCGTTTTCTCCTGAATATATTCAGGAGAAAACGCATACGCCCTTTTTGGCCAAGCAAGCAAGCGGGCAATGCAAATCTGCACTACAAAGAAGTATCACTTCCCACCGGTCAAAAGGGACATCCACAAAATGTGTAAAAACCAGAAAGGCAAGGCAGGCCCTGGAGAACAGGGAGCCTTGTTATGCTGATGGGCGGGATGTAAGTTGCCAACTGCCTCACTGGAGGAGTGCATTGTGTTCCCTAAAACAAGTAAACAACAGAGCTACAGAGCCAAGGGCACGTCCAGTCTAGGGAATATACCTTGGGAAAACTGAAAATCCATAAGACAGAGCCACCCCCAAATTGAGGGCTGCACTGCTTACAGGAACCTCAACCTGGGTACACCTGAAATATCCCAGGAAATATAAAAATGGTTCCAAACATCGTGGAACTTACGTACGATGGAATATCCCTCAGCCATGAAATCAATGTCATAAGACCAGTAGCAGCAAAATGAGTGGATTCAGGTACGATGATTCTAAGTGAAAGAAGTCACACAGAAAAAGAAACTTATCATAAGATATCACTTAGGAAGATCCTGTAAACATGGCTACACATGAACTGAGTTAGGCAAGAGAACAGAGTCTCACATTTAGAAAACACTCTTATGCCTGCTTAAGGGGGAAGGAGGGGTGGGGTGATGCATCAAACCAGAGTTTGATATAAGCACAGGTACCGTTCCAAAAACCAACTATGGAATAGACAAGACCTACACCTTCCTCAGTGAAAGGGACTCAAAACCCCATATTTCCCGCAGAGGAATAGATCTGACTAGTAAGAATCTTAAAACCTATGTATTGATATGTCTCCGTAAGGGAATCAAGTGTGTCTAGACTGGCATAAACAGGGCAGCGAGAATCAGCTCAAACCCACTCTAAAAAGGAATTTCAAAAACAGAACAAAGAAACAGGGAAATTCTTTACAATTCCTTCAGGGTCTCTGATGCAACCTGGAATGACCCTATCTACAATGACAGCTGGATGTGGCATAAGGCTGGACACTTGGGACTGAGAGGATTGGTTAGATTGGGTGAGCAAATGCAGACCCTTTAAAGCAATAATGCATGGCACCCATTCCATGGGTCCCAGCTCTCCAGGTTGAAGGGAATATTACTACAGCTATAACGTGTACGGGAAACCTAGAGAATGGACACACTGTGAATACGAAAGGTTTCTAAAACTCAACGAAGAGCCCCTCTCCTGGTGCTCCGGTTTGACTTTCCAACTGCTTTCCTATCAATCTCCCAACTTGGAGAGACAGCCCCTTTAAGCTCCTGGTTCGCACAGGTTGCCAATTTGGCAGAGGATGAAAGGGAAGAGGGAGAACCAATGAGAGAGTAGCTGTTAGGCATTTGGATGGGCACATGTCACTCTAATTTCCCGGCAGGAAGAAGAATGAACCAAAGTCTCAGCCACCCACTGGGAACCAGTATAGGTCCTGAACCAAAAGTTTGGACTTGCGTTCAGCTCACAAAAAACGAGTTGAAAAATGGAGCTCAGGGGCACAGCAATTCACAAACTGGCAGAGTAATCAAGGCCAACTATCGTCCAAAAATCTGTTGAGGGAAGGCAACGAGGCGGACTTGAAAGCGAGGCACAATAGCAGGAAACAGATTTCAAGAGGTACGTTGGAATCGCCTGTAAAGCACAGGAAGAGGGGCACAACTTCGACAATGATGCACTTGGCCAAAAAGGGCGTATGCGTTTTCTCCTGAATATATTCAGGAGAAAACGCATACGCCCTTTTTGACCAAGCAAGCAAGCGGGCAATGCAAATCTGCACTACAAAGAAGTATCACTTCCCACCGGTCAAAAGGGACATCCACAAAATGTGTAAAAACCAGAAAGGCAAGACAGGCCCTGGAGAACAGGGAGCCTTGTTATGCTGATGGGCGGGATGTAAGTTGCCAACTGCCTCACTGGAGGAGTGCATTGTGTTCCCTAAAACAAGTAAACAACAGAGCTACAGAGCCAAGGGCACGTCCAGTCTAGGGAATATACCTTGGGAAAACTGAAAATCCATAAGACAGAGCCACCCCCAAATTGAGGGCTGCACTGCTTACAGGAACCTCAACCTGTGTACACCTGAAATATCCCAGGAAATATAAAAATGGTTCCAAACATCGTGGAACTTAGGTACGATGGAATATCCCTCAGCCATGAAATCAATGTCATAAGACCAGTAGCAGCAAAATGAGTGGATTCAGGTACGATGATTCTAAGTGAAAGAAGTCACACAGAAAAAGAAACTTATCATAAGATATCACTTAGGAAGATCCTGTAAACATGGCTACACATGAACTGAGTTAGGCAAGAGAACAGAGTCTCACATTTAGAAAACACTCTTATGCCTGCTTAAGGGGGAAGGAGAGGTGGGGTGATGCATCAAACCAGAGTTTGATATAAGCACAGGTACTGTTCCAAAAACCAACTATGGAATAGACAAGACCTACACCTTCCTCAGTGAAAGGGACTCAAAACCCCATATTTCCCGCAGAGGAATAGATCTGACTAGTAAGAATCTTAAAACCTATGTATTGATATGTCTCCGTAAGGGAATCAAGTGTGTCTAGACTGGCATAAACAGGGCAGCGAGAATCAGCTCAAACCCACTCTAAAAAGGAATTTCAAAAACAGAACAAAGAAACAGGGAAATTCTTTACAATTCCTTCAGGGTCTCTGATGCAACCTGGAATGACCCTATCTACAATGACAGCTGGATGTGGCATGAGGCTGGACACTTGGGACTGAGAGGATTGGTGAGATTGGGTGAGCAAATGCAGACCCTTTAAAGCAATAATGCATGGCACCCATTCCATGGGTCCCAGCTCTCCAGGTTGAAGGGAATATTACTACAGATATAACATGTACGGGAAACCTACAGAATGGACACACTGTGAATACGAAAGGTTTCTAAAACTCAACCAAGAGCCCCTCTCCTGGTGCTCCGGTTTGACTTTCCAACTGCTTTCCTATCAATCTCCCAACTTGGAGAGACAGCCCCTTTAAGCTCCTGGTTCGCACAGGTTGCCAATTTGGCAGAGGATGAAAGGGAAGAGGGAGAACCAATGAGAGAGTAGCTGTTAGGCATTTGGATGGGCATATGTCACTCTAATTTCCCGGCAGGAAGAAGAATTAACCAAAGTCTCAGCCACCCACCGGGAACCAGTATAGGTCCTGAACCAAAAGTTTGGACTTGCGTTCAGCTCACAAAAAACGAGTTGAAAAATGGAGCTCAGGGGCACAGCAATTCACAAACTGGCAGAGTAATCAAGGCCAACTATCGTCCAAAAATCTGTTGAGGGAAGGCAACGAGGCGGACTTGAAAGCGAGGCACAATAGCAGGAAACAGATTTCAAGAGGTACGTTGGAATCGCCTGTAAAGCACAGGAAGAGGGGCACAACTTCGACAATGATGCACTTGGCCAAAAAGGGCGTATGCGTTTTCTCCTGAATATATTCAGGAGAAAACGCATATGCCCTTTTTGGCCAAGCAAGCAAGCGGGCAATGCAAATCTGCACTACAAAGAAGTATCACTTCCCACCGGTCAAAAGGGACATAGACAAAATGTGTAAAAACCAGAAAGGCAAGACAGGCCCTGGAGAACAGGGAGCCTTGTTATGCTGATGGGCGGGATGTAAGTTGCCAACTGCCTCACTGGAGGAGTGCATTGTGTTCCCTAAAACAAGTAAACAACAGAGCTACAGAGCCAAGGGCACGTCCAGTCTAGGGAATATACCTTGGGAAAACTGAAAATCCATAAGACAGAGCCACCCCCAAATTGAGGGCTGCACTGCTTACAGGAACCTCAACCTGGGTACACCTGAAATATCCCAGGAAATATAAAAATGGTTCCAAACATCGTGGAACTTACGTACGATGGAATATCCCTCAGCCATGAAATCAATGTCATAAGACCAGTAGCAGCAAAATGAGTGGATTCAGGTACGATGATTCTAAGTGAAAGAAGTCACAAAGAAAAAGAAACTTATCATAAGATATCACTTAGGAAGATCCTGTAAACATGGCTACACATGAACTGAGTTAGGCAAGAGAACAGAGTCCCACATTTAGAAAACACTCTTATGCCTGCTTAAGGGGGAAGGAGAGGTGGGGTGATGCATCAAACCAGTGTTTGATATAAGCACAGGTACCTTTCCAAAAACCAACTATGGAATAGACAAGACCTACACCTTCCTCAGTGAAAGGGACTCAAAACCCCATATTTCCCGCAGAGGAATAGATCTGACTAGTAAGAATCTTAAAACCTATGTATTGATATGTCTCCGTAAGGGAATCAACTGTGTCTAGACTGGCATAAACAGGGCAGCGAGAATCAGCTCAAACCCACTCTAAAAAGGAATTTCAAAAACAGAACAAAGAAACAGGGAAATTCTTTACAATTCCTTCAGGGTCTCTGATGCAACCTGGAATGACCCTATCTACAATGACAGCTGGATGTGGCATAAGGCTGGACACTTGGGACTGAGAGGATTGGTGAGATTGGGTGAGCAAATGCAGACCCTTTAAAGCAATAATGCATGGCACCCATTCCATGGGTCCCAACTCTCCAGGTTGAAGGGAATATTACTACAGCTATAACGTGTACGGGAAACCTAGAGAATGGACACACTGTGAATACGACAGGTTTCTAAAACTCAACCAAGAGCCCCTCTCCTGGTGCTCCGGTTTGACTTTCCAACTGCTTTCCTATCAATCTCCCAACTTGGAGAGACAGCCCCTTTAAGCTCCTGGTTCGCACAGGTTGCCAATTTGGCAGAGGATGAAAGGGAAGAGGGAGAACCAATGAGAGAGTAGCTGTTAGGCATTTGGATGGGTACATGTCACTCTAATTTCCCGGCAGGAAGAAGAATGAACCAAAGTCTCAGCCACCCACCGGGAACCAGTAGAGGTCCTGAACCAAAAGTTTGGACTTGCGTTCAGCTCACAAAAAACGAGTTGAAAAATGGAGCTCAGGGGCAGAGCAATTCACAAACTGGCAGAGTAATCAAGGCCAACTATCGTCCAAAAATCTGTTGAGGGAAGGCAACGAGGCGGACTTGAAAGCGAGGCACAATAGCAGGAAACAGATTTCAAGAGGTACGTTGGAATCGCCTGTAAAGCACAGGAAGAGGGGCACAACTTCGACAATGATGCACTTGGCCAAAAAGGGCGTATGCGTTTTCTCCTGAATATATTCAGGAGAAAACGCATACGCCCTTTTTGGCCAAGCAAGCAAGCGGGCAATGCAAATCTGCACTACAAAGAAGTATCACTTCCCACCGGTCAAAAGGGACATCCACAAAAAGGGTAAAAACCAGAAAGGCAAGGCAGGCCCTGGAGAACAGGGAGCCTTGTTATGCTGATGGGCGGGATGTAAGTTGCCAACTGCCTCACTGGAGGAGTGCATTGTGTTCCCTAAAACAAGTAAACAACAGAGCTACAGAGCCAAGGGCACGTCCAGTCTAGGGAATATACCTTGGGAAAACTGAAAATCCATAAGACAGAGCCACCCCCAAATTGAGGGCTGCACTGCTTACAGGAACCTCAACCTGGGTACATCTGAAATATCCCAGGAAATATAAAAATGGTTCAAAACATCGTGGAACTTAGGTACGATGGAATATCCCTCAGCCATGAAATCAATGTCATAAGACCAGTAGTAGCAAAATGAGTGGATTCAGGTACGATGATTCTAAGTGAAAGAAGTCACACAGAAAAAGAAACTTATCATAAGATATCACTTAGGAAGATCCTGTAAACATGGCTACACATGAACTGAGTTAGGCAAGAGAACAGAGTCTCACATTTAGAAAACACTCTTATGCCTGCTTAAGGGGGAAGGAGAGGTGGGGTGATGCATCAAACCAGAGTTTGATATAAGCACAGGTACCGTTCCAAAAACCAACTATGGAATAGACAAGACCTACACCTTCCTCAGTGAAAGGGACTCAAAACCCCATATTTCCCACAGAGGAATAGATCTGACTAGTAAGAATCTTAAAACCTATGTATTGATATGTCTCCGTAAGGGAATCAAGTGTGTCTAGACTGGCATATACATGGCAGCGAGAATCAGCTCAAACCCACTCTAAAAAGGAATTTCAAAAACAGAACAAAGAAACAGGGAAATTCTTTACAATTCCTTCAGGGTCTCTGATGCAACCTGGAATGACCCTATCTACAATGACAGCTGGATGTGGCATGAGGCTGGGCACTTGGGACTGAGAGGATTGGTGAGATTGGGTGAGCAAATGCAGACCCTTTAAAGCAATAATGCATGGCACCCATTCCATGGGTCCCAGCTCTCCAGGTTGAAGGGAATATTACTACAGATATAACATGTACGGGAAACCTACAGAATGGACACACTGTGAATACGAAAGGTTTCTAAAACTCAACCAAGAGCCCCTCTCCTGGTGCTCCGGTTTGACTTTCCAACTGCTTTCCTATCAATCTCCCAACTTGGAGAGACAGCCCCTTTAAGCTCCTGGTTCGCACAGGTTGCCAATTTGGCAGAGGATGAAAGGGAAGAGGGAGAACCAATGAGAGAGTAGCTGTTAGGCATTTGGATGGGCACATGTCACTCTAATTTCCCGGCAGGAAGAAGAATTAACCAAAGTCTCAGCCACCCACCGGGAACCAGTATAGGTCCTGAACCCAAAGTTTGGACTTGCGTTCAGCTCACAAAAAACGAGTTGAAAAATGGAGCTCAGGGGCACAGCAATTCACAAACTGGCAGAGTAATCAAGGCCAACTATCGTCCAAAAATCTGTTGAGGGAAGGCAACGAGGCGGACTTGAAAGCGAGGCACAATAGCAGGAAACAGATTTCAAGAGGTACGTTGGAATCGCCTGTAAAGCACAGGAAGAGGGGCACAACTTCGACAATGATGCACTTGGCCAAAAAGGGCGTATGCGTTTTCTCCTGAATATATTCAGGAGAAAACGCATATGCCCTTTTTGGCCAAGCAAGCAAGCGGGCAATGCAAATCTGCACTACAAAGAAGTATCACTTCCCACCGGTCAAAAGGGACATAGACAAAATGTGTAAAAACCAGAAAGGCAAGACAGGCCCTGGAGAACAGGGAGCCTTGTTATGCTGATGGGCGGGATGTAAGTTGCCAACTGCCTCACTGGAGGAGTGCATTGTGTTCCCTAAAACAAGTAAACAACAGAGCTACAGAGCCAAGGGCACGTCCAGTCTAGGGAATATACCTTGGGAAAACTGAAAATCCATAAGACAGAGCCACCCCCAAATTGAGGGCTGCACTGCTTACAGGAACCTCAACCTGGGTACACCTGAAATATCCCAGGAAATATAAAAATGGTTCCAAACATCGTGGAACTTACGTACGATGGAATATCCCTCAGCCATGAAATCAATGTCATAAGACCAGTAGCAGCAAAATGAGTGGATTCAGGTACGATGATTCTAAGTGAAAGAAGTCACAAAGAAAAAGAAACTTATCATAAGATATCACTTAGGAAGATCCTGTAAACATGGCTACACATGAACTGAGTTAGGCAAGAGAACAGAGTCCCACATTTAGAAAACACTCTTATGCCTGCTTAAGGGGGAAGGAGAGGTGGGGTGATGCATCAAACCAGTGTTTGATATAAGCACAGGTACCTTTCCAAAAACCAACTATGGAATAGACAAGACCTACACCTTCCTCAGTGAAAGGGACTCAAAACCCCATATTTCCCGCAGAGGAATAGATCTGACTAGTAAGAATCTTAAAACCTATGTATTGATATGTCTCCGTAAGGGAATCAACTGTGTCTAGACTGGCATAAACAGGGCAGCGAGAATCAGCTCAAACCCACTCTAAAAAGGAATTTCAAAAACAGAACAAAGAAACAGGGAAATTCTTTACAATTCCTTCAGGGTCTCTGATGCAACCTGGAATGACCCTATCTACAATGACAGCTGGATGTGGCATAAGGCTGGACACTTGGGACTGAGAGGATTGGTGAGATTGGGTGAGCAAATGCAGACCCTTTAAAGCAATAATGCATGGCACCCATTCCATGGGTCCCAACTCTCCAGGTTGAAGGGAATATTACTACAGCTATAACGTGTACGGGAAACCTAGAGAATGGACACACTGTGAATACGACAGGTTTCTAAAACTCAACCAAGAGCCCCTCTCCTGGTGCTCCGGTTTGACTTTCCAACTGCTTTCCTATCAATCTCCCAACTTGGAGAGACAGCCCCTTTAAGCTCCTGGTTCGCACAGGTTGCCAATTTGGCAGAGGATGAAAGGGAAGAGGGAGAACCAATGAGAGAGTAGCTGTTAGGCATTTGGATGGGTACATGTCACTCTAATTTCCCGGCAGGAAGAAGAATGAACCAAAGTCTCAGCCACCCACCGGGAACCAGTAGAGGTCCTGAACCAAAAGTTTGGACTTGCGTTCAGCTCACAAAAAACGAGTTGAAAAATGGAGCTCAGGGGCAGAGCAATTCACAAACTGGCAGAGTAATCAAGGCCAACTATCGTCCAAAAATCTGTTGAGGGAAGGCAACGAGGCGGACTTGAAAGCGAGGCACAATAGTAGGAAACAGATTTCAAGAGGTACGTTGGAATCGCCTGTAAAGCACAGGAAGAGGGGCACAACTTCGACAATGATGCACTTGGCCAAAAAGGGCGTATGCGTTTTCTCCTGAATATATTCAGGAGAAAACGCATACGCCCTTTTTGGCCAAGCAAGCAAGCGGGCAATGCAAATCTGCACTACAAAGAAGTATCACTTCCCACCGGTCAAAAGGGACATCCACAAAAAGGGTAAAAACCAGAAAGGCAAGGCAGGCCCTGGAGAACAGGGAGCCTTGTTATGCTGATGGGCGGGATGTAAGTTGCCAACTGCCTCACTGGAGGAGTGCATTGTGTTCCCTAAAACAAGTAAACAACAGAGCTACAGAGCCAAGGGCACGTCCAGTCTAGGGAATATACCTTGGGAAAACTGAAAATCCATAAGACAGAGCCACCCCCAAATTGAGGGCTGCACTGCTTACAGGAACCTCAACCTGGGTACATCTGAAATATCCCAGGAAATATAAAAATGGTTCAAAATATCGTGGAACTTAGGTACGATGGAATATCCCTCAGCCATGAAATCAATGTCATAAGACCAGTAGTAGCAAAATGAGTGGATTCAGGTACGATGATTCTAAGTGAAAGAAGTCACACAGAAAAAGAAACTTATCATAAGATATCACTTAGGAAGATCCTGTAAACATGGCTACACATGAACTGAGTTAGGCAAGAGAACAGAGTCTCACATTTAGAAAACACTCTTATGCCTGCTTAAGGGGGAAGGAGAGGTGGGGTGATGCATCAAACCAGAGTTTGATATAAGCACAGGTACCGTTCCAAAAACCAACTATGGAATAGACAAGACCTACACCTTCCTCAGTGAAAGGGACTCAAAACCCCATATTTCCCACAGAGGAATAGATCTGACTAGTAAGAATCTTAAAACCTATGTATTGATATGTCTCCGTAAGGGAATCAAGTGTGTCTAGACTGGCATATACATGGCAGCGAGAATCAGCTCAAACCCACTCTAAAAAGGAATTTCAAAAACAGAACAAAGAAACAGGGAAATTCTTTACAATTCCTTCAGGGTCTCTGATGCAACCTGGAATGACCCTATCTACAATGACAGCTGGATGTGGCATGAGGCTGGGCACTTGGGACTGAGAGGATTGGTGAGATTGGGTGAGCAAATGCAGACCCTTTAAAGCAATAATGCATGGCACCCATTCCATGGGTCCCAGCTCTCCAGGTTGAAGGGAATATTACTACAGATATAACATGTACGGGAAACCTACAGAATGGACACATTGTGAATACGAAAGGTTTCTAAAACTCAACGAAGAGCCCCTCTCCTGGTGCTCCGGTTTGACTTTCCAACTGCTTTCCTATCAATCTCCCAACTTGGAGAGACAGCCCCTTTAAGCTCCTGGTTCGCACTGGTTGCCAATTTGGCAGAGGATGAAAGGGAAGAGGGAGAACCAATGAGAGAGTAGCTGTTAGGCATTTGGATGGGCACATGTCACTCTAATTTCCCGGCAGGAAGAAGAATGAACCAAAGTCTCAGCCACCCACCGGGAACCAGTATAGGTCCTGAACCAAAAGTTTGGACTTGCGTTCAGCTCACAAAAAACGAGTTGAAAAATGGAGCTCAGGGGCACAGCAATTCACAAACTGGCAGAGTAATCAAGGCCAACTATCGTCCAAAAATCTGTTGAGGGAAGGCAACGAGGCGGACTTGAAAGCGAGGCACAATAGCAGGAAACAGATTTCAAGAGGTACGTTGGAATCGCCTGTAAAGCACAGGAAGAGGGGCACAACTTCGACAATGATGCACTTGGCCAAAAAGGGCGTATGCGTTTTCTCCTGAATATGTTCAGGAGAAAACGCATATGCCCTTTTTGGCCAAGCAAGCAAGCGGGCAATGCAAATCTGCACTACAAAGAAGTATCACTTCCCACCGGTCAAAAGGGACATAGACAAAATGTGTAAAAACCAGAAAGGCAAGACAGGCCCTGGAGAACAGGGAGCCTTGTTATGCTGATGGGCGGGATGTAAGTTGCCAACTGCCTCACTGGAGGAGTGCATTGTGTTCCCTAAAACAAGTAAACAACAGAGCTACAGAGCCAAGGGCACGTCCAGTCTAGGGAATATACCTTGGGAAAACTGAAAATCCATAAGACAGAGCCACCCCCAAATTGAGGGCTGCACTGCTTACAGGAACCTCAACCTGGGTACACCTGAAATATCCCAGGAAATATAAAAATGGTTCCAAACATCGTGGAACTTACGTACGATGGAATATCCCTCAGCCATGAAATCAATGTCATAAGACCAGTAGCAGCAAAATGAGTGGATTCAGGTACGATGATTCTAAGTGAAAGAAGTCACACAGAAAAAGAAACTTATCATAAGATATCACTTAGGAAGGTCCTGTAAACATGGCTAAACATGAACTGAGTTAGGCAAGAGAACAGAGTCTCACATTTAGAAAACACTCTTATGCCTGCTTAAGGGGGAAGGAGAGGTGGGGTGATGCATCAAACCAGAGTTTGATATAAGCAGAGGTACCGTTCCAAAAACCAACTATGGAATAGACAAGACCTACACCTTCCTCAGTGAAAGCGACTCAAAACCCCATATTTCCCGCAGAGGAATAGATCTGACTAGTAAGAATCTTAAAACCTATGTATTGATATGTCTCCGTAAGGGAATCAAGTGTGTCTAGACTGGCATAAACAGGGCAGCGAGAATCAGCTCAAACCCACTCTAAAAAGGAATTTCAAAAACAGAACAAAGAAACAGGGAAATTCTTTACAATTCCTTCAGGGTCTCTGATGCAACCTGGAATGACCCTATCTACAATGACAGCTGGATGTGGCATGAGGCTGGACACTTGGGACTGAGAGGATTGGTGAGATTGGGTGAGCAAATGCAGACCCTTTAAAGGAATAATGCATGGCACCCATTCCATGGGTCCCATCTCTCCAGGTTGAAGGGAATATTACTACAGATATAACATGTACGGGAAACCTACAGAATGGACACACTGTGAATACGAAAGGTTTCTAAAACTCAACCAAGAGCCCCTCTCCTGGTGCTCCGGTTTGACTTTCCAACTGCTTTCCTATCAATCTCCCAACTTGGAGAGACAGCCCCTTTAAGCTCCTGGTTCGCACAGGTTGCCAATTTGGCAGAGGATGAAAGGGAAGAGGGAGAACCAATGAGAGAGTAGCTGTTAGGCATTTGGATGGGCACATGTCACTCTAATTTCCCGGCAGGAAGAAGAATGAACCAAAGTCTCAGCCACCCACCGGGAACCAGTATAGGTCCTGAACCAAAAGTTTGGACTTGCGTTCAGCTCACAAAAAACGAGTTGAAAAATGGAGCTCAGGGGCACAGCAATTCACAAACTGGCAGAGTAATCAAGGCCAACTATCGTCCAAAAATCTGTTGAGGGAAGGCACCGAGGCGGACTTGAAAGCCAGGCAGAATAGCAGGAAAGAGATTTCAAGAGGTACGTTGGAATCGCCTGTAAAGCACAGGAAGAGGGGCACAACTTCGACAATGATGCACTTGGCCAAAAAGGGCGTATGCGTTTTCTCCTGAATATATTCAGGAGAAAACGCATACGCCCTTTTTGGCCAAGCAAGCAAGCGGGCAATGCAAATCTGCACTACAAAGAAGTATCACTTCCCACCGGTCAAAAGGGACATCCACAAAAAGGGTAAAAACCAGAAAGGCAAGGCAGGCCCTGGAGAACAGGGAGCCTTGTTATGCTGATGGGCGGGATGTAAGTTGCCAACTGCCTCACTGGAGGAGTGCATTGTGTTCCCTAAAACAAGTAAACAACAGAGCTACAGAGCCAAGGGCACGTCCAGTCTAGGGAATATACCTTGGGAAAACTGAAAATCCATAAGACAGAGCCACCCCCAAATTGAGGGCTGCACTGCTTACAGGAACCTCAACCTGGGTACATCTGAAATATCCCAGGAAATATAAAAATGGTTCAAAATATCGTGGAACTTAGGTACGATGGAATATCCCTCAGCCATGAAATCAATGTCATAAGACCAGTAGTAGCAAAATGAGTGGATTCAGGTACGATGATTCTAAGTGAAAGAAGTCACACAGAAAAAGAAACTTATCATAAGATATCACTTAGGAAGATCCTGTAAACATGGCTACACATGAACTGAGTTAGGCAAGAGAACAGAGTCTCACATTTAGAAAACACTCTTATGCCTGCTTAAGGGGGAAGGAGAGGTGGGGTGATGCATCAAACCAGAGTTTGATATAAGCACAGGTACCGTTCCAAAAACCAACTATGGAATAGACAAGACCTACACCTTCCTCAGTGAAAGGGACTCAAAACCCCATATTTCCCACAGAGGAATAGATCTGACTAGTAAGAATCTTAAAACCTATGTATTGATATGTCTCCGTAAGGGAATCAAGTGTGTCTAGACTGGCATATACATGGCAGCGAGAATCAGCTCAAACCCACTCTAAAAAGGAATTTCAAAAACAGAACAAAGAAACAGGGAAATTCTTTACAATTCCTTCAGGGTCTCTGATGCAACCTGGAATGACCCTATCTACAATGACAGCTGGATGTGGCATGAGGCTGGGCACTTGGGACTGAGAGGATTGGTGAGATTGGGTGAGCAAATGCAGACCCTTTAAAGCAATAATGCATGGCACCCATTCCATGGGTCCCAGCTCTCCAGGTTGAAGGGAATATTACTACAGATATAACATGTACGGGAAACCTACAGAATGGACACATTGTGAATACGAAAGGTTTCTAAAACTCAACGAAGAGCCCCTCTCCTGGTGCTCCGGTTTGACTTTCCAACTGCTTTCCTATCAATCTCCCAACTTGGAGAGACAGCCCCTTTAAGCTCCTGGTTCGCACTGGTTGCCAATTTGGCAGAGGATGAAAGGGAAGAGGGAGAACCAATGAGAGAGTAGCTGTTAGGCATTTGGATGGGCACATGTCACTCTAATTTCCCGGCAGGAAGAAGAATTAACCAAAGTCTCAGCCACCCACCGGGAACCAGTATAGGTCCTAAACCAAAAGTTTGGACTTGCGTTCAGCTCACAAAAAACGAGTTGAAAAATGGAGCTCAGGGGCACAGCAATTCACAAACTGGCAGAGTAATCAAGGCCAACTATCGTCCAAAAATCTGTTGAGGGAAGGCAACGAGGCGGACTTGAAAGCGAGGCACAATAGCAGGAAACAGATTTCAAGAGGTACGTTGGAATCGCCTGTAAAGCACAGGAAGAGGGGCACAACTTCGACAATGATGCACTTGGCCAAAAAGGGCGTATGCGTTTTCTCCTGAATATGTTCAGGAGAAAACGCATATGCCCTTTTTGGCCAAGCAAGCAAGCGGGCAATGCAAATCTGCACTACAAAGAAGTATCACTTCCCACCGGTCAAAAGGGACATAGACAAAATGTGTAAAAACCAGAAAGGCAAGACAGGCCCTGGAGAACAGGGAGCCTTGTTATGCTGATGGGCGGGATGTAAGTTGCCAACTGCCTCACTGGAGGAGTGCATTGTGTTCCCTAAAACAAGTAAACAACAGAGCTACAGAGCCAAGGGCACGTCCAGTCTAGGGAATATACCTTGGGAAAACTGAAAATCCATAAGACAGAGCCACCCCCAAATTGAGGGCTGCACTGCTTACAGGAACCTCAACCTGGGTACACCTGAAATATCCCAGGAAATATAAAAATGGTTCCAAACATCGTGGAACTTACGTACGATGGAATATCCCTCAGCCATGAAATCAATGTCATAAGACCAGTAGCAGCAAAATGAGTGGATTCAGGTACGATGATTCTAAGTGAAAGAAGTCACACAGAAAAAGAAACTTATCATAAGATATCACTTAGGAAGGTCCTGTAAACATGGCTAAACATGAACTGAGTTAGGCAAGAGAACAGAGTCTCACATTTAGAAAACACTCTTATGCCTGCTTAAGGGGGAAGGAGAGGTGGGGTGATGCATCAAACCAGAGTTTGATATAAGCAGAGGTACCGTTCCAAAAACCAACTATGGAATAGACAAGACCTACACCTTCCTCAGTGAAAGCGACTCAAAACCCCATATTTCCCGCAGAGGAATAGATCTGACTAGTAAGAATCTTAAAACCTATGTATTGATATGTCTCCGTAAGGGAATCAAGTGTGTCTAGACTGGCATAAACAGGGCAGCGAGAATCAGCTCAAACCCACTCTAAAAAGGAATTTCAAAAACAGAACAAAGAAACAGGGAAATTCTTTACAATTCCTTCAGGGTCTCTGATGCAACCTGGAATGACCCTATCTACAATGACAGCTGGATGTGGCATGAGGCTGGACACTTGGGACTGAGAGGATTGGTGAGATTGGGTGAGCAAATGCAGACCCTTTAAAGGAATAATGCATGGCACCCATTCCATGGGTCCCATCTCTCCAGGTTGAAGGGAATATTACTACAGATATAACATGTACGGGAAACCTACAGAATGGACACACTGTGAATACGAAAGGTTTCTAAAACTCAACCAAGAGCCCCTCTCCTGGTGCTCCGGTTTGACTTTCCAACTGCTTTCCTATCAATCTCCCAACTTGGAGAGACAGCCCCTTTAAGCTCCTGGTTCGCACAGGTTGCCAATTTGGCAGAGGATGAAAGGGAAGAGGGAGAACCAATGAGAGAGTAGCTGTTAGGCATT
Organism: Mesoplodon mirus; assembly: GCF_964341445.2. Classification (NCBI taxonomy): domain Eukaryota; kingdom Metazoa; phylum Chordata; class Mammalia; order Artiodactyla; family Ziphiidae; genus Mesoplodon; species Mesoplodon mirus. The sequence goes on from NW_028295784.1 coordinate 2,534,371, forward strand.
TGGATGGGCACATGTCACTCTAATTTCCCGGCAGGAAGAAGAATGAACCAAAGTCTCAGCCACCCACCGGGAACCAGTATAGGTCCTGAACCAAAAGTTTGGACTTGCGTTCAGCTCACAAAAAACGAGTTGAAAAATGGAGCTCAGGGGCACAGCAATTCACAAACTGGCAGAGTAATCAAGGCCAACTATCGTCCAAAAATCTGTTGAGGGAAGGCACCGAGGCGGACTTGAAAGCCAGGCAGAATAGCAGGAAAGAGATTTCAAGAGGTACGTTGGAATCGCCTGTAAAGCACAGGAAGAGGGGCACAACTTCGACAATGATGCACTTGGCCAAAAAGGGCGTATGCGTTTTCTCCTGAATATATTCAGGAGAAAACGCATACGCCCTTTTTGGCCAAGCAAGCAAGCGGGCAATGCAAATCTGCACTACAAAGAAGTATCACTTCCCACCGGTCAAAAGGGACATCCACAAAATGTGTAAAAACCAGAAAGGCAAGGCAGGCCCTGGAGAACAGGGAGCCTTGTTATGCTGATGGGCGGGATGTAAGTTGCCAACTGCCTCACTGGAGGAGTGCATTGTGTTCCCTAAAACAAGTAAACAACAGAGCTACAGAGCCAAGGGCACGTCCAGTCTAGGGAATATACCTTGGGAAAACTGAAAATCCATAAGACAGAGCCACCCCCAAATTGAGGGCTGCACTGCTTACAGGAACGTCAACCTGGGTACATCTGAAATATCCCAGGAAATATAAAAATGGTTCAAAACATCGTGGAACTTAGGTACGATGGAATATCCCTCAGCCATGAAATCAATGTCATAAGACCAGTAGCAGCAAAATGAGTGGATTCAGGTACGATGATTCTAAGTGAAAGAAGTCACACAGAAAAAGAAACTTATCATAAGATATCACTTAGGAAGATCCTGTAAACATGGCTACACATGAACTGAGTTAGGCAAGAGAACAGAGTCTCACATTTAGAAAACACTCTTATGCCTGCTTAAGGGGGAAGGAGAGGTGGGGTGATGCATCAAACCAGAGTTTGATATAAGCACAGGTACCGTTCCAAAAACCAACTATGGAATAGACAAGACCTACACCTTCCTCAGTGAAAGGGACTCAAAACCCCATATTTCCCGCAGAGGAATAGATCTGACTAGTAAGAATCTTAAAACCTATGTATTGATATGTCTCCGTAAGGGAATCAAGTGTGTCTAGACTGGCATATACATGGCAGCGAGAATCAGCTCAAACCCACTCTAAAAAGGAATTTCAAAAACAGAACAAAGAAACAGGGAAATTCTTTACAATTCCTTCAGGGTCTCTGATGCAACCTGGAATGACGCTATCTACAATGACAACTGGATGTGGCATGAGGCTGGGCACTTGGGACTGAGAGGATTGGTGAGATTGGGTGAGCAAATGCAGACCCTTTAAAGCAATAATGCATGGCACCCATTCCATGGGTCCCAGCTCTCCAGGTTGAAGGGAATATTACTACAGCTATAACGTGTACGGGAAACCTACAGAATGGACACACTGTGAATACGAAAGGTTTCTAAAACTCAACCAAGAGCCCCTCTCCTGGTGCTCCGGTTTGACTTTCCAACTGCTTTCCTATCAATCTCCCAACTTGGAGAGACAGCCCCTTTAAGCTCCTGGTTCGCACAGGTTGCCAATTTGGCAGAGGATGAAAGGGAAGAGGGAGAACCAATGAGAGAGTAGCTGTTAGGCATTTGGATGGGCACATGTCACTCTAATTTCCCGGCAGGAAGAAGAATGAACCAAAGTCTCAGCCACCCACAGGGAACCAGTAGAGGTCCTGAACCAAAAGTTTGGACTTGCGTTCAGCTCACAAAAAACGAGTTGAAAAATGGAGCTCAGGGGCACAGCAATTCACAAACTGGCAGAGTAATCAAGGCCAACTATCGTCCAAAAATCTGTTGAGGGAAGGCAACGAGGTGGACTTGAAAGCCAGGCAGAATAGCAGGAAAGAGATTTCAAGAGGTACGTTGGAATCGCATGTAAAGCACAGGAAGAGGGGCACAACTTCGACAATGATGCACTTGGCCAAAAAGGGCGTATGCGTTTTCTCCTGAATATATTCAGGAGAAAACGCATACGCCCTTTTTGGCCAAGCAAGCAAGCGGGCAATGCAAATCTGCACTACAAAGAAGTATCACTTCCCACCGGTCAAAAGGGACATCCACAAAATGTGTAAAAACCAGAAAGGCAAGGCAGGCCCTGGAGAACAGGGAGCCTTGTTATGCTGATGGGCGGGATGTAAGTTGCCAACTGCCTCACTGGAGGAGTGCATTGTGTTCCCTAAAACAAGTAAACAACAGAGCTACAGAGCCAAGGGCACGTCCAGTCTAGGGAATATACCTTGGGAAAACTGAAAATCCATAAGACAGAGCCACCCCCAAATTGAGGGCTGCACTGCTTACAGGAACCTCAACCTGGGTACATCTGAAATATCCCAGGAAATATAAAAATGGTTCCAAACATCGTGGAACTTAGGTACGATGGAATATCCCTCAGCCATGAAATCAATGTCATAAGACCAGTAGTAGCAAAATGAGTGGATTCAGGTACGATGATTCTAAGTGAAAGAAGTCACACAGAAAAAGAAACTTATCATAAGATATCACTTAGGAAGATCCTGTAAACATGGCTACACATGAACTGAGTTAGGCAAGAGAACAGAGTCTCACATTTAGAAAACACTCTTAAGCCTGCTTAAGGGGGAAGGAGAGGTGGGGTGATGCATCAAACCAGAGTTTGATATAAGCACAGGTACCGTTCCAAAAACCAACTATGGAATAGACAAGACCTACACCTTCCTCAGTGAAAGGGACTCAAAACCCCATATTTCCCGCAGAGGAATAGATCTGACTAGTAAGAATCTTAAAACCTATGTATTGATATGTCTCCGTAAGGGAATCAAGTGTGTCTAGACTGGCATATACATGGCAGCGAGAATCAGCTCAAACCCACTCTAAAAAGGAATTTCAAAAACAGAACAAAGAAACAGGGAAATTCTTTACAATTCCTTCAGGGTCTCTGATGCAACCTGGAATGACGCTATCTACAATGACAGCTGGATGTGGCATGAGGCTGGGCACTTGGGACTGAGAGGATTGGTGAGATTGGGTGAGCAAATGCAGACCCTTTAAAGCAATAATGCATGGCACCCATTCCATGGGTCCCAGCTCTCCAGGTTGAAGGGAATATTACTACAGCTATAACATGTACGGGAAACCTACAGAATGGACACACTGTGAATACGAAAGGTTTCTAAAACTCAACCAAGAGCCCCTCTCCTGGTGCTCCGGTTTGACTTTCCAACTGCTTTCCTATCAATCTCCCAACTTGGAGAGACAGCCCATTTAAGCTCCTGGTTCGCACAGGTTGCCAATTTGGCAGAGGATGAAAGGGAAGAGGGAGAACGAATGAGAGAGTAGCTGTTAGGCATTTGGATGGGCACATGTCACTCTAATTTCCCGGCAGGAAGAAGAATGAACCAAAGTCTCAGCCACCCACCGGGAACCAGTATAGGTCCTGAACCAAAAGTTTGGACTTGCGTTCAGCTCACAAAAAACGAGTTGAAAAATGGAGCTCAGGGGCACAGCAATTCACAAACTGGCAGAGTAATCAAGGCCAACTATCGTCCAAAAATCTGTTGAGGGAAGGCAACGAGGCGGACTTGAAAGCGAGGCACAATAGCAGGAAACAGATTTCAAGAGGTACGTTGGAATCGCCTGTAAAGCACAGGAAGAGGGGCACAACTTCGACAATGATGCACTTGGCCAAAAAGGGCGTATGCGTTTTCTCCTGAATATATTCAGGAGAAAACGCATACGCCCTTTTTGGCCAAGCAAGCAAGCGGGCAATGCAAATCTGCACTACAAAGAAGTATCACTTCCCACCGGTCAAAAGGGACATCCACAAAATGTGTAAAAACCAGAAAGGCAAGACAGGCCCTGGAGAACAGGGAGCCTTGTTATGCTGATGGGCGGGATGTAAGTTGCCAACTGCCTCACTGGAGGAGTGCATTGTGTTCCCTAAAACAAGTAAACAACAGAGCTACAGAGCCAAGGGCACGTCCAGTCTAGGGAATATACCTTGGGAAAACTGAAAATCCATAAGACAGAGCCACCCCCAAATTGAGGGCTGCACTGCTTACAGGAACCTCAACCTGGGTACACCTGAAATATCCCAGGAAATATAAAAATGGTTCCAAACATCGTGGAACTTACGTACGATGGAATATCCCTCAGCCATGAAATCAATGTCATAAGACCAGTAGCAGCAAAATGAGTGGATTCAGGTACGATGATTCTAAGTGAAAGAAGTCACACAGAAAAAGAAACTTATCATAAGATATCACTTAGGAAGATCCTGTAAACATGGCTACACATGAACTGAGTTAGGCAAGAGAACAGAGTCCCACATTTAGAAAACACTCTTATGCCTGCTTAAGGGGGAAGGAGAGGTGGGGTGATGCATCAAACCAGTGTTTGATATAAGCACAGGTACCGTTCCAAAAACCAACTATGGAATAGACAAGACCTACACCTTCCTCAGTGAAAGGGACTCAAAACCCCATATTTCCCGCAGAGGAATAGATCTGACTAGTAAGAATCTTAAAACCTATGTATTGATATGTCTCCGTAAGGGAATCAAGTGTGTCCAGACTGGCATAAACAGGGCAGCGAGAATCAGCTCAAACCCACTCTAAAAAGGAATTTCAAAAACAGAACAAAGAAACAGGGAAATTCTTTACAATTCCTTCAGGGTCTCTGATGCAACCTGGAATGACCCTATCTACAATGACAGCTGGATGTGGCATAAGGCTGGACACTTGGGACTGAGAGGATTGGTGAGATTGGGTGAGCAAATGCAGACCCTTTAAAGCAATAATGCATGGCACCCATTCCATGGGTCCCAACTCTCCAGGTTGAAGGGAATATTACTACAGCTATAACGTGTACGGGAAACCTAGAGAATGGACACACTGTGAATACGACAGGTTTCTAAAACTCAACCAAGAGCCCCTCTCCTGGTGCTCCGGTTTGACTTTCCAACTGCTTTCCTATCAATCTCCCAACTTGGAGAGACAGCCCCTTTAAGCTCCTGGTTCGCACAGGTTGCCAATTTGGCAGAGGATGAAAGGGAAGAGGGAGAACCAATGAGAGAGTAGCTGTTAGGCATTTGGATGGGCACATGTCACTCTAATTTCCCGGCAGGAAGAAGAATGAACCAAAGTCTCAGCCACCCACCGGGAACCAGTAGAGGTCCTGAACCAAAAGTTTGGACTTGCGTTCAGCTCACAAAAAACGAGTTGAAAAATGGAGCTCAGGGGCACAGCAATTCACAAACTGGCAGAGTAATCAAGGCCAACTATCGTCCAAAAATCTGTTGAGGCAAGGCAACGAGGCGGACTTGAAAGCGAGGCACAATAGCAGGAAACAGATTTCAAGAGGTACGTTGGAATCGCCTGTAAAGCACAGGAAGAGGGGCACAACTTCGACAATGATGCACTTGGCCAAAAAGGGCGTATGCGTTTTCTCCTGAATATATTCAGGAGAAAACGCATACGCCCTTTTTGGCCAAGCAAGCAAGCGGGCAATGCAAATCTGCACTACAAAGAAGAATCACTTCCCACCGGTCAAAAGGGACATCCACAAAATGTGTAAAAACCAGAAAGGCAAGGCAGGCCCTGGAGAACAGGGAGCCTTGTTATGCTGATGGGCGGGATGTAAGTTGCCAACTGCCTCACTGGAGGAGTGCATTGTGTTCCCTAAAACAAGTAAACAACAGAGCTACAGAGCCAAGGGCACGTCCAGTCTAGGGAATATACCTTGGGAAAACTGAAAATCCATAAGACAGAGCCACCCCCAAATTGAGGGCTGCACTGCTTACAGGAACCTCAACCTGGGTACACCTGAAATATCCCAGGAAATATAAAAATGGTTCCAAACATCGTGGAACTTACGTACGATGGAATATCCCTCAGCCATGAAATCAATGTCATAAGACCAGTAGCAGCAAAATGAGTGGATTCAGGTACGATGATTCTAAGTGAAAGAAGTCACACAGAAAAAGAAACTTATCATAAGATATCACTTAGGAAGATCCTGTAAACATGGCTACACATGAACTGAGTTAGGCAAGATAACAGAGTCTCACATTTAGACAAAACTCTTATGCCTGCTTAAGGGGGAAGGAGAGGTGGGGTGATGCATCAAACCAGAGTTTGATATAAGCACAGGTACTGTTCCAAAAACCAACTATGGAATAGACAAGACCTACACCTTCCTCAGTGAAAGGGACTCAAAACCCCATATTTCCCGCAGAGGAATAGATCTGACTAGTAAGAATCTTAAAACCTATGTACTGATATGTCTCCGTAACGGAATCAAGTGTGTCTAGACTGGCATAAACAGGGCAGCGAGAATCAGCTCAAACCCACTCTAAAAAGGAATTTCAAAAACAGAACAAAGAAACGGAAATTCTTTACAATTCCTTCAGGGTCTCTGATGCAACCTGGAATGACCCTATCTACAATGACAGCTGGATGTGGCATGAGGCTGGACACTTGGGACTGAGAGGATTGGTGAGATTGGGTGAGCAAATGCAGACCCTTTAAAGGAATAATGCATGGCACCCATTCCATGGGTCCCAGCTCTCCAGGTTGAAGGGAATATTACTACAGATATAACATGTACGGGAAACCTACAGAATGGACACACTGTGAATACGAAAGGTTTCTAAAACTCAACCAAGTGCCCCTCTCCTGGTGCTCCGGTTTGACTTTCCAACTGCTTTCCTATCAATCTCCCAACTTGGAGAGACAGCCCCTTTAAGCTCCTGGTTCGCACAGGTTGCCAATTTGGCAGAGGATGAAAGGGAAGAGGGAGAACCAATGAGAGAGTAGCTGTTAGGCATTTGGATGGGCACATGTCACTCTAATTTCCCGGCAGGAAGAAGAATGAACCAAAGTCTCAGCCACCCACAGGGAACCAGTAGAGGTCCTGAACCAAAAGTTTGGACTTGCGTTCAGCTCACAAAAAACGAGTTGAAAAATGGAGCTCAGGGGCACAGCAATTCACAAACTGGCAGAGTAATCAAGGCCAACTATCGTCCAAAAATCTGTTGAGGGAAGGCAACGAGGCGGACTTGAAAGCCAGGCAGAATAGCAGGAAAGAGATTTCAAGAGGTACGTTGGAATCGCCTGTAAAGCACAGGAAGAGGGGCACAACTTCGACAATGATGCACTTGGCCAAAAAGGGTGTATGCGTTTTCTCCTGAATATATTCAGGAGAAAACGCATACGCCCTTTTTGGCCAAGCAAGCAAGCGGGCAATGCAAATCTGCACTACAAAGAAGTATCACTTCCCACCGGTCAAAAGGGACATCCACAAAATGTGTAAAAACCAGAAAGGCAAGGCAGGCCCTGGAGAACAGGGAGCCTTGTTATGCTGATGGGCGGGATGTAAGTTGCCAACTGCCTCACTGGAGGAGTGCATTGTGTTCCCTAAAACAAGTAAACAACAGAGCTACAGAGCCAAGGGCACGTCCAGTCTAGGGAATATACCTTGGGAAAACTGAAAATCCATAAGACAGAGCCACCCCCAAATTGAGGGCTGCACTGCTTACAGGAACCTCAACCTGGGTACATCTGAAATATCCCAGGAAATATAAAAATGGTTCAAAATATCGTGGAACTTAGGTACGATGGAATATCCCTCAGCCATGAAATCAATGTCATAAGACCAGTAGCAGCAAAATGAGTGGATTCAGGTACGATGATTCTAAGTGAAAGAAGTCACACAGAAAAAGAAACTTATCATAAGATATCACTTAGGAAGATCCTGTAAACATGGCTACACATGAACTGAGTTAGGCAAGAGAACAGAGTCCCACATTTAGAAAACACTCTTATGCCTGCTTAAGGGGGAAGGAGAGGTGGGGTGATGCATCAAACCAGTGTTTGATATAAGCACAGGTACCGTTCCAAAAACCAACTATGGAATAGACAAGACCTACACCTTCCTCAGTGAAAGGGACTCAAAACCCCATATTTCCCGCAGAGGAATAGATCTGACTAGTAAGAATCTTAAAACCTATGTATTGATATGTCTCCGTAAGGGAATCAAGTGTGTCCAGACTGGCATAAACAGGGCAGCGAGAATCAGCTCAAACCCACTCTAAAAAGGAATTTCAAAAACAGAACAAAGAAACAGGGAAATTCTTTACAATTCCTTCAGGGTCTCTGATGCAACCTGGAATGACCCTATCTACAATGACAGCTGGATGTGGCATAAGGCTGGACACTTGGGACTGAGAGGATTGGTGAGATTGGGTGAGCAAATGCAGACCCTTTAAAGCAATAATGCATGGCACCCATTCCATGGGTCCCAACTCTCCAGGTTGAAGGGAATATTACTACAGCTATAACGTGTACGGGAAACCTAGAGAATGGACACACTGTGAATACGACAGGTTTCTAAAACTCAACCAAGAGCCCCTCTCCTGGTGCTCCGGTTTGACTTTCCAACTGCTTTCCTATCAATCTCCCAACTTGGAGAGACAGCCCCTTTAAGCTCCTGGTTCGCACAGGTTGCCAATTTGGCAGAGGATGAAAGGGAAGAGGGAGAACCAATGAGAGAGTAGCTGTTAGGCATTTGGATGGGCACATGTCACTCTAATTTCCCGGCAGGAAGAAGAATGAACCAAAGTCTCAGCCACCCACCGGGAACCAGTAGAGGTCCTGAACCAAAAGTTTGGACTTGCGTTCAGCTCACAAAAAACGAGTTGAAAAATGGAGCTCAGGGGCACAGCAATTCACAAACTGGCAGAGTAATCAAGGCCAACTATCGTCCAAAAATCTGTTGAGGCAAGGCAACGAGGCGGACTTGAAAGCGAGGCACAATAGCAGGAAACAGATTTCAAGAGGTACGTTGGAATCGCCTGTAAAGCACAGGAAGAGGGGCACAACTTCGACAATGATGCACTTGGCCAAAAAGGGCGTATGCGTTTTCTCCTGAATATATTCAGGAGAAAACGCATACGCCCTTTTTGGCCAAGCAAGCAAGCGGGCAATGCAAATCTGCACTACAAAGAAGAATCACTTCCCACCGGTCAAAAGGGACATCCACAAAATGTGTAAAAACCAGAAAGGCAAGGCAGGCCCTGGAGAACAGGGAGCCTTGTTATGCTGATGGGCGGGATGTAAGTTGCCAACTGCCTCACTGGAGGAGTGCATTGTGTTCCCTAAAACAAGTAAACAACAGAGCTACAGAGCCAAGGGCACGTCCAGTCTAGGGAATATACCTTGGGAAAACTGAAAATCCATAAGACAGAGCCACCCCCAAATTGAGGGCTGCACTGCTTACAGGAACCTCAACCTGGGTACACCTGAAATATCCCAGGAAATATAAAAATGGTTCCAAACATCGTGGAACTTACGTACGATGGAATATCCCTCAGCCATGAAATCAATGTCATAAGACCAGTAGCAGCAAAATGAGTGGATTCAGGTACGATGATTCTAAGTGAAAGAAGTCACACAGAAAAAGAAACTTATCATAAGATATCACTTAGGAAGATCCTGTAAACATGGCTACACATGAACTGTTAGGCAAGATAACAGAGTCTCACATTTAGACAAAACTCTTATGCCTGCTTAAGGGGGAAGGAGAGGTGGGGTGATGCATCAAACCAGAGTTTGATATAAGCACAGGTACTGTTCCAAAAACCAACTATGGAATAGACAAGACCTACACCTTCCTCAGTGAAAGGGACTCAAAACCCCATATTTCCCGCAGAGGAATAGATCTGACTAGTAAGAATCTTAAAACCTATGTATTGATATGTCTCCGTAACGGAATCAAGTGTGTCTAGACTGGCATAAACAGGGCAGCGAGAATCAGCTCAAACCCACTCTAAAAAGGAATTTCAAAAACAGAACAAAGAAACGGAAATTCTTTACAATTCCTTCAGGGTCTCTGATGCAACCTGGAATGACCCTATCTACAATGACAGCTGGATGTGGCATGAGGCTGGACACTTGGGACTGAGAGGATTGGTGAGATTGGGTGAGCAAATGCAGACCCTTTAAAGGAATAATGCATGGCACCCATTCCATGGGTCCCAGCTCTCCAGGTTGAAGGGAATATTACTACAGATATAACATGTACGGGAAACCTACAGAATGGACACACTGTGAATACGAAAGGTTTCTAAAACTCAACCAAGAGCCCCTCTCCTGGTGCTCCGGTTTGACTTTCCAACTGCTTTCCTATCAATCTCCCAACTTGGAGAGACAGCCCCTTTAAGCTCCTGGTTCGCACAGGTTGCCAATTTGGCAGAGGATGAAAGGGAAGAGGGAGAACCAATGAGAGAGTAGCTGTTAGGCATTTGGATGGGCACATGTCACTCTAATTTCCCGGCAGGAAGAAGAATGAACCAAAGTCTCAGCCACCCACAGGGAACCAGTAGAGGTCCTGAACCAAAAGTTTGGACTTGCGTTCAGCTCACAAAAAACGAGTTGAAAAATGGAGCTCAGGGGCACAGCAATTCACAAACTGGCAGAGTAATCAAGGCCAACTATCGTCCAAAAATCTGTTGAGGGAAGGCAACGAGGCGGACTTGAAAGCCAGGCAGAATAGCAGGAAAGAGATTTCAAGAGGTACGTTGGAATCGCCTGTAAAGCACAGGAAGAGGGGCACAACTTCGACAATGATGCACTTGGCCAAAAAGGGTGTATGCGTTTTCTCCTGAATATATTCAGGAGAAAACGCATACGCCCTTTTTGGCCAAGCAAGCAAGCGGGCAATGCAAATCTGCACTACAAAGAAGTATCACTTCCCACCGGTCAAAAGGGACATCCACAAAATGTGTAAAAACCAGAAAGGCAAGGCAGGCCCTGGAGAACAGGGAGCCTTGTTATGCTGATGGGCGGGATGTAAGTTGCCAACTGCCTCACTGGAGGAGTGCATTGTGTTCCCTAAAACAAGTAAACAACAGAGCTACAGAGCCAAGGGCACGTCCAGTCTAGGGAATATACCTTGGGAAAACTGAAAATCCATAAGACAGAGCCACCCCCAAATTGAGGGCTGCACTGCTTACAGGAACCTCAACCTGGGTACATCTGAAATATCCCAGGAAATATAAAAATGGTTCAAAATATCGTGGAACTTAGGTACGATGGAATATCCCTCAGCCATGAAATCAATGTCATAAGACCAGTAGCAGCAAAATGAGTGGATTCAGGTACGATGATTCTAAGTGAAAGAAGTCACACAGAAAAAGAAACTTATCATAAGATATCACTTAGGAAGATCCTGTAAACATGGCTACACATGAACTGAGTTAGGCAAGAGAACAGAGTCTCACATTTAGAAAACACTCTTAAGCCTGCTTAAGGGGGAAGGAGAGGTGGGGTGATGCATCAAACCAGAGTTTGATATAAGCACAGGTACCGTTCCAAAAACCAACTATGGAATAGACAAGACCTACACCTTCCTCAGTGAAAGGGACTCAAAACCCCATATTTCCCGCAGAGGAATAGATCTGACTAGTAAGAATCTTAAAACCTATGTATTGATATGTCTCCGTAAGGGAATCAAGTGTGTCTAGACTGGCATATACATGGCAGCGAGAATCAGCTCAAACCCACTCTAAAAAGGAATTTCAAAAACAGAACAAAGAAACAGGGAAATTCTTTACAATTCCTTCAGGGTCTCTGATGCAACCTGGAATGACGCTATCTACAATGACAGCTGGATGTGGCATGAGGCTGGGCACTTGGGACTGAGAGGATTGGTGAGATTGGGTGAGCAAATGCAGACCCTTTAAAGCAATAATGCATGGCACCCATTCCATGGGTCCCAGCTCTCCAGGTTGAAGGGAATATTACTACAGCTATAACATGTACGGGAAACCTACAGAATGGACACACTGTGAATACGAAAGGTTTCTAAAACTCAACCAAGAGCCCCTCTCCTGGTGCTCCGGTTTGACTTTCCAACTGCTTTCCTATCAATCTCCCAACTTGGAGAGACAGCCCCTTTAAGCTCCTGGTTCGCACAGGTTGCCAATTTGGCAGAGGATGAAAGGGAAGAGGGAGAACCAATGAGAGAGTAGCTGTTAGGCATTTGGATGGGCACATGTCACTCTAATTTCCCGGCAGGAAGAAGAATGAACCAAAGTCTCAGCCACTCACCGGGAACCAGTAGAGGTCCTGAACCAAAAGTTTGGACTTGCGTTCAGCTCACAAAAAACGAGTTGAAAAATGGAGCTCAGGGGCACAGCAATTCACAAACTGGCAGAGTAATCAAGGCCAACTATCGTCCAAAAATCTGTTGAGGCAAGGCAACGAGGCGGACTTGAAAGCGAGGCACAATAGCAGGAAACAGATTTCAAGAGGTACGTTGGAATCGCCTGTAAAGCACAGGAAGAGGGGCACAACTTCGACAATGATGCACTTGGCCAAAAAGGGCGTATGCGTTTTCTCCTGAATATATTCAGGAGAAAACGCATACGCCCTTTTTGGCCAAGCAAGCAAGCGGGCAATGCAAATCTGCACTACAAAGAAGAATCACTTCCCACCGGTCAAAAGGGACATCCACAAAATGTGTAAAAACCAGAAAGGCAAGGCAGGCCCTGGAGAACAGGGAGCCTTGTTATGCTGATGGGCGGGATGTAAGTTGCCAACTGCCTCACTGGAGGAGTGCATTGTGTTCCCTAAAACAAGTAAACAACAGAGCTACAGAGCCAAGGGCACGTCCAGTCTAGGGAATATACCTTGGGAAAACTGAAAATCCATAAGACAGAGCCACCCCCAAATTGAGGGCTGCACTGCTTACAGGAACCTCAACCTGGGTACACCTGAAATATCCCAGGAAATATAAAAATGGTTCCAAACATCGTGGAACTTACGTACGATGGAATATCCCTCAGCCATGAAATCAATGTCATAAGACCAGTAGCAGCAAAATGAGTGGATTCAGGTACGATGATTCTAAGTGAAAGAAGTCACACAGAAAAAGAAACTTATCATAAGATATCACTTAGGAAGATCCTGTAAACATGGCTACACATGAACTGAGTTAGGCAAGATAACAGAGTCTCACATTTAGACAAAACTCTTATGCCTGCTTAAGGGGGAAGGAGAGGTGGGGTGATGCATCAAACCAGAGTTTGATATAAGCACAGGTACCGTTCCAAAAACCAACTATGGAATAGACAAGACCTACACCTTCCTCAGTGAAAGGGACTCAAAACCCCATATTTCCCGCAGAGGAATAGATCTGACTAGTAAGAATCTTAAAACCTATGTATTGATATGTCTCCGTAACGGAATCAAGTGTGTCTAGACTGGCATAAACAGGGCAGCGAGAATCAGCTCAAACCCACTCTAAAAAGGAATTTCAAAAACAGAACAAAGAAACGGAAATTCTTTACAATTCCTTCAGGGTCTCTGATGCAACCTGGAATGACCCTATCTACAATGACAGCTGGATGTGGCATGAGGCTGGACACTTGGGACTGAGAGGATTGGTGAGATTGGGTGAGCAAATGCAGACCCTTTAAAGCAATAATGCATGGCACCCATTCCATGGGTCCCAGCTCTCCAGGTTGAAGGGAATATTACTACAGCTATAACATGTACGGGAAACCTACAGAATGGACACACTGTGAATACGAAAGGTTTCTAAAACTCAACCAAGAGCCCCTCTCCTGGTGCTCCGGTTTGACTTTCCAACTGCTTTCCTATCAATCTCCCAACTTGGAGAGACAGCCCCTTTAAGCTCCTGGTTCGCACAGGTTGCCAATTTGGCAGAGGATGAAAGGGAAGAGGGAGAACCAATGAGAGAGTAGCTGTTAGGCATTTGGATGGGCACATGTCACTCTAATTTCCCGGCAGGAAGAAGAATGAACCAAAGTCTCAGCCACCCACAGGGAACCAGTAGAGGTCCTGAACCAAAAGTTTGGACTTGCGTTCAGCTCACAAAAAACGAGTTGAAAAATGGAGCTCAGGGGCACAGCAATTCACAAACTGGCAGAGTAATCAAGGCCAACTATCGTCCAAAAATCTGTTGAGGGAAGGCAACGAGGCGGACTTGAAAGCCAGGCAGAATAGCAGGAAAGAGATTTCAAGAGGTACGTTGGAATCGCCTGTAAAGCACAGGAAGAGGGGCACAACTTCGACAATGATGCACTTGGCCAAAAAGGGCGTATGCGTTTTCTCCTGAATATATTCAGGAGAAAACGCATACGCCCTTTTTGGCCAAGCAAGCAAGCGGGCAATGCAAATCTGCACTACAAAGAAGTATCACTTCCCACCGGTCAAAAGGGACATCCACAAAATGTGTAAAAACCAGAAAGGCAAGGCAGGCCCTGGAGAACAGGGAGCCTTGTTATGCTGATGGGCGGGATGTAAGTTGCCAACTGCCTCACTGGAGGAGTGCATTGTGTTCCCTAAAACAAGTAAACAACAGAGCTACAGAGCCAAGGGCACGTCCAGTCTAGGGAATATACCTTGGGAAAACTGAAAATCCATAAGACAGAGCCACCCCCAAATTGAGGGCTGCACTGCTTACAGGAACCTCAACCTGGGTACATCTGAAATATCCCAGGAAATATAAAAATGTTTCAAAACATCGTGGAACTTAGGTACGATGGAATATCCCTCAGCCATGAAATCAATGTCATAAGACCAGTAGCAGCAAAATGAGTGGATTCAGGTACGATGATTCTAAGTGAAAGAAGTCACACAGAAAAAGAAACTTATCATAAGATATCACTTAGGAAGATCCTGTAAACATGGCTACACATGAACTGAGTTAGGCAAGAGAACAGAGTCTCACATTTAGAAAACACTCTTAAGCCTGCTTAAGGGGGAAGGAGAGGTGGGGTGATGCATCAAACCAGAGTTTGATATAAGCACAGGTACCGTTCCAAAAACCAACTATGGAATAGACAAGACCTACACCTTCCTCAGTGAAAGGGACTCAAAACCCCATATTTCCCGCAGAGGAATAGATCTGACTAGTAAGAATCTTAAAACCTATGTATTGATATGTCTCCGTAAGGGAATCAAGTGTGTCTAGACTGGCATATACATGGCAGCGAGAATCAGCTCAAACCCACTCTAAAAAGGAATTTCAAAAACAGAACAAAGAAACAGGGAAATTCTTTACAATTCCTTCAGGGTCTCTGATGCAACCTGGAATGACGCTATCTACAATGACAGCTGGATGTGGCATGAGGCTGCGCACTTGGGACTGAGAGGATTGGTGAGATTGGGTGAGCAAATGCAGACCCTTTAAAGCAATAATGCATGGCACCCATTCCATGGGTCCCAGCTCTCCAGGTTGAAGGGAATATTACTACAGCTATAACATGTACGGGAAACCTACAGAATGGACACACTGTGAATACGAAAGGTTTCTAAAACTCAACCAAGAGCCCCTCTCCTGGTGCTCCGGTTTGACTTTCCAACTGCTTTCCTATCAATCTCCCAACTTGGAGAGACAGCCCATTTAAGCTCCTGGTTCGCACAGGTTGCCAATTTGGCAGAGGATGAAAGGGAAGAGGGAGAACCAATGAGAGAGTAGCTGTTAGGCATTTGGATGGGCACATGTCACTCTAATTTCCCGGCAGGAAGAAGAATTAACCAAAGTCTCAGCCACCCACCGGGAACCAGTATAGGTCCTGAACCAAAAGTTTGGACTTGCGTTCAGCTCACAAAAAACGAGTTGAAAAATGGAGCTCAGGGGCACAGCAATTCACAAACTGGCAGAGTAATCAAGGCCAACTATCGTCCAAAAATCTGTTGAGGGAAGGCAACGAGGCGGACTTGAAAGCGAGGCACAATAGCAGGAAACAGATTTCAAGAGGTACGTTGGAATCGCCTGTAAAGCACAGGAAGAGGGGCACAACTTCGACAATGATGCACTTGGCCAAAAAGGGCGTATGCGTTTTCTCCTGAATATATTCAGGAGAAAACGCATACGCCCTTTTTGGCCAAGCAAGCAAGCGGGCAATGCAAATCTGCACTACAAAGAAGTATCACTTCCCACCGGTCAAAAGGGACATCCACAAAATGTGTAAAAACCAGAAAGGCAAGACAGGCCCTGGAGAACAGGGAGCCTTGTTATGCTGATGGGCGGGATGTAAGTTGCCAACTGCCTCACTGGAGGAGTGCATTGTGTTCCCTAAAACAAGTAAACAACAGAGCTACAGAGCCAAGGGCACGTCCAGTCTAGGGAATATACCTTGGGAAAACTGAAAATCCATAAGACAGAGCCACCCCCAAATTGAGGGCTGCACTGCTTACAGGAACCTCAACCTGGGTACACCTGAAATATCCCAGGAAATATAAAAATGGTTCCAAACATCGTGGAACTTACGTACGATGGAATATCCCTCAGCCATGAAATCAATATCATAAGACCAGTAGCAGCAAAATGAGTGGATTCAGGTACGATGATTCTAAGTGAAAGAAGTCACACAGAAAAAGAAACTTATCATAAGATATCACTTAGGAAGATCCTGTAAACATGGCTACACATGAACTGAGTTAGGCAAGAGAACAGAGTCTCACATTTAGAAAACACTCTTATGCCTGCTTAAGGGGGAAGGAGAGGTGGGGTGATGCATCAAACCAGAGTTTGATATAAGCACAGGTACTGTTCCAAAAACCAACTATGGAATAGACAAGACCTACACCTTCCTCAGTGAAAGGGACTCAAAACCCCATATTTCCCGCAGAGGAATAGATCTGACTAGTAAGAATCTTAAAACCTATGTATTGATATGTCTCCGTAAGGGAATCAAGTGTGTCTAGACTGGCATAAACATGGCAGCGAGAATCAGCTCAAACCCACTCTAAAAAGGAATTTCAAAAACAGAACAAAGAAACAGGGAAATTCTTTACAATTCCTTCAGGGTCTCTGATGCAACCTGGGATGACCCTATCTACAATGACAGCTGGATGTGGCATGAGGCTGGGCACTTGGGACTGAGAAGATTGGTGAGATTGGGTGAGCAAATGCAGACCCTTTAAAGCAATAATGCATGGCACCCATTCCATGGGTCCCAGCTCTCCAGGTTGAAGGGAATATTACTACAGATATAACATGTACGGGAAACCTACAGAATGGACACACTGTGAATACGAAAGGTTTCTAAAACTCAACCAAGAGCCCCACTCCTGGTGCTCCGGTTTGACTTTCCAACTGCTTTCCTATCAATCTCCCAACTTGGAGAGACAGCCCCTTTAAGCTCCTGGTTCGCACAGGTTGCCAATTTGGCAGAGGATGAAAGGGAAGAGGGAGAACCAATGAGAGAGTAGCTGTTAGGCATTTGGATGGGCACATGTCACTCTAATTTCCCGGCAGGAAGAAGAATGAACCAAAGTCTCAGCCACCCACCGGGAACCAGTAGAGGTCCTGAACCAAAAGTTTGGACTTGCGTTCAGCTCACAAAAAACGAGTTGAAAAATGGAGCTCAGGGGAACAGCAATTCACAAACTGGCAGAGTAATCAAGGCCCACTATCGTCCAAAAATCTGTTGAGGGAAGGCAACGAGGCGGACATGAAAGCCAGGCAGAATAGCAGGAAAGAGATTTCAAGAGGTACGTTGGAATCGCCTGTAAAGCGCAGGAAGAGGGGCACAACTTCGACAATGATGCACTTGGCCAAAAAGGGCGTATGCGTTTTCTCCTGAATATATTCAGGAGAAAACGCATACGCCCTTTTTGGCCAAGCAAGCAAGCGGGCAATGCAAATCTGCACTACAAAGAAGTATCACTTCCCACCGGTCAAAAGGGACATCCACAAAATGTGTAAAAACCAGAAAGGCAAGACAGGCCCTGGAGAACAGGGAGCCTTGTTATGCTGATGGGCGGGATGTAAGTTGCCAACTGCCTCACTGGAGGAGTGCATTGTGTTCCCTAAAACAAGTAAACAACAGAGCTACAGAGCCAAGGGCACGTCCAGTCTAGGGAATATACCTTGGGAAAACTGAAAATCCATAAGACAGAGCCACCCCCAAATTGACGGCTGCACTGCTTACAGGAACCTCAACCTGGGTACACCTGAAATATCCCAGGAAATATAAAAATGGTTCCAAACATCGTGGAACTTAGGTACGATGGAATATCCCTCAGCCATGAAATCAATGTCATAAGACCAGTAGCAGCAAAATGAGTGGATTCAGGTACGATGATTCTAAGTGAAAGAAGTCACACAGAAAAAGAAACTTATCATAAGATATCACTTAGGATGATCCTGTAAACATGGCTACACATGAACTGAGTTAGGCAAGAGAACAGAGTCTCACATTTAGAAAACACTCTTATGCCTGCTTAAGGGGGAAGGAGAGGTGGGGTGATGCATCAAACCAGAGTTTGATATAAGCACAGGTACCGTTCCAAAAACCAACTATGGAATAGACAAGACCTACACCTTCCTCAGTGAAAGGGACTCAAAACCCCATATTTCCCGCAGAGGAATAGATCTGACTAGTAAGAATCTTAAAACCTATGTATTGATATGTCTCCGTAAGGGAATCAAGTGTGTCTAGACTGGCATATACATGGCAGCGAGAATCAGCTCAAACCCACTCTAAAAAGGAATTTCAAAAACAGAACAAAGAAACAGGGAAATTCTTTACAATTCCTTCAGGGTCTCTGATGCAACCTGGAATGACCCTATCTACAATGACAGCTGGATGTGGCATGAGGCTGGGCACTTGGGACTGAGAGGATTGGTGAGATTGGGTGAGCAAATGCAGACCCTTTAAAGCAATAATGCATGGCACCCATTCCATGGGTCCCAGCTCTCCAGGTTGAAGGGAATATTACTACAGCTATAACATGTACGGGAAACCTAGAGAATGGACACACTGTGAATACGAAAGGTTTCTAAAACTCAACCAAGGGCCCCTCTCCTGGTGCTCCGGTTTGACTTTCCAACTGCTTTCCTATCAATCTCCCAACTTGGAGAGACAGCCCCTTTAAGCTCCTGGTTCGCACAGGTTGCCAATTTGGCAGAGGATGAAAGGGAAGAGGGAGAACCAATGAGAGAGTAGCTGTTAGGCATTTGGATGGGCACATGTCACTCTAATTTCCCGGCAGGAAGAAGAATGAACCAAAGTCTCAGCCACCCACCGGGAACCAGTAGAGGTCCTGAACCAAAAGTTTGGACTTGCGTTCAGCTCACAAAAAACGAGTTGAAAAATGGAGCTCAGGGGCACAGCAATTCACAAACTGGCAGAGTAATCAAGGCCCACTATCGTCCAAAAATCTGTTGAGGGAAGGCAACGAGGCGGACTTGAAAGCCAGGCAGAATAGCAGGAAAGAGATTTCAAGAGGTACGTTGGAATCGCCTGTAAAGCGCAGGAAGAGGGGCACAACTTCGACAATGATGCACTTGGCCAAAAAGGGCGTATGCGTTTTTTCCTGAATATATTCAGGAGAAAACGCATACGCCCTTTTTGGCCAAGCAAGCAAGCGGGCAATGCAAATCTGCACTACAAAGAAGTATCACTTCCCACCGGTCAAAAGGGACATCCACAAAATGTGTAAAAACCAGAAAGGCAAGACAGGCCCTGGAGAACAGGGAGCCTTGTTATGCTGATGGGCGGGATGTAAGTTGCCAACTGCCTCACTGGAGGAGTGCATTGTGTTCCCTAAAACAAGTAAACAACAGAGCTACAGAGCCAAGGGCACGTCCAGTCTAGGGAATATACCTTGGGAAAACTGAAAATCCATAAGACAGAGCCACCCCCAAATTGAGGGCTGCACTGCTTACAGGAACCTCAACCTGGGTACACCTGAAATATCCCAGGAAATATAAAAATGGTTCCAAACATCGTGGAACTTAGGTACGATGGAATATCCCTCAGCCATGAAATCAATGTCATAAGACCAGTAGCAGCAAAATGAGTGGATTCAGGTACGATGATTCTAAGTGAAAGAAGTCACACAGAAAAAGAAACTTATCATAAGATATCACTTAGGAAGATCCTGTAAACATGGCTACACATGAACTGAGTTAGGCAAGAGAACAGAGTCTCACATTTAGAAAACACTCTTATGCCTGCTTAAGGGGGAAGGAGAGGTGGGGTGATGCATCAAACCACAGTTTGATATAAGCACAGGTACCGTTCCAAAAACCAACTATGGAATAGACAAGACCTACACCTTCCTCAGTGAAAGGGACTCAAAACCCCATATTTCCCGCAGAGGAATAGATCTGACTAGTAAGAATCTTAAAACCTATGTATTGATATGTCTCCGTAAGGGAATCAAGTGTGTCTAGACTGGCATAAACAGGGCAGCGAGAATCAGCTCAAACCCACTCAAAAAAGGAATTTCAAAAACAGAACAAAGAAACAGGGAAATTCTTTACAATTCCTTCAGGGTCTCTGATGCAACCTGGAATGACCCTATCTACAATGACAGCTGGATGTGGCATAAGGCTGGACACTTGGGACTGAGAGGATTGGTGAGATTGGGTGAGCAAATGCAGACCCTTTAAAGCAATAATGCATGGCACCCATTCCATGGGTCCCAGCTCTCCAGGTTGAAGGGAATATTACTACAGCTATAACATGTACGGGAAACCTACAGAATGGACACACTGTGAATACGAAAGGTTTCTAAAACTCAACCAAGAGCCCCTCTCCTGGTGCTCCGGTTTGACTTTCCAACTGCTTTCCTATCAATCTCCCAACTTGGAGAGACAGCCCCTTTAAGCTCCTGGTTCGCACAGGTTGCCAATTTGGCAGAGGATGAAAGGGAAGAGGGAGAACCAATGAGAGAGTAGCTGTTAGGCATTTGGATGGGCACATGTCACTCTAATTTCCCGGCAGGAAGAAGAATTAACCAAAGTCTCAGCCACCCACCGGGAACCAGTAGAGGTCCTGAACCAAAAGTTTGGACTTGCGTTCAGCTCACAAAAAACGAGTTGAAAAATGGAGCTCAGGGGCACAGCAATTCACAAACTGGCAGAGTAATCAAGGCCAACTATCGTCCAAAAATCTGTTGAGGGAAGGCAACGAGGCGGACTTGAAAGCGAGGCACAATAGCAGGTAACAGATTTCAAGAGGTACGTTGGAATCGCCTGTAAAGCACAGGAAGAGGGGCACAACTTCGACAATGATGCACTTGGCCAAAAAGGGCGTATGCGTTTTCTCCTGAATATATTCAGGAGAAAACGCATACGCCCTTTTTGGCCAAGCAAGCAAGCGGGCAATGCAAATCTGCACTACAAAGAAGTATCACTTCCCACCGGTCAAAAGGGACATCCACAAAATGTGTAAAAACCAGAAAGGCAAGGCAGGCCCTGGAGAACAGGGAGCCTTGTTATGCTGATGGGCGGGATGTAAGTTGCCAACTGCCTCACTGGAGGAGTGCATTGTGTTCCCTAAAACAAGTAAACAACAGAGCTACAGAGCCAAGGGCACGTCCAGTCTAGGGAATATACCTTGGGAAAACTGAAAATCCATAAGACAGAGCCACCCCCAAATTGAGGGCTGCACTGCTTACAGGAACCTCAACCTGGGTACACCTGAAATATCCCAGGAAATATAAAAATGGTTCCAAACATCGTGGAACTTACGTACGATGGAATATCCCTCAGCCATGACATCAATGTCATAAGACCAGTAGCAGCAAAATGAGTGGATTCAGGTACGATGATTCTAAGTGAAAGAAGTCACACAGAAAAAGAAACTTATCATAAGATATCACTTAGGAAGATCCTGTAAACATGGCTACACATGAACTGAGTTAGGCAAGAGAACCGAGTCTCACATTTAGAAAACACTCTTATGCCTGCTTAAGGGGGAAGGAGAGGTGGGGTGATGCATCAAACCAGAGTTTGATATAAGCACAGGTACCGTTCCAAAAACCAACTATGGAATAGACAAGACCTACACCTTCCTCAGTGAAAGGGACTCAAAACCCCATATTTCCCGCAGAGGAATAGATCTGACTAGTAAGAATCTTAAAACCTATGTATTGATATGTCTCCGTAAGGGAATCAAGTGTGTCTAGACTGGCATAAACAGGGCAGCGAGAATCAGCTCAAACCCACTCTAAAAAGGAATTTCAAAAACAGAACAAAGAAACAGGGAAATTCTTTACAATTCCTTCAGGGTCTCTGATGCAACCTGGAATGACCCTATCTACAATGACAGCTGGATGTGGCATAAGGCTGGACACTTGGGACTGAGAGGATTGGTGAGATTGGGTGAGCAAATGCAGACCCATTAAAGCAATAATGCATGGCACCCATTCCATGGGTCCCAGCTCTCCAGGTTGAAGGGAATATTACTACAGCTATAACATGTACGGGAAACCTAGAGAATGGACACACTGTGAATACGAAAGGTTTCTAAAACTCAACCAAGGGCCCCTCTCCTGGTGCTCCGGTTTGACTTTCCAACTGCTTTCCTATCAATCTCCCAACTTGGAGAGACAGCCCCTTTAAGCTCCTGGTTCGCACAGGTTGCCAATTTGGCAGAGGATGAAAGGGAAGAGGGAGAACCAATGAGAGAGTAGCTGTTAGGCATTTGGATGGGCACATGTCACTCTAATTTCCCGGCAGGAAGAAGAATTAACCAAAGTCTCAGCCACCCACCGGGAACCAGTAGAGGTCCTGAACCAAAAGTTTGGACTTGCGTTCAGCTCACAAAAAACGAGTTGAAAAATGGAGCTCAGGGGCACAGCAATTCACAAACTGGCAGAGTAATCAAGGCCAACTATCGTCCAAAAATCTGTTGAGGGAAGGCAACGAGGCGGACTTGAAAGTGAGGCACAATAGCAGGAAACAGATTTCAAGAGGTACGTTGGAATCGCCTGTAAAGCACAGGAAGAGGGGCACAACTTCGACAATGATGCACTTGGCCAAAAAGGGCGTATGCGTTTTCTCCTGAATATATTCAGGAGAAAACGCATACGCCCTTTTTGGCCAAGCAAGCAAGCGGGCCATGCAAATCTGCACTACAAAGAAGTATCACTTCCCACCGGTCAAAAGGGACATCCACAAAATGTGTAAAAACCAGAAAGGCAAGGCAGGCCCTGGAGAACAGGGAGCCTTGTTATGCTGATGGGCGGGATGTAAGTTGCCAACTGCCTCACTGGAGGAGTGCATTGTGTTCCCTAAAACAAGTAAACAACAGAGCTACAGAGCCAAGGGCACGTCCAGTCTAGGGAATATACCTTGGGAAAACTGAAAATCCATAAGACAGAGCCACCCCCAAATTGAGGGCTGCACTGCTTACAGGAACCTCAACCTGGGTACACCTGAAATATCCCAGGAAATATAAAAATGGTTCCAAACATCGTGGAACTTACGTACGATGGAATATCCCTCAGCCATGAAATCAATGTCATAAGACCAGTAGCAGCAAAATGATTGGATTCAGGTACGATGATTCTAAGTGAAAGAAGTCACACAGAAAAAGAAACTTATCATAAGATATCACTTAGGAATATCCTGTAAACATGGCTACACATGAACTGAGTTAGGCAAGAGAACAGAGTCTCACATTTAGAAAACACTCTTATGCCTGCTTAAGGGGGAAGGAGAGGTGGGGTGATGCATCAAACCAGAGTTTGATATAAGCACAGGTACCGTTCCAAAAACCAACTATGGAATAGACAAGACCTACACCTTCCTCAGTGAAAGGGACTCAAAACCCCATATTTCCCGCAGAGAAATAGATCTGACTAGTAAGAATCTTAAAACCTATGTATTGATATGTCTCCATAAGGGAATCAAGTGTGTCTAGACTGGCATAAACATGGCAGCGAGAATCAGCTCAAACCCACTCTAATATGGAATTTCAAAAACAGAACAAAGAAACAGGGAAATTCTTTACAAATCCTTCAGGGTCTCTGATGCAACCTGGAATGACCCTATCTACAATGACAGCTGGATGTGGCATGAGGCTGGACACTTGGGACTGAGAGGATTGGTGAGATTGGGTGAGCAAATGCAGACCCTTTAAAGCAATAATGCATGGCACACATTCCATGGGTCCCAGCTCTCCAGGTTGAAGGGAATATTACTACAGCTATAACATGTACGGGAAACCTAGAGAATGGACACACTGTGAATACAAAAGGTTTCTAAAACTCAACCAAGAGCCCCTCTCCTGGTGCTCCGGTTTGACTTTCCAACTGCTTTCCTATCAATCTCCCAACTTGGAGAGACAGCCCCTTTAAGCTCCTGGTTCGCACAGGTTGCCAATTTGGCAGAGGATGAAAGGGAAGAGGGAGAACCAATGAGAGAGTAGCTGTTAGGCATTTGGATGGGCACATGTCACTCTAATTTCCCGGCAGGAAGAAGAATTAACCAAAGTCTCAGCCACCCACCGGGAACCAGTAGAGGTCCTGAACCAAAAGTTTGGACTTGCGTTCAGCTCACAAAAAACGAGTTGAAAAATAAAGCTCAGGGGCACAGCAATTCACAAACTGGCAGAGTAATCAAGGCCAACTATCGTCCAAAAATCTGTTGAGGGAAGGCAACGAGGCGGACTTGAAAGCGAGGCAGAATAGCAGGAAACAGATTTCAAGAGGTACGTTGGAATCGCCTGTAAAGCACAGGAAGAGGGGCACAACTTCGACAATGATGCACTTGGCCAAAAAGGGCGTATGCGTTTTCTCCTGAATATATTCAGGAGAAAACGCATACGCCCTTTTTGGCCAAGCAAGCAAGCGGGCCATACAAATCTGCACTACAAAGAAGTATCACTTCCCACCGGTCAAAAGGGACATCCACAAAATGTGTAAAAACCAGAAAGGCAAGACACGCCCTGGAGAACAGGGAGCCTTGTTATGCTGATGGGCGGGATGTAAGTTGCCAACTGCCTCACTGGAGGAGTGCATTGTGTTCCCTAAAACAAGTAAACAACAGAGCTACAGAGCCAAGGGCACGTCCAGTCTAGGGAATATACCTTGGGAAAACTGAAAATCCATAAGACAGAGCCACCCCCAAATTGAGGGCTGCACTGCTTACAGGAACCTCAACCTGGGTACACCTGAAATATCCCAGGAAATATAAAAATGGTTCCAAACATCGTGGAACTTACGTACGATGGAATATCCCTCAGCCATGACATCAATGTCATAAGACCAGTAGCAGCAAAATGAGTGGATTCAGGTACGATGATTCTAAGTGAAAGAAGTCACACAGAAAAAGAAACTTATCATAAGATATCACTTAGGAAGATCCTGTAAACATGGCTACACATGAACTGAGTTAGGCAAGAGAACCGAGTCTCACATTTAGAAAACACTCTTATGCCTGCTTAAGGGGGAAGGAGAGGTGGGGTGATGCATCAAACCAGAGTTTGATATAAGCACAGGTACCGTTCCAAAAACCAACTATGGAATAGACAAGACCTACACCTTCCTCAGTGAAAGGGACTCAAAACCCCATATTTCCCGCAGAGGAATAGATCTGACTAGTAAGAATCTTAAAACCTATGTATTGATATGTCTCCGTAAGGGAATCAAGTGTGTCTAGACTGGCATAAACAGGGCAGCGAGAATCAGCTCAAACCCACTCTAAAAAGGAATTTCAAAAACAGAACAAAGAAACAGGGAAATTCTTTACAATTCCTTCAGGGTCTCTGATGCAACCTGGAATGACCCTATCTACAATGACAGCTGGATGTGGCATAAGGCTGGACACTTGGGACTGAGAGGATTGGTGAGATTGGGTGAGCAAATGCAGACCCATTAAAGCAATAATGCATGGCACCCATTCCATGGGTCCCAGCTCTCCAGGTTGAAGGGAATATTACTACAGCTATAACATGTACGGGAAACCTAGAGAATGGACACACTGTGAATACGAAAGGTTTCTAAAACTCAACCAAGGGCCCCTCTCCTGGTGCTCCGGTTTGACTTTCCAACTGCTTTCCTATCAATCTCCCAACTTGGAGAGACAGCCCCTTTAAGCTCCTGGTTCGCACAGGTTGCCAATTTGGCAGAGGATGAAAGGGAAGAGGGAGAACCAATGAGAGAGTAGCTGTTAGGCATTTGGATGGGCACATGTCACTCTAATTTCCCGGCAGGAAGAAGAATTAACCAAAGTCTCAGCCACCCACTGGGAACCAGTAGAGGTCCTGAACCAAAAGTTTGGACTTGCGTTCAGCTCACAAAAAACGAGTTGAAAAATGGAGCTCAGGGGCACAGCAATTCACAAACTGGCAGAGTAATCAAGGCCAACTATCGTCCAAAAATCTGTTGAGGGAAGGCAACGAGGCGGACTTGAAAGTGAGGCACAATAGCAGGAAACAGATTTCAAGAGGTACGTTGGAATCGCCTGTAAAGCACAGGAAGAGGGGCACAACTTCGACAATGATGCACTTGGCCAAAAAGGGCGTATGCGTTTTCTCCTGAATATATTCAGGAGAAAACGCATACGCCCTTTTTGGCCAAGCAAGCAAGCGGGCAATGCAAATCTGCACTACAAAGAAGTATCACTTCCCACCGGTCAAAAGGGACATCCACAAAATGTGTAAAAACCAGAAAGGCAAGGCAGGCCCTGGAGAACAGGGAGCCTTGTTATGCTGATGGGCGGGATGTAAGTTGCCAACTGCCTCACTGGAGGAGTGCATTGTGTTCCCTAAAACAAGTAAACAACAGAGCTACAGAGCCAAGGGCACGTCCAGTCTAGGGAATATACCTTGGGAAAACTGAAAATCCATAAGACAGAGCCACCCCCAAATTGAGGGCTGCACTGCTTACAGGAACCTCAACCTGGGTACACCTGAAATATCCCAGGAAATATAAAAATGGTTCCAAACATCGTGGAACTTACGTACGATGGAATATCCCTCAGCCATGACATCAATGTCATAAGACCAGTAGCAGCAAAATGAGTGGATTCAGGTACGATGATTCTAAGTGAAAGAAGTCACACAGAAAAAGGAACTTATCATAAGATATCACTTAGGAAGATCCTGTAAACATGGCTACACATGAACTGAGTTAGGCAAGAGAACAGAGTCTCACATTTAGAAAACACTCTTATGCCTGCTTAAGGGGGAAGGAGAGGTGGGGTGATGCATCAAACCAGAGTTTGATATAAGCACAGGTACCGTTCCAAAAACCAACTATGGAATAGACAAGACCTACACCTTCCTCAGTGAAAGGGACTCAAAACCCCATATTTCCCGCAGAGAAATAGATCTGACTAGTAAGAATCTTAAAACCTATGTATTGATATGTCTCCATAAGGGAATCAAGTGTGTCTAGACTGGCATAAACATGGCAGCGAGAATCAGCTCAAACCCACTCTAATATGGAATTTCAAAAACAGAACAAAGAAACAGGGAAATTCTTTACAAATCCTTCAGGGTCTCTGATGCAACCTGGAATGACCCTATCTACAATGACAGCTGGATGTGGCATGAGGCTGGACACTTGGGACTGAGAGGATTGGTGAGATTGGGTGAGCAAATGCAGACCCATTAAAGCAATAATGCATGGCACCCATTCCATGGGTCCCAGCTCTCCAGGTTGAAGGGAATATTACTACAGCTATAACATGTACGGGAAACCTAGAGAATGGACACACTGTGAATACGAAAGGTTTCTAAAACTCAACCAAGGGCCCCTCTCCTGGTGCTCCGGTTTGACTTTCCAACTGCTTTCCTATCAATCTCCCAACTTGGAGAGACAGCCCCTTTAAGCTCCTGGTTCGCACAGGTTGCCAATTTGGCAGAGGATGAAAGGGAAGAGGGAGAACCAATGAGAGAGTAGCTGTTAGGCATTTGGATGGGCACATGTCACTCTAATTTCCCGGCAGGAAGAAGAATTAACCAAAGTCTCAGCCACCCACTGGGAACCAGTAGAGGTCCTGAACCAAAAGTTTGGACTTGCGTTCAGCTCACAAAAAACGAGTTGAAAAATGGAGCTCAGGGGCACAGCAATTCACAAACTGGCAGAGTAATCAAGGCCAACTATCGTCCAAAAATCTGTTGAGGGAAGGCAACGAGGCGGACTTGAAAGTGAGGCACAATAGCAGGAAACAGATTTCAAGAGGTACGTTGGAATCGCCTGTAAAGCACAGGAAGAGGGGCACAACTTCGACAATGATGCACTTGGCCAAAAAGGGCGTATGCGTTTTCTCCTGAATATATTCAGGAGAAAACGCATACGCCCTTTTTGGCCAAGCAAGCAAGCGGGCAATGCAAATCTGCACTACAAAGAAGTATCACTTCCCACCGGTCAAAAGGGACATCCACAAAATGTGTAAAAACCAGAAAGGCAAGGCAGGCCCTGGAGAACAGGGAGCCTTGTTATGCTGATGGGCGGGATGTAAGTTGCCAACTGCCTCACTGGAGGAGTGCATTGTGTTCCCTAAAACAAGTAAACAACAGAGCTACAGAGCCAAGGGCACGTCCAGTCTAGGGAATATACCTTGGGAAAACTGAAAATCCATAAGACAGAGCCACCCCCAAATTGAGGGCTGCACTGCTTACAGGAACCTCAACCTGGGTACACCTGAAATATCCCAGGAAATATAAAAATGGTTCCAAACATCGTGGAACTTACGTACGATGGAATATCCCTCAGCCATGACATCAATGTCATAAGACCAGTAGCAGCAAAATGAGTGGATTCAGGTACGATGATTCTAAGTGAAAGAAGTCACACAGAAAAAGGAACTTATCATAAGATATCACTTAGGAAGATCCTGTAAACATGGCTACACATGAACTGAGTTAGGCAAGAGAACAGAGTCTCACATTTAGAAAACACTCTTATGCCTGCTTAAGGGGGAAGGAGAGGTGGGGTGATGCATCAAACCAGAGTTTGATATAAGCACAGGTACCGTTCCAAAAACCAACTATGGAATAGACAAGACCTACACCTTCCTCAGTGAAAGGGACTCAAAACCCCATATTTCCCGCAGAGAAATAGATCTGACTAGTAAGAATCTTAAAACCTATGTATTGATATGTCTCCATAAGGGAATCAAGTATGTCTAGACTGGCATAAACATGGCAGCGAGAATCAGCTCAAACCCACTCTAATATGGAATTTCAAAAACAGAACAAAGAAACAGGGAAATTCTTTACAAATCCTTCAGGGTCTCTGATGCAACCTGGAATGACCCTATCTACAATGACAGCTGGATGTGGCATGAGGCTGGACACTTGGGACTGAGAGGATTGGTGAGATTGGGTGAGCAAATGCAGACCCTTTAAAGCAATAATGCATGGCACACATTCCATGGGTCCCAGCTCTCCAGGTTGAAGGGAATATTACTACAGCTATAACATGTACGGGAAACCTAGAGAATGGACACACTGTGAATACAAAAGGTTTCTAAAACTCAACCAAGAGCCCCTCTCCTGGTGCTCCGGTTTGACTTTCCAACTGCTTTCCTATCAATCTCCCAACTTGGAGAGACAGCCCCTTTAAGCTCCTGGTTCGCACAGGTTGCCAATTTGGCAGAGGATGAAAGGGAAGAGGGAGAACCAATGAGAGAGTAGCTGTTAGGCATTTGGATGGGCACATGTCACTCTAATTTCCCGGCAGGAAGAAGAATTAACCAAAGTCTCAGCCACCCACCGGGAACCAGTAGAGGTCCTGAACCAAAAGTTTGGACTTGCGTTCAGCTCACAAAAAACGAGTTGAAAAATAGAGCTCAGGGGCACAGCAATTCACAAACTGGCAGAGTAATCAAGGCCAACTATCGTCCAAAAATCTGTTGAGGGAAGGCAACGAGGCGGACTTGAAAGCGAGGCAGAATAGCAGGAAACAGATTTCAAGAGGTACGTTGGAATCGCCTGTAAAGCACAGGAAGAGGGGCACAACTTCGACAATGATGCACTTGGCCAAAAAGGGCGTATGCGTTTTCTCCTGAATATATTCAGGAGAAAACGCATACGCCCTTTTTGGCCAAGCAAGCAAGCGGGCCATACAAATCTGCACTACAAAGAAGTATCACTTCCCACCGGTCAAAAGGGACATCCACAAAATGTGTAAAAACCAGAAAGGCAAGACACGCCCTGGAGAACAGGGAGCCTTGTTATGCTGATGGGCGGGATGTAAGTTGCCAACTGCCTCACTGGAGGAGTGCATTGTGTTCCCTAAAACAAGTAAACAACAGAGCTACAGAGCCAAGGGCACGTCCAGTCTAGGGAATATACCTTGGGAAAACTGAAAATCCATAAGACAGAGCCACCCCCAAATTGAGGGCTGCACTGCTTACAGGAACCTCAACCTGGGTACACCTGAAATATCCCAGGAAATATAAAAATGGTTCCAAACATCGTGGAACTTACGTACGATGGAATATCCCTCAGCCATGAAATCAATGTCATAAGACCAGTAGCAGCAAAATGAGTGGATTCAGGTACGATGATTCTAAGTGAAAGAAGTCACACAGAAAAAGAAACTTATCATAAGATATCACTTAGGAAGATCCTGTAAACATGGCTACACATGAACTGAGTTAGGCAAGAGAACAGAGCCTCACATTTAGAAAACACTCTTATGCCTGCTTAAGGGGGAAGGAGAGGTGGGGTGATGCATCAAACCAGAGTTTGATATAAGCACAGGTACTGTTCCAAAAACCAACTATGGAATAGACAAGACCTACACCTTCCTCAGTGAAAGGGACTCAAAACCCCATATTTCCCGCAGAGGAATAGATCTGACTAGTAAGAATCTTAAAACCTATGTATTGATATGTCTCCGTAACGGAATCAAGTGTGTCTAGACTGGCATAAACATGGCAGCGAGAATCAGCTCAAACACACTCTAAAAAGGAATTTCAAAAACAGAACAAAGAAACAGGGAAATTCTTTACAATTCCTTCAGGGTCTCTGATGCAACCTGGAATGACCCTATCTACAATGACAGCTGGATGTGGCATGAGGCTGGACACTTGGGACTGAGAGGATTGGTGAGATTGGGTGAGCAAATGCAGACCCTTTAAAGCAATAATGCATGGCACCCATTCCATGGGTCCCAGCTCTCCAGGTTGAAGGGAATATTACTACAGATATAACATGTACGGGAAACCTAGAGAATGGACACACTGTGAATACGAAAGGTTTCTAAAACTCAACCAAGAGCCCCTCTCGTGGTGCTCCGGTTTGACTTTCCAACTGCTTTCCTATCAATCTCCCAACTTGGAGAGACAGCCCCTTTAAGCTCCTGGTTCGCACAGGTTGCCAATTTGGCAGAGGATGAAAGGGAAGAGGGAGAACCAATGAGAGAGTAGCTGTTAGGCATTTGGATGGGCACATGTCACTCTAATTTCCCGGCAGGAAGAAGAATGAACCAAAGTCTCAGCCACCCACCGGGAACCAGTAGAGGTCCTGAACCAAAAGTTTGGACTTGCGTTCAGCTCACAAAAAACGAGTTGAAAAATGGAGCTCAGGGGCACAGCAATTCACAAACTGGCAGAGTAATCAAGGCCCACTATCGTCCAAAAATCTGTTGAGGGAAGGCAACGAGGCGGACTTGAAAGCGAGGCACAATAGCAGGAAACAGATTTCAAGAGGTACATTGGAATCGCCTGTAAAGCACAGGAAGAGGGGCACAACTTCGACAATGATGCACTTGGCCAAAATGGGCGTATGCGTTTTCTCCTGAATATATTCAGGAGAAAACGCATACGCCCTTTTTGGCCAAGCAAGCAAGCGGGCAATGCAAATCTGCACTACAAAGAAGTATCACTTCCCACCGGTCAAAAGGGACATCCACAAAATGTGTAAAAACCAGAAAGGCAAGGCAGGCCCTGGAGAACAGGGAGCCTTGTTATGCTGATGGGCGGGATGTAAGTTGCCAACTGCCTCACTGGAGGAGTGCATTGTGTTCCCTAAAACAAGTAAACAACAGAGCTACAGAGCCAAGGGCACGTCCAGTCTAGGGAATATACCTTGGGAAAACTGAAAATCCATAAGACAGAGCCACCCCCAAATTGAGGGCTGCACTGCTTACAGGAACCTCAACCTGGGTACACCTGAAATATCCCAGGAAATATAAAAATGGTTCCAAACATCGTGGAACTTACGTACGATGGAATATCCCTCAGCCATGAAATCAATGTCATAAGACCAGTAGCAGCAAAATGAGTGGATTCAGGTACGATGATTCTAAGTGAAAGAAGTCACACAGAAAAAGAAACTTATCATAAGATATCACTTAGGAAGATCCTGTAAACATGGCTACACATGAACTGAGTTAGGCAAGAGAACAGAGTCTCACATTTAGAAAACACTCTTATGCCTGCTTAAGGGGGAAGGAGAGGTGGGGTGATGCATCAAACCAGAGTTTGATATAAGCACAGGTACCGTTCCAAAAACCAACTATGGAATAGACAAGACCTACACCTTCCTCAGTGAAAGGGACTCAAAACCCCATATTTCCCGCAGAGGAATAGATCTGACTAGTAAGAATCTTAAAACCTATGTATTGATATGTCTCCGTAAGGGAATCAAGTGTGTCTAGACTGGCATAAACAGGGCAGCGAGAATCAGCTCAAACCCACTCTAAAAAGGAATTTCAAAAACAGAACAAAGAAACAGGGAAATTCTTTACAATTCCTTCAGGGTCTCTGATGCAACCTGGAATGACCCTATCTACAATGACAGCTGGATGTGGCATAAGGCTGGACACTTGGGACTGAGAGGATTGGTGAGATTGGGTGAGCAAATGCACACCCTTTAAAGCAATAATGCATGGCACCCATTCCATGGGTCCCAGCTCTCCAGGTTGAAGGGAATATTACTACAGCTATAACATGTACGGGAAACCTAGAGAATGGACACACTGTGAATACGAAAGGTTTCTAAAACTCAACCAAGAGCCCCTCTCCTGGTGCTCCGGTTTGACTTTCCAACTGCTTTCCTATCAATCTCCCAACTTGGAGAGACAGCCCCTTTAAGCTCCTGGTTCGCACAGGTTGCCAATTTGGCAGAGGATGAAAGGGAAGAGGGAGAACCAATGAGAGAGTAGCTGTTAGGCATTTGGATGGGCACATGTCACTCTAATTTCCCGGCAGGAAGAAGAATGAACCAAAGTCTCAGCCACCCACCGGGAACCAGTAGAGGTCCTGAACCAAAAGTTTGGACTTGCGTTCAGCTCACAAAAAACGAGTTGAAAAATGGAGCTCAGGGGCACAGCAATTCACAAACTGGCAGAGTAATCAAGGCCAACTATCGTCCAAAAATCTGTTGAGGGAAGGCAACGAGGCGGACTTGAAAGTGAGGCACAATAGCAGGAAACAGATTTCAAGAGGTACGTTGGAATCGCCTGTAAAGAACAGGAAGAGGGGCACAACTTCGACAATGATGCACTTGGCCAAAAAGGGCGTATGCGTTTTCTCCTGAATATATTCAGGAGAAAACGCATACGCCCTTTTTGGCCAAGCAAGCAAGCGGGCCATGCAAATCTGCACTACAAAGAAGTATCACTTCCCACCGGTCAAAAGGGACATCCACAAAATGTGTAAAAACCAGAAAGGCAAGGCAGGCCCTGGAGAACAGGGAGCCTTGTTATGCTGATGGGCGGGATGTAAGTTGCCAACTGCCTCACTGGAGGAGTGCATTGTGTTCCCTAAAACAAGTAAACAACAGAGCTACAGAGCCAAGGGCACGTCCAGTCTAGGGAATATACCTTGGGAAAACTGAAAATCCATAAGACAGAGCCACCCCCAAATTGAGGGCTGCACTGCTTACAGGAACCTCAACCTGGGTACACCTGAAATATCCCAGGAAATATAAAAATGGTTCCAAACATCGTGGAACTTAGGTACGATGGAATATCCCTCAGCCATGAAATCAATGTCATAAGACCAGTAGCAGCAAAATGATTGGATTCAGGTACGATGATTCTAAGTGAAAGAAGTCACACAGAAAAAGAAACTTATCATAAGATATCACTTAGGAATATCCTGTAAACATGGCTACACATGAACTGAGTTAGGCAAGAGAACAGAGTCTCACATTTAGAAAACACTCTTATGCCTGCTTAAGGGGGAAGGAGAGGTGGGGTGATGCATCAAACCAGAGTTTGATATAAGCACAGGTACCGTTCCAAAAACCAACTATGGAATAGACAAGACCTACACCTTCCTCAGTGAAAGGGACTCAAAACCCCATATTTCCCGCAGAGGAATAGATCTGACTAGTAAGAATCTTAAAACCTATGTATTGATATGTCTCCGTAACGGAATCAAGTGTGTCTAGACTGGCATAAACATGGCAGCGAGAATCAGCTCAAACACACTCTAAAAAGGAATTTCAAAAACAGAACAAAGAAACAGGGAAATTCTTTACAATTCCTTCAGGGTCTCTGATGCAACCTGGAATGACCCTATCTACAATGACAGCTGGATGTGGCATAAGGCTGGACACTTGGGACTGAGAGGATTGGTGAGATTGGGTGAGCAAATGCAGACCCTTTAAAGCAATAATGCATGGCACCCATTCCATGGGTCCCAGCTCTCCAGGTTGAAGGGAATATTACTACAGATATAACATGTACGGGAAACCTAGAGAATGGACACACTGTGAATACGAAAGGTTTCTAAAACTCAACCAAGAGCCCCTCTCGTGGTGCTCCGGTTTGACTTTCCAACTGCTTTCCTATCAATCTCCCAACTTGGAGAGACAGCCCCTTTAAGCTCCTGGTTCGCACAGGTTGCCAATTTGGCAGAGGATGAAAGGGAAGAGGGAGAACCAATGAGAGAGTAGCTGTTAGGCATTTGGATGGGCACATGTCACTCTAATTTCCCGGCAGGAAGAAGAATGAACCAAAGTCTCAGCCACCCACCGGGAACCAGTAGAGGTCCTGAACCAAAAGTTTGGACTTGCGTTCAGCTCACAAAAAACGAGTTGAAAAATGGAGCTCAGGGGCACAGCAATTCACAAACTGGCAGAGTAATCAAGGCCCACTATCGTCCAAAAATCTGTTGAGGGAAGGCAACGAGGCGGACTTGAAAGCGAGGCACAATAGCAGGAAACAGATTTCAAGAGGTACATTGGAATCGCCTGTAAAGCACAGGAAGAGGGGCACAACTTCGACAATGATGCACTTGGCCAAAATGGGCGTATGCGTTTTCTCCTGAATATATTCAGGAGAAAACGCATACGCCCTTTTTGGCCAAGCAAGCAAGCGGGCAATGCAAATCTGCACTACAAAGAAGTATCACTTCCCACCGGTCAAAAGGGACATCCACAAAATGTGTAAAAACCAGAAAGGCAAGGCAGGCCCTGGAGAACAGGGAGCCTTGTTATGCTGATGGGCGGGATGTAAGTTGCCAACTGCCTCACTGGAGGAGTGCATTGTGTTCCCTAAAACAAGTAAACAACAGAGCTACAGAGCCAAGGGCACGTCCAGTCTAGGGAATATACCTTGGGAAAACTGAAAATCCATAAGACAGAGCCACCCCCAAATTGAGGGCTGCACTGCTTACAGGAACCTCAACCTGGGTACACCTGAAATATCCCAGGAAATATAAAAATGGTTCCAAACATCGTGGAACTTACGTACGATGGAATATCCCTCAGCCATGAAATCAATGTCATAAGACCAGTAGCAGCAAAATGAGTGGATTCAGGTACGATGATTCTAAGTGAAAGAAGTCACACAGAAAAAGAAACTTATCATAAGATATCACTTAGGAAGATCCTGTAAACATGGCTACACATGAACTGAGTTAGGCAAGAGAACAGAGTCTCACATTTAGAAAACACTCTTATGCCTGCTTAAGGGGGAAGGAGAGGTGGGGTGATGCATCAAACCAGAGTTTGATATAAGCACAGGTACCGTTCCAAAAACCAATTATGGAATAGACAAGACCTACACCTTCCTCAGTGAAAGGGACTCAAAACCCCATATTTCCCGCAGAGGAATAGATCTGACTAGTAAGAATCTTAAAACCTATGTATTGATATGTCTCCGTAAGGGAATCAAGTGTGTCTAGACTGGCATAAACAGGGCAGCGAGAATCAGCTCAAACCCACTCTAAAAAGGAATTTCAAAAACAGAACAAAGAAACAGGGAAATTCTTTACAATTCCTTCAGGGTCTCTGATGCAACCTGGAATGACCCTATCTACAATGACAGCTGGATGTGGCATAAGGCTGGACACTTGGGACTGAGAGGATTGGTGAGATTGGGTGAGCAAATGCACACCCTTTAAAGCAATAATGCATGGCACCCATTCCATGGGTCCCAGCTCTCCAGGTTGAAGGGAATATTACTACAGCTATAACATGTACGGGAAACCTAGAGAATGGACACACTGTGAATACGAAAGGTTTCTAAAACTCAACCAAGAGCCCCTCTCCTGGTGCTCCGGTTTGACTTTCCAACTGCTTTCCTATCAATCTCCCAACTTGGAGAGACAGCCCCTTTAAGCTCCTGGTTCGCACAGGTTGCCAATTTGGCAGAGGATGAAAGGGAAGAGGGAGAACCAATGAGAGAGTAGCTGTTAGGCATTTGGATGGGCACATGTCACTCTAATTTCCCGGCAGGAAGAAGAATGAACCAAAGTCTCAGCCACCCACCGGGAACCAGTAGAGGTCCTGAACCAAAAGTTTGGACTTGCGTTCAGCTCACAAAAAACGAGTTGAAAAATGGAGCTCAGGGGCACAGCAATTCACAAACTGGCAGAGTAATCAAGGCCAACTATCGTCCAAAAATCTGTTGAGGGAAGGCAACGAGGCGGACTTGAAAGTGAGGCACAATAGCAGGAAACAGATTTCAAGAGGTACGTTGGAATCGCCTGTAAAGAACAGGAAGAGGGGCACAACTTCGACAATGATGCACTTGGCCAAAAAGGGCGTATGCGTTTTCTCCTGAATATATTCAGGAGAAAACGCATACGCCCTTTTTGGCCAAGCAAGCAAGCGGGCCATGCAAATCTGCACTACAAAGAAGTATCACTTCCCACCGGTCAAAAGGGACATCCACAAAATGTGTAAAAACCAGAAAGGCAAGGCAGGCCCTGGAGAACAGGGAGCCTTGTTATGCTGATGGGCGGGATGTAAGTTGCCAACTGCCTCACTGGAGGAGTGCATTGTGTTCCCTAAAACAAGTAAACAACAGAGCTACAGAGCCAAGGGCACGTCCAGTCTAGGGAATATACCTTGGGAAAACTGAAAATCCATAAGACAGAGCCACCCCCAAATTGAGGGCTGCACTGCTTACAGGAACCTCAACCTGGGTACACCTGAAATATCCCAGGAAATATAAAAATGGTTCCAAACATCGTGGAACTTAGGTACGATGGAATATCCCTCAGCCATGAAATCAATGTCATAAGACCAGTAGCAGCAAAATGATTGGATTCAGGTACGATGATTCTAAGTGAAAGAAGTCACACAGAAAAAGAAACTTATCATAAGATATCACTTAGGAATATCCTGTAAACATGGCTACACATGAACTGAGTTAGGCAAGAGAACAGAGTCTCACATTTAGAAAACACTCTTATGCCTGCTTAAGGGGGAAGGAGAGGTGGGGTGATGCATCAAACCAGAGTTTGATATAAGCACAGGTACCGTTCCAAAAACCAACTATGGAATAGACAAGACCTACACCTTCCTCAGTGAAAGGGACTCAAAACCCCATATTTCCCGCAGAGGAATAGATCTGACTAGTAAGAATCTTAAAACCTATGTATTGATATGTCTCCGTAAGGGAATCAAGTGTGTCTAGACTGGCATAAACAGGGCAGCGAGAATCAGCTCAAACCCACTCTAAAAAGGAATTTCAAAAACAGAACAAAGAAACAGGGAAATTCTTTACAATTCCTTCAGGGTCTCTGATGCAACCTGGAATGACCCTATCTACAATGACAGCTGGATGTGGCATAAGGCTGGACACTTGGGACTGAGAGGATTGGTGAGATTGGGTGAGCAAATGCAGACCCTTTAAAGCAATAATGCATGGCACCCATTCCATGGGTCCCAGCTCTCCAGGTTGAAGGGAATATTACTACAGCTATAACGTGTACGGGAAACCTAGAGAATGGACACACTGTGAATACGACAGGTTTCTAAAACTCAACGAAGAGCCCCTCTCCTGGTGCTCCGGTTTGACTTTCCAACTGCTTTCCTATCAATCTCCCAACTTGGAGAGACAGTCCCTTTAAGCTCCTGGTTCGCACAGGTTGCCAATTTGGCAGAGGATGAAAGGGAAGAGGGAGAACCAATGAGAGAGTAGCTGTTAGGCATTTGGATGGGCACATGTCACTCTAAGTTCCCGGCAGGAAGAAGAATGAACCAAAGTCTCAGCCACCCACTGGGAACCAGTATAGGTCCTGAACCAAAAGTTTGGACTTGCGTTCAGCTCACAAAAAACGAGTTGAAAAATGGAGCTCAGGGGCACAGCAATTCACAAACTGGCAGAGTAATCAAGGCCAACTATCGTCCAAAAATCTGTTGAGGGAAGGCAACGAGGCGGACTTGAAAGCGAGGCAGAATAGCAGGAAACAGATTTCAAGAGGTACGTTGGAATCGCCTGTAAAGCACAGGAAGAGGGGCACAACTTCGACAATGATGCACTTGGCCAAAAAGGGCGTATGCGTTTTCTCCTGAATATATTCAGGAGAAAACGCATACGCCCTTTTTGGCCAAGCAAGCAAGCGGGCCATGCAAACCTGCACTACAAAGAAGTATCACTTCCCACCGGTCAAAAGGGACATCCACAAAATGTGTAAAAACCAGAAAGGCAAGACAGGCCCTGGAGAACAGGGAGCCTTGTTATGCTGATGTGCGGGATGTAAGTTGCCAACTGCCTCACTGGAGGAGTGCATTGTGTTCCCTAAAACAAGTAAACAACAGAGCTACAGAGCCAAGGGCACGTCCAGTCTAGGGAATATACCTTGGGAAAACTGAAAATCCATAAGACAGAGCCACCCCCAAATTGAGGGCTGCACTGCTTACAGGAACCTCAACCTGGGTACACCTGAAATATCCCAGGAAATATAAAAATGGTTCCAAACATCGTGGAACTTAGGTACGATGGAATATCCCTCAGCCATGAAATCAATGTCATAAGACCAGTAGCAGCAAAATGAGTGGATTCAGGTACGATGATTCTAAGTGAAAGAAGTCACACAGAAAAAGAAACTTATCATAAGATATCGCTTAGGAAGGTCCTGTAAATATGG
This sequence comes from Mesoplodon mirus, assembly GCF_964341445.2. Classification (NCBI taxonomy): domain Eukaryota; kingdom Metazoa; phylum Chordata; class Mammalia; order Artiodactyla; family Ziphiidae; genus Mesoplodon; species Mesoplodon mirus. Next base: position 2,573,558 of record NW_028295784.1, read on the forward strand.
CTACACATGAACTGAGTTAGGCAAGAGAACAGAGTCTCACATTTAGAAAACACTCTTATGCCTGCTTAAGGGGGAAGGAGAGGTGGGGTGATGCATCAAACCAGAGTTTGATATAAGCACAGGTACCGTTCCAAAAACCAACTATGGAATAGACAAGACCTACACCTTCCTCAGTGAAAGGGACTCAAAACCCCATATTTCCCGCAGAGGAATAGAACTGACTAGTAAGAATCTTAAAACCTATGTATTGATATGTCTCTGTAAGGGAATCAAGTGTGTCTAGACTGGCATAAACAGGGCAGCGAGAATCAGCTCAAACCCACTCTAAAAAGGAATTTCAAAAACAGAACAAAGAAACAGGGAAATTCTTTACAATTCCTTCAGGGTCTCTGATGCAACCTGGAATGACCCTATCTACAATGACAGCTGGATGTGGCATAAGACTGGACACTTGGGACTGAGAGGATTGGTGAGATTGGGTGAGCAAATGCAGACCCTTTAAAGCAATAATGCATGGCACCCATTCCATGGGTCCCAGCTCTCCAGGTTGAAGGGAATATTACTACAGCTATAACGTGTACGGGAAACCTAGAGAATGGACACACTGTGAATACGACAGGTTTCTAAAACTCAACGAAGAGCCCCTCTCCTGGTGCTCCGGTTTGACTTTCCAACTGCTTTCCTATCAATCTCCCAACTTGGAGAGACAGCCCCTTTAAGATCCTGGTTCGCACAGGTTGCCAATTTGGCAGAGGATGAAAGGGAAGAGGGAGAACCAATGAGAGAGTAGCTGTTAGGCATTTGGATGGGCACATGTCACTCTAATTTCCCGGCAGGAAGAGGAATGAACCAAAGTCTCAGCCACCCACTGGGAACCAGTATAGGTCCTGAACCAAAAGTTTGGACTTGCGTTCAGCTCACAAAAAACGAGTTGAAAAATGGAGCTCAGGGGCACAGCAATTCACAAACTGGCAGAGTAATCAAGGCCAACTATCGTCCAAAAATCTGTTGAGGGAAGGCAACGAGGCGGACTTGAAAGCGAGGCAGAATAGCAGGAAACAGATTTCAAGAGGTACGTTGGAATCGCCTGTAAAGCACAGGAAGAGGGGCACAACTTCGACAATGATGCACTTGGCCAAAAAGGGCGTATGCGTTTTCTCCTGAATATATTCAGGAGAAAACGCATACGCCCTTTTTGGCCAAGCAAGCAAGCGGTCCATGCAAATCTGCACTACAAAGAAGTATCACTTCCCACCGTTCAAAAGGGACATCCACAAAATGTGTAAAAACCAGAAAGGCAAGACAGGCCCTGGAGAACAGGGAGCCTTGTTATGCTGATGGGCGGGATGTAAGTTGCCAACTGCCTCACTGGAGGAGTGCATTGTGTTCCCTAAAACAAGTAAACAACAGAGCTACAGAGCCAAGGGCACGTCCAGTCTAGGGAATATACCTTGGGAAAACTGAAAATCCATAAGACAGAGCCACCCCCAAATTGAGGGCTGCACTGCTTACAGGAACCTCAACCTGGGTACACCTGAAATATCCCAGGAAACATAAAAATGGTTCCAAACATCGTGGAACTTAGGTACGATGGAATATCCCTCAGCCATGAAATCAATGTCATAAGACCAGTAGCAGCAAAATGAGTGGATTCAGGTACGATGATTCTAAGTGAAAGAAGTCACACAGAAAAAGAAACTTATCATAAGATATCACTTAGGAATATCCTGTAAACATGGCTACACATGAACTGAGTTAGGCAAGAGAACAGAGTCTCACATTTAGAAAACACTCTTATGCCTGCTTAAGGGGGAAGGAGAGGTGGGGTGATGCATCAAACCAGAGTTTGATATAAGCACAGGTACCGTTCCAAAAACCAACTATGGAATAGACAAGACCTACACCTTCCTCAGTGAAAGGGACTCAAAACCCCATATTTCCCGCAGAGGAATAGATCTGACTAGTAAGAATCTTAAAACCTATGTATTGATATGTCTCCGTAAGGGAATCAAGTGTGTCTAGACTGGCATAAACAGGGCAGCGAGAATCAGCTCAAACCCACTCTAAAAAGGAATTTCAAAAACAGAACAAAGAAACAGGGAAATTCTTTACAATTCCTTCAGGGTCTCTGATGCAACCTGGAATGACCCTATCTACAATGACAGCTGGATGTGGCATAAGGCTGGACACTTGGGACTGAGAGGATTGGTGAGATTGGGTGAGCAAATGCAGACCCTTTAAAGCAATAATGCATGGCACCCATTCCATGGGTCCCAGCTCTCCAGGTTGAAGGGAATATTACTACAGCTATAACGTGTACGGGAAACCTAGAGAATGGACACACTGTGAATACGACAGGTTTCTAAAACTCAACGAAGAGCCCCTCTCCTGGTGCTCCGGTTTGACTTTCCAACTGCTTTCCTATCAATCTCCCAACTTGGAGAGACAGTCCCTTTAAGCTCCTGGTTCGCACAGGTTGCCAATTTGGCAGAGGATGAAAGGGAAGAGGGAGAACCAATGAGAGAGTAGCTGTTAGGCATTTGGATGGGCACATGTCACTCTAAGTTCCCGGCAGGAAGAAGAATGAACCAAAGTCTCAGCCACCCACTGGGAACCAGTATAGGTCCTGAACCAAAAGTTTGGACTTGCGTTCAGCTCACAAAAAACGAGTTGAAAAATGGAGCTCAGGGGCACAGCAATTCACAAACTGGCAGAGTAATCAAGGCCAACTATCGTCCAAAAATCTGTTGAGGGAAGGCAACGAGGCGGACTTGAAAGCGAGGCAGAATAGCAGGAAACAGATTTCAAGAGGTACGTTGGAATCGCCTGTAAAGCACAGGAAGAGGGGCACAACTTCGACAATGATGCACTTGGCCAAAAAGGGCGTATGCGTTTTCTCCTGAATATATTCAGGAGAAAACGCATACGCCCTTTTTGGCCAAGCAAGCAAGCGGGCCATGCAAAGCTGCACTACAAAGAAGTATCACTTCCCACCGGTCAAAAGGGACATCCACAAAATGTGTAAAAACCAGAAAGGCAAGACAGGCCCTGGAGAACAGGGAGCCTTGTTATGCTGATGTGCGGGATGTAAGTTGCCAACTGCCTCACTGGAGGAGTGCATTGTGTTCCCTAAAACAAGTAAACAACAGAGCTACAGAGCCAAGGGCACGTCCAGTCTAGGGAATATACCTTGGGAAAACTGAAAATCCATAAGACAGAGCCACCCCCAAATTGAGGGCTGCACTGCTTACAGGAACCTCAACCTGGGTACACCTGAAATATCCCAGGAAATATAAAAATGGTTCCAAACATCGTGGAACTTAGGTACGATGGAATATCCCTCAGCCATGAAATCAATGTCATAAGACCAGTAGCAGCAAAATGAGTGGATTCAGGTACGATGATTCTAAGTGAAAGAAGTCACACAGAAAAAGAAACTTATCATAAGATATCGCTTAGGAAGGTCCTGTAAATATGGCTACACATGAACTGAGTTAGGCAAGAGAACAGAGTCTCACATTTAGAAAACACTCTTATGCCTGCTTAAGGGGGAAGGAGAGGTGGGGTGATGCATCAAACCAGAGTTTGATATAAGCACAGGTACCGTTCCAAAAACCAACTATGGAATAGACAAGACCTACACCTTCCTCAGTGAAAGGGACTCAAAACCCCATATTTCCCGCAGAGGAATAGAACTGACTAGTAAGAATCTTAAAACCTATGTATTGATATGTCTCTGTAAGGGAATCAAGTGTGTCTAGACTGGCATAAACAGGGCAGCGAGAATCAGCTCAAACCCACTCTAAAAAGGAATTTCAAAAACAGAACAAAGAAACAGGGAAATTCTTTACAATTCCTTCAGGGTCTCTGATGCAACCTGGAATGACCCTATCTACAATGACAGCTGGATGTGGCATAAGACTGGACACTTGGGACTGAGAGGATTGGTGAGATTGGGTGAGCAAATGCAGACCCTTTAAAGCAATAATGCATGGCACCCATTCCATGGGTCCCAGCTCTCCAGGTTGAAGGGAATATTACTACAGCTATAACGTGTACGGGAAACCTAGAGAATGGACACACTGTGAATACGACAGGTTTCTAAAACTCAACGAAGAGCCCCTCTCCTGGTGCTCCGGTTTGACTTTCCAACTGCTTTCCTATCAATCTCCCAACTTGGAGAGACAGCCCCTTTAAGATCCTGGTTCGCACAGGTTGCCAATTTGGCAGAGGATGAAAGGGAAGAGGGAGAACCAATGAGAGAGTAGCTGTTAGGCATTTGGATGGGCACATGTCACTCTAATTTCCCGGCAGGAAGAAGAATGAACCAAAGTCTCAGCCACCCACTGGGAACCAGTATAGGTCCTGAACCAAAAGTTTGGACTTGCGTTCAGCTCACAAAAAACGAGTTGAAAAATGGAGCTCAGGGGCACAGCAATTCACAAACTGGCAGAGTAATCAAGGCCAACTATCGTCCAAAAATCTGTTGAGGGAAGGCAACGAGGCGGACTTGAAAGCGAGGCAGAATAGCAGGAAACAGATTTCAAGAGGTACGTTGGAATCGCCTGTAAAGCACAGGAAGAGGGGCACAACTTCGACAATGATGCACTTGGCCAAAAAGGGCGTATGCGTTTTCTCCTGAATATATTCAGGAGAAAACGCATACGCCCTTTTTGGCCAAGCAAGCAAGCGGTCCATGCAAATCTGCACTACAAAGAAGTATCACTTCCCACCGTTCAAAAGGGACATCCACAAAATGTGTAAAAACCAGAAAGGCAAGACAGGCCCTGGAGAACAGGGAGCCTTGTTATGCTGATGGGCGGGATGTAAGTTGCCAACTGCCTCACTGGAGGAGTGCATTGTGTTCCCTAAAACAAGTAAACAACAGAGCTACAGAGCCAAGGGCACGTCCAGTCTAGGGAATATACCTTGGGAAAACTGAAAATCCATAAGACAGAGCCACCCCCAAATTGAGGGCTGCACTGCTTACAGGAACCTCAACCTGGGTACACCTGAAATATCCCAGGAAACATAAAAATGGTTCCAAACATCGTGGAACTTAGGTACGATGGAATATCCCTCAGCCATGAAATCAATGTCATAAGACCAGTAGCAGCAAAATGAGTGGATTCAGGTACGATGATTCTAAGTGAAAGAAGTCACACAGAAAAAGAAACTTATCATAAGATATCACTTAGGAATATCCTGTAAACATGGCTACACATGAACTGAGTTAGGCAAGAGAACAGAGTCTCACATTTAGAAAACACTCTTATGCCTGCTTAAGGGGGAAGGAGAGGTGGGGTGATGCATCAAACCAGAGTTTGATATAAGCACAGGTACCGTTCCAAAAACCAACTATGGAATAGACAAGACCTACACCTTCCTCAGTGAAAGGGACTCAAAACCCCATATTTCCCGCAGAGGAATAGATCTGACTAGTAAGAATCTTAAAACCTATGTATTGATATGTCTCCGTAAGGGAATCAAGTGTGTCTAGACTGGCATAAACAGGGCAGCGAGAATCAGCTCAAACCCACTCTAAAAAGGAATTTCAAAAACAGAACAAAGAAACAGGGAAAATCTTTACAATTCCTTCAGGGTCTCTGATGCAACCTGGAATGACCCTATCTACAATGACAGCTGGATGTGGCATAAGGCTGGACACTTGGGACTGAGAGGATTGGTGAGATTGGGTGAGCAAATGCAGACCCTTTAAAGCAATAATGCATGGCACCCATTCCATGGGTCCCAGCTCTCCAGGTTGAAGGGAATATTACTACAGCTATAACGTGTACGGGAAACCTAGAGAATGGACACACTGTGAATACGACAGGTTTCTAAAACACAACCAAGAGCCCCTCTCCTGGTGCTCCGGTTTGACTTTCCAACTGCTTTCCTATCAATCTCCCAACTTGGAGAGACAGCCCCTTTAAGCTCCTGGTTCGCACAGGTTGCCAATTTGGCAGAGGATGAAAGGGAAGAGGGAGAACCAATGAGAGAGTAGCTGTTAGGCATTTGGATGGGCACATGTCACTCTAATTTCCCGGCAGGAAGAAGAATGAACCAAAGTCTCAGCCACGCACCGGGAAACAGTATAGGTCCTGAACCAAAAGTTTGGACTTGCGTTCAGCTCACAAAAAACGAGTTGAAAAATGGAGCTCAGGGGCACAGCAATTCACAAACTGGCAGAGTAATCAAGGCCAACTATCGTCCAAAAATCTGTTGAGGGAAGGCAACGAGGCGGACTTGAAAGCGAGGCAGAATAGCAGGAAACAGATTTCAAGAGGTACGTTGGAATCGCCTGTAAAGCACAGGAAGAGGGGCACAACTTCGACAATGATGCACTTGGCCAAAAAGGGCGTATGCGTTTTCTCCTGAATATATTCAGGAGAAAACGCATACGCCCTTTTTGGCCAAGCAAGCAAGCGGGCAATGAAAATCTGCACTACAAAGAAGTATCACTTCCCACCGGTCAAAAGGGACATCCACAAAATGTGTAAAAACCAGAAAGGCAAGACAGGCCCTGGAGAACAGGGAGCCTTGTTATGCTGATGGGCGGGATGTAAGTTGCCAACTGCCTCACTGGAGGAGTGCATTGTGTTCCCTAAAACAAGTAAACAACAGAGCTACAGAGCCAAGGGCATGTCCAGTCTAGGGAATATACCTTGGGAAAACTGAAAATCCATAAGACAGAGCCACCCCCAAATTGAGGGCTGCACTGCTTACAGGAACCTCAACCTGGGTACACCTGAAATATCCCAGGAAATATAAAAATGGTTCCAAACATCGTGGAACTTACGTACGATGGAATATCCCTCAGCCATGAAATCAATGTCATAAGACCAGTAGCAGCAAAATGAGTGGATTCAGGTACGATGATTCTAAGTGAAAGAAGTCACACAGAAAAAGAAACTTATCATAAGATATCACTTAGGAAGGTCCTGTAAATATGGCTACACATGAACTGAGTTAGGCAAGAGAACAGAGTCTCACATTTAGAAAACACTCTTATGCCTGCTTAAGGGGGAAGGAGAGGTGGGGTGATGCATCAAACCAGAGTTTGATATAAGCACAGGTACCGTTCCAAAAACCAACTATGGAATAGACAAGACCTACACCTTCCTCAGTGAAAGGGACTCAAAACCCCATATTTCCCGCAGAGGAATAGATCTGACTAGTAAGAATCTTAAAACCTATGTATTGATATGTCTCCATAAGGGAATCAAGTGTGTCTAGACTGGCATAAACAGGGCAGCGAGAATCAGCTCAAACCCACTCTAAAAAGGAATTTCAAAAACAGAACAAAGAAACAGGGAAATTCTTTACAATTCCTTCAGGGTCTCTGATGCAACCTGGAATGACCCTATCTACAATGACAGCTGGATGTGGCATAAGGCTGGACACTTGGGACTGAGAGGATTGGTGAGATTGGGTGAGCAAATGCAGACCCTTTAAAGCAATAATGCATGGCACCCATTCCATGGGTCCCAGCTCTCCAGGTTGAAGGGAATATTACTACAGCTATAACGTGTACGGGAAACCTAGAGAATGGACACACTGTGAATACGACAGGTTTCTAAAACTCAACGAAGAGCCCCTCTCCTGGTGCTCCGGTTTGACTTTCCAACTGCTTTCCTATCAATCTCCCAACTTGGAGAGACAGCCCCTTTAAGCTCCTGGTTCGCACAGGTTGCCAATTTGGCAGAGGATGAAAGGGAAGAGGGAGAACCAATGAGAGAGTAGCTGTTAGGCATTTGGATGGGCACATGTCACTCTAATTTCCCGGCAGGAAGAAGAATGAACCAAAGTCTCAGCCACCCACCGGGAACCAGTATAGGTCTTGAACCAAAAGTTTGGACTTGCGTTCAGCTCACAAAAAACGAGTTGAAAAATGGAGCTCAGGGGCACAGCAATTCACAAACTGGCAGAGTAATCAAGGCCAACTATCGTCCAAAAATCTGTTGAGGGAAGGCAACGAGGCGGACTTGAAAGCGAGGCAGAATAGCAGGAAACAGATTTCAAGAGGTACGTTGGAATCGCCTGTAAAGCACAGGAAGAGGGGCACAACTTTGACAATGATGCACTTGGCCAAAAAGGGCGTATGCGTTTTCTCCTGAATATATTCAGGAGAAAACGCATACGCCCTTTTTGGCCAAGCAAGCAAGCGGGCAATGCAAATCTGCACTACAAAGAAGTATCACTTCCCACCGGTCAAAAGGGACATCCACAAAATGTGTAAAAACCAGAAAGGCAAGACAGGCCCTGGAGAACAGGGAGCCTTGTTATGCTGATGGGCGGGATGTAAGTTGCCAACTGCCTCACTGGAGGAGTGCATTGTGTTCCCTAAAACAAGTAAACAACAGAGCTACAGAGCCAAGGGCACGTCCAGTCTAGGGAATATACCTTGGGAAAACTGAAAATCCATAAGACAGAGCCACCCCCAAATTGAGGGCTGCACTGCTTACAGGAACCTCAACCTGGGTACACCTGAAATATCCCAGGAAATATAAAAATGGTTCCAAACATCGTGGAACTTAGGTACGATGGAATATCCCTCAGCCATGAAATCAATGTCATAAGACCAGTAGCAGCAAAATGAGTGGATTCAGGTACGATGATTCTAAGTGAAAGAAGTCACACAGAAAAAGAAACTTATCATAAGATATCACTTAGGAAGGTCCTGTAAATATGGCTACACATGAACTGAGTTAGGCAAGAGAACAGAGTCTCACATTTAGAAAACACTCTTATGCCTGCTTAAGGGGGAAGGAGAGGTGGGGTGATGCATCAAACCAGAGTTTGATATAAGCACAGGTACCGTTCCAAAAACCAACTATGGAATAGACAAGACCTACACCTTCCTCAGTGAAAGGGACTCAAAACCCCATATTTCCCGCAGAGGAATAGATCTGACTAGTAAGAATCTTAAAACCTATGTATTGATATGTCTCCGTAAGGGAATCAAGTGTGTCTAGACTGGCATAAACATGGCAGCGAGAATCAGCTCAAACCCACTCTAAAAAGGAATTTCAAAAACAGAACAAAGAAACAGGGAAATTCTTTACAATTCCTTCAGGGTCTCTGATGCAACCTGGAATGACCCTATCTACAATGACAGCTGGATGTGGCATAAGGCTGGACACTTGGGACTGAGAGGATTGGTGAGATTGGGTGAGCAAATGCAGACCCTTTAAAGCAATAATTCATGGCACCCATTCCATGGGTCCCAGCTCTCCAGGTTGAAGGGAATATTACTACAGCTATAACGTGTACGGGAAACCTAGAGAATGGACACACTGTGAATACGACAGGTTTCTAAAACTCAACGAAGAGCCCCTCTCCTGGTGCTCCGGTTTGACTTTCCAACTGCTTTCCTATCAATCTCCCAACTTGGAGAGACAGCCCCTTTAAGCTCCTGGTTCGCACAGGTTGCCAATTTGGCAGAGGATGAAAGGGAAGAGGGAGAACCAATGAGAGAGTAGCTGTTAGGCATTTGGATGGGCACATGTCACTCTAATTTCCCGGCAGGAAGAAGAATGAACCAAAGTCTCAGCCACGCACCGGGAACCAGTAGAGGTCCTGAACCAAAAGTTTGGACTTGCGTTCAGCTCACAAAAAACGAGTTGAAAAATGGAGCTCAGGGGCACAGCAATTCACAAACTGGCAGAGTAATCAAGGCCAACTATCGTCCAAAAATCTGTTGAGGGAAGGCAACGAGGCGGACTTGAAAGCGAGGCAGAATAGCAGGAAACAGATTTCAAGAGGTACGTTGGAATCGCCTGTAAAGCACAGGAAGAGGGGCACAACTTCGACAATGATGCACTTGGCCAAAAAGGGCGTATGCGTTTTCTCCTGAATATATTCAGGAGAAAACGCATACGCCCTTTTTGGCCAAGCAAGCAAGCGGGCCATGCAAATCTGCACTACAAAGAAGTATCACTTCCCACCGGTCCAAAGGGACATCCACAAAATGTGTAAAAACCAGGAAGGCAAGACAGGCCCTGGAGAACAGGGAGCCTTGTTATGCTGATGGGCGGGATGTAAGTTCCCAACTGCCTCACTGGAGGAGTGCATTGTGTTCCCTAAAACAAGTAAACAACAGAGCTACAGAGCCAAGGGCACATCCAGTCTAGGGAATATACCTTGGGAAAACTGAAAATCCATAAGACAGAGCCACCCCCAAATTGAGGGCTGCACTGCTTACAGGAACCTCAACCTGGGTACACCTGAAATATCCCAGGAAATATAAAAATGGTTCCAAACATCGTGGAACTTAGGTACGATGGAATATCCCTCAGCCATGAAATCAATGTCATAAGACCAGTAGCAGCAAAATGAGTGGATTCAGGTACGATGATTCTAAGTGAAAGAAGTCACACAGAAAAAGAAACTTATCATAAGATATCACTTAGGAAGATCCTGTAAACACGGCTACACATGAACTGAGTTAGGCAAGAGAACAGAGTCTCACATTTAGAAAACACTCTTATGCCTGCTTAAGGGGGAAGGAGAGGTGGGGTGATGCATCAAACCAGAGTTTGATATAAGCACAGGTACCGTTCCAAAAACCAACTATGGAATAGACAAGACCTACACCTTCCTCAGTGAAAGGGACTCAAAACCCCATATTTCCCGCAGAGGAATAGATCTGACTAGTAAGAATCTTAAAACCTATGTATTGATATGTCTCCGTAAGGGAATCAAGTGTGTCTAGACTGGCATAAACAGGGCAGCGAGAATCAGCTCAAACCCACTCTAAAAAGGAATTTCAAAAACAGAACAAAGAAACAGGGAAATTCTTTACAATTCCTTCAGGGTCTCTGATGCAACCTGGAATGACCCTATCTACAATGACAGCTGGATGTGGCATAAGGCTGGACACTTGGGACTGAGAGGATTGGTGAGATTGGGTGAGCAAATGCACACCCTTTAAAGCAATAATGCATGGCACCCATTCCATGGGTCCCAGCTCTCCAGGTTGAAGGGAATATTACTACAGCTATAACGTGTACGGGAAACCTAGAGAATGGACACACTGTGAATACGACAGGTTTCTAAAACACAACCAAGAGCCCCTCTCCTGGTGCTCCGGTTTGACTTTCCAACTGCTTTCCTATCAATCTCCCAACTTGGAGAGACAGCCCCTTTAAGCTCCTGGTTCGCACAGGTTGCCAATTTGGCAGAGGATGAAAGGGAAGAGGGAGAACCAATGAGAGAGTAGCTGTTAGGCATTTGGATGGGCACATGTCACTCTAATTTCCCGGCAGGAAGAAGAATGAACCAAAGTCTCAGCCACCCACCGGGAACCAGTATAGGTCCTGAACCAAAAGTTTGGACTTGCGTTCAGCTCACAAAAAACGAGTTGAAAAATGGAGCTCAGGGGCACAGCAATTCACAAACTGGCAGAGTAATCAAGGCCAACTATCGTCCAAAAATCTGTTGAGGGAAGGCAACGAGGCGGACTTGAAAGCGAGGCAGAATAGCAGGAAACAGATTTCAAGAGGTACGTTGGAATCGCCTGTAAAGCACAGGAAGAGGGGCACAACTTCGACAATGATGCACTTGGCCAAAAAGGGCGTATGCGTTTTCTCCTGAATATATTCAGGAGAAAACGCATACGCCCTTTTTGGCCAAGCAAGCAAGCGGGCCATACAAATCTGCACTACAAAGAAGTATCACTTCCCACCGGTCAAAAGGGACATCCACAAAATGTGTAAAAACCAGAAAGGCAAGACAGGCCCTGGAGAACAGGGAGCCTTGTTATGCTGATGGGCGGGATGTAAGTTGCCAACTGCCTCACTGGAGGAGTGCATTGTGTTCCCTAAAACAAGTAAACAACAGAGCTACAGAGCCAAGGGCACGTCCAGTCTAGGGAATATACCTTGGGAAAACTGAAAATCCATAAGACAGAGCCACCCCCAAATTGAGGGCTGCACTGCTTACAGGAACCTCAACCTGGGTACACCTGAAATATCCCAGGAAATATAAAAATGGTTCCAAACATCGTGGAACTTACGTACGATGGAATATCCCTCAGCCATGAAATCAATGTCATAAGACCAGTAGCAGCAAAATGAGTGGATTCAGGTACGATGATTCTAAGTGAAAGAAGTCACACAGAAAAAGAAACTTATCATAAGATATCACTTAGGAAGGTCCTGTAAACACGGCTACACATGAACTGAGTTAGGCAAGAGAACAGAGTCTCACATTTAGAAAACACTCTTATGCCTGCTTAAGGGGGAAGGAGAGGTGGGGTGATGCATCAAACCAGAGTTTGATATAAGCACAGGTACCGTTCCAAAAACCAACTATGGAATAGACAAGACCTACACCTTCCTCAGTGAAAGGGACTCAAAACCCCATATTTCCCGCAGAGGAATAGATCTGACTAGTAAGAATCTTAAAACCTATGTATTGATATGTCTCCGTAAGGGAATCAAGTGTGTCTAGACTGGCATAAACAGGGCAGCGAGAATCAGCTCAAACCCACTCTAAAAAGGAATTTCAAAAACAGAACAAAGAAACAGGGAAATTCTTTACAATTCCTTCAGGGTCTCTGATGCAACCTGGAATGACCCTATCTACAATGACAGCTGGATGTGGCATAAGGCTGGACACTTGGGACTGAGATGATTGGTGAGATTGGGTGAGCAAATGCAGACCCTTTAAAGCAATAATGCATGGCACCCATTCCATGGGTCCCAGCTCTCCAGGTTGAAGGGAATATTACTACAGCTATAACGTGTACGGGAAACCTAGAGAATGGACACACTGTGAATACGACAGGTTTCTAAAACTCAACGAAGAGCCCCTCTCCTGGTGCTCCGGTTTGACTTTCCAACTGCTTTCCTATCAATCTCCCAACTTGGAGAGACAGCCCCTTTAAGCTCCTGGTTCGCACAGGTTGCCAATTTGGCAGAGGATGAAAGGGAAGAGGGAGAACCAATGAGAGAGTAGCTGTTAGGCATTTGGATGGGCACATGTCACTCTAAGTTCCCGGCAGGAAGAAGAATGAACCAAAGTCTCAGCCACCCACCGGGAACCAGTATAGGTCCTGAACCAAAAGTTTGGACTTGCGTTCAGCTCACAAAAAACGAGTTGAAAAATGGAGCTCAGGGGCACAACAATTCACAAACTGGCAGAGTAATCAAGGCCAACTATCGTCCAAAAATCTGTTGAGGGAAGGCAACGAGGCGGACTTGAAAGCGAGGCAGAATAGCAGGAAACAGATTTCAAGAGGTACGTTGGAATCGCCTGTAAAGCACAGGAAGAGGGGCACAACTTCGACAATGATGCACTTGGCCAAAAAGGGCGTATGCGTTTTCTCCTGAATATATTCAGGAGAAAACGCATACGCCCTATTTGGCCAAGCAAGCAAGCGGGCCATGCAAATCTGCACTACAAAGAAGTATCACTTCCCACCGGTCAAAAGGGACATCCACAAAATGTGTAAAAACCAGAAAGGCAAGACAGGCCCTGGAGAACAGGGAGCCTTGTTATGCTGATGGGCGGGATGTAAGTTGCCAACTGTCTCACTGGAGGAGTGCATTGTGTTCCCTAAAACAAGTAAACAACAGAGCTACAGAGCCAAGGGCACGTCCAGTCTAGGGAATATACCTTGGGAAAACTGAAAATCCATAAGACAGAGCCACCCCGAAATTGAGGGCTGCACTGCTTACAGGAACCTCAACCTGGGTACACCTGAAATATCCCAGGAAATATAAAAATGGTTCCAAACATCGTGGAACTTATGTACGATGGAATATCCCTCAGCCATGAAATCAATGTCATAAGACCAGTAGCAGCAAAATGAGTGGATTCAGGTACGATGATTCTAAGTGAAAGAAGTCACACAGAAAAAGAAACTTATCATAAGATATCACTTAGGAAGGTCCTGTAAACATGGCTACACATGAACTGAGTTAGGCAAGAGAACAGAGTCTCACATTTAGAAAACACTCTTATGCCTGCTTAAGGGGGAAGGAGAGGTGGGGTGATGCATCAAACCAGAGTTTGATATAAGCACAGGTACCGTTCCAAAAACCAACTATGGGATAGACAAGACCTACACCTTCCTCAGTTAAAGGGACTCAAAACCCCATATTTCCCGCAGAGGAATAGATCTGACTAGTAAGAACCTTAAAACCTATGTATTGATATGTCTCCGTAAGGGAATCAAGTGTGTCTAGACTGGCATAAACAGGGCAGCGAGAATCAGCTCAAACCCACTCTAAAAAGGAATTTCAAAAACAGAACAAAGAAACAGGGAAATTCTTTACAATTCCTTCAGGGTCTCTGATGCAACCTGGAATGACCCTATCTACAATGACAGCTGGATGTGGCATAAGGCTGGACACTTGGGACTGAGAGGATTGGTGAGATTGGGTGAGCAAATGCACACCCTTTAAAGCAATAATTCATGGCACCCATTCCATGGGTCCCAGCTCTCCAGGTTGAAGGGAATATTACTACAGCTATAACGTGTACGGGAAACCTAGAGAATGGACACACTGTGAATACGACAGGTTTCTAAAACTCAACGAAGAGCCCCTCTCCTGGTGCTCCGGTTTGACTTTCCAACTGCTTTCCTATCAATCTCCCAACTTGGAGAGACAGCCCCTTTAAGCTCCTGGTTCGCACAGGTTGCCAATTTGGCAGAGGATGAAAGGGAAGAGGGAGAACCAATGAGAGAGTAGCTGTTAGGCATTTGGATGGGCACATGTCACTCTAAGTTCCCGGCAGGAAGAAGAATGAACCAAAGTCTCAGCCACCCACCGGGAACCAGTATAGGTCCTGAACCAAAAGTTTGGACTTGCGTTCAGCTCACAAAAAACGAGTTGAAAAATGGAGCTCAGGGGCACAGCAATTCACAAACTGGCAGAGTAATCAAGGCCAACTATCGTCCAAAAATCTATTGAGGGAAGGCAACGAGGCGGACTTGAAAGCGAGGCACAATAGCAGGAAACAGATTTCAAGAGGTACGTTGGAATCGCCTGTAAAGCACAGGAAGAGGGACACAACTTCGACAATGATGCACTTGGCCAAAAAGGGCGTATGCGTTTTCTCCTGAATATATTCAGGAGAAAACGCATACGCCCTATTTGGCCAAGCAAGCAAGCGGGCCATGCAAATCTGCACTACAAAGAAGTATCACTTCCCACCGGTCAAAAGGGACATCCACAAAATGTGTAAAAACCAGAAAGGCAAGACAGGCCCTGGAGAACAGGGAGCCTTGTTATGCTGATGGGCGGGATGTAAGTTGCCAACTGCCTCACTGGAGGAGTGCATTGTGTTCCCTAAAACAAGTAAACAACAGAGCTACAGAGCCAAGGGCACGTCCAGTCTAGGGAATATACCTTGGGAAAACTGAAAATCCATAAGACAGAGCCACCCCCAAATTGAGGGCTGCACTGCTTACAGGAACCTCAACCTGGGTACACCTGAAATATCCCAGGAAATATAAAAATGGTTCCAAACATCGTGGAACTTACGTACGATGGAATATCCCTCAGCCATGAAATCAATGTCATAAGACCAGTAGCAGCAAAATGAGTGGATTCAGGTACGATGATTCTAAGTGAAAGAAGTCACACAGAAAAAGAAACTTATCATAAGATATCACTTAGGAAGGTCCTGTAAACATGGCTACACATGAACTGAGTTAGGCAAGAGAACAGAGTCTCACATTTAGAAAACACTCTTATGCCTGCTTAAGGGGGAAGGAGAGGTGGGGTGATGCATCAAACCAGAGTTTGATATAAGCACAGGTACCGTTCCAAAAACCAACTATGGGATAGACAAGACCTACACCTTCCTCAGTGAAAGGGACTCAAAACCCCATATTTCCCGCAGAGGAATAGATCTGACTAGTAAGAACCTTAAAACCTAGGTATTGATATGTCTCCGTAAGGGAATCAAGTGTGTCTAGACTGGCATAAACAGGGCAGCGAGAATCAGCTCAAACCCACTCTAAAAAGGAATTTCAAAAACAGAACAAAGAAACAGGGAAATTCTTTACAATTCCTTCAGGGTCTCTGATGCAACCTGGAATGACCATATCTACAATGACAGCTGGATGTGGCATAAGGCTGGACACTTGGGACTGAGAGGATTGGTGAGATTGGGTGAGCAAATGCACACCCTTTAAAGCAATAATGCATGGCACCCATTCCATGGGTCCCAGCTCTCCAGGTTGAAGGGAATATTACTACAGCTATAACGTGTATGGGAAACCTAGAGAATGGACACACTGTGAATACGACAGGTTTCTAAAACTCAACGAAGAGCCCCTCTCCTGGTGCTCCGGTTTGACTTTCCAACTGCTTTCCTATCAATCTCCCAACTTGGAGAGACAGCCCCTTTAAGCTCCTGGTTCGCACAGGTTGCCAATTTGGCAGAGGATGAAAGGGAAGAGGGAGAACCAATGAGAGAGTAGCTGTTAGGCATTTGGATGGGCACATGTCACTCTAAGTTCCCGGCAGGAAGAAGAATGAACCAAAGTCTCAGCCACCCACCGGGAACCAGTATAGGTCCTGAACCAAAAGTTTGGACTTGCGTTCAGCTCACAAAAAACGAGTTGAAAAATGGAGCTCAGGGGCACAGCAATTCACAAACTGGCAGAGTAATCAAGGCCAACTATCGTCCAAAAATCTGTTGAGGGAAGGCAACGAGGCGGACTTGAAAGCGAGGCAGAATAGCAGGAAACAGATTTCAAGAGGTACGTTGGAATCGCCTGTAAAGCACAGGAAGAGGGGCACAACTTCGACAATGATGCACTTGGCCAAAAAGGGCGTATGCGTTTTCTCCTGAATATATTCAGGAGAAAACGCATACGCCCTATTTGGCCAAGCAAGCAAGCGGGCCATGCAAATCTGCACTACAAAGAAGTATCACTTCCCACCGGTCAAAAGGGACATCCACAAAATGTGTAAAAACCAGAAAGGCAAGACAGGCCCTGGAGAACAGGGAGCCTTGTTATGCTGATGGGCGGGATGTAAGTTGCCAACTGTCTCACTGGAGGAGTGCATTGTGTTCCCTAAAACAAGTAAACAACAGAGCTACAGAGCCAAGGGCACGTCCAGTCTAGGGAATATACCTTGGGAAAACTGAAAATCCATAAGACAGAGCCACCCCGAAATTGAGGGCTGCACTGCTTACAGGAACCTCAACCTGGGTACACCTGAAATATCCCAGGAAATATAAAAATGGTTCCAAACATCGTGGAACTTATGTACGATGGAATATCCCTCAGCCATGAAATCAATGTCATAAGACCAGTAGCAGCAAAATGAGTGGATTCAGGTACGATGATTCTAAGTGAAAGAAGTCACACAGAAAAAGAAACTTATCATAAGATATCACTTAGGAAGGTCCTGTAAACATGGCTACACATGAACTGAGTTAGGCAAGAGAACAGAGTCTCACATTTAGAAAACACTCTTATGCCTGCTTAAGGGGGAAGGAGAGGTGGGGTGATGCATCAAACCAGAGTTTGATATAAGCACAGGTACCGTTCCAAAAACCAACTATGGGATAGACAAGACCTACACCTTCCTCAGTTAAAGGGACTCAAAACCCCATATTTCCCGCAGAGGAATAGATCTGACTAGTAAGAACCTTAAAACCTATGTATTGATATGTCTCCGTAAGGGAATCAAGTGTGTCTAGACTGGCATAAACAGGGCAGCGAGAATCAGCTCAAACCCACTCTAAAAAGGAATTTCAAAAACAGAACAAAGAAACAGGGAAATTCTTTACAATTCCTTCAGGGTCTCTGATGCAACCTGGAATGACCCTATCTACAATGACAGCTGGATGTGGCATAAGGCTGGACACTTGGGACTGAGAGGATTGGTGAGATTGGGTGAGCAAATGCACACCCTTTAAAGCAATAATTCATGGCACCCATTCCATGGGTCCCAGCTCTCCAGGTTGAAGGGAATATTACTACAGCTATAACGTGTACGGGAAACCTAGAGAATGGACACACTGTGAATACGACAGGTTTCTAAAACTCAACGAAGAGCCCCTCTCCTGGTGCTCCGGTTTGACTTTCCAACTGCTTTCCTATCAATCTCCCAACTTGGAGAGACAGCCCCTTTAAGCTCCTGGTTCGCACAGGTTGCCAATTTGGCAGAGGATGAAAGGGAAGAGGGAGAACCAATGAGAGAGTAGCTGTTAGGCATTTGGATGGGCACATGTCACTCTAAGTTCCCGGCAGGAAGAAGAATGAACCAAAGTCTCAGCCACCCACCGGGAACCAGTATAGGTCCTGAACCAAAAGTTTGGACTTGCGTTCAGCTCACAAAAAACGAGTTGAAAAATGGAGCTCAGGGGCACAGCAATTCACAAACTGGCAGAGTAATCAAGGCCAACTATCGTCCAAAAATCTATTGAGGGAAGGCAACGAGGCGGACTTGAAAGCGAGGCACAATAGCAGGAAACAGATTTCAAGAGGTACGTTGGAATCGCCTGTAAAGCACAGGAAGAGGGACACAACTTCGACAATGATGCACTTGGCCAAAAAGGGCGTATGCGTTTTCTCCTGAATATATTCAGGAGAAAACGCATACGCCCTATTTGGCCAAGCAAGCAAGCGGGCCATGCAAATCTGCACTACAAAGAAGTATCACTTCCCACCGGTCAAAAGGGACATCCACAAAATGTGTAAAAACCAGAAAGGCAAGACAGGCCCTGGAGAACAGGGAGCCTTGTTATGCTGATGGGCGGGATGTAAGTTGCCAACTGCCTCACTGGAGGAGTGCATTGTGTTCCCTAAAACAAGTAAACAACAGAGCTACAGAGCCAAGGGCACGTCCAGTCTAGGGAATATACCTTGGGAAAACTGAAAATCCATAAGACAGAGCCACCCCCAAATTGAGGGCTGCACTGCTTACAGGAACCTCAACCTGGGTACACCTGAAATATCCCAGGAAATATAAAAATGGTTCCAAACATCGTGGAACTTACGTACGATGGAATATCCCTCAGCCATGAAATCAATGTCATAAGACCAGTAGCAGCAAAATGAGTGGATTCAGGTACGATGATTCTAAGTGAAAGAAGTCACACAGAAAAAGAAACTTATCATAAGATATCACTTAGGAAGGTCCTGTAAACATGGCTACACATGAACTGAGTTAGGCAAGAGAACAGAGTCTCACATTTAGAAAACACTCTTATGCCTGCTTAAGGGGGAAGGAGAGGTGGGGTGATGCATCAAACCAGAGTTTGATATAAGCACAGGTACCGTTCCAAAAACCAACTATGGGATAGACAAGACCTACACCTTCCTCAGTGAAAGGGACTCAAAACCCCATATTTCCCGCAGAGGAATAGATCTGACTAGTAAGAACCTTAAAACCTAGGTATTGATATGTCTCCGTAAGGGAATCAAGTGTGTCTAGACTGGCATAAACAGGGCAGCGAGAATCAGCTCAAACCCACTCTAAAAAGGAATTTCAAAAACAGAACAAAGAAACAGGGAAATTCTTTACAATTCCTTCAGGGTCTCTGATGCAACCTGGAATGACCCTATCTACAATGACAGCTGGATGTGGCATAAGGCTGGACACTTGGGACTGAGAGGATTGGTGAGATTGGGTGAGCAAATGCACACCCTTTAAAGCAATAATGCATGGCACCCATTCCATGGGTCCCAGCTCTCCAGGTTGAAGGGAATATTACTACAGCTATAACGTGTATGGGAAACCTAGAGAATGGACACACTGTGAATACGACAGGTTTCTAAAACTCAACGAAGAGCCCCTCTCCTGGTGCTCCGGTTTGACTTTCCAACTGCTTTCCTATCAATCTCCCAACTTGGAGAGACAGCCCCTTTAAGCTCCTGGTTCGCACAGGTTGCCAATTTGGCAGAGGATGAAAGGGAAGAGGGAGAACCAATGAGAGAGTAGCTGTTAGGCATTTGGATGGGCACATGTCACTCTAAGTTCCCGGCAGGAAGAAGAATGAACCAAAGTCTCAGCCACCCACCGGGAACCAGTATAGGTCCTGAACCAAAAGTTTGGACTTGCGTTCAGCTCACAAAAAACGAGTTGAAAAATGGAGCTCAGGGGCACAGCAATTCACAAACTGGCAGAGTAATCAAGGCCAACTATCGTCCAAAAATCTGTTGAGGGAAGGCAACGAGGCGGACTTGAAAGCGAGGCAGAATAGCAGGAAACAGATTTCAAGAGGTACGTTGGAATCGCCTGTAAAGCACAGGAAGAGGGGCACAACTTCGACAATGATGCACTTGGCCAAAAAGGGCGTATGCGTTTTCTCCTGAATATATTCAGGAGAAAACGCATACGCCCTATTTGGCCAAGCAAGCAAGCGGGCCATGCAAATCTGCACTACAAAGAAGTATCACTTCCCACCGGTCAAAAGGGACATCCACAAAATGTGTAAAAACCAGAAAGGCAAGACAGGCCCTGGAGAACAGGGAGCCTTGTTATGCTGATGGGCGGGATGTAAGTTGCCAACTGCCTCACTGGAGGAGTGCATTGTGTTCCCTAAAACAAGTAAACAACAGAGCTACAGAGCCAAGGGCACGTCCAGTCTAGGGAATATACCTTGGGAAAACTGAAAATCCATAAGACAGAGCCACCCCCAAATTGAGGGCTGCACTGCTTACAGGAACCTCAACCTGGGTACACCTGAAATATCCCAGGAAATATAAAAATGGTTCCAAACATCGTGGAACTTACGTACGATGGAATATCCCTCAGCCATGAAATCAATGTCATAAGACCAGTAGCAGCAAAATGAGTGGATTCAGGTACGATGATTCTAAGTGAAAGAAGTCACACAGAAAAAGAAACTTATCATAAGATATCACTTAGGAAGGTCCTGTAAACATGGCTACACATGAACTGAGTTAGGCAAGAGAACAGAGTCTCACATTTAGAAAACACTCTTATGCCTGCTTAAGGGGGAAGGAGAGGTGGGGTGATGCATCAAACCAGAGTTTGATATAAGCACAGGTACTGTTCCAAAAACCAACTATGGGATAGACAAGACCTACACCTTCCTCAGTGAAAGGGACTCAAAACCCCATATTTCCCGCAGAGGAATAGATCTGACTAGTAAGAACCTTAAAACCTATGTATTGATATGTCTCCGTAAGGGAATCAAGTGTGTCTAGACTGGCATAAACAGGGCAGCGAGAATCAGCTCAAACCCACTCTAAAAAGGAATTTCAAAAACAGAACAAAGAAACAGGGAAATTCTTTACAATTCCTTCAGGGTCTCTGATGCAACCTGGAATGACCCTATCTACAATGACAGCTGGATGTGGCATAAGGCTGGACACTTGGGAATGAGAGGATTGGTGAGATTGGGTGAGCAAATGCACACCCTTTAAAGCAATAATTCATGGCACCCATTCCATGGGTCCCAGCTCTCCAGGTTGAAGGGAATATTACTACAGCTATAACGTGTACGGGAAACCTAGAGAATGGACACACTGTGAATACGACAGGTTTCTAAAACTCAACGAAGAGCCCCTCTCCTGGTGCTCCGGTTTGACTTTCCAACTGCTTTCCTATCAATCTCCCAACTTGGAGAGACAGCCCCTTTAAGCTCCTGGTTCGCACAGGTTGCCAATTTGGCAGAGGATGAAAGGGAAGAGGGAGAACCAATGAGAGAGTAGCTGTTAGGCATTTGGATGGGCACATGTCACTCTAATTTCCCGGCAGGAAGAAGAATGAACCAAAGTCTCAGCCACCCACCGGGAACCAGTAGAGGTCCTGAACCAAAAGTTTGGACTTGCGTTCAGCTCACAAAAAACGAGTTGAAAAATGGAGCTCAGGGGCACAGCAATTCACAAACTGGCAGAGTAATCAAGGCCAACTATCGTCCAAAAATCTGTTGAGGGAAGGCAACGAGGCGGACTTGAAAGCGAGGCAGAATAGCAGGAAACAGATTTCAAGAGGTACGTTGGAATCGCCTGTAAAGCACAGGAAGAGGGGCACAACTTCGACAATGATGCACTTGGCCAAAAAGGGCGTATGCGTTTTCTCCTGAATATATTCAGGAGAAAACGCATACGCCCTTTTTGGCCAAGCAAGCAAGCGGGCCATGCAAATCTGCACTACAAAGAAGTATCACTTCCCACCGGTCAAAAGGGACATCCACAAAATGTGTAAAAACCAGAAAGGCAAGACACGCCCTGGAGAACAGGGAGCCTTGTTATGCTGATGGGCGTGATGTAAGTTCCCAACTGCCTCACTGGAGGAGTGCATTGTGTTCCCTAAAACAAGTAAACAACAGAGCTACAGAGCCAAGGGCACGTCCAGTCTAGGGAATATACCTTGGGAAAACTGAAAATCCATAAGACAGAGCCACCCCCAAATTGAGGGCTGCACTGCTTACAGGAACCTCAACCTGGGTACACCTGAAATATCCCAGGAAATATAAAAATGGTTCCAAACATCGTGGAACTTACGTACGATGGAATATCCCTCAGCCATGAAATCAATGTCATAAGACCAGTAGCAGCAAAATGAGTGGATTCAGGTACGATGATTCTAAGTGAAAGAAGTCACACAGAAAAAGAAACTTATCATAATATATCACTTAGGAAGATCCTGTAAACACGGCTACATATGAACTGAGTTAGGAAAGAGAACAGAGTCTCACATTTAGAAAAAACTCTTATGCCTGCTTAAGGGGGAAGGAGAGGTGGGGTGATGCATCAAACCAGAGTTTGATATAAGCACAGGTACCGTTCCAAAAACCAACTATGGGATAGACAAGACCTACACCTTCCTCAGTGAAAGGGACTCAAAACCCCATATTTCCCGCAGAGGAATAGATCTGACTAGTAAGAACCTTAAAACCTATGTATTGATATGTCTCCGTAAGGGAATCAAGTGTGTCTAGACTGGCATAAACAGGGCAGCGAGAATCAGCTCAAACCCACTCTAAAAAGGAATTTCAAAAACAGAACAAAGAAACAGGGAAATTCTTTACAATTCCTTCAGGGTCTCTGATGCAACCTGGAATGACCCTATCTACAATGACAGCTGGATGTGGCATAAGGCTGGACACTTGGGACTGAGAGGATTGGTGAGATTGGGTGAGCAAATGCACACCCTTTAAAGCAATAATTCATGGCACCCATTCCATGGGTCCCAGCTCTCCAGGTTGAAGGGAATATTACTACAGCTATAACGTGTACGGGAAACCTAGAGAATGGACACACTGTGAATACGACAGGTTTCTAAAACTCAACGAAGAGCCCCTCTCCTGGTGCTCCGGTTTGACTTTCCAACTGCTTTCCTATCAATCTCCCAACTTGGAGAGACAGCCCCTTTAAGCTCCTGGTTCGCACAGGTTGCCAATT
Organism: Mesoplodon mirus; assembly: GCF_964341445.2. Classification (NCBI taxonomy): domain Eukaryota; kingdom Metazoa; phylum Chordata; class Mammalia; order Artiodactyla; family Ziphiidae; genus Mesoplodon; species Mesoplodon mirus. The sequence goes on from NW_028295784.1 coordinate 2,596,911, forward strand.
TGGCAGAGGATGAAAGGGAAGAGGGAGAACCAATGAGAGAGTAGCTGTTAGGCATTTGGATGGGCACATGTCACTCTAAGTTCCCGGCAGGAAGAAGAATGAACCAAAGTCTCAGCCACCCACCGGGAACCAGTATAGGTCCTGAACCAAAAGTTTGGACTTGCGTTCAGCTCACAAAAAACGAGTTGAAAAATGGAGCTCAGGGGCACAGCAATTCACAAACTGGCAGAGTAATCAAGGCCAACTATCGTCCAAAAATCTGTTGAGGGAAGGCAACGAGGCGGACTTGAAAGCGAGGCAGAATAGCAGGAAACAGATTTCAAGAGGTACGTTGGAATCGCCTGTAAAGCACAGGAAGAGGGGCACAACTTCGACAATGATGCACTTGGCCAAAAAGGGCGTATGCGTTTTCTCCTGAATATATTCAGGAGAAAACGCATACGCCCTATTTGGCCAAGCAAGCAAGCGGGCCATGCAAATCTGCACTACAAAGAAGTATCACTTCCCACCGGTCAAAAGGGACATCCACAAAATGTGTAAAAACCAGAAAGGCAAGACAGGCCCTGGAGAACAGGGAGCCTTGTTATGCTGATGGGCGGGATGTAAGTTGCCAACTGCCTCACTGGAGGAGTGCATTGTGTTCCCTAAAACAAGTAAACAACAGAGCTACAGAGCCAAGGGCACGTCCAGTCTAGGGAATATACCTTGGGAAAACTGAAAATCCATAAGACAGAGCCACCCCCAAATTGAGGGCTGCACTGCTTACAGGAACCTCAACCTGGGTACACCTGAAATATCCCAGGAAATATAAAAATGGTTCCAAACATCGTGGAACTTACGTACGATGGAATATCCCTCAGCCATGAAATCAATGTCATAAGACCAGTAGCAGCAAAATGAGTGGATTCAGGTACGATGATTCTAAGTGAAAGAAGTCACACAGAAAAAGAAACTTATCATAAGATATCACTTAGGAAGGTCCTGTAAACATGGCTACACATGAACTGAGTTAGGCAAGAGAACAGAGTCTCACATTTAGAAAACACTCTTATGCCTGCTTAAGGGGGAAGGAGAGGTGGGGTGATGCATCAAACCAGAGTTTGATATAAGCACAGGTACCGTTCCAAAAACCAACTATGGGATAGACAAGACCTACACCTTCCTCAGTGAAAGGGACTCAAAACCCCATATTTCCTGCAGAGGAATAGATCTGACTAGTAAGAACCTTAAAACCTAGGTATTGATATGTCTCCGTAAGGGAATCAAGTGTGTCTAGACTGGCATAAACAGGGCAGCGAGAATCAGCTCAAACCCACTCTAAAAAGGAATTTCAAAAACAGAACAAAGAAACAGGGAAATTCTTTACAATTCCTTCAGGGTCTCTGATGCAACCTGGAATGACGCTATCTACAATGACAACTGGATGTGGCATGAGGCTGGGCACTTGGGACTGAGAGGATTGGTGAGATTGGGTGAGCAAATGCAGACCCTTTAAAGCAATAATGCATGGCACCCATTCCATGGGTCCCAGCTCTCCAGGTTGAAGGGAATATTACTACAGGTATAACGTGTACGGGAAACCTAGAGAATGGACACACTGTGAATACGACAGGTTTCTAAAACTCAACGAAGAACCCCTCTCCTGGTGCTCCGGTTTGACTTTCCAACTGCTTTCCTATCAATCTCCGAACTTGGAGAGACAGCCCCTTTAAGCTCCTAGTTCGCACAGGTTGCCAATTTGGCAGAGGATGAAAGGGAAGAGGGAGAACCAATGAGAGAGTAGCTGTTAGGCATTTGGATGGGCACATGTCACTCTAATTTCCCGGCAGGAAGAAGAATGAACCAAAGTCTCAGACATCCACTGGGAACCAGTATAGGTCCTGAACCAAAAGTTTGGACTTGCGTTCAGCTCACAAAAAACAAGTTGAAAAATGGAGCTCAGGGGCACAGCAATTCACAAACTGGCAGAGTAATCAAGGCCAACTATCGTCCAAAAATCTGTTGAGGGAAGGCAACGAGGCGGACTTGAAAGCGAGGCACAATAGCAGGAAACAGATTTCAAGAGGTACGTTGGAATCGCCTGTAAAGCACAGGAAGAGGGGCACAACTTCGACAATGATGCACTTGGCCAAAAAGGGCGTAGGCGTTTTCTCCTGAATATATTCAGGAGAAAACGCATACGCCCTTTTTGGCCAAGCAAGCAAGCGGGCAATGCAAATCTGCACTACAAAGAAGTATCACTTCCCACCGGTCAAAAGGGACATCCACAAAATGTGTAAAAACCAGAAAGGCAAGACAGGCCCTGGAGAACAGGGAGCCTTGTTATGCTGATGGGCGGGATGTAAGTTGCCAACTGCCTCACTGGAGGAGTGCATTGTGTTCCCTAAAACAAGTAAACAACAGAGCTACAGAGCCAAGGGCACGTCCAGTCTAGGGAATATACCTTGGGAAAACTGAAAATCCATAAGACAGAGCCACCCCCAAATTGAGGGCTGCACTGCTTACAGGAACCTCAACCTGGGTACACCTGAAATATCCCAGGAAATATAAAAATGGTTCCAAACATCGTGGAACTTAGGTACGATGGAATATCCCTCAGCCATGAAATCAATGTCATAAGACCAGTAGCAGCAAAATGAGTGGATTCAGGTACGATGATTCTAAGTGAAAGAAGTCACACAGAAAAAGAAACTTATCATAAGATATCACTTAGGAAGATCCTGTAAACATGGCTACACATGAACTGAGTTAGGCAAGAGAACAGAGTCTCACATTTAGAAAACACTCTTATGCCTGCTTAAGGGGGAAGGAGAGGTGGGGTGATGCATCAAACCAGAGTTTGATATAAGCACAGGTACTGTTCCAAAAACCAACTATGGAATAGACAAGACCTACACCTTCCTCAGTGAAAGGGACTCAAAACCCCATATTTCCCGCAGAGGAATAGATCTGCCTAGTAAGAATCTTAAAACCTATGTATTGATATGTCTCCGTAAGGGAATCAAGTGTGTCTAGACTGGCATAAACAGGGCAGCGAGAATCAGCTCAAACCCACTCTAAAAAGGAATTTCAAAACAGAACAAAGAAACAGGGAAATTCTTTACAATTCCTTCAGGGTCTCTGATGCAACCTGGAATGACCCTATCTACAATGACAGCTGGATGTGGCATAAGGCTGGACACTTGGGACTGAGAGGATTGGTGAGATTGGGTGAGCAAATGCAGACCCTTTAAAGCAATAATGCATGGCACCCATTCCATGGGTCCCAGCTCTCCAGGTTGAAGGGAATATTACTACAGGTATAACGTGTACGGGAAACCTAGAAAATGGACACACTGTGAATACGACAGGTTTCTAAAACTCAACGAAGAACCCCTCTCCTGGTGCTCCGGTTTGACTTTCCAACTGCTTTCCTATCAATCTCCGAACTTGGAGAGACAGCCCCTTTAAGCTCCTAGTTCGCACAGGTTGCCAATTTGGCAGAGGATGAAAGGGAAGAGGGAGAACCAATGAGAGAGTAGCTGTTAGGCATTTGGATGGGCACATGTCACTCTAATTTCCCGGCAGGAAGAAGAATGAACCAAAGTCTCAGACATCCACTGGGAACAAGTATAGGTCCTGAACCAAAAGTTTGGACTTGCGTTCAGCTCACAAAAAACGAGTTGAAAAATGGAGCTCAGGGGCACAGCAATTCACAAACTGGCAGAGTAATCAAGGCCAACTATCGTCCAAAAATCTGTTGAGGGAAGGCAACGAGGCGGAATTGAAAGCGAGGCAGAATAGCAGGAAACAGATTTCAAGAGGTACGTTGGAATCGCCTGTAAAGCACAGGAAGAGGGGCACAACTTCGACAATGATGCACTTGGCCAAAAAGGGCGTATGCGTTTTCTCCTGAATATATTCAGGAGAAAACGCATACGCCCTTTTTGGCCAAGCAAGCAAGCGGGCAATGCAAATCTGCACTACAAAGAAGTATCACTTCCCACCAGTCAAAAGGGACATCCACAAAATGTGTAAAAACCAGAAAGGCAAGGCAGGCCCTGGAGAACAGGGAGCCTTGTTATGCTGATGGGCGGGATGTAAGTTGCCAACTGCCTCACTGGAGGAGTGCATTGTGTTCCCTAAAACAAGTAAACAACAGAGCTACAGAGCCAAGGGCACGTCCAGTCTAGGGAATATACCTTGGGAAAACTGAAAATCCATAAGACAGAGCCACCCCCAAATTGAGGGCTGCACTGCTTACAGGAACCTCAACCTGGGTACACCTGAAATATCCCAGGAAATATAAAAATGGTTCCAAACATCGTGGAACTTAGGTACGATGGAATATCCCTCAGCCATGAAATCAATGTCATAAGACCAGTAGCAGCAAAATGAGTGGATTCAGGTACGATGATTCTAAGTGAAAGAAGTCACACAGAAAAAGAAACTTATCATAAGATATCACTTAGGAAGATCCTGTAAACATGGCTACACATGAACTGAGTTAGGCAAGATAACAGAGTCTCACATTTAGAAAACACTCTTATGCCTGCTTAAGGGGGAAGGAGAGGTGGGGTGATGCATCAAACCAGAGTTTGATATAAGCACAGGTACCGTTCCAAAAACCAACTATGGAATAGACAAGACCTACACCTTCCTCAGTGAAAGGGACTCAAAACACCATATTTCCCGCAGAGGAATAGATCTGACTAGTAAGAATCTTAAAACCTATGTATTGATATGTCTCCGTAAGGGAATCAAGTGTGTCTAGACTGGCATATACAGGGCAGCGAGAATCAGCTCAAACCCACTCTAAAAAGGAATTTCAAAAACAGAACAAAGAAACAGGGAAATTCTTTACAATTCCTTCAGGGTCTCTGATGCAACCTGGAATGACCCTATCTACAATGACAGCTGGATGTGGCATAAGGCTGGACACTTGGGACTGAGAGGATTGGTGAGATTGGGTGAGCAAATGCACACCCTTTAAAGCAATAATGCATGACACCCATTCCATGGGTCCCAGCTCTCCATGTTGAAGGGAATATTACTACAGGTATAACGTGTACGGGAAACCTAGAGAATGGACACACTGTGAATACGACAGGTTTCTAAAACTCAACGAAGAACCCCTCTCCTGGTGCTCCGGTTTGACTTTCCAACTGCTTTCCTATCAATCTCCCAACTTGGAGAGACAGCCCCTTTAAGCTCCTGGTTCGCACAGGTTGCCAATTTGGCAGAGGATGAAAGGGAAGAGGGAGAACCAATGAGAGAGTAGCTGTTAGGCATTTGGATGGGCACATGTCACTCTAATTTCCCGGCAGGAAGAAGAATGAACCAAAGTCTCAGCCACCCACCGGGAACCAGTATAGGTCCTGAACCAAAAGTTTGGACTTGCGTTCAGCTCACAAAAAACGAGTTGAAAAATGGAGCTCAGGGGCACAGCAATTCACAAACTGGCAGAGTAATCAAGGCCAACTATCGTCCAAAAATCTGTTGAGGGAAGGCAACGAGGCGGACTTGAAAGCGAGGCAGAATAGCAGGAAACAGATTTCAAGAGGTACGTTGGAATCGCCTGTAAAGCACAGGAAGAGGGGCACAACTTCGACAATGATGCACTTGGCCAAAAAGGGCGTATGCGTTTTCTCCTGAATATATTCAGGAGAAAACGCATACGCCCTTTTTGGCCAAGCAAGCAAGCGGGCCATGCAAATCTGCACTACAAAGAAGTATCACTTCCCACCGGTCAAAAGGGACATCCACAAAATGTGTAAAAACCAGAAAGGCAAGACACGCCCTGGAGAACAGGGAGCCTTGTTATGCTGATGGGCGTGATGTAAGTTCCCAACTGCCTCACTGGAGGAGTGCATTGTGTTCCCTAAAACAAGTAAACAACAGAGCTACAGAGCCAAGGGCACGTCCAGTCTAGGTAATATACCTTGGGAAAACTGAAAATCCATAAGACAGAGCCACCCCCAAATTGAGGGCTGCACTGCTTACAGGAACCTCAACCTGGGTACACCTGAAATATCCCAGGAAATATAAAAATGGTTCCAAACATCGTGGAACTTACGTACGATGGAATATCCCTCAGCCATGAAATCAATGTCATAAGACCAGTAGCAGCAAAATGAGTGGATTCAGGTACGATGATTCTAAGTGAAAGAAGTCACACAGAAAAAGAAACTTATCATAATATATCACTTAGGAAGATCCTGTAAACACGGCTACACATGAACTGAGTTAGGAAAGAGAACAGAGTCTCACATTTAGAAAACACTCTTATGCCTGCTTAAGGGGGAAGGAGAGGTGGGGTGATGCATCAAACCAGAGTTTGATATAAGCACAGGTACCGTTCCAAAAACCAACTATGGGATAGACAAGACCTACACCTTCCTCAGTGAAAGGGACTCAAAACCCCATATTTCCCGCAGAGGAATAGATCTGACTAGTAAGAACCTTAAAACCTATGTATTGATATGTCTCCGTAAGGGAATCAAGTGTGTCTAGACTGGCATAAACAGGGCAGCGAGAATCAGCTCAAACCCACTCTAAAAAGGAATTTCAAAAACAGAACAAAGAAACAGGGAAATTCTTTACAATTCCTTCAGGGTCTCTGATGCAACCTGGAATGACCCTATCTACAATGACAGCTGGATGTGGCATAAGGCTGGACACTTGGGACTGAGAGGATTGGTGAGATTGGGTGAGCAAATGCACACCCTTTAAAGCAATAATTCATGGCACCCATTCCATGGGTCCCAGCTCTCCAGGTTGAAGGGAATATTACTACAGCTATAACGTGTACGGGAAACCTAGAGAATGGACACACTGTGAATACGACAGGTTTCTAAAACTCAACGAAGAGCCCCTCTCCTGGTGCTCCGGTTTGACTTTCCAACTGCTTTCCTATCAATCTCCCAACTTGGAGAGACAGCCCCTTTAAGCTCCTGGTTCGCACAGGTTGCCAATTTGGCAGAGGATGAAAGGGAAGAGGGAGAACCAATGAGAGAGTAGCTGTTAGGCATTTGGATGGGCACATGTCACTCTAAGTTCCCGGCAGGAAGAAGAATGAACCAAAGTCTCAGCCACCCACCGGGAACCAGTATAGGTCCTGAACCAAAAGTTTGGACTTGCGTTCAGCTCACAAAAAACGAGTTGAAAAATGGAGCTCAGGGGCACAGCAATTCACAAACTGGCAGAGTAATCAAGGCCAACTATCGTCCAAAAATCTGTTGAGGGAAGGCAACGAGGCGGACTTGAAAGCGAGGCAGAATAGCAGGAAACAGATTTCAAGAGGTACGTTGGAATCGCCTGTAAAGCACAGGAAGAGGGGCACAACTTCGACAATGATGCACTTGGCCAAAAAGGGCGTAGGCGTTTTCTCCTGAATATATTCAGGAGAAAACGCATACGCCCTTTTTGGCCAAGCAAGCAAGCGGGCCATGCAAATCTGCACTACAAAGAAGTATCACTTCCCACCGGTCAAAAGGGACATCCACAAAATGTGTAAAAACCAGAAAGGCAAGACAGGCCCTGGAGAACAGGGAGCCTTGTTATGCTGATGGGCGGGATGTAAGTTGCCAACTGCCTCACTGGAGGAGTGCATTGTGTTCCCTAAAACAAGTAAACAACAGAGCTACAGAGCCAAGGGCACGTCCAGTCTAGGGAATATACCTTGGGAAAACTGAAAATCCATAAGACAGAGCCACCCCCAAATTGAGGGCTGCACTGCTTACAGGAACCTCAACCTGGGTACACCTGAAATATCCCAGGAAATATAAAAATGGTTCCAAACATCGTGGAACTTACGTACGATGGAATATCCCTCAGCCATGAAATCAATGTCATAAGACCAGTAGCAGCAAAATGAGTGGATTCAGGTACGATGATTCTAAGTGAAAGAAGTCACACAGAAAAAGAAACTTATCATAAGATATCACTTAGGAAGGTCCTGTAAACATGGCTACACATGAACTGAGTTAGGCAAGAGAACAGAGTCTCACATTTAGAAAACACTCTTATGCCTGCTTAAGGGGGAAGGAGAGGTGGGGTGATGCATCAAACCAGAGTTTGATATAAGCACAGGTACCGTTCCAAAAACCAACTATGGGATAGACAAGACCTACACCTTCCTCAGTGAAAGGGACTCAAAACCCCATATTTCCCGCAGAGGAATAGATCTGACTAGTAAGAACCTTAAAACCTAGGTATTGATATGTCTCCGTAAGGGAATCAAGTGTGTCTAGACTGGCATAAACAGGGCAGCGAGAATCAGCTCAAACCCACTCTAAAAAGGAATTTCAAAAACAGAACAAAGAAACAGGGAAATTCTTTACAATTCCTTCAGGGTCTCTGATGCAACCTGGAATGACGCTATCTACAATGACAACTGGATGTGGCATGAGGCTGGGCACTTGGGACTGAGAGGATTGGTGAGATTGGGTGAGCAAATGCAGACCCTTTAAAGCAATAATGCATGGCACCCATTCCATGGGTCCCAGCTCTCCAGGTTGAAGGGAATATTACTACAGGTATAACGTGTACGGGAAACCTAGAGAATGGACACACTGTGAATACGACAGGTTTCTAAAACTCAACGAAGAACCCCTCTCCTGGTGCTCCGGTTTGACTTTCCAACTGCTTTCCTATCAATCTCCGAACTTGGAGAGACAGCCCCTTTAAGCTCCTAGTTCGCACAGGTTGCCAATTTGGCAGAGGATGAAAGGGAAGAGGGAGAACCAATGAGAGAGTAGCTGTTAGGCATTTGGATGGGCACATGTCACTCTAATTTCCCGGCAGGAAGAAGAATGAACCAAAGTCTCAGACATCCACTGGGAACCAGTATAGGTCCTGAACCAAAAGTTTGGACTTGCGTTCAGCTCACAAAAAACAAGTTGAAAAATGGAGCTCAGGGGCACAGCAATTCACAAACTGGCAGAGTAATCAAGGCCAACTATCGTCCAAAAATCTGTTGAGGGAAGGCAACGAGGCGGACTTGAAAGCGAGGCACAATAGCAGGAAACAGATTTCAAGAGGTACGTTGGAATTGCCTGTAAAGCACAGGAAGAGGGGCACAACTTCGACAATGATGCACTTGGCCAAAAAGGGCGTAGGCGTTTTCTCCTGAATATATTCAGGAGAAAACGCATACGCCCTTTTTGGCCAAGCAAGCAAGCGGGCAATGCAAATCTGCACTACAAAGAAGTATCACTTCCCACCGGTCAAAAGGGACATCCACAAAATGTGTAAAAACCAGAAAGGCAAGACAGGCCCTGGAGAACAGGGAGCCTTGTTATGCTGATGGGCGGGATGTAAGTTGCCAACTGCCTCACTGGAGGAGTGCATTGTGTTCCCTAAAACAAGTAAACAACAGAGCTACAGAGCCAAGGGCACGTCCAGTCTAGGGAATATACCTTGGGAAAACTGAAAATCCATAAGACAGAGCCACCCCCAAATTGAGGGCTGCACTGCTTACAGGAACCTCAACCTGGGTACACCTGAAATATCCCAGGAAATATAAAAATGGTTCCAAACATCGTGGAACTTAGGTACGATGGAATATCCCTCAGCCATGAAATCAATGTCATAAGACCAGTAGCAGCAAAATGAGTGGATTCAGGTACGATGATTCTAAGTGAAAGAAGTCACACAGAAAAAGAAACTTATCATAAGATATCACTTAGGAAGATCCTGTAAACATGGCTACACATGAACTGAGTTAGGCAAGAGAACAGAGTCTCACATTTAGAAAACACTCTTATGCCTGCTTAAGGGGGAAGGAGAGGTGGGGTGATGCATCAAACCAGAGTTTGATATAAGCACAGGTACCGTTCCAAAAACCAACTATGGAATAGACAAGACCTACACCTTCCTCAGTGAAAGGGACTCAAAACACCATATTTCCCGCAGAGGAATAGATCTGACTAGTAAGAATCTTAAAACCTATGTATTGATATGTCTCCGTAAGGGAATCAAGTGTGTCTAGACTGGCATATACAGGGCAGCGAGAATCAGCTCAAACCCACTCTAAAAAGGAATTTCAAAACCAGAACAAAGAAACAGGGAAATTCTTTACAATTCCTTCAGGGTCTCTGATGCAACCTGGAATGACCCTATCTACAATGACAGCTGGATGTGGCATAAGGCTGGACACTTGGGACTGAGAGGATTGGTGAGATTGGGTGAGCAAATGCACACCCTTTAAAGCAATAATGCATGACACCCATTCCATGGGTCCCAGCTCTCCATGTTGAAGGGAATATTACTACAGGTATAACGTGTACGGGAAACCTAGAGAATGGACACACTGTGAATACGACAGGTTTCTAAAACTCAACGAAGAACCCCTCTCCTGGTGCTCCGGTTTGACTTTCCAACTGCTTTCCTATCAATCTCCCAACTTGGAGAGACAGCCCCTTTAAGCTCCTGGTTCGCACAGGTTGCCAATTTGGCAGAGGATGAAAGGGAAGAGGGAGAACCAATGAGAGAGTAGCTGTTAGGCATTTGGATGGGCACATGTCACTCTAATTTCCCGGCAGGAAGAAGAATGAACCAAAGTCTCAGCCACCCACCGGGAACCAGTATAGGTCCTGAACCAAAAGTTTGGACTTGCGTTCAGCTCACAAAAAACGAGTTGAAAAATGGAGCTCAGGGGCACAGCAATTCACAAACTGGCAGAGTAATCAAGGCCAACTATCGTCCAAAAATCTGTTGAGGGAAGGCAACGAGGCGGACTTGAAAGCGAGGCAGAATAGCAGGAAACAGATTTCAAGAGGTACGTTGGAATCGCCTGTAAAGCACAGGAAGAGGGGCACAACTTCGACAATGATGCACTTGGCCAAAAAGGGCGTATGCGTTTTCTCCTGAATATATTCAGGAGAAAACGCATACGCCCTTTTTGGCCAAGCAAGCAAGCGGGCCATGCAAATCTGCACTACAAAGAAGTATCACTTCCCACCGGTCAAAAGGGACATCCTCAAAATGTGTAAAAACCAGAAAGGCAAGACACGCCCTGGAGAACAGGGAGCCTTGTTATGCTGATGGGCGTGATGTAAGTTCCCAACTGCCTCACTGGAGGAGTGCATTGTGTTCCCTAAAACAAGTAAACAACAGAGCTACAGAGCCAAGGGCACGTCCAGTCTAGGTAATATACCTTGGGAAAACTGAAAATCCATAAGACAGAGCCACCCCCAAATTGAGGGCTGCACTGCTTACAGGAACCTCAACCTGGGTACACCTGAAATATCCCAGGAAATATAAAAATGGTTCCAAACATCGTGGAACTTACGTACGATGGAATATCCCTCAGCCATGAAATCAATGTCATAAGACCAGTAGCAGCAAAATGAGTGGATTCAGGTACGATGATTCTAAGTGAAAGAAGTCACACAGAAAAAGAAACTTATCATAATATATCACTTAGGAAGATCCTGTAAACACGGCTACACATGAACTGAGTTAGGAAAGAGAACAGAGTCTCACATTTAGAAAACACTCTTATGCCTGCTTAAGGGGGAAGGAGAGGTGGGGTGATGCATCAAACCAGAGTTTGATATAAGCACAGGTACCGTTCCAAAAACCAACTATGGGATAGACAAGACCTACACCTTCCTCAGTGAAAGGGACTCAAAACCCCATATTTCCCGCAGAGGAATAGATCTGACTAGTAAGAATCTTAAAACCTATGTATTGATATGTCTCCGTAAGGGAATCAAGTGTGTCTAGACTGGCATAAACAGGGCAGCGAGAATCAGCTCAAACCCACTCTAAAAAGGAATTTCAAAAACAGAACAAAGAAACAGGGAAATTCTTTACAATTCCTTCAGGGTCTCTGATGCAACCTGGAATGACCCTATCTACAATGACAGCTGGATGTGGCATAAGGCTGGACACTTGGGACTGAGAGGATTGGTGAGATTGGGTGAGCAAATGCACACCCTTTAAAGCAATAATTCATGGCACCCATTCCATGGGTCCCAGCTCTCCAGGTTGAAGGGAATATTACTACAGCTATAACGTGTACGGGAAACCTAGAGAATGGACACACTGTGAATACGACAGGTTTCTAAAACTCAACGAAGAGCCCCTCTCCTGGTGCTCCGGTTTGACTTTCCAACTGCTTTCCTATCAATCTCCCAACTTGGAGAGACAGCCCCTTTAAGCTCCTGGTTCGCACAGGTTGCCAATTTGGCAGAGGATGAAAGGGAAGAGGGAGAACCAATGAGAGAGTAGCTGTTAGGCATTTGGATGGGCACATGTCACTCTAAGTTCCCGGCAGGAAGAAGAATGAACCAAAGTCTCAGCCACCCACCGGGAACCAGTATAGGTCCTGAACCAAAAGTTTGGACTTGCGTTCAGCTCACAAAAAACGAGTTGAAAAATGGAGCTCAGGGGCACAGCAATTCACAAACTGGCAGAGTAATCAAGGCCAACTATCGTCCAAAAATCTGTTGAGGGAAGGCAACGAGGCGGACTTGAAAGCGAGGCAGAATAGCAGGAAACAGATTTCAAGAGGTACGTTGGAATCGCCTGTAAAGCACAGGAAGAGGGGCACAACTTCGACAATGATGCACTTGGCCAAAAAGGGCGTAGGCGTTTTCTCCTGAATATATTCAGGAGAAAACGCATACGCCCTTTTTGGCCAAGCAAGCAAGCGGGCCATGCAAATCTGCACTACAAAGAAGTATCACTTCCCACCGGTCAAAAGGGACATCCACAAAATGTGTAAAAACCAGAAAGGCAAGACAGGCCCTGGAGAACAGGGAGCCTTGTTATGCTGATGGGCGGGATGTAAGTTGCCAACTGCCTCACTGGAGGAGTGCATTGTGTTCCCTAAAACAAGTAAACAACAGAGCTACAGAGCCAAGGGCACGTCCAGTCTAGGGAATATACCTTGGGAAAACTGAAAATCCATAAGACAGAGCCACCCCCAAATTGAGGGCTGCACTGCTTACAGGAACCTCAACCTGGGTACACCTGAAATATCCCAGGAAATATAAAAATGGTTCCAAACATCGTGGAACTTACGTACGATGGAATATCCCTCAGCCATGAAATCAATGTCATAAGACCAGTAGCAGCAAAATGAGTGGATTCAGGTACGATGATTCTAAGTGAAAGAAGTCACACAGAAAAAGAAACTTATCATAATATATCACTTAGGAAGATCCTGTAAACACGGCTACACATGAACTGAGTTAGGAAAGAGAACAGAGTCTCACATTTAGAAAACACTCTTATGCCTGCTTAAGGGGGAAGGAGAGGTGGGGTGATGCATCAAACCAGAGTTTGATATAAGCACAGGTACCGTTCCAAAAACCAACTATGGGATAGACAAGACCTACACCTTCCTCAGTGAAAGGGACTCAAAACCCCATATTTCCCGCAGAGGAATAGATCTGACTAGTAAGAATCTTAAAACCTATGTATTGATATGTCTCCGTAAGGGAATCAAGTGTGTCTAGACTGGCATAAACAGGGCAGCGAGAATCAGCTCAAACCCACTCTAAAAAGGAATTTCAAAAACAGAACAAAGAAACAGGGAAATTCTTTACAATTCCTTCAGGGTCTCTGATGCAACCTGGAATGACCCTATCTACAATGACAGCTGGATGTGGCATAAGGCTGGACACTTGGGACTGAGAGGATTGGTGAGATTGGGTGAGCAAATGCACACCCTTTAAAGCAATAATTCATGGCACCCATTCCATGGGTCCCAGCTCTCCAGGTTGAAGGGAATATTACTACAGCTATAACGTGTACGGGAAACCTAGAGAATGGACACACTGTGAATACGACAGGTTTCTAAAACTCAACGAAGAGCCCCTCTCCTGGTGCTCCGGTTTGACTTTCCAACTGCTTTCCTATCAATCTCCCAACTTGGAGAGACAGCCCCTTTAAGCTCCTGGTTCGCACAGGTTGCCAATTTGGCAGAGGATGAAAGGGAAGAGGGAGAACCAATGAGAGAGTAGCTGTTAGGCATTTGGATGGGCACATGTCACTCTAAGTTCCCGGCAGGAAGAAGAATGAACCAAAGTCTCAGCCACCCACCGGGAACCAGTATAGGTCCTGAACCAAAAGTTTGGACTTGCGTTCAGCTCACAAAAAACGAGTTGAAAAATGGAGCTCAGGGGCACAGCAATTCACAAACTGGCAGAGTAATCAAGGCCAACTATCGTCCAAAAATCTGTTGAGGGAAGGCAACGAGGCGGACTTGAAAGCGAGGCAGAATAGCAGGAAACAGATTTCAAGAGGTACGTTGGAATCGCCTGTAAAGCACAGGAAGAGGGGCACAACTTCGACAATGATGCACTTGGCCAAAAAGGGCGTAGGCGTTTTCTCCTGAATATATTCAGGAGAAAACGCATACGCCCTTTTTGGCCAAGCAAGCAAGCGGGCCATGCAAATCTGCACTACAAAGAAGTATCACTTCCCACCGGTCAAAAGGGACATCCACAAAATGTGTAAAAACCAGAAAGGCAAGACAGGCCCTGGAGAACAGGGAGCCTTGTTATGCTGATGGGCGGGATGTAAGTTGCCAACTGCCTCACTGGAGGAGTGCATTGTGTTCCCTAAAACAAGTAAACAACAGAGCTACAGAGCCAAGGGCACGTCCAGTCTAGGGAATATACCTTGGGAAAACTGAAAATCCATAAGACAGAGCCACCCCCAAATTGAGGGCTGCACTGCTTACAGGAACCTCAACCTGGGTACACCTGAAATATCCCAGGAAATATAAAAATGGTTCCAAACATCGTGGAACTTACGTACGATGGAATATCCCTCAGCCATGAAATCAATGTCATAAGACCAGTAGCAGCAAAATGAGTGGATTCAGGTACGATGATTCTAAGTGAAAGAAGTCACACAGAAAAAGAAACTTATCATAAGATATCACTTAGGAAGGTCCTGTAAACATGGCTACACATGAACTGAGTTAGGCAAGAGAACAGAGTCTCACATTTAGAAAACACTCTTATGCCTGCTTAAGGGGGAAGGAGAGGTGGGGTGATGCATCAAACCAGAGTTTGATATAAGCACAGGTACCGTTCCAAAAACCAACTATGGGATAGACAAGACCTACACCTTCCTCAGTGAAAGGGACTCAAAACCCCATATTTCCCGCAGAGGAATAGATCTGACTAGTAAGAACCTTAAAACCTAGGTATTGATATGTCTCCGTAAGGGAATCAAGTGTGTCTAGACTGGCATAAACAGGGCAGCGAGAATCAGCTCAAACCCACTCTAAAAAGGAATTTCAAAAACAGAACAAAGAAACAGGGAAATTCTTTACAATTCCTTCAGGGTCTCTGATGCAACCTGGAATGACGCTATCTACAATGACAACTGGATGTGGCATGAGGCTGGGCACTTGGGACTGAGAGGATTGGTGAGATTGGGTGAGCAAATGCAGACCCTTTAAAGCAATAATGCATGGCACCCATTCCATGGGTCCCAGCTCTCCAGGTTGAAGGGAATATTACTACAGGTATAACGTGTACGGGAAACCTAGAGAATGGACACACTGTGAATACGACAGGTTTCTAAAACTCAACGAAGAACCCCTCTCCTGGTGCTCCGGTTTGACTTTCCAACTGCTTTCCTATCAATCTCCGAACTTGGAGAGACAGCCCCTTTAAGCTCCTAGTTCGCACAGGTTGCCAATTTGGCAGAGGATGAAAGGGAAGAGGGAGAACCAATGAGAGAGTAGCTGTTAGGCATTTGGATGGGCACATGTCACTCTAATTTCCCGGCAGGAAGAAGAATGAACCAAAGTCTCAGACATCCACTGGGAACCAGTATAGGTCCTGAACCAAAAGTTTGGACTTGCGTTCAGCTCACAAAAAACAAGTTGAAAAATGGAGCTCAGGGGCACAGCAATTCACAAACTGGCAGAGTAATCAAGGCCAACTATCGTCCAAAAATCTGTTGAGGGAAGGCAACGAGGCGGACTTGAAAGCGAGGCACAATAGCAGGAAACAGATTTCAAGAGGTACGTTGGAATCGCCTGTAAAGCACAGGAAGAGGGGCACAACTTCGACAATGATGCACTTGGCCAAAAAGGGCGTAGGCGTTTTCTCCTGAATATATTCAGGAGAAAACGCATACGCCCTTTTTGGCCAAGCAAGCAAGCGGGCAATGCAAATCTGCACTACAAAGAAGTATCACTTCCCACCGGTCAAAAGGGACATCCACAAAATGTGTAAAAACCAGAAAGGCAAGACAGGCCCTGGAGAACAGGGAGCCTTGTTATGCTGATGGGCGGGATGTAAGTTGCCAACTGCCTCACTGGAGGAGTGCATTGTGTTCCCTAAAACAAGTAAACAACAGAGCTACAGAGCCAAGGGCACGTCCAGTCTAGGGAATATACCTTGGGAAAACTGAAAATCCATAAGACAGAGCCACCCCCAAATTGAGGGCTGCACTGCTTACAGGAACCTCAACCTGGGTACACCTGAAATATCCCAGGAAATATAAAAATGGTTCCAAACATCGTGGAACTTAGGTACGATGGAATATCCCTCAGCCATGAAATCAATGTCATAAGACCAGTAGCAGCAAAATGAGTGGATTCAGGTACGATGATTCTAAGTGAAAGAAGTCACACAGAAAAAGAAACTTATCATAAGATATCACTTAGGAAGATCCTGTAAACATGGCTACACATGAACTGAGTTAGGCAAGAGAACAGAGTCTCACATTTAGAAAACACTCTTATGCCTGCTTAAGGGGGAAGGAGAGGTGGGGTGATGCATCAAACCAGAGTTTGATATAAGCACAGGTACCGTTCCAAAAACCAACTATGGAATAGACAAGACCTACACCTTCCTCAGTGAAAGGGACTCAAAACACCATATTTCCCGCAGAGGAATAGATCTGACTAGTAAGAATCTTAAAACCTATGTATTGATATGTCTCCGTAAGGGAATCAAGTGTGTCTAGACTGGCATATACAGGGCAGCGAGAATCAGCTCAAACCCACTCTAAAAAGGAATTTCAAAACCAGAACAAAGAAACAGGGAAATTCTTTACAATTCCTTCAGGGTCTCTGATGCAACCTGGAATGACCCTATCTACAATGACAGCTGGATGTGGCATAAGGCTGGACACTTGGGACTGAGAGGATTGGTGAGATTGGGTGAGCAAATGCACACCCTTTAAAGCAATAATGCATGACACCCATTCCATGGGTCCCAGCTCTCCATGTTGAAGGGAATATTACTACAGGTATAACGTGTACGGGAAACCTAGAGAATGGACACACTGTGAATACGACAGGTTTCTAAAACTCAACGAAGAACCCCTCTCCTGGTGCTCCGGTTTGACTTTCCAACTGCTTTCCTATCAATCTCCCAACTTGGAGAGACAGCCCCTTTAAGCTCCTGGTTCGCACAGGTTGCCAATTTGGCAGAGGATGAAAGGGAAGAGGGAGAACCAATGAGAGAGTAGCTGTTAGGCATTTGGATGGGCACATGTCACTCTAATTTCCCGGCAGGAAGAAGAATGAACCAAAGTCTCAGCCACCCACCGGGAACCAGTATAGGTCCTGAACCAAAAGTTTGGACTTGCGTTCAGCTCACAAAAAACGAGTTGAAAAATGGAGCTCAGGGGCACAGCAATTCACAAACTGGCAGAGTAATCAAGGCCAACTATCGTCCAAAAATCTGTTGAGGGAAGGCAACGAGGCGGACTTGAAAGCGAGGCAGAATAGCAGGAAACAGATTTCAAGAGGTACGTTGGAATCGCCTGTAAAGCACAGGAAGAGGGGCACAACTTCGACAATGATGCACTTGGCCAAAAAGGGCGTATGCGTTTTCTCCTGAATATATTCAGGAGAAAACGCATACGCCCTTTTTGGCCAAGCAAGCAAGCGGGCCATGCAAATCTGCACTACAAAGAAGTATCACTTCCCACCGGTCAAAAGGGACATCCTCAAAATGTGTAAAAACCAGAAAGGCAAGACACGCCCTGGAGAACAGGGAGCCTTGTTATGCTGATGGGCGTGATGTAAGTTCCCAACTGCCTCACTGGAGGAGTGCATTGTGTTCCCTAAAACAAGTAAACAACAGAGCTACAGAGCCAAGGGCACGTCCAGTCTAGGTAATATACCTTGGGAAAACTGAAAATCCATAAGACAGAGCCACCCCCAAATTGAGGGCTGCACTGCTTACAGGAACCTCAACCTGGGTACACCTGAAATATCCCAGGAAATATAAAAATGGTTCCAAACATCGTGGAACTTACGTACGATGGAATATCCCTCAGCCATGAAATCAATGTCATAAGACCAGTAGCAGCAAAATGAGTGGATTCAGGTACGATGATTCTAAGTGAAAGAAGTCACACAGAAAAAGAAACTTATCATAATATATCACTTAGGAAGATCCTGTAAACACGGCTACACATGAACTGAGTTAGGAAAGAGAACAGAGTCTCACATTTAGAAAACACTCTTATGCCTGCTTAAGGGGGAAGGAGAGGTGGGGTGATGCATCAAACCAGAGTTTGATATAAGCACAGGTACCGTTCCAAAAACCAACTATGGGATAGACAAGACCTACACCTTCCTCAGTGAAAGGGACTCAAAACCCCATATTTCCCGCAGAGGAATAGATCTGACTAGTAAGAACCTTAAAACCTATGTATTGATATGTCTCCGTAAGGGAATCAAGTGTGTCTAGACTGGCATAAACAGGGCAGCGAGAATCAGCTCAAACCCACTCTAAAAAGGAATTTCAAAAACAGAACAAAGAAACAGGGAAATTCTTTACAATTCCTTCAGGGTCTCTGATGCAACCTGGAATGACCCTATCTACAATGACAGCTGGATGTGGCATAAGGCTGGACACTTGGGACTGAGAGGATTGGTGAGATTGGGTGAGCAAATGCACACCCTTTAAAGCAATAATTCATGGCACCCATTCCATGGGTCCCAGCTCTCCAGGTTGAAGGGAATATTACTACAGCTATAACGTGTACGGGAAACCTAGAGAATGGACACACTGTGAATACGACAGGTTTCTAAAACTCAACGAAGAGCCCCTCTCCTGGTGCTCCGGTTTGACTTTCCAACTGCTTTCCTATCAATCTCCCAACTTGGAGAGACAGCCCCTTTAAGCTCCTGGTTCGCACAGGTTGCCAATTTGGCAGAGGATGAAAGGGAAGAGGGAGAACCAATGAGAGAGTAGCTGTTAGGCATTTGGATGGGCACATGTCACTCTAAGTTCCCGGCAGGAAGAAGAATGAACCAAAGTCTCAGCCACCCACCGGGAACCAGTATAGGTCCTGAACCAAAAGTTTGGACTTGCGTTCAGCTCACAAAAAACGAGTTGAAAAATGGAGCTCAGGGGCACAGCAATTCACAAACTGGCAGAGTAATCAAGGCCAACTATCGTCCAAAAATCTGTTGAGGGAAGGCAACGAGGCGGACTTGAAAGCGAGGCAGAATAGCAGGAAACAGATTTCAAGAGGTACGTTGGAATCGCCTGTAAAGCACAGGAAGAGGGGCACAACTTCGACAATGATGCACTTGGCCAAAAAGGGCGTATGCGTTTTCTCCTGAATATATTCAGGAGAAAACGCATACGCCCTATTTGGCCAAGCAAGCAAGCGGGCCATGCAAATCTGCACTACAAAGAAGTATCACTTCCCACCGGTCAAAAGGGACATCCACAAAATGTGTAAAAACCAGAAAGGCAAGACAGGCCCTGGAGAACAGGGAGCCTTGTTATGCTGATGGGCGGGATGTAAGTTGCCAACTGCCTCACTGGAGGAGTGCATTGTGTTCCCTAAAACAAGTAAACAACAGAGCTACAGAGCCAAGGGCACGTCCAGTCTAGGGAATATACCTTGGGAAAACTGAAAATCCATAAGACAGAGCCACCCCCAAATTGAGGGCTGCACTGCTTACAGGAACCTCAACCTGGGTACACCTGAAATATCCCAGGAAATATAAAAATGGTTCCAAACATCGTGGAACTTACGTACGATGGAATATCCCTCAGCCATGAAATCAATGTCATAAGACCAGTAGCAGCAAAATGAGTGGATTCAGGTACGATGATTCTAAGTGAAAGAAGTCACACAGAAAAAGAAACTTATCATAAGATATCACTTAGGAAGGTCCTGTAAACATGGCTACACATGAACTGAGTTAGGCAAGAGAACAGAGTCTCACATTTAGAAAACACTCTTATGCCTGCTTAAGGGGGAAGGAGAGGTGGGGTGATGCATCAAACCAGAGTTTGATATAAGCACAGGTACCGTTCCAAAAACCAACTATGGGATAGACAAGACCTACACCTTCCTCAGTGAAAGGGACTCAAAACCCCATATTTCCCGCAGAGGAATAGATCTGACTAGTAAGAACCTTAAAACCTAGGTATTGATATGTCTCCGTAAGGGAATCAAGTGTGTCTAGACTGGCATAAACAGGGCAGCGAGAATCAGCTCAAACCCACTCTAAAAAGGAATTTCAAAAACAGAACAAAGAAACAGGGAAATTCTTTACAATTCCTTCAGGGTCTCTGATGCAACCTGGAATGACGCTATCTACAATGACAACAGGATGTGGCATGAGGCTGGGCACTTGGGACTGAGAGGATTGGTGAGATTGGGTGAGCAAATGCAGACCCTTTAAAGCAATAATGCATGGCACCCATTCCATGGGTCCCAGCTCTCCAGGTTGAAGGGAATATTACTACAGGTATAACGTGTACGGGAAACCTAGAGAATGGACACACTGTGAATACGACAGGTTTCTAAAACTCAACGAAGAACCCCTCTCCTGGTGCTCCGGTTTGACTTTCCAACTGCTTTCCTATCAATCTCCGAACTTGGAGAGACAGCCCCTTAAGCTCCTAGTTCGCACAGGTTGCCAATTTGGCAGAGGATGAAAGGGAAGAGGGAGAACCAATGAGAGAGTAGCTGTTAGGCATTTGGATGGGCACATGTCACTCTAATTTCCCGGCAGGAAGAAGAATGAACCAAAGTCTCAGACATCCACTGGGAACCAGTATAGGTCCTGAACCAAAAGTTTGGACTTGCGTTCAGCTCACAAAAAACAAGTTGAAAAATGGAGCTCAGGGGCACAGCAATTCACAAACTGGCAGAGTAATCAAGGCCAACTATCGTCCAAAAATCTGTTGAGGGAAGGCAACGAGGCGGACTTGAAAGCGAGGCACAATAGCAGGAAACAGATTTCAAGAGGTACGTTGGAATCGCCTGTAAAGCACAGGAAGAGGGGCACAACTTCGACAATGATGCACTTGGCCAAAAAGGGCGTATGCGTTTTCTCCTGAATATATTCAGGAGAAAACGCATACGCCCTATTTGGCCAAGCAAGCAAGCGGGCCATGCAAATCTGCACTACAAAGAAGTATCACTTCCCACCGGTCAAAAGGGACATCCACAAAATGTGTAAAAACCAGAAAGGCAAGACAGGCCCTGGAGAACAGGGAGCCTTGTTATGCTGATGGGCGGGATGTAAGTTGCCAACTGCCTCACTGGAGGAGTGCATTGTGTTCCCTAAAACAAGTAAACAACAGAGCTACAGAGCCAAGGGCACGTCCAGTCTAGGGAATATACCTTGGGAAAACTGAAAATCCATAAGACAGAGCCACCCCCAAATTGAGGGCTGCACTGCTTACAGGAACCTCAACCTGGGTACACCTGAAATATCCCAGGAAATATAAAAATGGTTCCAAACATCGTGGAACTTACGTACGATGGAATATCCCTCAGCCATGAAATCAATGTCATAAGACCAGTAGCAGCAAAATGAGTGGATTCAGGTACGATGATTCTAAGTGAAAGAAGTCACACAGAAAAAGAAACTTATCATAAGATATCACTTAGGAAGGTCCTGTAAACATGGCTACACATGAACTGAGTTAGGCAAGAGAACAGAGTCTCACATTTAGAAAACACTCTTATGCCTGCTTAAGGGGGAAGGAGAGGTGGGGTGATGCATCAAACCAGAGTTTGATATAAGCACAGGTACCGTTCCAAAAACCAACTATGGGATAGACAAGACCTACACCTTCCTCAGTGAAAGGGACTCAAAACCCCATATTTCCCGCAGAGGAATAGATCTGACTAGTAAGAACCTTAAAACCTAGGTATTGATATGTCTCCGTAAGGGAATCAAGTGTGTCTAGACTGGCATAAACAGGGCAGCGAGAATCAGCTCAAACCCACTCTAAAAAGGAATTTCAAAAACAGAACAAAGAAACAGGGAAATTCTTTACAATTCCTTCAGGGTCTCTGATGCAACCTGGAATGACGCTATCTACAATGACAACTGGATGTGGCATGAGGCTGGGCACTTGGGACTGAGAGGATTGGTGAGATTGGGTGAGCAAATGCAGACCCTTTAAAGCAATAATGCATGGCACCCATTCCATGGGTCCCAGCTCTCCAGGTTGAAGGGAATATTACTACAGGTATAACGTGTACGGGAAACCTAGAGAATGGACACACTGTGAATACGACAGGTTTCTAAAACTCAACGAAGAACCCCTCTCCTGGTGCTCCGGTTTGACTTTCCAACTGCTTTCCTATCAATCTCCGAACTTGGAGAGACAGCCCCTTTAAGCTCCTAGTTCGCACAGGTTGCCAATTTGGCAGAGGATGAAAGGGAAGAGGGAGAACCAATGAGAGAGTAGCTGTTAGGCATTTGGATGGGCACATGTCACTCTAATTTCCCGGCAGGAAGAAGAATGAACCAAAGTCTCAGACATCCACTGGGAACCAGTATAGGTCCTGAACCAAAAGTTTGGACTTGCGTTCAGCTCACAAAAAACAAGTTGAAAAATGGAGCTCAGGGGCACAGCAATTCACAAACTGGCAGAGTAATCAAGGCCAACTATCGTCCAAAAATCTGTTGAGGGAAGGCAACGAGGTGGACTTGAAAGCGAGGCACAATAGCAGGAAACAGATTTCAAGAGGTACGTTGGAATCGCCTGTAAAGCACAGGAAGAGGGGCACAACTTCGACAATGATGCACTTGGCCAAAAAGGGCGTAGGCGTTTTCTCCTGAATATATTCAGGAGAAAACGCATACGCCCTTTTTGGCCAAGCAAGCAAGCGGGCAATGCAAATCTGCACTACAAAGAAGTATCACTTCCCACCGGTCAAAAGGGACATCCACAAAATGTGTAAAAACCAGAAAGGCAAGACAGGCCCTGGAGAACAGGGAGCCTTGTTATGCTGATGGGCGTGATGTAAGTTCCCAACTGCCTCACAGGAGGAGTGCATTGTGTTCCCTAAAACAAGTAAACAACAGAGCTACAGAGCCAAGGGCACGTCCAGTCTAGGGAATATACCTTGGGAAAACTGAAAATCCATAAGACAGAGCCACCCCCAAATTGAGGGCTGCACTGCTTACAGGAACCTCAACCTGGGTACACCTGAAATATCCCAGGAAATATAAAAATGGTTCCAAACATCGTGGAACTTACGTACGATGGAATATCCCTCAGCCATGAAATCAATGTCATAAGACCAGTAGCAGCAAAATGAGTGGATTCAGGTACGATGATTCTAAGTGAAAGAAGTCACACAGAAAAAGAAACTTATCATAATATATCACTTAGGAAGATCCTGTAAACACGGCTAAACATGAACTGAGTTAGGCAAGAGAACAGAGTCTCACATTTAGAAAACACTCTTATGCCTGCTTAAGGGGGAAGGAGAGGTGGGGTGATGCATCAAACCAGAGTTTGATATAAGCCCAGGTACTGTTCCAAAAACCAACTATGGAATAGACAAGACCTACACCTTCCTCAGTGAAAGGGACTCAAAACCCCATATTTCCCGCAGAGGAATAGATCTGCCTAGTAAGAATCTTAAAACCTATGTATTGATATGTCTCCGTAAGGGAATCAAGTGTGTCTAGACTGGCATAAACAGGGCAGCGAGAATCAGCTCAAACCCACTCTAAAAAGGAATTTCAAAACAGAACAAAGAAACAGGGAAATTCTTTACAATTCCTTCAGGGTCTCTGATGCAACCTGGAATGACCCTATCTACAATGAAAGCTGGATGTGGCATAAGGCTGGACACTTGGGACTGAGAGGATTGGTGAGATTGGGTGAGCAAATGCAGACCCTTTAAAGCAATAATGCATGGCACCCATTCCATGGGTCCCAGCTCTCCAGGTTGAAGGGAATATTACTACAGGTATAACGTGTACGGGAAACCTAGAGAATGGACACACTGTGAATACGACAGGTTTCTAAAACTCAACGAAGAACCCCTCTCCTGGTGCTCCGGTTTGACTTTCCAACTGCTTTCCTATCAATCTCCGAACTTGGAGAGACAGCCCCTTTAAGCTCCTAGTTCGCACAGGTTGCCAATTTGGCAGAGGATGAAAGGGAAGTGGGAGAACCAATGAGAGAGTAGCTGTTAGGCATTTGGATGGGCACATGTCACTCTAATTTCCCGGCAGGAAGAAGAATGAACCAAAGTCTCAGACATCCACTGGGAACCAGTATAGGTCCTGAACCAAAAGTTTGGACTTGCGTTCAGCTCACAAAAAACGAGTTGAAAAATGGAGCTCAGGGGCACAGCAATTCACAAACTGGCAGAGTAATCAAGGCCAACTATCGTCCAAAAATCTGTTGAGGGAAGGCAACGAGGCGGACTTGAAAGCGAGGCAGAATAGCAGGAAACAGATTTCAAGAGGTACGTTGGAATCGCCTGTAAAGCACAGGAAGAGGGGCACAACTTCGACAATGATGCACTTGGCCAAAAAGGGCGTATGCGTTTTCTCCTGAATATATTCAGGAGAAAACGCATACGCCCTTTTTGGCCAAGCAAGCAAGCGGGCAATGCAAATCTGCACTACAAAGAAGTATCACTTCCCACCGGTCAAAAGGGACATCCACAAAATGTGTAAAAACCAGAAAGGCAAGACAGGCCCTGGAGAACAGGGAGCCTTGTTATGCTGATGGGCGTGATGTAAGTTGCCAACTGCCTCACTGGAGGAGTGCATTGTGTTCCCTAAAACAAGTAAACAACAGAGCTACAGAGCCAAGGGCACGTCCAGTCTAGGGAATATACCTTGGGAAAACTGAAAATCCATAAGACAGAGCCACCCCCAAATTGAGGGCTGCACTGCTTACAGGAACCTCAACCTGGGTACACCTGAAATATCCCAGGAAATATAAAAATGGTTCCAAACATCGTGGAACTTACGTACGATGGAATATCCCTCAGCCATGAAATCAATGTCATAAGACCAGTAGCAGCAAAATGAGTGGATTCAGGTACGATGATTCTAAGTGAAAGAAGTCACACAGAAAAAGAAACTTATCATAAGATATCACTTAGGAAGATCCTGTAAACATGGCTACACATGAACTGAGTTAGGCAAGATAACAGAGTCTCACATTTAGAAAACACTCTTATGCCTGCTTAAGGGGGAAGGAGAGGTGGGGTGATGCATCAAACCAGAGTTTGATATAAGCACAGGTACCGTTCCAAAAACCAACTATGGAATAGACAAGACCTACACCTTCCTCAGTGAAAGGGACTCAAAACACCATATTTCCCGCAGAGGAATAGATCTGACTAGTAAGAACCTTAAAACCTATGTATTGATATGTCTCCGTAAGGGAATCAAGTGTGTCTAGACTGGCATATACAGGGCAGCGAGAATCAGCTCAAACCCACTCTAAAAAGGAATTTCAAAAACAGAACAAAGAAACAGGGAAATTCTTTACAATTCCTTCAGGGTCTCTGATGCAACCTGGAATGACCCTATCTACAATGACAGCTGGATGTGGCATAAGGCTGGACACTTGGGACTGAGAGGATTGGTGAGATTGGGTGAGCAAATGCACACCCTTTAAAGCAATAATGCATGACACCCATTCCATGGGTCCCAGCTCTCCAGGTTGAAGGGAATATTACTACTGGTATAACGTGTACGGGAAACCTAGAGAATGGACACACTGTGAATACGACAGGTTTCTAAAACTCAACGAAGAACCCCTCTCCTGGTGCTCCGGTTTGACTTTCCAACTGCTTTCCTATCAATCTCCCAACTTGGAGAGACAGCCCCTTTAAGCTCCTAGTTCGCACAGGTTGCCAATTTGGCAGAGGATGAAAGGGAAGAGGGAGAACCAATGAGAGAGTAGCTGTTAGGCATTTGGATGGGCACATGTCACTCTAATTTCCCGGCAGGAAGAAGAATGAACCAAAGTCTCAGACATCCACTGGGAACCAGTATAGGTCCTGAACCAAAAGTTTGGACTTGCGTTCAGCTCACAAAAAACGAGTTGAAAAATGGAGCTCAGGGGCACAGCAATTCACAAACTGGCAGAGTAATCAAGGCCAACTATCGTCCAAAAATCTGTTGAGGGAAGGCAACGAGGCGGACTTGAAAGTGAGGCAGAATAGCAGGAAACAGATTTCAAGAGGTACGTTGGAATCGCCTGTAAAGCACAGGAAGAGGGGCACAACTTCGACAATGATGCACTTGGCCAAAAAGGGCGTATGCGTTTTCTCCTGAATATATTCAGGAGAAAACGCATACGCCCTTTTTGGCCAAGCAAGCAAGCGGGCAATGCAAATCTGCACTACAAAGAAGTATCACTTCCCACCGGTCAAAAGGGACATCCACAAAATGTGTAAAAACCAGAAAGGCAAGACAGGCCCTGGAGAACAGGGAGCCTTGTTATGCTGATGGGCGGGATGTAAGTTGCCAACTGCCTCACTGGAGGAGTGCATTGTGTTCCCTAAAACAAGTAAACAACAGAGCTACAGAGCCAAGGGCACGTCCAGTCTAGGGAATATACCTTGGGAAAACTGAAAATCCATAAGACAGAGCCACCCCCAAATTGAGGGCTGCACTGCTTACAGGAACCTCAACCTGGGTACACCTGAAATATCCCAGGAAATATAAAAATGGTTCCAAACATCGTGGAACTTACGTACGATGGAATATCCCTCAGCCATGAAATCAATGTCATAAGACCAGTAGCAGCAAAATGAGTGGATTCAGGTACGATGATTCTAAGTGAAAGAAGTCACACAGAAAAAGAAACTTATCATAAGATATCACTTAGGAAGATCCTGTAAACATGGCTACACATGAACTGAGTTAGGCAAGATAACAGAGTCTCACATTTAGAAAACACTCTTATGCCTGCTTAAGGGGGAAGGAGAGGTGGGGTGATGCATCAAACCAGAGTTTGATATAAGCGCAGGTACCGTTCCAAAAACCAACTATGGAATAGACAAGACCTACACCTTCCTCAGTGAAAGGGACTCAAAACCCCATATTTCCCGCAGAGGAATAGATCTGACTAGTAAGAATCTTAAAACCTATGTATTGATATGTCTCCGTAAGGGAATCAAGTGTGTCTAGACTGGCATAAACAGGGCAGTGAGAATCAGCTCAAACCCACTCTAAAAAGGAATTTCAAAAACAGAACAAAGAAACAGGGAAATTCTTTACAATTCCTTCAGGGTCTCTGATGCAACCTGGAATGACCCTATCTACAATGACAGCTGGATGTGGCATAAGGCTGGACACTTGGGACTGAGAGGATTGGTGAGATTGGGTGAGCAAATGCAGACCCTTTAAAGCAATAATGCATGGCACCCATTCCATGGGTCCCAGCTCTCCAGGTTGAAGGGAATATTACTACAGCTATAACGTGTACGGGAAACCTAGAGAATGGACACACTGTGAATACGACAGGTTTCTAAAACTCAACGAAGAGCCCCTCTCCTGGTGCTCCGGTTTGACTTTCCAACTGCTTTCCTATCAATCTCCCAACTTGGAGAGACAGCCCCTTTAAGCTCCTGGTTCGCACAGGTTGCCAATTTGGCAGAGGATGAAAGGGAAGAGGGAGAACCAATGAGAGAGTAGCTGTTAGGCATTTGGATGGGCACATGTCACTCTAATTTCCCGGCAGGAAGAAGAATGAACCAAAGTCTCAGCCACCCACCGGGAACCAGTATAGGTCCTGAACCAAAATTTGGACTTGCGTTCAGCTCACAAAAAACGAGTTGAAAAATGGAGCTCAGGGGCACAGCAATTCACAAACTGGCAGAGTAATCAAGGCCAACTATCGTCCAAAAATCTGTTGAGGGAAGGCAACGAGGCGGACTTGAAAGCGAGGCAGAATAGCAGGAAACAGATTTCAAGAGGTACATTGGAATCGCCTGTAAAGCACAGGAAGAGGGGCACAACTTTGACAATGATGCACTTGGCCAAAAAGGGCGTATGCGTTTTCTCCTGAATATATTCAGGAGAAAACGCATACGCCCTTTTTGGCCAAGCAAGCAAGCGGGCAATGCAAATCTGCACTACAAAGAAGTATCACTTCCCACCGGTCAAAAGGGACATCCAAAAAATGTGTAAAAACCAGAAAGGCAAGACAGGCCCTGGAGAACAGGGAGCCTTGTTATGCTGATGGGCGTGATGTAAGTTCCCAACTGCCTCACTGGAGGAGTGCATTGTGTTCCCTAAAACAAGTAAACAACAGAGCTACAGAGCCAAGGGCACGTCCAGTCTAGGGAATATACCTTGGGAAAACTGAAAATCCATAAGACAGAGCCACCCCCAAATTGAGGGCTGCACTGCTTACAGGAACCTCAACCTGGGTACACCTGAAATATCCCAGGAAATATAAAAATGGTTCCAAACATCGTGGAACTTAGGTACGATGGAATATCCCTCAGCCATGAAATCAATGTCATAAGACCAGTAGCAGCAAAATGAGTGGATTTAGGTACGATGATTCTAAGTGAAAGAAGTCACACAGAAAAAGAAACTTATCATAAGATATCACTTAGGAAGATCCTGTAAACACGGCTGCACATGAACTGAGTTAGGAAAGAGAACAGAGTCTCACATTTAGAAAACACTCTTATGCCTGCTTAAGGGGGAAGGAGAGGTGGGGTGATGCATCAAACCAGAGTTTGATATAAGCACAGGTACTGTTCCAAAAACCAACTATGGAATAGACAAGACCTACACCTTCCTCAGTGAAAGGGACTCAAAACACCATATTTCCCGCAGAGGAATAGATCTGACTAGTAAGAACCTTAAAACCTATGTATTGATATGTCTCCGTAAGGGAATCAAGTGTGTCTAGACTGGCATAAACAGGGCAGCGAGAATCAGCTCAAACCCACTCTAAAAAGGAATTTCAAAAACAGAACAAAGAAACAGGGAAATTCTTTACAATTCCTTCAGGGTCTCTGATGCAACCTGGAATGACCCTATCTACAATGACAGCTGGATGTGGCATAAGGCTGGACACTTGGGACTGAGAGGATTGGTGAGATTGGGTGAGCAAATGCAGACCCTTTAAAGCAATAATGCATGGCACCCATTCCATGGGTCCCAGCTCTCCAGGTTGAAGGGAATATTACTACAGCTATAACGTGTACGGGAAACCTAGAGAATGGACACACTGTGAATACGACAGGTTTCTAAAACTCAACGAAGAGCCCCTCTCCTGGTGCTCCGGTTTGACTTTCCAACTGCTTTCCTATCAATCTCCCAACTTGGAGAGACAGCCCCTTTAAGCTCCTGGTTCGCACAGGTTGCCAATTTGGCAGAGGATGAAAGGGAAGAGGGAGAACCAATGAGAGAGTAGCTGTTAGGCATTTGGATGGGCACATGTCACTCTAATTTCCCGGCAGGAAGAAGAATGAACCAAAGTCTCAGACATCCACTGGGAACCAGTATAGGTCCTGAACCAAAAGTTTGGACTTGCGTTCAGCTCACAAAAAACGAGTTGAAAAATGGAGCTCAGGGGCACAGCAATTCACAAACTGGCAGAGTAATCAAGGCCAACTATCGTCCAAAAATCTGTTGAGGGAAGGCAACGAGGCGGACTTGAAAGCGAGGCAGAATAGCAGGAAACAGATTTCAAGAGGTACGTTGGAATCGCCTGTAAAGCACAGGAAGAGGGGCACAACTTCGACAATGATGCACTTGGCCAAAAAGGGCGTATGCGTTTTCTCCTGAATATATTCAGGAGAAAACGCATATGCCCTTTTTGGCCAAGCAAGCAAGCGGGCAATGCAAATCTGCACTACAAAGAAGTATCACTTCCCACCGGTCAAAAGGGACATCCACAAAATGTGTAAAAACCAGAAAGGCAAGACAGGCCCTGGAGAACAGGGAGCCTTGTTATGCTGATGGGCGGGATGTAAGTTGCCAACTGCCTCACTGGAGGAGTGCATTGTGTTCCCTAAAACAAGTAAACAACAGAGCTACAGAGCCAAGGGCACGTCCAGTCTAGGGAATATACCTTGGGAAAACTGAAAATCCATAAGACAGAGCCACCCCCAAATTGAGGGCTGCACTGCTTACAGGAACCTCAACCTGGGTACACCTGAAATATCCCAGGAAATATAAAAATGGTTCCAAACATCGTGGAACTTACGTACGATGGAATATCCCTCAGCCATGAAATCAATGTCATAAGACCAGTAGCAGCAAAATGAGTGGATTCAGGTACGATGATTCTAAGTGAAAGAAGTCACACAGAAAAAGAAACTTATCATAAGATATCACTTAGGAAGATCCTGTAAACATGGCTACACATGAACTGAGTTAGGCAAGATAACAGAGTCTCACATTTAGAAAACACTCTTATGCCTGCTTAAGGGGGAAGGAGAGGTGGGGTGATGCATCAAACCAGAGTTTGATATAAGCACAGGTACCGTTCCAAAAACCAACTATGGAATAGACAAGACCTACACCTTCCTCAGTGAAAGGGACTCAAAACACCATATTTCCCGCAGAGGAATAGATCTGACTAGTAAGAACCTTAAAACCTATGTATTGATATGTCTCCGTAAGGGAATCAAGTGTGTCTAGACTGGCATATACAGGGCAGCGAGAATCAGCTCAAACCCACTCTAAAAAGGAATTTCAAAAACAGAACAAAGAAACAGGGAAATTCTTTACAATTCCTTCAGGGTCTCTGATGCAACCTGGAATGACCCTATCTACAATGACAGCTGGATGTGGCATAAGGCTGGACACTTGGGACTGAGAGGATTGGTGAGATTGGGTGAGCAAATGCACACCCTTTAAAGCAATAATGCATGACACCCATTCCATGGGTCCCAGCTCTCCAGGTTGAAGGGAATATTACTACTGGTATAACGTGTACGGGAAACCTAGAGAATGGACACACTGTGAATACGACAGGTTTCTAAAACTCAACGAAGAACCCCTCTCCTGGTGCTCCGGTTTGACTTTCCAACTGCTTTCCTATCAATCTCCCAACTTGGAGAGACAGCCCCTTTAAGCTCCTAGTTCGCACAGGTTGCCAATTTGGCAGAGGATGAAAGGGAAGAGGGAGAACCAATGAGAGAGTAGCTGTTAGGCATTTGGATGGGCACATGTCACTCTAATTTCCCGGCAGGAAGAAGAATGAACCAAAGTCTCAGACATCCACTGGGAACCAGTATAGGTCCTGAACCAAAAGTTTGGACTTGCGTTCAGCTCACAAAAAACGAGTTGAAAAATGGAGCTCAGGGGCACAGCAATTCACAAACTGGCAGAGTAATCAAGGCCAACTATCGTCCAAAAATCTGTTGAGGGAAGGCAACGAGGCGGACTTGAAAGCGAGGCAGAATAGCAGGAAACAGATTTCAAGAGGTACATTGGAATCGCCTGTAAAGCACAGGAAGAGGGGCACAACTTTGACAATGATGCACTTGGCCAAAAAGGGCGTATGCGTTTTCTCCTGAATATATTCAGGAGAAAACGCATACGCCCTTTTTGGCCAAGCAAGCAAGCGGGCAATGCAAATCTGCACTACAAAGAAGTATCACTTCCCACCGGTCAAAAGGGACATCCACAAAATGTGTAAAAACCAGAAAGGCAAGACAGGCCCTGGAGAACAGGGAGCCTTGTTATGCTGATGGGCGTGATGTAAGTTCCCAACTGCCTCACTGGAGGAGTGCATTGTGTTCCCTAAAACAAGTAAACAACAGAGCTACAGAGCCAACGGCACGTCCAGTCTAGGGAATATACCTTGGGAAAACTGAAAATCCATAAGACAGAGCCACCCCCAAATTGAGGGCTGCACTGCTTACAGGAACCTCAACCTGGGTACACCTGAAATATCCCAGGAAATATAAAAATGGTTCCAAACATCGTGGAACTTACGTACGATGGAATATCCCTCAGCCATGAAATCAATGTCATAAGACCAGTAGCAGCAAAATGAGTGGATTTAGGTACGATGATTCTAAGTGAAAGAAGTCACACAGAAAAAGAAACTTATCATAAGATATCACTTAGGAAGATCCTGTAAACACGGCTGCACATGAACTGAGTTAGGAAAGAGAACAGAGTCTCACATTTAGAAAACACTCTTATGCCTGCTTAAGGGGGAAGGAGAGGTGGGGTGATGCATCAAACCAGAGTTTGATATAAGCACAGGTACTGTTCCAAAAACCAACTATGGAATAGACAAGACCTACACCTTCCTCAGTGAAAGGGACTCAAAACACCATATTTCCCGCAGAGGAATAGATCTGACTAGTAAGAATCTTAAAACCTATGTATTGATATGTCTCCGTAAGGGAATCAAGTGTGTCTAGACTGGCATAAACAGGGCAGCGAGAATCAGCTCAAACCCACTCTAAAAAGGAATTTCAAAAACAGAACAAAGAAACAGGGAAATTCTTTACAATTCCTTCAGGGTCTCTGATGCAACCTGGAATGACCCTATCTACAATGACAGCTGGATGTGGCATAAGGCTGGACACTTGGGACTGAGAGGATTGGTGAGATTGGGTGAGCAAATGCAGACCCTTTAAAGCAATAATGCATGGCACCCATTCCATGGGTCCCAGCTCTCCAGGTTGAAGGGAATATTACTACAGCTATAACGTGTACGGGAAACCTAGAGAATGGACACACTGTGAATACGACAGGTTTCTAAAACTCAACGAAGAGCCCCTCTCCTGGTGCTCCGGTTTGACTTTCCAACTGCTTTCCTATCAATCTCCCAACTTGGAGAGACAGCCCCTTTAAGCTCCTGGTTCGCACAGGTTGCCAATTTGGCAGAGGATGAAAGGGAAGAGGGAGAACCAATGAGAGAGTAGCTGTTAGGCATTTGGATGGGCACATGTCACTCTAATTTCCCGGCAGGAAGAAGAATGAACCAAAGTCTCAGACATCCACTGGGAACCAGTATAGGTCCTGAACCAAAAGTTTGGACTTGCGTTCAGCTCACAAAAAACGAGTTGAAAAATGGAGCTCAGGGGCACAGCAATTCACAAACTGGCAGAGTAATCAAGGCCAACTATCGTCCAAAAATCTGTTGAGGGAAGGCAACGAGGCGGACTTGAAAGCGAGGCAGAATAGCAGGAAAGAGATTTCAAGAGGTACGTTGGAATCGCCTGTAAAGCACAGGAAGAGGGGCACAACTTCGACAATGATGCACTTGGCCAAAAAGGGCGTATGCGTTTTCTCCTGAATATATTCAGGAGAAAACGCATATGCCCTTTTTGGCCAAGCAAGCAAGCGGGCAATGCAAATCTGCACTACAAAGAAGTATCACTTCCCACCGGTCAAAAGGGACATCCACAAAATGTGTAAAAACCAGAAAGGCAAGACAGGCCCTGGAGAACAGGGAGCCTTGTTATGCTGATGGGCGGGATGTAAGTTGCCAACTGCCTCACTGGAGGAGTGCATTGTGTTCCCTAAAACAAGTAAACAACAGAGCTACAGAGCCAAGGGCACGTCCAGTCTAGGGAATATACCTTGGGAAAACTGAAAATCCATAAGACAGAGCCACCCCCAAATTGAGGGCTGCACTGCTTACAGGAACCTCAACCTGGGTACACCTGAAATATCCCAGGAAATATAAAAATGGTTCCAAACATCGTGGAACTTACGTACGATGGAATATCCCTCAGCCATGAAATCAATGTCATAAGACCAGTAGCAGCAAAATGAGTGGATTCAGGTACGATGATTCTAAGTGAAAGAAGTCACACAGAAAAAGAAACTTATCATAAGATATCACTTAGGAAGATCCTGTAAACATGGCTACACATGAACTGAGTTAGGCAAGATAACAGAGTCTCACATTTAGAAAACACTCTTATGCCTGCTTAAGGGGGAAGGAGAGGTGGGGTGATGCATCAAACCAGAGTTTGATATAAGCACAGGTACCGTTCCAAAAACCAACTATGGAATAGACAAGACCTACACCTTCCTCAGTGAAAGGGACTCAAAACCCCATATTTCCCGCAGAGGAATAGATCTGACTAGTAAGAATCTTAAAACCTATGTATTGATATGTCTCCGTAAGGGAATCAAGTGTGTCTAGACTGGCATAAACAGGGCAGTGAGAATCAGCTCAAACCCACTCTAAAAAGGAATTTCAAAAACAGAACAAAGAAACAGGGAAATTCTTTACAATTCCTTCAGGGTCTCTGATGCAACCTGGAATGACCCTATCTACAATGACAGCTGGATGTGGCATAAGGCTGGACACTTGGGACTGAGAGGATTGGTGAGATTGGGTGAGCAAATGCAGACCCTTTAAAGCAATAATGCATGGCACCCATTCCATGGGTCCCAGCTCTCCAGGTTGAAGGGAATATTACTACAGCTATAACGTGTACGGGAAACCTAGAGAATGGACACACTGTGAATACGACAGGTTTCTAAAACTCAACGAAGAGCCCCTCTCCTGGTGCTCCGGTTTGACTTTCCAACTGCTTTCCTATCAATCTCCCAACTTGGAGAGACAGCCCCTTTAAGCTCCTGGTTCGCACAGGTTGCCAATTTGGCAGAGGATGAAAGGGAAGAGGGAGAACCAATGAGAGAGTAGCTGTTAGGCATTTGGATGGGCACATGTCACTCTAATTTCCCGGCAGGAAGAAGAATGAACCAAAGTCTCAGCCACCCACCGGGAACCAGTAGAGGTCCTGAACCAAAAGTTTGGACTTGCGTTCAGCTCACAAAAAACGAGTTGAAAAATGGAGCTCAGGGGCACAGCAATTCACAAACTGGCAGAGTAATCAAGGCCAACTATCGTCCAAAAATCTGTTGAGGGAAGGCAACGAGGCGGACTTGAAAGCGAGGCAGAATAGCAGGAAACAGATTTCAAGAGGTACATTGGAATCGCCTGTAAAGCACAGGAAGAGGGGCACAACTTCGACAATGATGCACTTGGCCAAAAAGGGCGTATGCGTTTTCTCCTGAATATATTCAGGAGAAAACGCATACGCCCTTTTTGGCCAAGCAAGCAAGCGGGCAATGCAAATCTGCACTACAAAGAAGTATCACTTCCCACCGGTCAAAAGGGACATCCACAAAATGTGTAAAAACCAGAAAGGCAAGACACGCCCTGGAGAACAGGGAGCCTTGTTATGCTGATGGGCGGGATGTAAGTTGCCAACTGCCTCA
Source organism: Mesoplodon mirus (assembly GCF_964341445.2). Taxonomy (NCBI): domain Eukaryota; kingdom Metazoa; phylum Chordata; class Mammalia; order Artiodactyla; family Ziphiidae; genus Mesoplodon; species Mesoplodon mirus. Next base: position 2,632,309 of record NW_028295784.1, read on the forward strand.
CTGGAGGAGTGCATTGTGTTCCCTAAAACAAGTAAACAACAGAGCTACAGAGCCAAGGGCACGTCCAGTCTAGGTAATATACCTTGGGAAAACTGAAAATCCATAAGACAGAGCCACCCCCAAATTGAGGGCTGCACTGCTTACAGGAACCTCAACCTGGGTACACCTGAAATATCCCAGGAAATATAAAAATGGTTCCAAACATCGTGGAACTTACGTACGATGGAATATCCCTCAGCCATGAAATCAATGTCATAAGACCAGTAGCAGCAAAATGAGTGGATTCAGGTACGATGATTCTAAGTGAAAGAAGTCACACAGAAAAAGAAACTTATCATAAGATATCACTTAGGAAGATCCTGTAAACACGGCTACACATGAACTGAGTTAGGCAAGAGAACAGAGTCTCACATTTAGAAAACACTCTTATGCCTGCTTAAGGGGGAAGGAGAGGTGGGGTGATGCATCAAACCAGAGTTTGATATAAGCACAGGTACTGTTCCAAAAACCAACTATGGAATAGACAAGACCTACACCTTCCTCAGTGAAAGGGACTCAAAACCCCATATTTCCCGCAGAGGAATAGATCTGCCTAGTAAGAATCTTAAAACCTATGTATTGATATGTCTCCGTAAGGGAATCAAGTGTGTCTAGACTGGCATAAACAGGGCAGCGAGAATCAGCTCAAACCCACTCTAAAAAGGAATTTCAAAAACAGAACAAAGAAACAGGGAAATTCTTTACAATTCCTTCAGGGTCTCTGATGCAACCTGGAATGACCCTATCTACAATGACAGCTGGATGTGGCATAAGGCTGGACAGTTGGGACTGAGAGGATTGGTGAGATTGGGTGAGCAAATGCAGACCCTTTAAAGCAATAATGCATGGCACCCATTCCATGGGTCCCAGCTCTCCAGGTTGAAGGGAATATTACTACAGCTATAACGTGTACGGGAAACCTAGAGAATGGACACACTGTGAATACGACAGGTTTCTAAAACTCAACGAAGAGCCCCTCTCCTGGTGCTCCGGTTTGACTTTCCAACTGCTTTCCTATCAATCTCCCAACTTGGAGAGACAGCCCCTTTAAGCTCCTGGTTCGCACAGGTTGCCAATTTGGCAGAGGATGAAAGGGAAGAGGGAGAACCAATGAGAGAGTAGCTGTTAGGCATTTGGATGGGCACATGTCACTCTAATTTCCCGGCAGGAAGAAGAATGAACCAAAGTCTCAGCCACCCACCGGGAACCAGTAGAGGTCCTGAACCAAAAGTTTGGACTTGCGTTCAGCTCACAAAAAACGAGTTGAAAAATGGAGCTCAGGGGCACAGCAATTCACAAACTGGCAGAGTAATCAAGGCCAACTATCGTCCAAAAATCTGTTGAGGGAAGGCAACGAGGCGGACTTGAAAGCGAGGCAGAATAGCAGGAAACAGATTTCAAGAGGTACATTGGAATCGCCTGTAAAGCACAGGAAGAGGGGCACAACTTCGACAATGATGCACTTGGCCAAAAAGGGCGTATGCGTTTTCTCCTGAATATATTCAGGAGAAAACGCATACGCCCTTTTTGGCCAAGCAAGCAAGCGGGCAATGCAAATCTGCACTACAAAGAAGTATCACTTCCCACCGGTCAAAAGGGACATCCACAAAATGTGTAAAAACCAGAAAGGCAAGACACGCCCTGGAGAACAGGGAGCCTTGTTATGCTGATGGGCGGGATGTAAGTTGCCAACTGCCTCACTGGAGGAGTGCATTGTGTTCCCTAAAACAAGTAAACAACAGAGCTACAGAGCCAAGGGCACGTCCAGTCTAGGTAATATACCTTGGGAAAACTGAAAATCCATAAGACAGAGCCACCCCCAAATTGAGGGCTGCACTGCTTACAGGAACCTCAACCTGGGTACACCTGAAATATCCCAGGAAATATAAAAATGGTTCCAAACATCGTGGAACTTACGTACGATGGAATATCCCTCAGCCATGAAATCAATGTCATAAGACCAGTAGCAGCAAAATGAGTGGATTCAGGTACGATGATTCTAAGTGAAAGAAGTCACACAGAAAAAGAAACTTATCATAAGATATCACTTAGGAAGATCCTGTAAACACGGCTACACATGAACTGAGTTAGGCAAGAGAACAGAGTCTCACATTTAGAAAACACTCTTATGCCTGCTTAAGGGGGAAGGAGAGGTGGGGTGATGCATCAAACCAGAGTTTGATATAAGCACAGGTACCGTTCCAAAAACCAACTATGGAATAGACAAGACCTACACCTTCCTCAGTGAAAGGGACTCAAAACCCCATATTTCCCGCAGAGGAATAGATCTGCCTAGTAAGAATCTTAAAACCTATGTATTGATATGTCTCCGTAAGGGAATCAAGTGTGTCTAGACTGGCATAAACAGGGCAGCGAGAATCAGCTCAAACCCACTCTAAAAAGGAATTTCAAAAACAGAACAAAGAAACAGGGAAATTCTTTACAATTCCTTCAGGGTCTCTGATGCAACCTGGAATGACCCTATCTACAATGACAGCTGGATGTGGCATAAGGCTGGACAGTTGGGACTGAGAGGATTGGTGAGATTGGGTGAGCAAATGCAGACCCTTTAAAGCAATAATGCATGGCACCCATTCCATGGGTCCCAGCTCTCCAGGTTGAAGGGAATATTACTACAGGTATAACGTGTACGGGAAACCTAGAGAATGGACACACTGTGAATACGACAGGTTTCTAAAACTCAACGAAGAACCCCTCTCCTGGTGCTCCGGTTTGACTTTCCAACTGCTTTCCTATCAATCTCCGAACTTGGAGAGACTGCCCCTTTAAGCTCCTAGTTCGCACAGGTTGCCAATTTGGCAGAGGATGAAAGGGAAGAGGGAGAACCAATGAGAGAGTAGCTGTTAGGCATTTGGATGGGCACATGTCACTCTAATTTCCCGGCAGGAAGAAGAATGAACCAAAGTCTCAGACATCCACTGGGAACAAGTATAGGTCCTGAACCAAAAGTTTGGACTTGCGTTCAGCTCACAAAAAACGAGTTGAAAAATGGAGCTCAGGGGCACAGCAATTCACAAACTGGCAGAGTAATCAAGGCCAACTATCGTCCAAAAATCTGTTGAGGGAAGGCAACGAGGCGGACTTGAAAGCGAGGCAGAATAGCAGGAAACAGATTTCAAGAGGTACGTTGGAATCGCCTGTAAAGCACAGGAAGAGGGGCACAACTTCGACAATGATGCACTTGGCCAAAAAGGGCGTATGCGTTTTCTCCTGAATATATTCAGGAGAAAACGCATACGCCCTTTTTGGCCAAGCAAGCAAGCGGGCAATGCAAATCTGCACTACAAAGAAGTATCACTTCCCACCGGTCAAAAGGGACATCCACAAAATGTGTAAAAACCAGAAAGGCAAGACAGGCCCTGGAGAACAGGGAGCCTTGTTATGCTGATGGGCGGGATGTAAGTTGCCAACTGCCTCACTGGAGGAGTGCATTGTGTTCCCTAAAACAAGTAAACAACAGAGCTACAGAGCCAAGGGCACGTCCAGTCTAGGGAATATACCTTGGGAAAACTGAAAATCCATAAGACAGAGCCACCCCCAAATTGAGGGCTGCACTGCTTACAGGAACCTCAACCTGGGTACACCTGAAATATCCCAGGAAATATAAAAATGGTTCCAAACATCGTGGAACTTAGGTACGATGGAATATCCCTCAGCCATGAAATCAATGTCATAAGACCAGTAGCAGCAAAATGAGTGGATTCAGGTACGATGATTCTAAGTGAAAGAAGTCACACAGAAAAAGAAACTTATCATAAGATATCACTTAGGAAGATCCTGTAAACATGGCTACACATGAACTGAGTTAGGCAAGATAACAGAGTCTCACATTTAGAAAACACTCTTATGCCTGCTTAAGGGGGAAGGAGAGGTGGGGTGATGCATCAAACCAGAGTTTGATATAAGCACAGGTACCGTTCCAAAAACCAACTATGGAATAGACAAGACCTACACCTTCCTCAGTGAAAGGGACTCAAAACACCATATTTCCCGCAGAGGAATAGATCTGACTAGTAAGAATCTTAAAACCTATGTATTGATATGTCTCCGTAAGGGAATCAAGTGTGTCTAGACTGGCATATACAGGGCAGCGAGAATCAGCTCAAACCCACTCTAAAAAGGAATTTCAAAAACAGAACAAAGAAACAGGGAAATTCTTTACAATTCCTTCAGGGTCTCTGATGCAACCTGGAATGACCCTATCTACAATGACAGCTGGATGTGGCATAAGGCTGGACACTTGGGACTGAGAGGATTGGTGAGATTGGGTGAGCAAATGCACACCCTTTAAAGCAATAATGCATGACACCCATTCCATGGGTCCCAGCTCTCCAGGTTGAAGGGAATATTACTACAGGTATAACGTGTACGGGAAACCTAGAGAATGGACACACTGTGAGTACGACAGGTTTCTAAAACTCAACGAAGAACCCCTCTCCTGGTGCTCCGGTTTGACTTTCCAACTGCTTTCCTATCAATCTCCCAAATTGGAGAGACAGCACCTTTAAGCTCCTAGTTCGCACAGGTTGCCAATTTGGCAGAGGATGAAAGGGAAGAGGGAGAACCAATGAGAGAGTAGCTGTTAGGCATTTGGATGGGCACATGTCACTCTAATTTCCCGGCAGGAAGAAGAATGAACCAAAGTCTCAGACATCCACTGGGAACCAGTATAGGTCCTGAACCAAAAGTTTGGACTTGCGTTCAGCTCACAAAAAACGAGTTGAAAAATGGAGCTCAGGGGCACAGCAATTCACAAACTGGCAGAGTAATCAAGGCCAACTATCGTCCAAAAATCTGTTGAGGGAAGGCAACGAGGCGGACTTGAAAGCGAGGCAGAATAGCAGGAAACAGATTTCAAGAGGTACGTTGGAATCGCCTGTAAAGCACAGGAAGAGGGGCACAACTTCGACAATGATGCACTTGGCCAAAAAGGGCGTATGTGTTTTCTCCTGAATATATTCAGGAGAAAACGCATATGCCCTTTTTGGCCAAGCAAGCAAGCGGGCAATGCAAATCTGCACTACAAAGAAGTATCACTTCCCACCGGTCAAAAGGGACATCCACAAAATGTGTAAAAACCAGAAAGGCAAGACAGGCCCTGGAGAACAGGGAGCCTTGTTATGCTGATGGGCGGGATGTAAGTTGCCAACTGCCTCACTGGAGGAGTGCATTGTGTTCCCTAAAACAAGTAAACAACAGAGCTACAGAGCCAAGGGCACGTCCAGTCTAGGGAATATACCTTGGGAAAACTGAAAATCCATAAGACAGAGCCACCCCCAAATTGAGGGCTGCACTGCTTACAGGAACCTCAACCTGGGTACACCTGAAATATCCCAGGAAATATAAAAATGGTTCCAAACATCGTGGAACTTACGTACGATGGAATATCCCTCAGCCATGAAATCAATGTCATAAGACCAGTAGCAGCAAAATGAGTGGATTCAGGTACGATGATTCTAAGTGAAAGAAGTCACACAGAAAAAGAAACTTATCATAAGATATCACTTAGGAAGATCCTGTAAACATGGCTACACATGAACTGAGTTAGGCAAGATAACAGAGTCTCACATTTAGAAAACACTCTTATGCCTGCTTAAGGGGGAAGGAGAGGTGGGGTGATGCATCAAACCAGAGTTTGATATAAGCACAGGTACCGTTCCAAAAACCAACTATGGAATAGACAAGACCTACACCTTCCTCAGTGAAAGGGACTCAAAACCCCATATTTCCCGCAGAGGAATAGATCTGACTAGTAAGAATCTTAAAACCTATGTATTGATATGTCTCCGTAAGGGAATCAAGTGTGTCTAGACTGGCATAAACAGGGCAGTGAGAATCAGCTCAAACCCACTCTAAAAAGGAATTTCAAAAACAGAACAAAGAAACAGGGAAATTCTTTACAATTCCTTCAGGGTCTCTGATGCAACCTGGAATGACCCTATCTACAATGACAGCTGGATGTGGCATAAGGCTGGACACTTGGGACTGAGAGGATTGGTGAGATTGGGTGAGCAAATGCAGACCCTTTAAAGCAATAATGCATGGCACCCATTCCATGGGTCCCAGCTCTCCAGGTTGAAGGGAATATTACTACAGCTATAACGTGTACGGGAAACCTAGAGAATGGACACACTGTGAATACGACAGGTTTCTAAAACTCAACGAAGAGCCCCTCTCCTGGTGCTCCGGTTTGACTTTCCAACTGCTTTCCTATCAATCTCCCAACTTGGAGAGACAGCCCCTTTAAGCTCCTGGTTCGCACAGGTTGCCAATTTGGCAGAGGATGAAAGGGAAGAGGGAGAACCAATGAGAGAGTAGCTGTTAGGCATTTGGATGGGCACATGTCACTCTAATTTCCCGGCAGGAAGAAGAATGAACCAAAGTCTCAGCCACCCACCGGGAACCAGTAGAGGTCCTGAACCAAAAGTTTGGACTTGCGTTCAGCTCACAAAAAACGAGTTGAAAAATGGAGCTCAGGGGCACAGCAATTCACAAACTGGCAGAGTAATCAAGGCCAACTATCGTCCAAAAATCTGTTGAGGGAAGGCAACGAGGCGGACTTGAAAGCGAGGCAGAATAGCAGGAAACAGATTTCAAGAGGTACGTTGGAATCGCCTGTAAAGCACAGGAAGAGGGGCACAACTTCGACAATGATGCACTTGGCCAAAAAGGGCGTATGCGTTTTCTCCTGAATATATTCAGGAGAAAACGCATACGCCCTATTTGGCCAAGCAAGCAAGCGGGCCATGCAAATCTGCACTACAAAGAAGTATCACTTCCCACCGGTCAAAAGGGACATCCACAAAATGTGTAAAAACCAGAAAGGCAAGACAGGCCCTGGAGAACAGGGAGCCTTGTTATGCTGATGGGCGGGATGTAAGTTGCCAACTGCCTCACTGGAGGAGTGCATTGTGTTCCCTAAAACAAGTAAACAACAGAGCTACAGAGCCAAGGGCACGTCCAGTCTAGGGAATATACCTTGGGAAAACTGAAAATCCATAAGACAGAGCCACCCCCAAATTGAGGGCTGCACTGCTTACAGGAACCTCAACCTGGGTACACCTGAAATATCCCAGGAAATATAAAAATGGTTCCAAACATCGTGGAACTTACGTACGATGGAATATCCCTCAGCCATGAAATCAATGTCATAAGACCAGTAGCAGCAAAATGAGTGGATTCAGGTACGATGATTCTAAGTGAAAGAAGTCACACAGAAAAAGAAACTTATCATAAGATATCACTTAGGAAGGTCCTGTAAACATGGCTACACATGAACTGAGTTAGGCAAGAGAACAGAGTCTCACATTTAGAAAACACTCTTATGCCTGCTTAAGGGGGAAGGAGAGGTGGGGTGATGCATCAAACCAGAGTTTGATATAAGCACAGGTACCGTTCCAAAAACCAACTATGGGATAGACAAGACCTACACCTTCCTCAGTGAAAGGGACTCAAAACCCCATATTTCCCGCAGAGGAATAGATCTGACTAGTAAGAACCTTAAAACCTATGTATTGATATGTCTCCGTAAGGGAATCAAGTGTGTCTAGACTGGCATAAACAGGGCAGCGAGAATCAGCTCAAACCCACTCTAAAAAGGAATTTCAAAAACAGAACAAAGAAACAGGGAAATTCTTTACAATTCCTTCAGGGTCTCTGATGCAACCTGGAATGACCCTATCTACAATGACAGCTGGATGTGGCATAAGGCTGGACACTTGGGACTGAGAGGATTGGTGAGATTGGGTGAGCAAATGCACACCCTTTAAAGCAATAATGCATGGCACCCATTCCATGGGTCCCAGCTCTCCAGGTTGAAGGGAATATTACTACAGCTATAACGTGTACGGGAAACCTAGAGAATGGACACACTGTGAATACGACAGGTTTCTAAAACTCAACGAAGAGCCCCTCTCCTGGTGCTCCGGTTTGACTTTCCAACTGCTTTCCTATCAATCTCCCAACTTGGAGAGACAGCCCCTTTAAGCTCCTGGTTCGCACAGGTTGCCAATTTGGCAGAGGATGAAAGGGAAGAGGGAGAACCAATGAGAGAGTAGCTGTTAGGCATTTGGATGGGCACATGTCACTCTAATTTCCCGGCAGGAAGAAGAATGAACCAAAGTCTCAGCCACCCACCGGGAACCAGTATAGGTCCTGAACCAAAAGTTTGGACTTGCGTTCAGCTCACAAAAAACGAGTTGAAAAATGGAGCTCAGGGGCACAGCAATTCACAAACTGGCAGAGTAATCAAGGCCAACTATCGTCCAAAAATCTGTTGAGGGAAGGCAACGAGGCGGACTTGAAAGCGAGGCAGAATAGCAGGAAACAGATTTCAAGAGGTACGTTGGAATCGCCTGTAAAGCACAGGAAGAGGGGCACAACTTCGACAATGATGCACTTGGCCAAAAAGGGCGTATGCGTTTTCTCCTGAATATATTCAGGAGAAAACGCATACGCCCTTTTTGGCCAAGCAAGCAAGCGGGCAATGCAAATCTGCACTACAAAGAAGTATCACTTCCCACCGGTCAAAAGGGACATCCACAAAATGTGTAAAAACCAGAAAGGCAAGACACGCCCTGGAGAACAGGGAGCCTTGTTATGCTGATGGGCGTGATGTAAGTTCCCAACTGCCTCACTGGAGGAGTGCATTGTGTTCCCTAAAACAAGTAAACAACAGAGCTACAGAGCCAACGGCACGTCCAGTCTAGGGAATATACCTTGGGAAAACTGAAAATCCATAAGACAGAGCCACCCCCAAATTGAGGGCTGCACTGCTTACAGGAACCTCAACCTGGGTACACCTGAAATATCCCAGGAAATATAAAAATGGTTCCAAACATCGTGGAACTTACGTACGATGGAATATCCCTCAGCCATGAAATCAATGTCATAAGACCAGTAGCAGCAAAATGAGTGGATTCAGGTACGATGATTCTAAGTGAAAGAAGTCACACAGAAAAAGAAACTTATCATAATATATCACTTAGGAAGATCCTGTAAACACGGCTACACATGAACTGAGTTAGGCAAGAGAACAGAGTCTCACATTTAGAAAACACTCTTATGCCTGCTTAAGGGGGAAGGAGAGGTGGGGTGATGCATCAAACCAGAGTTTGATATAAGCACAGGTACTGTTCCAAAAACCAACTATGGAATAGACAAGACCTACACCTTCCTCAGTGAAAGGGACTCAAAACCCCATATTTCCCGCAGAGGAATAGATCTGACTAGTAAGAATCTTAAAACCTATGTATTGATATGTCTCCGTAAGGGAATCAAGTGTGTCTAGACTGGCATAAACAGGGCAGCGAGAATCAGCTCAAACCCACTCTAAAAAGGAATTTCAAAAACAGAACAAAGAAACAGGGAAATTCTTTACAATTCCTTCAGGGTCTCTGATGCAACCTGGAATGACCCTATCTACAATGACAGCTGGATGTGGCATAAGGCTGGACACTTGGGACTGAGAGGATTGGTGAGATTGGGTGAGCAAATGCAGACCCTTTAAAGCAATAATGCATGGCACCCATTCCATGGGTCCCAGCTCTCCAGGTTGAAGGGAATATTACTACAGGTATAACGTGTACGGGAAACCTAGAGAATGGACACACTGTGAATACGACAGGTTTCTAAAACTCAACGAAGAACCCCTCTCCTGGTGCTCCGGTTTGACTTTCCAACTGCTTTCCTATCAATCTCCCAACTTGGAGAGACAGCCCCTTTAAGCTCCTAGTTCGCACAGGTTGCCAATTTGGCAGAGGATGAAAGGGAAGAGGGAGAACCAATGAGAGAGTAGCTGTTAGGCATTTGGATGGGCACATGTCACTCTAATTTCCCGGCAGGAAGAAGAATGAACCAAAGTCTCAGACATCCACTGGGAACCAGTATAGGTCCTGAACCAAAAGTTTGGACTTGCGTTCAGCTCACAAAAACAAGTTGAAAAATGGAGCTCAGGGGCACAGCAATTCACAAACTGGCAGAGTAATCAAGGCCAACTATCGTCCAAAAATCTGTTGAGGGAAGGCAACGAGGCGGACTTGAAAGCGAGGCACAATAGCAGGAAACAGATTTCAAGAGGTACGTTGGAATCGCCTGTAAAGCACAGGAAGAGGGGCACAACTTCGACAATGATGCACTTGGCCAAAAAGGGCGTAGGCGTTTTCTCCTGAATATATTCAGGAGAAAACGCATACGCCCTTTTTGGCCAAGCAAGCAAGCGGGCAATGCAAATCTGCACTACAAAGAAGTATCACTTCCCACCGGTCAAAAGGGACATCCACAAAATGTGTAAAAACCAGAAAGGCAAGACAGGCCCTGGAGAACAGGGAGCCTTGTTATGCTGATGGGCGGGATGTAAGTTGCCAACTGCCTCACTGGAGGAGTGCATTGTGTTCCCTAAAACAAGTAAACAACAGAGCTACAGAGCCAAGGGCACGTCCAGTCTAGGGAATATACCTTGGGAAAACTGAAAATCCATAAGACAGAGCCACCCCCAAATTGAGGGCTGCACTGCTTACAGGAACCTCAACCTGGGTACACCTGAAATATCCCAGGAAATATAAAAATGGTTCCAAACATCGTGGAACTTACGTACGATGGAATATCCCTCAGCCATGAAATCAATGTCATAAGACCAGTAGCAGCAAAATGAGTGGATTCAGGTACGATGATTCTAAGTGAAAGAAGTCACACAGAAAAAGAAACTTATCATAAGATATCACTTAGGAAGATCCTGTAAACATGGCTACACATGAACTGAGTTAGGCAAGAGAACAGAGTCTCACATTTAGAAAACACTCTTATGCCTGCTTAAGGGGGAAGGAGAGGTGGGGTGATGCATCAAACCAGAGTTTGATATAAGCACAGGTACCGTTCCAAAAACCAACTATGGAATAGACAAGACCTACACCTTCCTCAGTGAAAGGGACTCAAAACCCCATATTTCCCGCAGAGGAATAGATCTGACTAGTAAGAATCTTAAAACCTATGTATTGATATGTCTCCGTAAGGGAATCAAGTGTGTCTAGACTGGCATAAACAGGGCAGCGAGAATCAGCTCAAACCCACTCTAAAAAGGAATTTCAAAAACAGAACAAAGAAACAGGGAAATTCTTTACAATTCCTTCAGGGTCTCTGATGCAACCTGGAATGACCCTATCTACAATGACAGCTGGATGTGGCATAAGGCTGGACACTTGGGACTGAGAGGATTGGAGAGATTGGGTGAGCAAATGCAGACCCTTTAAAGCAATAATGCATGGCACCCATTCCATGGGTCCCAGCTCTCCAGGTTGAAGGGAATATTACTACAGCTATAACGTGTACGGGAAACCTAGAGAATGGACACACTGTTAATACGACAGGTTTCTAAAACTCAACGAAGAGCCCCTCTCCTGGTGCTCCGGTTTGACTTTCCAACTGCTTTCCTATCAATCTCCCAACTTGGAGAGACAGCCCCTTTAAGCTCCTGGTTCGCACAGGTTGCCAATTTGGCAGAGGATGAAAGGGAAGAGGGAGAACCAATGAGAGAGTAGCTGTTAGGCATTTGGATGGGCACATGTCACTCTAATTTCCCGGCAGGAAGAAGAATGAACCAAAGTCTCAGCCACCCACCGGGAACCAGTATAGGTCCTGAACCAAAAGTTTGGACTTGCGTTCAGCTCACAAAAAAACGAGTTGAAAAATGGAGCTCAGGGGCACAGCAATTCACAAACTGGCAGAGTAATCAAGGCCAACTATCGTCCAAAAATCTGTTGAGGGAAGGCAACGAGGCGGACTTGAAAGCGAGGCAGAATAGCAGGAAACAGATTTCAAGAGGTACATTGGAATCGCCTGTAAAGCACAGGAAGAGGGGCACAACTTCGACAATGATGCACTTGGCCAAAAAGGGCGTATGCGTTTTCTCCTGAATATATTCAGGAGAAAACGCATACGCCCTTTTTGGCCAAGCAAGCAAGCGGGCAATGCAAATCTGCACTACAAAGAAGTATCACTTCCCACCGGTCAAAAGGGACATCCACAAAATGTGTAAAAACCAGAAAGGCAAGACACGCCCTGGAGAACAGGGAGCCTTGTTATGCTGATGGGCGTGATGTAAGTTCCCAACTGCCTCACTGGAGGAGTGCATTGTGTTCCCTAAAACAAGTAAACAACAGAGCTACAGAGCCAAGGGCACGTCCAGTCTAGGTAATATACCTTGGGAAAACTGAAAATCCATAAGACAGAGCCACCCCCAAATTGAGGGCTGCACTGCTTACAGGAACCTCAACCTGGGTACACCTGAAATATCCCAGGAAATATAAAAATGGTTCCAAACATCGTGGAACTTACGTACGATGGAATATCCCTCAGCCATGAAATCAATGTCATAAGACCAGTAGCAGCAAAATGAGTGGATTCAGGTACGATGATTCTAAGTGAAAGAAGTCACACAGAAAAAGAAACTTATCATAATATATCACTTAGGAAGATCCTGTAAACACGGCTACACATGAACTGAGTTAGGCAAGAGAACAGAGTCTCACATTTAGAAAACACTCTTATGCCTGCTTAAGGGGGAAGGAGAGGTGGGGTGATGCATCAAACCAGAGTTTGATATAAGCACAGGTACTGTTCCAAAAACCAACTATGGAATAGACAAGACCTACACCTTCCTCAGTGAAAGGGACTCAAAACCCCATATTTCCCGCAGAGGAATAGATCTGCCTAGTAAGAATCTTAAAACCTATGTATTGATATGTCTCCATAAGGGAATCAAGTGTGTCTAGACTGGCATAAACAGGGCAGCGAGAATCAGCTCAAACCCACTCTAAAAAGGAATTTCAAAACAGAACAAAGAAACAGGGAAATTCTTTACAATTCCTTCAGGGTCTCTGATGCAACCTGGAATGACCCTATCTACAATGACAGCTGGATGTGGCATAAGGCTGGACACTTGGGACTGAGAGGATTGGTGAGATTGGGTGAGCAAATGCAGACCCTTTAAAGCAATAATGCATGGCACCCATTCCATGGGTCCCAGCTCTCCAGGTTGAAGGGAATATTACTACAGCTATAACGTGTACGGGAAACCTAGAGAATGGACACACTGTGAATACGACAGGTTTCTAAAACTCAACGAAGAACCCCTCTCCTGGTGCTCCGGTTTGACTTTCCAACTGCTTTCCTATCAATCTCCGAACTTGGAGAGACAGCCCCTTTAAGCTCCTAGTTCGCACAGGTTGCCAATTTGGCAGAGGATGAAAGGGAAGAGGGAGAACCAATGAGAGAGTAGCTGTTAGGCATTTGGATGGGCACATGTCACTCTAATTTCCCGGCAGGAAGAAGAATGAACCAAAGTCTCAGACATCCACTGGGAACAAGTATAGGTCCTGAACCAAAAGTTTGGACTTGCGTTCAGCTCACAAAAAACGAGTTGAAAAATGGAGCTCAGGGGCACAGCAATTCACAAACTGGCAGAGTAATCAAGGCCAACTATCGTCCAAAAATCTGTTGAGGGAAGGCAACGAGGCGGACTTGAAAGCGAGGCAGAATAGCAGGAAACAGATTTCAAGAGGTACGTTGGAATCGCCTGTAAAGCACAGGAAGAGGGGCACAACTTCGACAATGATGCACTTGGCCAAAAAGGGCGTATGCGTTTTCTCCTGAATATATTCAGGAGAAAACGCATACGCCCTTTTTGGCCAAGCAAGCAAGCGGGCAATGCAAATCTGCACTACAAAGAAGTATCACTTCCCACCGGTCAAAAGGGACATCCACAAAATGTGTAAAAACCAGAAAGGCAAGACACGCCCTGGAGAACAGGGAGCCTTGTTATGCTGATGGGCGGGATGTAAGTTGCCAACTGCCTCACTGGAGGAGTGCATTGTGTTCCCTAAAACAAGTAAACAACAGAGCTACAGAGCCAAGGGCACGTCCAGTCTAGGGAATATACCTTGGGAAAACTGAAAATCCATAAGACAGAGCCACCCCCAAATTGAGGGCTGCACTGCTTACAGGAACCTCAACCTGGGTACACCTGAAATATCCCAGGAAATATAAAAATGGTTCCAAACATCGTGGAACTTACGTACGATGGAATATCCCTCAGCCATGAAATCAATGTCATAAGACCAGTAGCAGCAAAATGAGTGGATTCAGGTACGATGATTCTAAGTGAAAGAAGTCACACAGAAAAAGAAACTTATCATAAGATATCACTTAGGAAGATCCTGTAAACATGGCTACACATGAACTGAGTTAGGCAAGAGAACAGAGTCTCACATTTAGAAAACACTCTTATGCCTGCTTAAGGGGGAAGGAGAGGTGGGGTGATGCATCAAACCAGAGTTTGATATAAGCACAGGTACCGTTCCAAAAACCAACTATGGAATAGACAAGACCTACACCTTCCTCAGTGAAAGGGACTCAAAACACCATATTTCCCGCAGAGGAATAGATCTGACTAGTAAGAATCTTAAAACCTATGTATTGATATGTCTCCGTAAGGGAATCAAGTGTGTCTAGACTGGCATATACAGGGCAGCGAGAATCAGCTCAAACCCACTCTAAAAAGGAATTTCAAAAACAGAACAAAGAAACAGGGAAATTCTTTACAATTCCTTCAGGGTCTCTGATGCAACCTGGAATGACCCTATCTACAATGACAGCTGGATGTGGCATAAGGCTGGACACTTGGGACTGAGAGGATTGGTGAGATTGGGTGAGCAAATGCACACCCTTTAAAGCAATAATGCATGACACCCATTCCATGGGTCCCAGCTCTCCAGGTTGAAGGGAATATTACTACAGGTATAACGTGTACGGGAAACCTAGAGAATGGACACACTGTGAATACGACAGGTTTCTAAAACTCAACGAAGAACCCCTCTCCTGGTGCTCCGGTTTGACTTTCCAACTGCTTTCCTATCAATCTCCCAACTTGGAGAGACAGCCCCTTTAAGCTCTTAGTTCGCACAGGTTGCCAATTTGGCAGAGGATGAAAGGGAAGAGGGAGAACCAATGAGAGATTAGCTGTTAGGCATTTGGATGGGCACATGTCACTCTAATTTCCCGGCAGGAAGAAGAATGAACCAAAGTCTCAGACATCCACTGGGAACCAGTATAGGTCCTGAACCAAAAGTTTGGACTTGCGTTCAGCTCACAAAAAACGAGTTGAAAAATGGAGCTCAGGGGCACAGCAATTCACAAACTGGCAGAGTAATCAAGGCCAACTATCGTCCAAAAATCTGTTGAGGGAAGGCAACGAGGCGGACTTGAAAGCGAGGCAGAATAGCAGGAAACAGATTTCAAGAGGTACGTTGGAATCGCCTGTAAAGCACAGGAAGAGGGGCACAACTTCGACAATGATGCACTTGGCCAAAAAGGGCGTATGCGTTTTCTCCTGAATATATTCAGGAGAAAACGCATACGCCCTTTTTGGCCAAGCAAGCAAGCGGGCAATGCAAATCTGCACTACAAAGAAGTATCACTTCCCACCGGTCAAAAGGGACATCCACAAAATGTGTAAAAACCAGAAAGGCAAGACAGGCCCTGGAGAACAGGGAGCCTTGTTATGCTGATGGGCGGGATGTAAGTTGCCAACTGCCTCACTGGAGGAGTGCATTGTGTTCCCTAAAACAAGTAAACAACAGAGCTACAGAGCCAAGGGCACGTCCAGTCTAGGGAATATACCTTGGGAAAACTGAAAATCCATAAGACAGAGCCACCCCCAAATTGAGGGCTGCACTGCTTACAGGAACCTCAACCTGGGTACACCTGAAATATCCCAGGAAATATAAAAATGGTTCCAAACATCGTGGAACTTACGTACGATGGAATATCCCTCAGCCATGAAATCAATGTCATAAGACCAGTAGCAGCAAAATGAGTGGATTCAGGTACGATGATTCTAAGTGAAAGAAGTCACACAGAAAAAGAAACTTATCATAAGATATCACTTAGGAAGATCCTGTAAACATGGCTACACATGAACTGAGTTAGGCAAGATAACAGAGTCTCACATTTAGAAAACACTCTTATGCCTGCTTAAGGGGGAAGGAGAGGTGGGGTGATGCATCAAACCAGAGTTTGATATAAGCACAGGTACCGTTCCAAAAACCAACTATGGAATAGACAAGACCTACACCTTCCTCAGTGAAAGGGACTCAAAACCCCATATTTCCCGCAGAGGAATAGATCTGACTAGTAAGAATCTTAAAACCTATGTATTGATATGTCTCCGTAAGGTAATCAAGTGTGTCTAGACTGGCATAAACAGGGCAGTGAGAATCAGCTCAAACCCACTCTAAAAAGGAATTTCAAAAACAGAACAAAGAAACAGGGAAATTCTTTACAATTCCTTCAGGGTCTCTGATGCAACCTGGAATGACCCTATCTACAATGACAGCTGGATGTGGCATAAGGCTGGACACTTGGGACTGAGAGGATTGGTGAGATTGGGTGAGCAAATGCACACCCTTTAAAGCAATAATGCATGGCACCCATTCCATGGGTCCCAGCTCTCCAGGTTGAAGGGAATATTACTACAGCTATAACGTGTACGGGAAACCTAGAGAATGGACACACTGTGAATACGACAGGTTTCTAAAACTCAACGAAGAGCCCCTCTCCTGGTGCTCCGGTTTGACTTTCCAACTGCTTTCCTATCAATCTCCCAACTTGGAGAGACAGCCCCTTTAAGCTCCTGGTTCGCACAGGTTGCCAATTTGGCAGAGGATGAAAGGGAAGAGGGAGAACCAATGAGAGAGTAGCTGTTAGGCATTTGGATGGGCACATGTCACTCTAATTTCCCGGCAGGAAGAAGAATGAACCAAAGTCTCAGCCACCCACCGGGAACCAGTATAGGTCCTGAACCAAAATTTGGACTTGCGTTCAGCTCACAAAAAACGAGTTGAAAAATGGAGCTCAGGGGCACAGCAATTCACAAACTGGCAGAGTAATCAAGGCCAACTATCGTCCAAAAATCTGTTGAGGGAAGGCAATGAGGCGGACTTGAAAGCGAGGCAGAATAGCAGGAAACAGATTTCAAGAGGTACATTGGAATCGCCTGTAAAGCACAGGAAGAGGGGCACAACTTCGACAATGATGCACTTGGCCAAAAAGGGCGTATGCGTTTTCTCCTGAATATATTCAGGAGAAAACGCATACGCCCTTTTTGGCCAAGCAAGCAAGCGGGCAATGCAAATCTGCACTACAAAGAAGTATCACTTCCCACCGGTCAAAAGGGACATCCACAAAATGTGTAAAAACCAGAAAGGCAAGACAGGCCCTGGAGAACAGGGAGCCTTGTTATGCTGATGGGCGGGATGTAAGTTGCCAACTGCCTCACTGGAGGAGTGCATTGTGTTCCCAAAAACAAGTAAGCTACAGAGCCAACGGCACGTCCAGTCTAGGGAATATACCTTGGGAAAACTGAAAATCCATAAGACAGAGCCACCCCCAAATTGAGGGCTGCACTGCTTACAGGAACCTCAACCTGGGTACACCTGAAATATCCCAGGAAATATAAAAATGGTTCCAAACATCGTGGAACTTACGTACGATGGAATATCCCTCAGCCATGAAATCAATGTCATAAGACCAGTAGCAGCAAAATGAGTGGATTCAGGTACGATGATTCTAAGTGAAAGAAGTCACACAGAAAAAGAAACTTATCATAAGATATCACTTAGGAAGATCCTGTAAACACGGCTGCACATGAACTGAGTTAGGAAAGAGAACAGAGTCTCACATTTAGAAAACACTCTTATGCCTGCTTAAGGGGGAAGGAGAGGTGGGGTGATGCATCAAACCAGAGTTTGATATAAGCACAGGTACTGTTCCAAAAACCAACTATGGAATAGACAAGACCTACACCTTCCTCAGTGAAAGGGACTCAAAACACCATATTTCCCGCAGAGGAATAGATCTGACTAGTAAGAATCTTAAAACCTATGTATTGATATGTCTCCGTAAGGGAATCAAGTGTGTCTAGACTGGCATAAACAGGGCAGCGAGAATCAGCTCAAACCCACTCTAAAAAGGAATTTCAAAAACAGAACAAAGAAACAGGGAAATTCTTTACAATTCCTTCAGGGTCTCTGATGCAACCTGGAATGACCCTATCTACAATGACAGCTGGATGTGGCATAAGGCTGGACACTTGGGACTGAGAGGATTGGTTAGATTGGGTGAGCAAATGCACACCCTTTAAAGCAATAATGCATGGCACCCATTCCATGGGTCCCAGCTCTCCAGGTTGAAGGGAATATTACTACAGCTATAACGTGTACGGGAAACCTAGAGAATGGACACACTGTGAATACGACAGGTTTCTAAAACTCAACGAAGAGCCCCTCTCCTGGTGCTCCGGTTTGACTTTCCAACTGCTTTCCTATCAATCTCCCAACTTGGAGAGACAGCCCCTTTAAGCTCCTGGTTCGCACAGGTTGCCAATTTGGCAGAGGATGAAAGGGAAGAGGGAGAACCAATGAGAGAGTAGCTGTTAGGCATTTGGATGGGCACATGTCACTCTAATTTCCCGGCAGGAAGAAGAATGAACCAAAGTCTCAGCCACCCACCGGGAACCAGTATAGGTCCTGAACCAAAAGTTTGGACTTGCGTTCAGCTCACAAAAAACGAGTTGAAAAATGGAGCTCAGGGGCACAGCAATTCACAAACTGGCAGAGTAATCAAGGCCAACTATCGTCCAAAAATCTGTTGAGGGAAGGCAACGAGGCGGACTTGAAAGCGAGGCAGAATAGCAGGAAACAGATTTCAAGAGGTACATTGGAATCGCCTGTAAAGCACAGGAAGAGGGGCACAACTTCGACAATGATGCACTTGGCCAAAAAGGGCGTATGCGTTTTCTCCTGAATATATTCAGGAGAAAACGCATACGCCCTTTTTGGCCAAGCAAGCAAGCGGGCAATGCAAATCTGCACTACAAAGAAGTATCACTTCCCACCGGTCAAAAGGGACATCCACAAAATGTGTAAAAACCAGAAAGGCAAGACACGCCCTGGAGAACAGGGAGCCTTGTTATGCTGATGGGCGTGATGTAAGTTCCCAACTGCCTCACTGGAGGAGTGCATTGTGTTCCCTAAAACAAGTAAACAACAGAGCTACAGAGCCAAGGGCACGTCCAGTCTAGGGAATATACCTTGGGAAAACTGAAAATCCATAAGACAGAGCCACCCCCAAATTGAGGGCTGCACTGCTTACAGGAACCTCAACCTGGGTACACCTGAAATATCCCAGGAAATATAAAAATGGTTCCAAACATCGTGGAACTTACGTACGATGGAATATCCCTCAGCCATGAAATCAATGTCATAAGACCAGTAGCAGCAAAATGAGTGGATTCAGGTACGATGATTCTAAGTGAAAGAAGTCACACAGAAAAAGAAACTTATCATAATATATCACTTAGGAAGATCCTGTAAACACGGCTACACATGATCTGAGTTAGGCAAGAGAACAGAGTCTCACATTTAGAAAACACTCTTATGCCTGCTTAAGGGGGAAGGAGAGGTGGGGTGATGCATCAAACCAGAGTTTGATATAAGCACAGGTACTGTTCCAAAAACCAACTATGGAATAGACAAGACCTACACCTTCCTCAGTGAAAGGGACTCAAAACCCCATATTTCCCGCAGAGGAATAGATCTGCCTAGTAAGAATCTTAAAACCTATGTATTGATATGTCTCCGTAAGGGAATCAAGTGTGTCTAGACTGGCATAAACAGGGCAGCGAGAATCAGCTCAAACCCACTCTAAAAAGGAATTTCAAAACAGAACAAAGAAACAGGGAAATTCTTTACAATTCCTTCAGGGTCTCTGATGCAACCTGGAATGACCCTATCTACAATGACAGCTGGATGTGGCATAAGGCTGGACACTTGGGACTGAGAGGATTGGTGAGATTGGGTGAGCAAATGCAGACCCTTTAAAGCAATAATGCATGGCACCCATTCCATGGGTCCCAGCTCTCCAGGTTGAAGGGAATATTACTACAGGTATAACGTGTACGGGAAACCTAGAGAATGGACACACTGTGAATACGACAGGTTTCTAAAACTCAACGAAGAACCCCTCTCCTGGTGCTCCGGTTTGACTTTCCAACTGCTTTCCTATCAATCTCCGAACTTGGAGAGACAGCCCCTTTAAGCTCCTAGTTCGCACAGGTTGCCAATTTGGCAGAGGATGAAAGGGAAGAGGGAGAACCAATGAGAGAGTAGCTGTTAGGCATTTGGATGGGCACATGTCACTCTAATATCCCGGCAGGAAAAAGAATGAACCAAAGTCTCAGCCACCCACCGGGAACCAGTATAGGTCCTGAACCAAAATTTGGACTTGCGTTCAGCTCACAAAAAACGAGTTGAAAAATGGAGCTCAGGGGCACAGCAATTCACAAACTGGCAGAGTAATCAAGGCCAACTATCGTCCAAAAATCTGTTGAGGGAAGGCAATGAGGCGGACTTGAAAGCGAGGCAGAATAGCAGGAAACAGATTTCAAGAGGTACATTGGAATCGCCTGTAAAGCACAGGAAGAGGGGCACAACTTCGACAATGATGCACTTGGCCAAAAAGGGCGTATGCGTTTTCTCCTGAATATATTCAGGAGAAAACGCATACGCCCTTTTTGGCCAAGCAAGCAAGCGGGCAATGCAAATCTGCACTACAAAGAAGTATCACTTCCCACCGGTCAAAAGGGACATCCACAAAATGTGTAAAAACCAGAAAGGCAAGACACGCCCTGGAGAACAGGGAGCCTTGTTATGCTGATGGGCGTGATGTAAGTTCCCAACTGCCTCACTGGAGGAGTGCATTGTGTTCCCTAAAACAAGTAAACAACAGAGCTACAGAGCCAACGGCACGTCCAGTCTAGGGAATATACCTTGGGAAAACTGAAAATCCATAAGACAGAGCCACCCCCAAATTGAGGGCTGCACTGCTTACAGGAACCTCAACCTGGGTACACCTGAAATATCCCAGGAAATATAAAAATGGTTCCAAACATCGTGGAACTTACGTACGATGGAATATCCCTCAGCCATGAAATCAATGTCATAAGACCAGTAGCAGCAAAATGAGTGGATTCAGGTACGATGATTCTAAGTGAAAGAAGTCACACAGAAAAAGAAACTTATCATAAGATATCACTTAGGAAGATCCTGTAAACACGGCTGCACATGAACTGAGTTAGGAAAGAGAACAGAGTCTCACATTTAGAAAACACTCTTATGCCTGCTTAAGGGGGAAGGAGAGGTGGGGTGATGCATCAAACCAGAGTTTGATATAAGCACAGGTACTGTTCCAAAAACCAACTATGGAATAGACAAGACCTACACCTTCCTCAGTGAAAGGGACTCAAAACACCATATTTCCCGCAGAGGAATAGATCTGACTAGTAAGAATCTTAAAACCTATGTATTGATATGTCTCCGTAAGGGAATCAAGTGTGTCTAGACTGGCATAAACAGGGCAGCGAGAATCAGCTCAAACCCACTCTAAAAAGGAATTTCAAAAACAGAACAAAGAAACAGGGAAATTCTTTACAATTCCTTCAGGGTCTCTGATGCAACCTGGAATGACCCTATCTACAATGACAGCTGGATGTGGCATAAGGCTGGACACTTGGGACTGAGAGGATTGGTGAGATTGGGTGAGCAAATGCAGACCCTTTAAAGCAATAATGCATGGCACCCATTCCATGGGTCCCAGCTCTCCAGGTTGAAGGGAATATTACTACAGCTATAACGTGTACGGGAAACCTAGAGAATGGACACACTGTGAATACGACAGGTTTCTAAAACTCAACGAAGAGCCCCTCTCCTGGTGCTCCGGTTTGACTTTCCAACTGCTTTCCTATCAATCTCCCAACTTGGAGAGACAGCCCCTTTAAGCTCCTGGTTCGCACAGGTTGCCAATTTGGCAGAGGATGAAAGGGAAGAGGGAGAACCAATGAGAGAGTAGCTGTTAGGCATTTGGATGGGCACATGTCACTCTAATTTCCCGGCAGGAAGAAGAATGAACCAAAGTCTCAGCCACCCACCGGGAACCAGTATAGGTCCTGAACCAAAATTTGGACTTGCGTTCAGCTCACAAAAAACGAGTTGAAAAATGGAGCTCAGGGGCACAGCAATTCACAAACTGGCAGAGTAATCAAGGCCAACTATCGTCCAAAAATCTGTTGAGGGAAGGCAACGAGGCGGACTTGAAAGCGAGGCAGAATAGCAGGAAACAGATTTCAAGAGGTACATTGGAATCGCCTGTAAAGCACAGGAAGAGGGGCACAACTTCGACAATGATGCACTTGGCCAAAAAGGGCGTATGCGTTTTCTCCTGAATATATTCAGGAGAAAACGCATACGCCCTTTTTGGCCAAGCAAGCAAGCGGGCAATGCAAATCTGCACTACAAAGAAGTATCACTTCCCACCGGTCAAAAGGGACATCCACAAAATGTGTAAAAACCAGAAAGGCAAGACACGCCCTGGAGAACAGGGAGCCTTGTTATGCTGATGGGCGGGATGTAAGTTCCCAACTGCCTCACTGGAGGAGTGCATTGTGTTCCCTAAAACAAGTAAACAACAGAGCTACAGAGCCAAGGGCACGTCCAGTCTAGGTAATATACCTTGGGAAAACTGAAAATCCATAAGACAGAGCCACCCCCAAATTGAGGGCTGCACTGCTTACAGGAACCTCAACCTGGGTACACCTGAAATATCCCAGGAAATATAAAAATGGTTCCAAACATCGTGGAACTTACGTACGATGGAATATCCCTCAGCCATGAAATCAATGTCATAAGACCAGTAGCAGCAAAATGAGTGGATTCAGGTACGATGATTCTAAGTGAAAGAAGTCACACAGAAAAAGAAACTTATCATAAGATATCACTTAGGAAGATCCTGTAAACACGGCTACACATGAACTGAGTTAGGCAAGAGAACAGAGTCTCACATTTAGAAAACACTCTTATGCCTGCTTAAGGGGGAAGGAGAGGTGGGGTGATGCATCAAACCAGAGTTTGATATAAGCACAGGTACTGTTCCAAAAACCAACTATGGAATAGACAAGACCTACACCTTCCTCAGTGAAAGGGACTCAAAACCCCATATTTCCCGCAGAGGAATAGATCTGCCTAGTAAGAATCTTAAAACCTATGTATTGATATGTCTCCGTAAGGGAATCAAGTGTGTCTAGACTGGCATAAACAGGGCAGCGAGAATCAGCTCAAACCCACTCTAAAAAGGAATTTCAAAAACAGAACAAAGAAACAGGGAAATTCTTTACAATTCCTTCAGGGTCTCTGATGCAACCTGGAATGACCCTATCTACAATGACAGCTGGATGTGGCATAAGGCTGGACACTTGGGACTGAGAGGATTGGTGAGATTGGGTGAGCAAATGCACACCCTTTAAAGCAATAATGCATGGCACCCATTCCATGGGTCCCAGCTCTCCAGGTTGAAGGGAATATTACTACAGCTATAACGTGTACGGGAAACCTAGAGAATGGACACACTGTGAATACGACAGGTTTCTAAAACTCAACGAAGAACCCCTCTCCTGGTGCTCCGGTTTGACTTTCCAACTGCTTTCCTATCAATCTCCGAACTTGGAGAGACAGCCCCTTTAAGCTCCTAGTTCGCACAGGTTGCCAATTTGGCAGAGGATGAAAGGGAAGAGGGAGAACCAATGAGAGAGTAGCTGTTAGGCATTTGGATGGGCACATGTCACTCTAATTTCCCGGCAGGAAGAAGAATGAACCAAAGTCTCAGACATCCACTGGGAACAAGTATAGGTCCTGAACCAAAAGTTTGGACTTGCGTTCAGCTCACAAAAAACGAGTTGAAAAATGGAGCTCAGGGGCACAGCAATTCACAAACTGGCAGAGTAATCAAGGCCAACTATCGTCCAAAAATCTGTTGAGGGAAGGCAACGAGGCGGACTTGAAAGCGAGGCAGAATAGCAGGAAACAGATTTCAAGAGGTACGTTGGAATCGCCTGTAAAGCACAGGAAGAGGGGCACAACTTCGACAATGATGCACTTGGCCAAAAAGGGCGTATGCGTTTTCTCCTGAATATATTCAGGAGAAAACGCATACGCCCTTTTTGGCCAAGCAAGCAAGCGGGCAATGCAAATCTGCACTACAAAGAAGTATCACTTCTCACCGGTCAAAAGGGACATCCACAAAATGTGTAAAAACCAGAAAGGCAAGACAGGCCCTGGAGAACAGGGAGCCTTGTTATGCTGATGGGCGGGATGTAAGTTGCCAACTGCCTCACTGGAGGAGTGCATTGTGTTCCCTAAAACAAGTAAACAACAGAGCTACAGAGCCAAGGGCACGTCCAGTCTAGGGAATATACCTTGGGAAAACTGAAAATCCATAAGACAGAGCCACCCCCAAATTGAGGGCTGCACTGCTTACAGGAACCTCAACCTGGGTACACCTGAAATATCCCAGGAAATATAAAAATGGTTCCAAACATCGTGGAACTTACGTACGATGGAATATCCCTCAGCCATGAAATCAATGTCATAAGACCAGTAGCAGCAAAATGAGTGGATTCAGGTACGATGATTCTAAGTGAAAGAAGTCACACAGAAAAATAAACTTATCATAAGATATCACTTAGGAAGATCCTGTAAACATGGCTACACATGAACTGAGTTAGGCAAGATAACAGAGTCTCACATTTAGAAAACACTCTTATGCCTGCTTAAGGGGGAAGGAGAGGTGGGGTGATGCATCAAACCAGAGTTTGATATAAGCACAGGTACCGTTCCAAAAACCAACTATGGAATAGACAAGACCTACACCTTCCTCAGTGAAAGGGACTCAAAACACCATATTTCCCACAGAGGAATAGATCTGACTAGTAAGAATCTTAAAACCTATGTATTGATATGTCTCCGTAAGGGAATCAAGTGTGTCTAGACTGGCATAAAAAGGGCAGCGAGAATCAGCTCAAACCCACTCTAAAAAGGAATTTCAAAAACAGAACAAAGAAACAGGGAAATTCTTTACAATTCCTTCAGGGTCTCTGATGCAACCTGGAATGACCCTATCTACAATGACAGCTGGATGTGGCATAAGGCTGGACACTTGTGACTGAGAGGATTGGTGAGATTGGGTGAGCAAATGCACACCCTTTAAAGCAATAATGCATGACACCCATTCCATGGGTCCCAGCTCTCCAGGTTGAAGGGAATATTACTACAGGTATAACGTGTACGGGAAACCTAGAGAATGGACACACTGTGAGTACGACAGGTTTCTAAAACTCAACGAAGAACCCCTCTCCTGGTGCTCCGGTTTGACTTTCCAACTGCTTTCCTATCAATCTCCCAACTTGGAGAGACAGCCCCTTTAAGCTCCTGGTTCGCACAGGTTGCCAATTTGGCAGAGGATGAAAGGGAAGAGGGAGAACCAATGAGAGAGTAGCTGTTAGGCATTTGGATGGGCACATGTCACTCTAATTTCCCGGCAGGAAGAAGAATGAACCAAAGTCTCAGCCACCCACCGGGAACCAGTATAGGTCCTGAACCAAAATTTGGACTTGCGTTCAGCTCACAAAAAACGAGTTGAAAAATGGAGCTCAGGGGCACAGCAATTCACAAACTGGCAGAGTAATCAAGGCCAACTATCGTCCAAAAATCTGTTGAGGGAAGGCAACGAGGCGGACTTGAAAGCGAGGCAGAATAGCAGGAAACAGATTTCAAGAGGTACATTGGAATCGCCTGTAAAGCACAGGAAGAGGGGCACAACTTCGACAATGATGCACTTGGCCAAAAAGGGCGTATGCGTTTTCTCCTGAATATATTCAGGAGAAAACGCATACGCCCTTTTTGGCCAAGCAAGCAAGCGGGCAATGCAAATCTGCACTACAAAGAAGTATCACTTCCCACCGGTCAAAAGGGACATCCACAAAATGTGTAAAAACCAGAAAGGCAAGACACGCCCTGGAGAACAGGGAGCCTTGTTATGCTGATGGGCGTGATGTAAGTTCCCAACTGCCTCACTGGAGGAGTGCATTGTGTTCCCTAAAACAAGTAAACAACAGAGCTACAGAGCCAAGGGCACGTCCAGTCTAGGTAATATACCTTGGGAAAACTGAAAATCCATAAGACAGAGCCACCCCCAAATTGAGGGCTGCACTGCTTACAGGAACCTCAACCTGGGTACACCTGAAATATCCCAGGAAATATAAAAATGGTTCCAAACATCGTGGAACTTACGTACGATGGAATATCCCTCAGCCATGAAATCAATGTCATAAGACCAGTAGCAGCAAAATGAGTGGATTCAGGTACGATGAATCTAAGTGAAAGAAGTCACACAGAAAAAGAAACTTATCATAAGATATCACTTAGGAAGATCCTGTAAACACGGCTGCACATGAACTGAGTTAGGAAAGAGAACAGAGTCTCACATTTAGAAAACACTCTTATGCCTGCTTAAGGGGGAAGGAGAGGTGGGGTGATGCATCAAACCAGAGTTTGATATAAGCACAGGTACTGTTCCAAAAACCAACTATGGAATAGACAAGACCTACACCTTCCTCAGTGAAAGGGACTCAAAACACCATATTTCCCGCAGAGGAATAGATCTGACTAGTAAGAATCTTAAAACCTATGTATTGATATGTCTCCGTAAGGGAATCAAGTGTGTCTAGACTGGCATAAACAGGGCAGCGAGAATCAGCTCAAACCCACTCTAAAAAGGAATTTCAAAAACAGAACAAAGAAACAGGGAAATTCTTTACAATTCCTTCAGGGTCTCTGATGCAACCTGGAATGACCCTATCTACAATGACAGCTGGATGTGGCATAAGGCTGGACACTTGGGACTGAGAGGATTGCTGAGATTGGGTGAGCAAATGCACACCCTTTAAAGCAATAATGCATGGCACCCATTCCATGGGTCCCAGCTCTCCAGGTTGAAGGGAATATTACTACAGCTATAACGTGTACGGGAAACCTAGAGAATGGACACACTGTGAATACGACAGGTTTCTAAAACTCAACGAAGAGCCCCTCTCCTGGTGCTCCGGTTTGACTTTCCAACTGCTTTCCTATCAATCTCCCAACTTGGAGAGACAGCCCCTTTAAGCTCCTGGTTCGCACAGGTTGCCAATTTGGCAGAGGATGAAAGGGAAGAGGGAGAACCAATGAGAGAGTAGCTGTTAGGCATTTGGATGGGCACATGTCACTCTAATTTCCCGGCAGGAAGAAGAATGAACCAAAGTCTCAGCCACCCACCGGGAACCAGTATAGGTCCTGAACCAAAAGTTTGGACTTGCGTTCAGCTCACAAAAAACGAGTTGAAAAATGGAGCTCAGGGGCACAGCAATTCACAAACTGGCAGAGTAATCAAGGCCAACTATCGTCCAAAAATCTGTTGAGGGAAGGCAACGAGGCGGACTTGAAAGCGAGGCAGAATAGCAGGAAACAGATTTCAAGAGGTACATTGGAATCGCCTGTAAAGCACAGGAAGAGGGGCACAACTTCGACAATGATGCACTTGGCCAAAAAGGGCGTATGCGTTTTCTCCTGAATATATTCAGGAGAAAACGCATACGCCCTTTTTGGCCAAGCAAGCAAGCGGGCAATGCAAATCTGCACTACAAAGAAGTATCACTTCCCACCGGTCAAAAGGGACATCCACAAAATGTGTAAAAACCAGAAAGGCAAGACACGCCCTGGAGAACAGGGAGCCTTGTTATGCTGATGGGCGGGATGTAAGTTCCCAACTGCCTCACTGGAGGAGTGCATTGTGTTCCCTAAAACAAGTAAACAACAGAGCTACAGAGCCAAGGGCACGTCCAGTCTAGGTAATATACCTTGGGAAAACTGAAAATCCATAAGACAGAGCCACCCCCAAATTGAGGGCTGCACTGCTTACAGGAACCTCAACCTGGGTACACCTGAAATATCCCAGGAAATATAAAAATGGTTCCAAACATCGTGGAACTTACGTACGATGGAATATCCCTCAGCCATGAAATCAATGTCATAAGACCAGTAGCAGCAAAATGAGTGGATTCAGGTACGATGATTCTAAGTGAAAGAAGTCACACAGAAAAAGAAACTTATCATAAGATATCACTTAGGAAGATCCTGTAAACACGGCTACACATGAACTGAGTTAGGCAAGAGAACAGAGTCTCACATTTAGAAAACACTCTTATGCCTGCTTAAGGGGGAAGGAGAGGTGGGGTGATGCATCAAACCAGAGTTTGATATAAGCACAGGTACTGTTCCAAAAACCAACTATGGAATAGACAAGACCTACACCTTCCTCAGTGAAAGGGACTCAAAACCCCATATTTCCCGCAGAGGAATAGATCTGCCTAGTAAGAATCTTAAAACCTATGTATTGATATGTCTCCGTAAGGGAATCAAGTGTGTCTAGACTGGCATAAACAGGGCAGCGAGAATCAGCTCAAACCCACTCTAAAAAGGAATTTCAAAAACAGAACAAAGAAACAGGGAAATTCTTTACAATTCCTTCAGGGTCTCTGATGCAACCTGGAATGACCCTATCTACAATGACAGCTGGATGTGGCATAAGGCTGGACACTTGGGACTGAGAGGATTGGTGAGATTGGGTGAGCAAATGCAGACCCTTTAAAGCAATAATGCATGGCACCCATTCCATGGGTCCCAGCTCTCCAGGTTGAAGGGAATATTACTACAGGTATAACGTGTACGGGAAACCTAGAGAATGGACACACTGTGAATACGACAGGTTTCTAAAACTCAACGAAGAACCCCTCTCCTGGTGCTCCGGTTTGACTTTCCAACTGCTTTCCTATCAATCTCCGAACTTGGAGAGACAGCCCCTTTAAGCTCCTAGTTCGCACAGGTTGCCAATTTGGCAGAGGATGAAAGGGAAGAGGGAGAACCAATGAGAGAGTAGCTGTTAGGCATTTGGATGGGCACATGTCACTCTAATTTCCCGGCAGGAAGTAGAATGAACCAAAGTCTCAGACATCCACTGGGAACAAGTATAGGTCCTGAACCAAAAGTTTGGACTTGCGTTCAGCTCACAAAAAACGAGTTGAAAAATGGAGCTCAGGGGCACAGCAATTCACAAACTGGCAGAGTAATCAAGGCCAACTATCGTCCAAAAATCTGTTGAGGGAAGGCAACGAGGCGGACTTGAAAGCGAGGCAGAATAGCAGGAAACAGATTTCAAGAGGTACGTTGGAATCGCCTGTAAAGCACAGGAAGAGGGGCACAACTTCGACAATGATGCACTTGGCCAAAAAGGGCGTATGCGTTTTCTCCTGAATATATTCAGGAGAAAACGCATACGCCCTTTTTGGCCAAGCAAGCAAGCGGGCAATGCAAATCTGCACTACAAAGAAGTATCACTTCCCACCGGTCAAAAGGGACATCCACAAAATGTGTAAAAACCAGAAAGGCAAGACAGGCCCTGGAGAACAGGGAGCCTTGTTATGCTGATGGGCGGGATGTAAGTTGCCAACTGCCTCACTGGAGGAGTGCATTGTGTTCCCTAAAACAAGTAAACAACAGAGCTACAGAGCCAAGGGCACGTCCAGTCTAGGGAATATACCTTGGGAAAACTGAAAATCCATAAGACAGAGCCACCCCCAAATTGAGGGCTGCACTGCTTACAGGAACCTCAACCTGGGTACACCTGAAATATCCCAGGAAATATAAAAATGGTTCCAAACATCGTGGAACTTACGTACGATGGAATATCCCTCAGCCATGAAATCAATGTCATAAGACCAGTAGCAGCAAAATGAGTGGATTCAGGTACGATGATTCTAAGTGAAAGAAGTCACACAGAAAAAGAAACTTATCATAAGATATCACTTAGGAAGATCCTGTAAACATGGCTACACATGAACTGAGTTAGGCAAGATAACAGAGTCTCACATTTAGAAAACACTCTTATGCCTGCTTAAGGGGGAAGGAGAGGTGGGGTGATGCATCAAACCAGAGTTTGATATAAGCACAGGTACCGTTCCAAAAACCAACTATGGAATAGACAAGACCTACACCTTCCTCAGTGAAAGGGACTCAAAACCCCATATTTCCCGCAGAGGAATAGATCTGACTAGTAAGAATCTTAAAACCTATGTATTGATATGTCTCCGTAAGGGAATCAAGTGTGTCTAGACTGGCATAAACAGGGCAGTGAGAATCAGCTCAAACCCACTCTAAAAAGGAATTTCAAAAACAGAACAAAGAAACAGGGAAATTCTTTACAATTCCTTCAGGGTCTCTGATGCAACCTGGAATGACCCTATCTACAATGACAGCTGGATGTGGCATAAGGCTGGACACTTGGGACTGAGAGGATTGGTGAGATTGGGTGAGCAAATGCAGACCCTTTAAAGCAATAATGCATGGCACCCATTCCATGGGTCCCAGCTCTCCAGGTTGAAGGGAATATTACTACAGCTATAACGTGTACGGGAAACCTAGAGAATGGACACACTGTGAATACGACAGGTTTCTAAAACTCAACGAAGAGCCCCTCTCCTGGTGCTCCGGTTTGACTTTCCAACTGCTTTCCTATCAATCTCCCAACTTGGAGAGACAGCCCCTTTAAGCTCCTGGTTCGCACAGGTTGCCAATTTGGCAGAGGATGAAAGGGAAGAGGGAGAACCAATGAGAGAGTAGCTGTTAGGCATTTGGATGGGCACATGTCACTCTAATTTCCCGGCAGGAAGAAGAATGAACCAAAGTCTCAGCCACCCACCGGGAACCAGTAGAGGTCCTGAACCAAAAGTTTGGACTTGCGTTCAGCTCACAAAAAACGAGTTGAAAAATGGAGCTCAGGGGCACAGCAATTCACAAACTGGCAGAGTAATCAAGGCCAACTATCGTCCAAAAATCTGTTGAGGGAAGGCAACGAGGCGGACTTCAAAGCGAGGCAGAATAGCAGGAAACAGATTTCAAGAGGTACATTGGAATCGCCTGTAAAGCACAGGAAGAGGGGCACAACTTCGACAATGATGCACTTGGCCAAAAAGGGCGTATGCGTTTTCTCCTGAATATATTCAGGAGAAAACGCATATGCCCTTTTTGGCCAAGCAAGCAAGCGGGCAATGCAAATCTGCACTACAAAGAAGTATCACTTCCCACCGGTCAAAAGGGACATCCACAAAATGTGTAAAAACCAGAAAGGCAAGACAGGCCCTGGAGAACAGGGAGCCTTGTTATGCTGATGGGCGTGATGTAAGTTCCCAACTGCCTCACTGGAGGAGTGCATTGTGTTCCCTAAAACAAGTAAACAACAGAGCTACAGAGCCAAGGGCACGTCCAGTCTAGGTAATATACCTTGGGAAAACTGAAAATCCATAAGACAGAGCCACCCCCAAATTGAGGGCTGCACTGCTTACAGGAACCTCAACCTGGGTACACCTGAAATATCCCAGGAAATATAAAAATGGTTCCAAACATCGTGGAACTTACGTACGATGGAATATCCCTCAGCCATGAAATCAATGTCATAAGACCAGTAGCAGCAAAATGAGTGGATTCAGGTACGATGATTCTAAGTGAAAGAAGTCACACAGAAAAAGAAACTTATCATAAGATATCACTTAGGAAGATCCTGTAAACACGGCTGCACATGAACTGAGTTAGGAAAGAGAACAGAGTCTCACATTTAGAAAACACTCTTATGCCTGCTTAAGGGGGAAGGAGAGGTGGGGTGATGCATCAAACCAGAGTTTGATATAAGCACAGGTACTGTTCCAAAAACCAACTATGGAATAGACAAGACCTACACCTTCCTCAGTGAAAGGGACTCAAAACACCATATTTCCCGCAGAGGAATAGATCTGACTAGTAAGAATCTTAAAACCTATGTATTGATATGTCTCCGTAAGGGAATCAAGTGTGTCTAGACTGGCATAAACAGGGCAGCGAGAATCAGCTCAAACCCACTCTAAAAAGGAATTTCAAAAACAGAACAAAGAAACAGGGAAATTCTTTACAATTCCTTCAGGGTCTCTGATGCAACCTGGAATGACCCTATCTACAATGACAGCTGGATGTGGCATAAGGCTGGACACTTGGGACTGAGAGGATTGCTGAGATTGGGTGAGCAAATGCACACCCTTTAAAGCAATAATGCATGGAACCCATTCCATGGGTCCCAGCTCTCCAGGTTGAAGGGAATATTACTACAGCTATAACGTGTACGGGAAACCTAGAGAATGGACACACTGTGAATACGACAGGTTTCTAAAACTCAACGAAGAGCCCCTCTCCTGGTGCTCCGGTTTGACTTTCCAACTGCTTTCCTATCAATCTCCCAACTTGGAGAGACAGCCCCTTTAAGCTCCTGGTTCGCACAGGTTGCCAATTTGGCAGAGGATGAAAGGGAAGAGGGAGAACCAATGAGAGAGTAGCTGTTAGGCATTTGGATGGGCACATGTCACTCTAATTTCCCGGCAGGAAGAAGAATGAACCAAAGTCTCAGCCACCCACCGGGAACCAGTATAGGTCCTGAACCAAAAGTTTGGACTTGCGTTCAGCTCACAAAAAACGAGTTGAAAAATGGAGCTCAGGGGCACAGCAATTCACAAACTGGCAGAGTAATCAAGGCCAACTATCGTCCAAAAATCTGTTGAGGGAAGGCAACGAGGCGGACTTGAAAGCGAGGCAGAATAGCAGGAAACAGATTTCAAGAGGTACATTGGAATCGCCTGTAAAGCACAGGAAGAGGGGCACAACTTCGACAATGATGCACTTGGCCAAAAAGGGCGTATGCGTTTTCTCCTGAATATATTCAGGAGAAAACGCATACGCCCTTTTTGGCCAAGCAAGCAAGCGGGCAATGCAAATCTGCACTACAAAGAAGTATCACTTCCCACCGGTCAAAAGGGACATCCACAAAATGTGTAAAAACCAGAAAGGCAAGACAGGCCCTGGAGAACAGGGAGCCTTGTTATGCTGATGGGCGTGATGTAAGTTCCCAACTGCCTCACTGGAGGAGTGCATTGTGTTCCCTAAAACAAGTAAACAACAGAGCTACAGAGCCAAGGGCACGTCCAGTCTAGGTAATATACCTTGGGAAAACTGAAAATCCATAAGACAGAGCCACCCCCAAATTGAGGGCTGCACTGCTTACAGGAACCTCAACCTGGGTACACCTGAAATATCCCAGGAAATATAAAAATGGTTCCAAACATCGTGGAACTTACGTACGATGGAATATCCCTCAGCCATGAAATCAATGTCATAAGACCAGTAGCAGCAAAATGAGTGGATTCAGGTACGATGATTCTAAGTGAAAGAAGTCACACAGAAAAAGAAACTTATCATAAGATATCACTTAGGAAGATCCTGTAAACACGGCTACACATGAACTGAGTTAGGCAAGAGAACAGAGTCTCACATTTAGAAAACACTCTTATGCCTGCTTAAGGGGGAAGGAGAGGTGGGGTGATGCATCAAACCAGAGTTTGATATAAGCACAGGTACTGTTCCAAAAACCAACTATGGAATAGACAAGACCTACACCTTCCTCAGTGAAAGGGACTCAAAACCCCATATTTCCCGCAGAGGAATAGATCTGCCTAGTAAGAATCTTAAAACCTATGTATTGATATGTCTCCGTAAGGGAATCAAGTGTGTCTAGACTGGCATAAACAGGGCAGCGAGAATCAGCTCAAACCCACTCTAAAAAGGAATTTCAAAAACAGAACAAAGAAACAGGGAAATTCTTTACAATTCCTTCAGGGTCTCTGATGCAACCTGGAATGACCCTATCTACAATGACAGCTGGATGTGGCATAAGGCTGGACACTTGGGACTGAGAGGATTGGTGAGATTGGGTGAGCAAATGCAGACCCTTTAAAGCAATAATGCATGGCACCCATTCCATGGGTCCCAGCTCTCCAGGTTGAAGGGAATATTACTACAGGTATAACGTGTACGGGAAACCTAGAGAATGGACACACTGTGAATACGACAGGTTTCTAAAACTCAACGAAGAACCCCACTCCTGGTGCTCCGGTTTGACTTTCCAACTGCTTTCCTATCAATCTCCGAACTTGGAGAGACAGCCCCTTTAAGCTCCTAGTTCGCACAGGTTGCCAATTTGGCAGAGGATGAAAGGGAAGAGGGAGAACCAATGAGAGAGTAGCTGTTAGGCATTTGGATGGGCACATGTCACTCTAATTTCCCGGCAGGAAGTAGAATGAACCAAAGTCTCAGACATCCACTGGGAACAAGTATAGGTCCTGAACCAAAAGTTTGGACTTGCGTTCAGCTCACAAAAAACGAGTTGAAAAATGGAGCTCAGGGGCACAGCAATTCACAAACTGGCAGAGTAATCAAGGCCAACTATCGTCCAAAAATCTGTTGAGGGAAGGCAACGAGGCGGACTTGAAAGCGAGGCAGAATAGCAGGAAACAGATTTCAAGAGGTACGTTGGAATCGCCTGTAAAGCACAGGAAGAGGGGCACAACTTCGACAATGATGCACTTGGCCAAAAAGGGCGTATGCGTTTTCTCCTGAATATATTCAGGAGAAAACGCATACGCCCTTTTTGGCCAAGCAAGCAAGCGGGCAATGCAAATCTGCACTACAAAGAAGTATCACTTCCCACCGGTCAAAAGGGACATCCACAAAATGTGTAAAAACCAGAAAGGCAAGACAGGCCCTGGAGAACAGGGAGCCTTGTTATGCTGATGGGCGGGATGTAAGTTGCCAACTGCCTCACTGGAGGAGTGCATTGTGTTCCCTAAAACAAGTAAACAACAGAGCTACAGAGCCAAGGGCACGTCCAGTCTAGGGAATATACCTTGGGAAAACTGAAAATCCATAAGACAGAGCCACCCCCAAATTGA
This sequence comes from Mesoplodon mirus, assembly GCF_964341445.2. NCBI lineage: Eukaryota > Metazoa > Chordata > Mammalia > Artiodactyla > Ziphiidae > Mesoplodon > Mesoplodon mirus. The sequence continues at coordinate 2,667,203 of NW_028295784.1, forward strand.
GGGCTGCACTGCTTACAGGAACCTCAACCTGGGTACACCTGAAATATCCCAGGAAATATAAAAATGGTTCCAAACATCGTGGAACTTACGTACGATGGAATATCCCTCAGCCATGAAATCAATGTCATAAGACCAGTAGCAGCAAAATGAGTGGATTCAGGTACGATGATTCTAAGTGAAAGAAGTCACACAGAAAAAGAAACTTATCATAAGATATCACTTAGGAAGATCCTGTAAACATGGCTACACATGAACTGAGTTAGGCAAGATAACAGAGTCTCACATTTAGAAAACACTCTTATGCCTGCTTAAGGGGGAAGGAGAGGTGGGGTGATGCATCAAACCAGAGTTTGATATAAGCACAGGTACCGTTCCAAAAACCAACTATGGAATAGACAAGACCTACACCTTCCTCAGTGAAAGGGACTCAAAACCCCATATTTCCCGCAGAGGAATAGATCTGACTAGTAAGAATCTTAAAACCTATGTATTGATATGTCTCCGTAAGGGAATCAAGTGTGTCTAGACTGGCATAAACAGGGCAGTGAGAATCAGCTCAAACCCACTCTAAAAAGGAATTTCAAAAACAGAACAAAGAAACAGGGAAATTCTTTACAATTCCTTCAGGGTCTCTGATGCAACCTGGAATGACCCTATCTACAATGACAGCTGGATGTGGCATAAGGCTGGACACTTGGGACTGAGAGGATTGGTGAGATTGGGTGAGCAAATGCAGACCCTTTAAAGCAATAATGCATGGCACCCATTCCATGGGTCCCAGCTCTCCAGGTTGAAGGGAATATTACTACAGCTATAACGTGTACGGGAAACCTAGAGAATGGACACACTGTGAATACGACAGGTTTCTAAAACTCAACGAAGAGCCCCTCTCCTGGTGCTCCGGTTTGACTTTCCAACTGCTTTCCTATCAATCTCCCAACTTGGAGAGACAGCCCCTTTAAGCTCCTGGTTCGCACAGGTTGCCAATTTGGCAGAGGATGAAAGGGAAGAGGGAGAACCAATGAGAGAGTAGCTGTTAGGCATTTGGATGGGCACATGTCACTCTAATTTCCCGGCAGGAAGAAGAATGAACCAAAGTCTCAGCCACCCACCGGGAACCAGTAGAGGTCCTGAACCAAAAGTTTGGACTTGCGTTCAGCTCACAAAAAACGAGTTGAAAAATGGAGCTCAGGGGCACAGCAATTCACAAACTGGCAGAGTAATCAAGGCCAACTATCGTCCAAAAATCTGTTGAGGGAAGGCAACGAGGCGGACTTGAAAGCGAGGCAGAATAGCAGGAAACAGATTTCAAGAGGTACATTGGAATCGCCTGTAAAGCACAGGAAGAGGGGCACAACTTCGACAATGATGCACTTGGCCAAAAAGGGCGTATGCGTTTTCTCCTGAATATATTCAGGAGAAAACGCATATGCCCTTTTTGGCCAAGCAAGCAAGCGGGCAATGCAAATCTGCACTACAAAGAAGTATCACTTCCCACCGGTCAAAAGGGACATCCACAAAATGTGTAAAAACCAGAAAGGCAAGACAGGCCCTGGAGAACAGGGAGCCTTGTTATGCTGATGGGCGGGATGTAAGTTGCCAACTGCCTCACTGGAGGAGTGCATTGTGTTCCCTAAAACAAGTAAACAACAGAGCTACAGAGCCAAGGGCACGTCCAGTCTAGGGAATATACCTTGGGAAAACTGAAAATCCATAAGACAGAGCCACCCCCAAATTGAGGGCTGCACTGCTTACAGGAACCTCAACCTGGGTACACCTGAAATATCCCAGGAAATATAAAAATGGTTCCAAACATCGTGGAACTTACGTACGATGGAATATCCCTCAGCCATGAAATCAATGTCATAAGACCAGTAGCAGCAAAATGAGTGGATTCAGGTACGATGATTCTAAGTGAAAGAAGTCACACAGAAAAAGAAACTTATCATAAGATATCACTTAGGAAGATCCTGTAAACATGGCTACACATGAACTGAGTTAGGCAAGATAACAGAGTCTCACATTTAGAAAACACTCTTATGCCTGCTTAAGGGGGAAGGAGAGGTGGGGTGATGCATCAAACCAGAGTTTGATATAAGCACAGGTACCGTTCCAAAAACCAACTATGGAATAGACAAGACCTACACCTTCCTCAGTGAAAGGGACTCAAAACCCCATATTTCCCGCAGAGGAATAGATCTGACTAGTAAGAATCTTAAAACCTATGTATTGATATGTCTCCGTAAGGGAATCAAGTGTGTCTAGACTGGCATAAACAGGGCAGTGAGAATCAGCTCAAACCCACTCTAAAAAGGAATTTCAAAAACAGAACAAAGAAACAGGGAAATTCTTTACAATTCCTTCAGGGTCTCTGATGCAACCTGGAATGACCCTATCTACAATGACAGCTGGATGTGGCATAAGGCTGGACACTTGGGACTGAGAGGATTGGTGAGATTGGGTGAGCAAATGCAGACCCTTTAAAGCAATAATGCATGGCACCCATTCCATGGGTCCCAGCTCTCCAGGTTGAAGGGAATATTACTACAGCTATAACGTGTACGGGAAACCTAGAGAATGGACACACTGTGAATACGACAGGTTTCTAAAACTCAACGAAGAGCCCCTCTCCTGGTGCTCCGGTTTGACTTTCCAACTGCTTTCCTATCAATCTCCCAACTTGGAGAGACAGCCCCTTTAAGCTCCTGGTTCGCACAGGTTGCCAATTTGGCAGAGGATGAAAGGGAAGAGGGAGAACCAATGAGAGAGTAGCTGTTAGGCATTTGGATGGGCACATGTCACTCTAATTTCCCGGCAGGAAGAAGAATGAACCAAAGTCTCAGCCACCCACCGGGAACCAGTATAGGTCCTGAACCAAAAGTTTGGACTTGCGTTCAGCTCACAAAAAACGAGTTGAAAAATGGAGCTCAGGGGCACAGCAATTCACAAACTGGCAGAGTAATCAAGGCCAACTATCGTCCAAAAATCTGTTGAGGGAAGGCAACGAGGCGGACTTGAAAGCGAGGCAGAATAGCAGGAAACAGATTTCAAGAGGTACATTGGAATCGCCTGTAAAGCACAGGAAGAGGGGCACAACTTCGACAATGATGCACTTGGCCAAAAAGGGCGTATGCGTTTTCTCCTGAATATATTCAGGAGAAAACGCATACGCCCTTTTTGGCCAAGCAAGCAAGCGGGCAATGCAAATCTGCACTACAAAGAAGTATCACTTCCCACCGGTCAAAAGGGACATCCACAAAATGTGTAAAAACCAGAAAGGCAAGACACGCCCTGGAGAACAGGGAGCCTTGTTATGCTGATGGGCGTGATGTAAGTTCCCAACTGCCTCACTGGAGGAGTGCATTGTGTTCCCTAAAACAAGTAAACAACAGAGCTACAGAGCCAAGGGCACGTCCAGTCTAGGGAATATACCTTGGGAAAACTGAAAATCCATAAGACAGAGCCACCCCCAAATTGAGGGCTGCACTGCTTACAGGAACCTCAACCTGGGTACACCTGAAATATCCCAGGAAATATAAAAATGGTTCCAAACATCGTGGAACTTACGTACGATGGAATATCCCTCAGCCATGAAATCAATGTCATAAGACCAGTAGCAGCAAAATGAGTGGATTCAGGTACGATGATTCTAAGTGAAAGAAGTCACACAGAAAAAGAAACTTATCATAAGATATCACTTAGGAAGATCCTGTAAACACGGCTGCACATGAACTGAGTTAGGAAAGAGAACAGAGTCTCACATTTAGAAAACACTCTTATGCCTGCTTAAGGGGGAAGGAGAGGTGGGGTGATGCATCAAACCAGAGTTTGATATAAGCACAGGTACTGTTCCAAAAACCAACTATGGAATAGACAAGACCTACACCTTCCTCAGTGAAAGGGACTCAAAACCCCATATTTCCCGCAGAGGAATAGATCTGACTAGTAAGAATCTTAAAACCTATGTATTGATATGTCTCCGTAAGGGAATCAAGTGTGTCTAGACTGGCATAAACAGGGCAGCGAGAATCAGCTCAAACCCACTCTAAAAAGGAATTTCAAAAACAGAACAAAGAAACAGGGAAATTCTTTACAATTCCTTCAGGGTCTCTGATGCAACCTGGAATGACCCTATCTACAATGACAGCTGGATGTGGCATAAGGCTGGACACTTGGGACTGAGAGGATTGGTGAGATTGGGTGAGCAAATGCACACCCTTTAAAGCAATAATGCATGGCACCCATTCCATGGGTCCCAGCTCTCCAGGTTGAAGGGAATATTACTACAGCTATAACGTGTACGGGAAACCTAGAGAATGGACACACTGTGAATACGACAGGTTTCTAAAACTCAACGAAGAACCCCTCTCCTGGTGCTCCGGTTTGACTTTCCAACTGCTTTCCTATCAATCTCCCAACTTGGAGAGACAGCCCATTTAAGCTCCTAGTTCGCACAGGTTGCCAATTTGGCAGAGGATGAAAGGGAAGAGGGAGAACCAATGAGAGAGTAGCTGTTAGGCATTTGGATGGGCACATGTCACTCTAATTTCCCGGCAGGAAGAAGAATGAACCAAAGTCTCAGACATCCACTGGGAACCAGTATAGGTCCTGAACCAAAAGTTTGGACTTGCGTTCAGCTCACAAAAAACGAGTTGAAAAATGGAGCTCAGGGGCACAGCAATTCACAAACTGGCAGAGTAATCAAGGCCAACTATCGTCCAAAAATCTGTTGAGGGAAGGCAACGAGGCGGACTTGAAAGCGAGGCAGAATAGCAGGAAACAGATTTCAAGAGGTACGTTGGAATCGGCTGTAAAGCACAGGAAGAGGGGCACAACTTCGACAATGATGCACTTGGCCAAAAAGGGCGTATGCGTTTTCTCCTGAATATATTCAGGAGAAAACGCATACGCCCTTTTTGGCCAAGCAAGCAAGCGGGCAATGCAAATCTGCACTACAAAGAAGTATCACTTCCCACCGGTCAAAAGGGACATCCACAAAATGTGTAAAAACCAGAAAGGCAAGACAGGCCCTGGAGAACAGGGAGCCTTGTTATGCTGATGGGCGGGATGTAAGTTGCCAACTGCCTCACTGGAGGAGTGCATTGTGTTCCCTAAAACAAGTAAACAACAGAGCTACAGAGCCAAGGGCACGTCCAGTCTAGGGAATATACCTTGGGAAAACTGAAAATCCATAAGACAGAGCCACCCCCAAATTGAGGGCTGCACTGCTTACAGGAACCTCAACCTGGGTACACCTGAAATATCCCAGGAAATATAAAAATGGTTCCAAACATCGTGGAACTTACGTACGATGGAATATCCCTCAGCCATGAAATCAATGTCATAAGACCAGTAGCAGCAAAATGAGTGGATTCAGGTACGATGATTCTAAGTGAAAGAAGTCACACAGAAAAAGAAACTTATCATAAGATATCACTTAGGAAGATCCTGTAAACATGGCTACACATGAACTGAGTTAGGCAAGAGAACAGAGTCTCACATTTAGAAGACACTCTTATGCCTGCTTAAGGGGGAAGGAGAGGTGGGGTGATGCATCAAACCAGAGTTTGATATAAGCACAGGTACCGTTCCAAAAACCAACTATGGAATAGACAAGACCTACACCTTCCTCAGTGAAAGGGACTCAAAACCCCATATTTCCCGCAGAGGAATAGATCTGACTAGTAAGAATCTTAAAACCTATGTATTGATATGTCTCCGTAAGGGAATCAAGTGTGTCTAGACTGGCATAAACAGGGCAGTGAGAATCAGCTCAAACCCACTCTAAAAAGGAATTTCAAAAACAGAACAAAGAAACAGGGAAATTCTTTACAATTCCTTCAGGGTCTCTGATGCAACCTGGAATGACCCTATCTACAATGACAGCTGGATGTGGCATAAGGCTGGACACTTGGGACTGAGAGGATTGGTGAGATTGGGTGAGCAAATGCAGACCCTTTAAAGCAATAATGCATGGCACCCATTCCATGGGTCCCAGCTCTCCAGGTAGAAGGGAATATTACTACAGCTATAACGTGTACGGGAAACCTAGAGAATGGACACACTGTGAATACGACAGGTTTCTAAAACTCAACGAAGAGCCCCTCTCCTGGTGCTCCGGTTTGACTTTCCAACTGCTTTCCTATCAATCTCCCAACTTGGAGAGACAGCCCCTTTAAGCTCCTGGTTCGCACAGGTTGCCAATTTGGCAGAGGATGAAAGGGAAGAGGGAGAACCAATGAGAGAGTAGCTGTTAGGCATTTGGATGGGCACATGTCACTCTAATTTCCCGGCAGGAAGAAGAATGAACCAAAGTCTCAGCCACCCACCGGGAACCAGTAGAGGTCCTGAACCAAAAGTTTGGACTTGTGTTCAGCTCACAAAAAACGAGTTGAAAAATGGAGCTCAGGGGCACAGCAATTCACAAACTGGCAGAGTAATCAAGGCCAACTATCGTCCAAAAATCTGTTGAGGGAAGGCAACGAGGCGGACTTGAAAGCGAGGCAGAATAGCAGGAAACAGATTTCAAGAGGTACATTGGAATCGCCTGTAAAGCACAGGAAGAGGGGCACAACTTCGACAATGATGCACTTGGCCAAAAAGGGCGTATGCGTTTTCTCCTGAATATATTCAGGAGAAAACGCATACACCCTTTTTGGCCAAGCAAGCAAGCGGGCAATGCAAATCTGCACTACAAAGAAGTATCACTTCCCACCGGTCAAAAGGGACATCCACAAAATGTGTAAAAACCAGAAAGGCAAGACACGCCCTGGAGAACAGGGAGCCTTGTTATGCTGATGGGCGTGATGTAAGTTGCCAACTGCCTCACTGGAGGAGTGCATTGTGTTCCCTAAAACAAGGAAACAACAGAGCTACAGAGCCAAGGGCACGTCCAGTCTAGGGAATATACCTTGGGAAAACTGAAAATCCATAAGACAGAGCCACCCCCAAATTGAGGGCTGCACTGCTTACAGGAACCTCAACCTGGGTACACCTGAAATATCCCAGGAAATATAAAAATGGTTCCAAACATCGTGGAACTTACGTACGATGGAATATCCCTCAGCCATGAAATCAATGTCATAAGACCAGTAGCAGCAAAATGAGTGGATTCAGGTACGATGATTCTAAGTGAAAGAAGTCACACAGAAAAAGAAACTTATCATAAGATATCACTTAGGAAGGTCCTGTAAACACGGCTGCACATGAACTGAGTTAGGAAAGAGAACAGAGTCTCACATTTAGAAAACACTCTTATGCCTGCTTAAGGGGGAAGGAGAGGTGGGGTGATGCATCAAACCAGAGTTTGATATAAGCACAGGTACTGTTCCAAAAACCAACTATGGAATAGACAAGACCTACACCTTCCTCAGTGAAAGGGACTCAAAACACCATATTTCCCACAGAGGAATAGATCTGACTAGTAAGAATCTTAAAACCTATGTATTGATATGTCTCCGTAAGGGAATCAAGTGTGTCTAGACTGGCATAAACAGGGCAGCGAGAATCAGCTCAAACCCACTCTAAAAAGGAATTTCAAAAACAGAACAAAGAAACAGGGAAATTCTTTACAATTCCTTCAGGGTCTCTGATGCAACCTGGAATGACCCTATCTACAATGACAGCTGGATGTGGCATAAGGCTGGACACTTGGGACTGAGAGGATTGGTGAGATTGGGTGAGCAAATGCAGACCCTTTAAAGCAATAATGCATGGCACCCATTCCATGGGTCCCAGCTCTCCAGGTTGAAGGGAATATTACTACAGCTATAACGTGTACGGGAAACCTAGAGAATGGACACACTGTGAATACGACAGGTTTCTAAAACTCAACGAAGAGCCCCTCTCGTGGTGCTCCGGTTTGACTTTCCAACTGCTTTCCTATCAATCTCCCAACTTGGAGAGACAGCCCCTTTAAGCTCCTGGTTCGCACAGGTTGCCAATTTGGCAGAGGATGAAAGGGAAGAGGGAGAACCAATGAGAGAGTAGCTGTTAGGCATTTGGATGGGCACATGTCACTCTAATTTCCCGGCAGGAAGAAGAATGAACCAAAGTCTCAGCCACCCACCGGGAACCAGTAGAGGTCCTGAACCAAAAGTTTGGACTTGTGTTCAGCTCACAAAAAACGAGTTGAAAAATGGAGCTCAGGGGCACAGCAATTCACAAACTGGCAGAGTAATCAAGGCCAACTATCGTCCAAAAATCTGTTGAGGGAAGGCAACGAGGCGGACTTGAAAGCGAGGCAGAATAGCAGGAAACAGATTTCAAGAGGTACATTGGAATTGCCTGTAAAGCACAGGAAGAGGGGCACAACTTCGACAATGATGCACTTGGCCAAAAAGGGCGTATGCGTTTTCTCCTGAATATATTCAGGAGAAAACGCATACGCCCTTTTTGGCCAAGCAAGCAAGCGGGCAATGCAAATCTGCACTACAAAGAAGTATCACTTCCCACCGGTCAAAAGGGACATCCACAAAATGTGTAAAAACCAGAAAGGCAAGACACGCCCTGGAGAACAGGGAGCCTTGTTATGCTGATGGGCGTGATGTAAGTTCCCAACTGCCTCACTGGAGGAGTGCATTGTGTTCCCTAAAACAAGTAAACAACAGAGCTACAGAGCCAAGGGCACGTCCAGTCTAGGGAATATACCTTGGGAAAACTGAAAATCCATAAGACAGAGCCACCCCCAAATTGAGGGCTGCACTGCTTACAGGAACCTCAACCTGGGTACACCTGAAATATCCCAGGAAATATAAAAATGGTTCCAAACATCGTGGAACTTACGTACGATGGAATATCCCTCAGCCATGAAATCAATGTCATAAGACCAGTAGCAGCAAAATGAGTGGATTCAGGTACGATGATTCTAAGTGAAAGAAGTCACACAGAAAAAGAAACTTATCATAAGATATCACTTAGGAAGATCCTGTAAACATGGCTACACATGAACTGAGTTAGGCAAGATAACAGAGTCTCACATTTAGAAAACACTCTTATGCCTGCTTAAGGGGGAAGGAGAGGTGGGGTGATGCATCAAACCAGAGTTTGATATAAGCACAGGTACCGTTCCAAAAACCAACTATGGAATAGACAAGACCTACACCTTCCTCAGTGAAAGGGACTCAAAACCCCATATTTCCCGCAGAGGAATAGATCTGACTAGTAAGAATCTTAAAACCTATGTATTGATATGTCTCCGTAAGGGAATCAAGTGTGTCTAGACTGGCATGAACAGGGCAGTGAGAATCAGCTCAAACCCACTCTAAAAAGGAATTTCAAAAACAGAACAAAGAAACAGGGAAATTCTTTACAATTCCTTCAGGGTCTCTGATGCAACCTGGAATGACCCTATCTACAATGACAGCTGGATGTGGCATAAGGCTGGACACTTGGGACTGAGAGGATTGGTGAGATTGGGTGAGCAAATGCAGACCCTTTAAAGCAATAATGCATGGCACCCATTCCATGGGTCCCAGCTCTCCAGGTTGAAGGGAATATTACTACAGCTATAACGTGTACGGGAAACCTAGAGAATGGACACACTGTGAATACGACAGGTTTCTAAAACTCAACGAAGAGCCCCTCTCCTGGTGCTCCGGTTTGACTTTCCAACTGCTTTCCTATCAATCTCCCAACTTGGAGAGACAGCCCCTTTAAGCTCCTGGTTCGCACAGGTTGCCAATTTGGCAGAGGATGAAAGGGAAGAGGGAGAACCAATGAGAGAGTAGCTGTTAGGCATTTGGATGGGCACATGTCACTCTAATTTCCCGGCAGGAAGAAGAATGAACCAAAGTCTCAGCCACCCACCGGGAACCAGTAGAGGTCCTGAACCAAAAGTTTGGACTTGTGTTCAGCTCACAAAAAACGAGTTGAAAAATGGAGCTCAGGGGCACAGCAATTCACAAACTGGCAGAGTAATCAAGGCCAACTATCGTCCAAAAATCTGTTGAGGGAAGGCAACGAGGCGGACTTGAAAGCGAGGCAGAATAGCAGGAAACAGATTTCAAGAGGTACATTGGAATCGCCTGTAAAGCACAGGAAGAGGGGCACAACTTCGACAATGATGCACTTGGCCAAAAAGGGCGTATGCGTTTTCTCCTGAATATATTCAGGAGAAAACGCATACGCCCTTTTTGGCCAAGCAAGCAAGCGGGCAATGCAAATCTGCACTACAAAGAAGTATCACTTCCCACCGGTCAAAAGGGACATCCACAAAATGTGTAAAAACCAGAAAGGCAAGACACGCCCTGGAGAACAGGGAGCCTTGTTATGCTGATGGGCGTGATGTAAGTTCCCAACTGCCTCACTGGAGGAGTGCATTGTGTTCCCTAAAACAAGTAAACAACAGAGCTACAGAGCCAAGGGCACGTCCAGTCTAGGGAATATACCTTGGGAAAACTGAAAATCCATAAGACAGAGCCACCCCCAAATTGAGGGCTGCACTGCTTACAGGAACCTCAACCTGGGTACACCTGAAATATCCCAGGAAATATAAAAATGGTTCCAAACATCGTGGAACTTACGTACGATGGAATATCCCTCAGCCATGAAATCAATGTCATAAGACCAGTAGCAGCAAAATGAGTGGATTCAGGTACGATGATTCTAAGTGAAAGAAGTCACACAGAAAAAGAAACTTATCATAAGATATCACTTAGGAAGATCCTGTAAACACGGCTGCACATGAACTGAGTTAGGAAAGAGAACAGAGTCTCACATTTAGAAAACACTCTTATGCCTGCTTAAGGGGGAAGGAGAGGTGGGGTGATGCATCAAACCAGAGTTTGATATAAGCACAGGTACTGTTCCAAAAACCAACTATGGAATAGACAAGACCTACACCTTCCTCAGTGAAAGGGACTCAAAACACCATATTTCCCGCAGAGGAATAGATCTGACTAGTAAGAATCTTAAAACCTATGTATTGATATGTCTCCGTAAGGGAATCAAGTGTGTCTAGACTGGCATAAACAGGGCAGCGAGAATCAGCTCAAACCCACTCTAAAAAGGAATTTCAAAAACAGAACAAAGAAACAGGGAAATTCTTTACAATTCCTTCAGGGTCTCTGATGCAACCTGGAATGACCCTATCTACAATGACAGCTGGATGTGGCATAAGGCTGGACACTTGGGACTGAGAGGATTGGTGAGATTGGGTGAGCAAATGCAGACCCTTTAAAGCAATAATGCATGGCACCCATTCCATGGGTCCCAGCTCTCCAGGTTGAAGGGAATATTACTACAGCTATAACGTGTACGGGAAACCTAGAGAATGGACACACTGTGAATACGACAGGTTTCTAAAACTCAACGAAGAGCCCCTCTCCTGGTGCTCCGGTTTGACTTTCCAACTGCTTTCCTATCAATCTCCCAACTTGGAGAGACAGCCCCTTTAAGCTCCTGGTTCGCACAGGTTGCCAATTTGGCAGAGGATGAAAGGGAAGAGGGAGAACCAATGAGAGAGTAGCTGTTAGGCATTTGGATGGGCACATGTCACTCTAATTTCCCGGCAGGAAGAAGAATGAACCAAAGTCTCAGCCACCCACCGGGAACCAGTATAGGTCCTGAACCAAAAGTTTGGACTTGCGTTCAGCTCACAAAAAACGAGTTGAAAAATGGAGCCCAGGGGCACAGCAATTCACAAACTGGCAGAGTAATCAAGGCCAACTATCGTCCAAAAATCTGTTGAGGGAAGGCAACGAGGCGGACTTGAAAGCGAGGCAGAATAGCAGGAAACAGATTTCAAGAGGTACATTGGAATCGCCTGTAAAGCACAGAAAGAGGGGCACAACTTCGACAATGATGCACTTGGCCAAAAAGGGCGTATGCGTTTTCTCCTGAATATATTCAGGAGAAAACGCATACGCCCTTTTTGGCCAAGCAAGCAAGCGGGCAATGCAAATCTGCACTACAAAGAAGTATCACTTCCCACCGGTCAAAAGGGACATCCACAAAATGTGTAAAAACCAGAAAGGCAAGACACGCCCTGGAGAACAGGGAGCCTTGTTATGCTGACGGGCGTGATGTAAGTTCCCAACTGCCTCACTGGAGGAGTGCATTGTGTTCCCTAAAACAAGTAAACAACAGAGCTACAGAGCCAAGGGCACGTCCAGTCTAGGGAATATACCTTGGGAAAACTGAAAATCCATAAGACAGAGCCACCCCCAAATTGAGGGCTGCACTGCTTACAGGAACCTCAACCTGGGTACACCTGAAATATCCCAGGAAATATAAAAATGGTTCCAAACATCGTGGAACTTACGTACGATGGAATATCCCTCAGCCATGAAATCAATGTCATAAGACCAGTAGCAGCAAAATGAGTGGATTCAGGTACGATGATTCTAAGTGAAAGAAGTCACACAGAAAAAGAAACTTATCATAAGATATCACTTAGGAAGATCCTGTAAACACGGCTACACATGAACTGAGTTAGGCAAGAGAACAGAGTCTCACATTTAGAAAACACTCTTATGCCTGCTTAAGGGGCAAGGAGAGGTGGGGTGATGCATCAAACCAGAGTTTGATATAAGCACAGGTACCGTTCCAAAAACCAACTATGGAATAGACAAGACCTACACCTTCCTCAGTGAAAGGGACTCAAAACCCCATATTTCCTGCAGAGGAATAGATCTGACTAGTAAGAATCTTAAAACCTATGTATTGATATGTCTCCGTAAGGGAATCAAGTGTGTCTAGACTGGCATAAACAGGGCAGCGAGAATCAGCTCAAACCCACTCTAAAAAGGAATTTCAAAAACAGAACAAAGAAACAGGGAAATTCTTTACAATTCCTTCAGGGTCTCTGATGCAACCTGGAATGACCCTATCTACAATGACAGCTGGATGTGGCATAAGGCTGGACACTTGGGACTGAGAGGATTGGTGAGATTGGGTGAGCAAATGCAGACCCTTTAAAGCAATAATGCATGGCACCCATTCCATGGGTCCCATCTCTCCAGGTTGAAGGGAATATTACTACAGCTATAACGTGTACGGGAAACCTAGAGAATGGACACACTGTGAATACGACAGGTTTCTAAAACTCAACGAAGAGCCCCTCTCCTGGTGCTCCGGTTTGACTTTCCAACTGCTTTCCTATCAATCTCCCAACTTGGAGAGACAGCCCCTTTAAGCTCCTGGTTCGCACAGGTTGCCAAGTTGGCAGAGGATGAAAGGGAAGAGCGAGAACCAATGAGAGAGTAGCTGTTAGGCATTTGGATGGGCACATGTCACTCTAATTTCCCGGCAGGAAGAAGAATGAACCAAAGTCTCAGCCACCCACCGGGAACCAGTATAGGTCCTGAACCAAAAGTTTGGACTTGTGTTCAGCTCACAAAAAACGAGTTGAAAAATGGAGCTCAGGGGCACAGCAATTCACAAACTGGCAGAGTAATCAAGGCCAACTATCGTCCAAAAATCTGTTGAGGGAAGGCAACGAGGCGGACTTGAATGCGAGGCAGAATAGCAGGAAAGAGATTTCAAGAGGTACGTTGGAATTGCCTGTAAAGCACAGGAAGAGGGGCACAACTTCGACAATGATGCACTTGGCCAAAAAGGGCGTATGCGTTTTCTCCTGAATATATTCAGGAGAAAACGCATACGCCCTTTTTGGCCAAGCAAGCAAGCGGGCCATGCAAATCTGCACTACAAAGAAGTATCACTTCCCACCGGTCAAAAGGGACATCCACAAAATGTGTAAAAACCAGAAAGGCAAGACAGGCCCTGGAGAACAGGGAGCCTTTTTATGCTGATGGGCGGGATGTAAGTTGCCAACTGCCTCACTGGAGGAGTGCATTGTGTTCCCTAAAACAAGTAAACAACAGAGCTACAGAGCCAAGGGCACGTCCAGTCTAGGGAATATACCTTGGGAAAACTGAAAATCCATAAGACAGAGCCACCCCCAAATTGAGGGCTGCACTGCTTACAGGAACCTCAACCTGGGTACACCTGAAATATCCCAGGAAATATAAAAATGGTTCCAAACATCGTGGAACTTACGTACGATGGAATATCCCTCAGCCATGAAATCAATGTCATAAGACCAGTAGCAGCAAAATGAGTGGATTCAGGTACGATGATTCTAAGTGAAAGAAGTCACACAGAAAAAGAAACTTATCATAAGATATCACTTAGGAAGATCCTGTAAACATGGCTACACATGAACTGAGTTAGGCAAGAGAACAGAGTCTCACATTTAGAAAACACTCTTATGCCTGCTTAAGGGGGAAGGAGAGGTGGGGTGATGCATCAAACCAGAGTTTGATATAAGCACAGGTACCGTTCCAAAAACCAACTATGGAATAGACAAGACCTACACCTTCCTCAGTGAAAGGGACTCAAAACCCCATATTTCCCGCAGAGGAATAGATCTGACTAGTAAGAATCTTAAAACCTATGTATTGATATGTCTCCGTAAGGGAATCAAGTGTGTCTAGACTGGCATATACAGGGCAGCGAGAATCAGCTCAAACCCACTCTAAAAAGGAATTTCAAAAACAGAACAAAGAAACAGGGAAATTCTTTACAATTCCTTCAGGGTCTCTGATGCAACCTGGAATGACCCTATGTACAATGACAGCTGGATGTGGCATAAGGCTGGACACTTGGGACTGAGAGGATTGGTGAGATTGGATGAGCAAATGCACACCCTTTAAAGCAATAATGCATGGCACCCATTCCATGGGTCCCAGCTCTCCAGGTTGAAGGGAATATTACTACAGCTATAACGTGTACGGGAAACCTAGAGAATGGACACACTGTGAATACGACAGGTTTCTAAAACTCAACGAAGAGCCCCTCTCCTGGTGCTCCGGTTTGACTTTCCAACTGCTTTCCTATCAATCTCCCAACTTGGAGAGACAGCCCCTTTAAGCTCCTGGTTCGCACAGGTTGCCAATTTGGCAGAGGATGAAAGGGAAGAGCGAGAACCAATGAGAGAGTAGCTGTTAGGCATTTGGATGGGCACATGTCACTCTAATTTCCCGGCAGGAAGAAGAATGAACCAAAGTCTCAGCCACCCACCGGGAACCAGTATAGGTCCTGAACCAAAAGTTTGGACTTGCGTTCAGCTCACAAAAAACGAGTTGAAAAATGGAGCTCAGGGGCACAGCAATTCACAAACTGGCAGAGTAATCAAGGCCAACTATCGTCCAAAAATCTGTTGAGGGAAGGCAACGAGGCGGACTTGAAAGCGAGGCAGAAGAGCAGGAAAGAGATTTCAAGAGGTACGTTGGAATCGCCTGTAAAGCACAGGAAGAGGGGCACAACTTCGACAATGATGCACTTGGCCAAAAAGGGCGTATGCGTTTTCTCCTGAATATATTCAGGAGAAAACGCATACGCCCTTTTTGGCCAAGCAAGCAAGCGGGCAATGCAAATCTGCACTACAAAGAAGTATCACTTCCCACCGGTCAAAAGGGACATCCACAAAATGTGTAAAAACCAGAAAGGCAAGACAGGCCCTGGAGAACAGGGAGCCTTGTTATGCTGATGGGCGGGATGTAAGTTGCCAACTGCCTCACTGGAGGAGTGCATTGTGTTCCCTAAAACAAGTAAACAACAGAGCTACAGAGCCAAGGGCATGTCCAGTCTAGGGAATATACCTTGGGCAAACTGAAAATCCATAAGACAGAGCCACCCCCAAATTGAGGGCTGCACTGCTTACAGGAACCTCAACCTGGGTACACCTGAAATATCCCAGGAAATATAAAAATGGTTCCAAACATCGTGGAACTTACGTACGATGGAATATCCCTCAGCCATGAAATCAATGTCATAAGACCAGTAGCAGCAAAATGAGTGGATTCAGGTACGATGATTCTAAGTGAAAGAAGTCACACAGAAAAAGAAACTTATCATAAGATATCACTTAGGAAGATCCTGTAAACACGGCTACACATGAACTGAGTTAGGCAAGAGAACAGAGTCTCACATTTAGAAAACACTCTTATGCCTGCTTAAGGGGCAAGGAGAGGTGGGGTGATGCATCAAACCAGAGTTTGATATAAGCACAGGTACCGTTCCAAAAACCAACTATGGAATAGACAAGACCTACACCTTCCTCAGTGAAAGGGACTCAAAACCCCATATTTCCCGCAGAGGAATAGATCTGACTAGTAAGAATCTTAAAACCTATGTATTGATATGTCTCCGTAAGGGAATCAAGTGTGTCTAGACTGGCATAAACAGGGCAGCGAGAATCAGCTCAAACCCACTCTAAAAAGGAATTTCAAAAACAGAACAAAGAAACAGGGAAATTCTTTACAATTCCTTCAGGGTCTCTGATGCAACCTGGAATGACCCTATCTACAATGACAGCTGGATGTGGCATAAGGCTGGACACTTGGGACTGAGAGGATTGGTGAGATTGGGTGAGCAAATGCACACCCTTTAAAGCAATAATGCATGGCACCCATTCCATGGGTCCCAGCTCTCCAGGTTGAAGGGAATATTACTACAGCTATAACGTGTACGGGAAACCTAGAGAATGGACACACTGTGAATACGACAGGTTTCTAAAACTCAACGAAGAGCCCCTCTCCTGGTGCTCCGGTTTGACTTTCCAACTGCTTTCCTATCAATCTCCCAACTTGGAGAGACAGCCCCTTTAAGCTCCTGGTTCGCACAGGTTGCCAATTTGGCAGAGGATGAAAGGGAAGAGCGAGAACCAATGAGAGAGTAGCTGTTAGGCATTTGGATGGGCACATGTCACTCTAATTTCCCGGCAGGAAGAAGAATGAACCAAAGTCTCAGCCACCCACCGGGAACCAGTATAGGTCCTGAACCAAAAGTTTGGACTTGCGTTCAGCTCACAAAAAACGAGTTGAAAAATGGAGCTCAGGGGCACAGCAATTCACAAACTGGCAGAGTAATCAAGGCCAACTATCGTCCAAAAATCTGTTGAGGGAAGGCAACGAGGCGGACTTGAAAGCGAGGCAGAATAGCAGGAAACAGATTTCAAGAGGTACATTGGAATCGCCTGTAAAGCACAGGAAGAGGGGCACAACTTCGACAATGATGCACTTGGCCAAAAAGGGCGTATGCGTTTTCTCCTGAATATATTCAGGAGAAAACGCATACGCCCTTTTTGGCCAAGCAAGCAAGCGGGCAATGCAAATCTGCACTACAAAGAAGTATCACTTCCCACCGGTCAAAAGGGACATCCACAAAATGTGTAAAAACCAGAAAGGCAAGACACGCCCTGGAGAACAGGGAGCCTTGTTATGCTGATGGGCGTGATGTAAGTTCCCAACTGCCTCACTGGAGGAGTGCATTGTGTTCCCTAAAACAAGTAAACAACAGAGCTACAGAGCCAAGGGCACGTCCAGTCTAGGGAATATACCTTGGGAAAACTGAAAATCCATAAGACAGAGCCACCCCCAAATTGAGGGCTGCACTGCTTACAGGAACCTCAACCTGGGTACACCTGAAATATCCCAGGAAATATAAAAATGGTTCCAAACATCGTGGGACTTACGTACGATGGAATATCCCTCAGCCATGAAATCAATGTCATAAGACCAGTAGCAGCAAAATGAGTGGATTCAGGTACGATGATTCTAAGTGAAAGAAGTCACACAGAAAAAGAAACTTATCATAATATATCACTTAGGAAGATCCTGTAAACACGGCTACACATGAACTGAGTTAGGAAAGAGAACAGAGTCTCACATTTAGAAAACACTCTTATGCCTGCTTAAGGGGGAAGGAGAGGTTGGGTGATGCATCAAACCAGAGTTTGATATAAGCACAGGTACTGTTCCAAAAACCAACTATGGAATAGACAAGACCTACACCTTCCTCAGTGAAAGGGACTCAAAACACCATATTTCCCGCAGAGGAATAGATCTGACTAGTAAGAATCTTAAAACCTATGTATTGATATGTCTCCGTAAGGGAATCAAGTGTGTCTAGACTGGCATAAACAGGGCAGCGAGAATCAGCTCAAACCCACTCTAAAAAGGAATTTCAGAAACAGAACAAAGAAACAGGGAAATTCTTTACAATTCCTTCAGGGTCTCTGATGCAACCTGGAATGACCCTATCTACATTGACAGCTGGATGTGGCATAAGGCTGGACACTTGGGACTGAGAGGATTGGTGAGATTGGGTGAGCAAATGCACACCCTTTAAAGCAATAATGCATGGCACCCATTCCATGGGTCCCAGCTCTCCAGGTTGAAGGGAATATTACTACAGCTATAACGTGTACGGGAAACCTAGAGAATGGACACACTGTGAATACGACAGGTTTCTAAAACTCAACGAAGAACCCCTCTCCTGGTGCTCCGGTTTGACTTTCCAACTGCTTTCCTATCAATCTCCCAACTTGGAGAGACAGCCCCTTTAAGCTCCTAGTTCGCACAGGTTGCCAATTTGGCAGAGGATGAAAGGGAAGAGGGAGAACCAATGAGAGAGTAGCTGTTAGGCATTTGGATGGGCACATGTCACTCTAATTTCCCGGCAGGAAGAAGAATGAACCAAAGTCTCAGACATCCACTGGGAACCAGTATAGGTCCTGAACCAAAAGTTTGGACTTGCGTTCAGCTCACAAAAAACGAGTTGAAAAATGGAGCTCAGGGGCACAGCAATTCACAAACTGGCAGAGTAATCAAGGCCAACTATCGTCCAAAAATCTGTTGAGGGAAGGCAACGAGGCGGACTTGAAAGCGAGGCAGAATAGCAGGAAACAGATTTCAAGAGGTACGTTGGAATCGCCTGTAAAGCACAGGAAGAGGGGCACAACTTCGACAATGATGCACTTGGCCAAAAAGGGCGTATGCGTTTTCTCCTGAATATATTCAGGAGAAAACGCATACGCCCTTTTTGGCCAAGCAAGCAAGCGGGCAATGCAAATCTGCACTACAAAGAAGTATCACTTCCCACCGGTCAAAAGGGACATCCACAAAATGTGTAAAAACCAGAAAGGCAAGACAGGCCCTGGAGAACAGGGAGCCTTGTTATGCTGATGGGCGGGATGTAAGTTGCCAACTGCCTCACTGGAGGAGTGCATTGTGTTCCCTAAAACAAGTAAACAACAGAGCTACAGAGCCAAGGGCACGTCCAGTCTAGGGAATATACCTTGGGAAAACTGAAAATCCATAAGACAGAGCCACCCCCAAATTGAGGGCTGCACTGCTTACAGGAACCTCAACCTGGGTACACCTGAAATATCCCAGGAAATATAAAAATGGTTCCAAACATCGTGGAACTTACGTACGATGGAATATCCCTCAGCCATGAAATCAATGTCATAAGACCAGTAGCAGCAAAATGAGTGGATTCAGGTACGATGATTCTAAGTGAAAGAAGTCACACAGAAAAAGAAACTTATCATAAGATATCACTTAGGAAGATCCTGTAAACACGGCTACACATGAACTGAGTTAGGCAAGAGAACAGAGTCTCACATTTAGAAAACACTCTTATGCCTGCTTAAGGGGGAAGGAGAGGTGGGGTGATGCATCAAACCAGAGTTTGATATAAGCACAGGTACCGTTCCAAAAACCAACTATGGAATAGACAAGACCTACACCTTCCTCAGTGAAAGGGACTCAAAACCCCATATTTCCCGCAGAGGAATAGATCTGACTAGTAAGAATCTTAAAACCTATGTATTGATATGTCTCCGTAAGGGAATCAAGTGTGTATAGACTGGCATAAACAGGGCAGCGAGAATCAGCTCAAACCCACTCTAAAAAGGAATTTCAAAAACAGAACAAAGAAACAGGGAAATTCTTTACAATTCCTTCAGGGTCTCTGATGCAACCTGGAATGACCCTATCTACAATGACAGCTGGATGTGGCATAAGGCTGGACACTTGGGACTGAGAGGATTGGTGAGATTGGGTGAGCAAATGCACACCCTTTAAAGCAATAATGCATGGCACCCATTCCATGGGTCCCAGCTCTCCAGGTTGAAGGGAATATTACTACAGGTATAACGTGTACGGGAAACCTAGAGAATGGACACACTGTGAATACGACAGGTTTCTAAAACTCAACGAAGAACCCCTCTCCTGGTGCTCCGGTTTGACTTTCCAACTGCTTTCCTATCAATCTCCCAACTTGGAGAGACAGCCCCTTTAAGCTCCTAGTTCGCACAGGTTGCCAATTTGGCAGAGGATGAAAGGGAAGAGGGAGAACCAATGAGAGAGTAGCTGTTAGGCATTTGGATGGGCACATGTCACTCTAATTTCCCGGCAGGAAGAAGAATTAACCAAAGTCTCAGACATCCACTGGGAACCAGTATAGGTCCTGAACCAAAAGTTTGGACTTGCGTTCAGCTCACAAAAAACGAGTTGAAAAATGGAGCTCAGGGGCACAGCAATTCACAAACTGGCAGAGTAATCAAGGCCAACTATCGTCCAAAAATCTGTTGAGGGAAGGCAACGAGGCGGACTTGAAAGCGAGGCAGAATAGCAGGAAAGAGATTTCAAGAGGTACGTTGGAATCGCCTGTAAAGCACAGGAAGAGGGGCACAACTTCGACAATGATGCACTTGGCCAAAAAGGGCGTATGCGTTTTCTCCTGAATATATTCAGGAGAAAACGCATACGCCCTTTTTGGCCAAGCAAGCAAGCGGGCAATGCAAATCTGCACTACAAAGAAGTATCACTTCCCACCGGTCAAAAGGGACATCCACAAAATGTGTAAAAACCAGAAAGGCAAGACACGCCCTGGAGAACAGGGAGCCTTGTTATGCTGATGGGCGTGATGTAAGTTCCCAACTGCCTCACGGGAGGAGTGCATTGTGTTCCCTAAAACAAGTAAACAACAGAGCTACAGAGCCAAGGGCACGTCCAGTCTAGGGAATATACCTTGGGAAAACTGAAAATCCATAAGACAGAGCCACCCCCAAATTGAGGGCTGCACTGCTTACAGGAACCTCAACCTGGGTACACCTGAAATATCCCAGGAAATATAAAAATGGTTCCAAACATCGTGGAACTTAGGTACGATGGAATATCCCTCAGCCATGAAATCAATGTCATAAGACCAGTAGCAGCAAAATGAGTGGATTCAGGTACGATGATTCTAAGTGAAAGAAGTCACACAGAAAAAGAAACTTATCATAAGATATCACTTAGGAAGATCCTGTAAACACGGCTACACATGAACTGAGTTAGGCAAGAGAACAGAGTCTCACATTTAGAAAACACTCTTATGCCTGCTTAAGGGGGAAGGAGAGGTGGGGTGATGCATCAAACCAGAGTTTGATATAAGCACAGGTACCGTTCCAAAAACCAACTATGGAATAGACAAGACCTACACCTTCCTCAGTGAAAGGGACTCAAAACCCCATATTTCCCGCAGAGGAATAGATCTGACTAGTAAGAATCTTAAAACCTATGTGTTGATATGTCTCCGTAAGGGAATCAAGTGTGTCTAGACTGGCATAAACAGGGCAGCGAGAATCAGCTCAAACCCACTCTAAAAAGGAATTTCAAAAACAGAACAAAGAAACAGGGAAATTCTTTACAATTCCTTCAGGGTCTCTGATGCAACCTGGAATGACCCTATCTACAATGACAGCTGGATGTGGCATAAGGCTGGACACTTGGGACTGAGAGGATTGGTGAGATTGGGTGAGCAAATGCAGACCCTTTAAAGCAATAACGCATGGCACCCATTCCATGGGTCCCAGCTCTCCAGGTTGAAGGGAATATTACTACAGCTATAACGTGTACGGGAAACCTAGAGAATGGACACACTGTGAATACGACAGGTTTCTAAAACTCAACGAAGAGCCCCTCTCCTGGTGCTCCGGTTTGACTTTCCAACTGCTTTCCTATCAATCTCCCAACTTGGAGAGACAGCCCATTTAAGCTCCTGGTTCGCACAGGTTGCCAATTTGGCAGAGGATGAAAGGGAAGAGGGAGAACCAATGAGAGAGTAGCTGTTAGGCATTTGGATGGGCACATGTCACTCTAATTTCCCGGCAGGAAGAAGAATGAACCAAAGTCTCAGCCACCCACCGGGAACCAGTATAGGTCCTGAACCAAAAGTTTGGACTTGCGTTCAGCTCACAAAAAACGAGTTGAAAAATGGAGCTCAGGGGCACAGCAATTCACAAACTGGCAGAGTAATCAAGGCCAACTATCGTCCAAAGATCTGTTGAGGGAAGGCAACGAGGTGGACTTGAAAGCGAGGCAGAATAGCAGGAAACAGATTTCAAGAGGTACATTGGAATCGCCTGTAAAGCACAGGAAGAGGGGCACAACTTCGACAATGATGCACTTGGCCAAAAAGGGCGTATGCGTTTTCTCCTGAATATATTCAGGAGAAAACGCATACGCCCTTTTTGGCCAAGCAAGCAAGCGGGCAATGCAAATCTGCACTACAAAGAAGTATCACTTCCCACCGGTCAAAAGGGACATCCACAAAATGTGTAAAAACCAGAAAGGCAAGACAGGCCCTGGAGAACAGGGAGCCTTGTTATGCTGATGGGCGGGATGTAAGTTGCCAACTGCCTCACTGGAGGAGTGCATTGTGTTCCATAAAACAAGTAAACAACAGAGCTACAGAGCCAAGGGCACGTCCAGTCTAGGGAATATACCTTGGGAAAACTGAAAATCCATAAGACAGAGCCACCCCCAAATTGAGGGCTGCACTGCTTACAGGAACCTCAACCTGGGTACACCTGAAATATCCCAGGAAATATAAAAATGGTTCCAAACATCGTGGAACTTACGTACGATGGAATATCCCTCAGCCATGAAATCAATGTCATAAGACCAGTAGCAGCAAAATGAGTGGATTCAGGTACGATGATTCTAAGTGAAAGAAGTCACACAGAAAAAGAAACTTATCATAAGATATCACTTAGGAAGATCCTGTAAACACGGCTACACATGAACTGAGTTAGGCAAGAGAACAGAGTCTCACATTTAGAAAACACTCTTATGCCTGCTTAAGGGGGAAGGAGAGGTGGGGTGATGCATCAAACCAGAGTTTGATATAAGCACAGGTACCGTTCCAAAAACCAACTATGGAATAGACAAGACCTACACCTTCCTCAGTGAAAGGGACTCAAAACCCCATATTTCCCGCAGAGGAATAGATCTGACTAGTAAGAATCTTAAAACCTATGTATTGATACGTCTCCATAAGGGAATCAAGTGTGTCTAGACTGGCATAAACAGGGCAGCGAGAATCAGCTCAAACCCACTCTAAAAAGGAATTTCAAAAACAGAACAAAGAAACAGGGAAATTCTTTACAATTCCTTCAGGGTCTCTGATGCAACCTGGAATGACCCTATCTACAATGACAGCTGGATGTGGCATAAGGCTGGACACTTGGGACTGAGAGGATTGGTGAGATTGGGTGAGCAAATGCAGACCCTTTAAAGCAATAATGCATGGCACCCATTCCATGGGTCCCAGCTCTCCAGGTTGAAGGGAATATTACTACAGCTATAACGTGTACGGGAAACCTAGAGAATGGACACACTGTGAATACGACAGGTTTCTAAAACTCAACGAAGAGCCCCTCTCCTGGTGCTCCGGTTTGACTTTCCAACTGCTTTCCTATCAATCTCCCAACTTGGAGAGACAGCCCCTTTAAGCTCCTGGTTCGCACAGGTTGCCAATTCGGCAGAGGATGAAAGGGAAGAGGGAGAACCAATGAGAGAGTAGCTGTTAGGCATTTGGATGGGCACATGTCACTCTAATTTCCCGGCAGGAAGAAGAATGAACCAAAGTCTCAGCCACCCACCGGGAACCAGTATAGGTCCTGAACCAAAAGTTTGGACTTGCGTTCAGCTCACAAAAAACGAGTTGAAAAATGGAGCTCAGGGGCACAGCAATTCACAAACTGGCAGAGTAATCAAGGCCAACTATCGTCCAAAAATCTGTTGAGGGAAGGCAACGAGGCGGACTTGAAAGCGAGGCAGAATAGCAGGAAACAGATTTCAAGAGGTACATTGGAATCGCCTGTAAAGCACAGGAAGAGGGGCACAACTTCGACAATGATGCACTTGGCCAAAAAGGGCGTATGCGTTTTCTCCTGAATATATTCAGGAGAAAACGCATACGCCCTTTTTGGCCAAGCAAGCAAGCGGGCAATGCAAATCTGCACTACAAAGAAGTATCACTTCCCACCGGTCAAAAGGGACATCCACAAAATGTGTAAAAACCAGAAAGGCAAGACAGGCCCTGGAGAACAGGGAGCCTTGTTATGCTGATGGGCGGGATGTAAGTTGCCAACTGCCTCACTGGAGGAGTGCATTGTGTTCCCTAAAACAAGTAAACAACAGAGCTACAGAGCCAAGGGCACGTCCAGTCTAGGGAATATACCTTGGGAAAACTGAAAATCCATAAGACAGAGCCACCCCCAAATTGAGGGCTGCACTGCTTACAGGAACCTCAACCTGGGTACACCTGAAATATCCCAGGAAATATAAAAATGGTTCCAAACATCGTGGAACTTAGGTACGATGGAATATCCCTCAGCCATGAAATCAATGTCATAAGACCAGTAGCAGCAAAATGAGTGGATTCAGGTACGATGATTCTAAGTGAAAGAAGTCACACAGAAAAAGAAACTTATCATAAGATATCACTTAGGAAGATCCTGTAAACACGGCTACACATGAACTGAGTTAGGAAAGAGAACAGAGTCTCATATTTAGAAAACACTCTTATGCCTGCTTAAGGGGGAAGGAGAGGTGGGGTGATGCATCAAACCAGAGTTTGATATAAGCACAGGTACCGTTCCAAAAACCAACTATGGAATAGACAAGACCTACACCTTCCTCAGTGAAAGGGACTCAAAACCCCATATTTCCCGCAGAGGAATAGATCTGACTAGTAAGAATCTTAAAACCTATGTATTGATATGTCTCCGTAAGGGAATCAAGTGTGTCTAGACTGGCATAAACAGGGCAGCGAGAATCAGCTCAAACCCACTCTAAAAAGGAATTTCAAAAACAGAACAAAGAAACAGGGAAATTCTTCACAATTCCTTCAGGGTCTCTGATGCAACCTGGAATGACCCTATCTACAATGACAGCTGGATGTGGCATAAGGCTGGACACTTGGGACTGAGAGGATTGGTGAGATTGGGTGAGCAAATGCAGACCCTTTAAAGCAATAATGCATGGCACCCATTCCATGGGTCCCAGCTCTCCAGGTTGAAGGGAATATTACTACAGCTATAACGTGTACGGGAAACCTAGAGAATGGACACACTGTGAATACGACAGGTTTCTAAAACTCAACGAAGAGCCCCTCTCCTGGTGCTCCGGTTTGACTTTCCAACTGCTTTCCTATCAATCTCCCAACTTGGAGAGACAGCCCCTTTAAGCTCCTGGTTCGCACAGGTTGCCAATTTGGCAGAGGATGAAAGGGAAGAGGGAGAACCAATGAGAGCGTAGCTGTTAGGCATTTGGATGGGCACATGTCACTCTAATTTCCCGGCAGGAAGAAGAATGAACCAAAGTCTCAGCCACCCACCGGGAACCAGTATAGGTCCTGAACCAAAAGTTTGGACTTGCGTTCAGCTCACAAAAAACGAGTTGAAAAATGGAGCTCAGGGGCACAGCAATTCACAAACTGGCAGAGTAATCAAGGCCAACTATCGTCCAAAAATCTGTTGAGGGAAGGCAACGAGGCGGACTTGAAAGCGAGGCAGAATAGCAGGAAACAGATTTCAAGAGGTACATTGGAATCGCCTGTAAAGCACAGGAAGAGGGGCACAACTTCGACAATGATGCACTTGGCCAAAAAGGGCGTATGCGTTTTCTCCTGAATATATTCAGGAGAAAACGCATACGCCCTTTTTGGCCAAGCAAGCAAGCGGGCAATGCAAATCTGCACTACAAAGAAGTATCACTTCCCACCGGTCAAAAGGGACATCCACAAAATGTGTAAAAACCAGAAAGGCAAGACAGGCCCTGGAGAACAGGGAGCCTTGTTATGCTGATGGGCGGGATGTAAGTTGCCAACTGCCTCACTGGAGGAGTGCATTGTGTTCCCTAAAACAAGTAAACAACAGAGCTACAGAGCCAAGGGCACGTCCAGTCTAGGGAATATACCTTGGGAAAACTGAAAATCCATAAGACAGAGCCACCCCCAAATTGAGGGCTGCACTGCTTACAGGAACCTCAACCTGGGTACACCTGAAATATCCCAGGAAATATAAAAATGGTTCCAAACATCGTGGGACTTACGTACGATGGAATATCCCTCAGCCATGAAATCAATGTCATAAGACCAGTAGCAGCAAAATGAGTGGATTCAGGTACGATGATTCTAAGTGAAAGAAGTCACACAGAAAAAGAAACTTATCATAAGATATCACTTAGGAAGATCCTGTAAACACGGCTACACATGAACTGAGTTAGGAAAGAGAACAGAGTCTCACATTTAGAAAACACTCTTATGCCTGCTTAAGGGGGAAGGAGAGGTGGGGTGATGCATCAAACCAGAGTTTGATATAAGCACAGGTACCGTTCCAAAAACCAACTATGGAATAGACAAGACCTACACCTTCCTCAGTGAAAGGGACTCAAAACCCCATATTTCCCGCAGAGGAATAGATCTGACTAGTAAGAATCTTAAAACCTATGTATTGATATGTCTCCGTAAGGGAATCAAGTGTGTCTAGACTGGCATAAACAGGGCAGCGAGAATCAGCTCAAACCCACTCTAAAAAGGAATTTCAAAAACAGAACAAAGAAACAGGGAAATTCTTCACAATTCCTTCAGGGTCTCTGATGCAACCTGGAATGACCCTATCTACAATGACAGCTGGATGTGGCATAAGGCTGGACACTTGGGACTGAGAGGATTGGTGAGATTGGGTGAGCAAATGCAGACCCTTTAAAGCAATAATGCATGGCACCCATTCCATGGGTCCCAGCTCTCCAGGTTGAAGGGAATATTACTACAGCTATAACGTGTACGGGAAACCTAGAGAATGGACACACTGTGAATACGACAGGTTTCTAAAACTCAACGAAGAGCCCCTCTCCTGGTGCTCCGGTTTGACTTTCCAACTGCTTTCCTATCAATCTCCCAACTTGGAGAGACAGCCCCTTTAAGCTCCTGGTTCGCACAGGTTGCCAATTTGGCAGAGGATGAAAGGGAAGAGGGAGAACCAATGAGAGCGTAGCTGTTAGGCATTTGGATGGGCACATGTCACTCTAATTTCCCGGCAGGAAGAAGAATGAACCAAAGTCTCAGCCACCCACCGGGAACCAGTATAGGTCCTGAACCAAAAGTTTGGACTTGCGTTCAGCTCACAAAAAACGAGTTGAAAAATGGAGCTCAGGGGCACAGCAATTCACAAACTGGCAGAGTAATCAAGGCCAACTATCGTCCAAAAATCTGTTGAGGGAAGGCAACGAGGCGGACTTGAAAGCTAGGCAGAATAGCAGGAAACAGATTTCAAGAGGTACATTGGAATCGCCTGTAAAGCACAGGAAGAGGGGCACAACTTCGACAATGATGCACTTGGCCAAAAAGGGCGTATGCGTTTTCTCCTGAATATATTCAGGAGAAAACGCATACGCCCTTTTTGGCCAAGCAAGCAAGCGGGCAATGCAAATCTGCACTACAAAGAAGTATCACTTCCCACCGGTCAAAAGGGACATCCACAAAATGTGTAAAAACCAGAAAGGCAAGACAGGCCCTGGAGAACAGGGAGCCTTGTTATGCTGATGGGCGGGATGTAAGTTGCCAACTGCCTCACTGGAGGAGTGCATTGTGTTCCCTAAAACAAGTAAACAACAGAGCTACAGAGCCAAGGGCACGTCCAGTCTAGGGAATATACCTTGGGAAAACTGAAAATCCATAAGACAGAGCCACCCCCAAATTGAGGGCTGCACTGCTTACAGGAACCTCAACCTGGGTACACCTGAAATATCCCAGGAAATATAAAAATGGTTCCAAACATCGTGGAACTTACGTACGATGGAATATCCCTCAGCCATGAAATCAATGTCATAAGACTAGTAGCAGCAAAATGAGTGGATTCAGGTACGATGATTCTAAGTGAAAGAAGTCACACAGAAAAAGAAACTTATCATAAGATATCACTTAGGAAGATCCTGTAAACACGGCTACACATGAACTGAGTTAGGCAAGAGAACAGAGTCTCACATTTAGAAAACACTCTTATGCCTGCTTAAGGGGGAAGGAGAGGTGGGGTGATGCATCAAACCAGAGTTTGATATAAGCACAGGTACCGTTCCAAAAACCAACTATGGAATAGACAAGACCTACACCTTCCTCAGTGAAAGGGACTCAAAACCCCATATTTCCCGCAGAGGAATAGATCTGACTAGTAAGAATCTTAAAACCTATGTATTGATACGTCTCCGTAAGGGAATCAAGTGTGTCTAGACTGGCATAAACAGGGCAGCGAGAATCAGCTCAAACCCACTCTAAAAAGGAATTTCAAAAACAGAACAAAGAAACAGGGAAATTCTTTACAATTCCTTCAGGGTCTCTGATGCAACCTGGAATGACCCTATCTACAATGACAGCTGGATGTGGCATAAGGCTGGACACTTGGGACTGAGAGGATTGGTGAGATTGGGTGAGCAAATGCAGACCCTTTAAAGCAATAATGCATGGCACCCATTCCATGGGTCCCAGCTCTCCAGGTTGAAGGGAATATTACTACAGCTATAACGTGTACGGGAAACCTAGAGAATGAACACACTGTGAATACGACAGGTTTCTAAAACTCAACGAAGAGCCCCTCTCCTGGTGCTCCGGTTTGACTTTCCAACTGCTTTCCTATCAATCTCCCAACTTGGAGAGACAGCCCCTTTAAGCTCCTGGTTCGCACAGGTTGCCAATTTGGCAGAGGATGAAAGGGAAGAGGGAGAACCAATGAGAGAGTAGCTGTTAGGCATTTGGATGGGCACATGTCACTCTAATTTCCCGGCAGGAAGAAGAATGAACCAAAGTCTCAGCCACCCACCGGGAACCAGTAGAGGTCCTGAACCAAAAGTTTGGACTTGCGTTCAGCTCACAAAAAACGAGTTGAAAAATGGAGCTCAGGGGCACAGCAATTCACAAACTGGCAGAGTAATCAAGGCCAACTATCGTCCAAAAATCTGTTGAGGGAAGGCAACGAGGCGGACTTGAAAGCGAGGCAGAATAGCAGGAAACAGATTTCAAGAGGTACGTTGGAATCGCCTGTAAAGCACAGGAAGAGGGGCACAACTTCGACAATGATGCACTTGGCCAAAAAGGGCGTATGCGTTTTCTCCTGAATATATTCAGGAGAAAACGCATACGCCCTTTTTGGCCAAGCAAGCAAGCGGGCAATGCAAATCTGCACTACAAAGAAGTATCACTTCCCACCGGTCAAAAGGGACATCCACAAAATGTGTAAAAACCAGAAAGGCAAGACAGGCCCTGGAGAACAGGGAGCCTTGTTATGCTGATGGGCGGGATGTAAGTTGCCAACTGCCTCACTGGAGGAGTGCATTGTGTTCCCTAAAACAAGTAAACAACAGAGCTACAGAGCCAAGGGCACGTCCAGTCTAGGGAATATACCTTGGGAAAACTGAAAATCCATAAGACAGAGCCACCCCCAAATTGAGGGCTGCACTGCTTACAGGAACCTCAACCTGGGTACACCTGAAATATCCCAGGAAATATAAAAATGGTTCCAAACATCGTGGAACTTACGTACGATGGAATATCCCTCAGCCATGAAATCAATGTCATAAGACCAGTAGCAGCAAAATGAGTGGATTCAGGTACGATGATTCTAAGTGAAAGAAGTCACACAGAAAAAGAAACTTATCATAAGATATCACTTAGGAAGATCCTGTAAACACGGCTGCACATGAACTGAGTTAGGAAAGAGAACAGAGTCTCACATTTAGAAAACACTCTTATGCCTGCTTAAGGGGGAAGGAGAGGTGGGGTGATGCATCAAACCAGAGTTTGATATAAGCACAGGTACCGTTCCAAAAACCAACTATGGAATAGACAAGACCTACACCTTCCTCAGTGAAAGGGACTCAAAACCCCATATTTCCCGCAGAGGAATAGATCTGACTAGTAAGAATCTTAAAACCTATGTATTGATATGTCTCCGTAAGGGAATCAAGTGTGTCTAGACTGGCATAAACAGGGCAGCGAGAATCAGCTCAAACCCACTCTAAAAAGGAATTTCAAAAACAGAACAAAGAAACAGGGAAATTCTTCACA
This sequence comes from Mesoplodon mirus, assembly GCF_964341445.2. NCBI lineage: Eukaryota > Metazoa > Chordata > Mammalia > Artiodactyla > Ziphiidae > Mesoplodon > Mesoplodon mirus. The sequence continues at coordinate 2,697,383 of NW_028295784.1, forward strand.
ATTCCTTCAGGGTCTCTGATGCAACCTGGAATGACCCTATCTACAATGACAGCTGGATGTGGCATAAGGCTGGACACTTGGGACTGAGAGGATTGGTGAGATTGGGTGAGCAAATGCAGACCCTTTAAAGCAATAATGCATGGCACCCATTCCATGGGTCCCAGCTCTCCAGGTTGAAGGGAATATTACTACAGCTATAACGTGTACGGGAAACCTAGAGAATGAACACACTGTGAATACGACAGGTTTCTAAAACTCAACGAAGAGCCCCTCTCCTGGTGCTCCGGTTTGACTTTCCAACTGCTTTCCTATCAATCTCCCAACTTGGAGAGACAGCCCCTTTAAGCTCCTGGTTCGCACAGGTTGCCAATTTGGCAGAGGATGAAAGGGAAGAGGGAGAACCAATGAGAGAGTAGCTGTTAGGCATTTGGATGGGCACATGTCACTCTAATTTCCCGGCAGGAAGAAGAATGAACCAAAGTCTCAGCCACCCACCGGGAACCAGTAGAGGTCCTGAACCAAAAGTTTGGACTTGCGTTCAGCTCACAAAAAACGAGTTGAAAAATGGAGCTCAGGGGCACAGCAATTCACAAACTGGCAGAGTAATCAAGGCCAACTATCGTCCAAAAATCTGTTGAGGGAAGGCAACGAGGCGGACTTGAAAGCGAGGCAGAATAGCAGGAAACAGATTTCAAGAGGTACGTTGGAATCGCCTGTAAAGCACAGGAAGAGGGGCACAACTTCGACAATGATGCACTTGGCCAAAAAGGGCGTATGCGTTTTCTCCTGAATATATTCAGGAGAAAACGCATACGCCCTTTTTGGCCAAGCAAGCAAGCGGGCAATGCAAATCTGCACTACAAAGAAGTATCACTTCCCACCGGTCAAAAGGGACATCCACAAAATGTGTAAAAACCAGAAAGGCAAGACAGGCCCTGGAGAACAGGGAGCCTTGTTATGCTGATGGGCGGGATGTAAGTTGCCAACTGCCTCACTGGAGGAGTGCATTGTGTTCCCTAAAACAAGTAAACAACAGAGCTACAGAGCCAAGGGCACGTCCAGTCTAGGGAATATACCTTGGGAAAACTGAAAATCCATAAGAGAGAGCCACCCCCAAATTGAGGGCTGCACTGCTTACAGGAACCTCAACCTGGGTACACCTGAAATATCCCAGGAAATATAAAAATGGTTCCAAACATCGTGGAACTTACGTACGATGGAATATCCCTCAGCCATGAAATCAATGTCATAAGACCAGTAGCAGCAAAATGAGTGGATTCAGGTACGATGATTCTAAGTGAAAGAAGTCACACAGAAAAAGAAACTTATCATAAGATATCACTTAGGAAGATCCTGTAAACACGGCTGCACATGAACTGAGTTAGGAAAGAGAACAGAGTCTCACATTTAGAAAACACTCTTATGCCTGCTTAAGGGGGAAGGAGAGGTGGGGTGATGCATCAAACCAGAGTTTGATATAAGCACAGGTACCGTTCCAAAAACCAACTATGGAATAGACAAGACCTACACCTTCCTCAGTGAAAGGGACTCAAAACCCCATATTTCCCGCAGAGGAATAGATCTGACTAGTAAGAATCTTAAAACCTATGTATTGATATGTCTCCGTAAGGGAATCAAGTGTGTCTAGACTGGCATAAACAGGGCAGCGAGAATCAGCTCAAACCCACTCTAAAAAGGAATTTCAAAAACAGAACAAAGAAACAGGGAAATTCTTCACAATTCCTTCAGGGTCTCTGATGCAACCTGGAATGACCCTATCTACAATGACAGCTGGATGTGGCATAAGGCTGGACACTTGGGACTGAGAGGATTGGTGAGATTGGGTGAGCAAATGCAGACCCTTTAAAGCAATAATGCATGGCACCCATTCCATGGGTCCCAGCTCTCCAGGTTGAAGGGAATATTACTACAGCTATAACGTGTACGGGAAACCTAGAGAATGGACACACTGTGAATACGACAGGTTTCTAAAACTCAACGAAGAGCCCCTCTCCTGGTGCTCCGGTTTGACTTTCCAACTGCTTTCCTATCAATCTCCCAACTTGGAGAGACAGCCCCTTTAAGCTCCTGGTTCGCACAGGTTGCCAATTTGGCAGAGGATGAAAGGGAAGAGGGAGAACCAATGAGAGCGTAGCTGTTAGGCATTTGGATGGGCACATGTCACTCTAATTTCCCGGCAGGAAGAAGAATGAACCAAAGTCTCAGCCACCCACCGGGAACCAGTATAGGTCCTGAACCAAAAGTTTGGACTTGCGTTCAGCTCACAAAAAACGAGTTGAAAAATGGAGCTCAGGGGCACAGCAATTCACAAACTGGCAGAGTAATCAAGGCCAACTATCGTCCAAAAATCTGTTGAGGGAAGGCAACGAGGCGGACTTGAAAGCGAGGCAGAATAGCAGGAAACAGATTTCAAGAGGTACATTGGAATCGCCTGTAAAGCACAGGAAGAGGGGCACAACTTCGACAATGATGCACTTGGCCAAAAAGGGCGTATGCGTTTTCTCCTGAATATATTCAGGAGAAAACGCATACGCCCTTTTTGGCCAAGCAAGCAAGCGGGCAATGCAAATCTGCACTACAAAGAAGTATCACTTCCCACCGGTCAAAAGGGACATCCACAAAATGTGTAAAAACCAGAAAGGCAAGACAGGCCCTGGAGAACAGGGAGCCTTGTTATGCTGATGGGCGGGATGTAAGTTGCCAACTGCCTCACTGGAGGAGTGCATTGTGTTCCCTAAAACAAGTAAACAACAGAGCTACAGAGCCAAGGGCACGTCCAGTCTAGGGAATATACCTTGGGAAAACTGAAAATCCATAAGACAGAGCCACCCCCAAATTGAGGGCTGCACTGCTTACAGGAACCTCAACCTGGGTACACCTGAAATATCCCAGGAAATATAAAAATGGTTCCAAACATCGTGGAACTTACGTACGATGGAATATCCCTCAGCCATGAAATCAATGTCATAAGACCAGTAGCAGCAAAATGAGTGGATTCAGGTACGATGATTCTAAGTGAAAGAAGTCACACAGAAAAAGAAACTTATCATAAGATATCACTTAGGAAGATCCTGTAAACACGGCTACACATGAACTGAGTTAGGAAAGAGAACAGAGTCTCACATTTAGAAAACACTCTTATGCCTGCTTAAGGGGGAAGGAGAGGTGGGGTGATGCATCAAACCAGAGTTTGATATAAGCACAGGTACCGTTCCAAAAACCAACTATGGAATAGACAAGACCTACACCTTCCTCAGTGAAAGGGACTCAAAACCCCATATTTCCCGCAGAGGAATAGATCTGACTAGTAAGAATCTTAAAACCTATGTATTGATATGTCTCCGTAAGGGAATCAAGTGTGTCTAGACTGGCATAAACAGGGCAGCGAGAATCAGCTCAAACCCACTCTAAAAAGGAATTTCAAAAACAGAACAAAGAAACAGGGAAATTCTTCACAATTCCTTCAGGGTCTCTGATGCAACCTGGAATGACCCTATCTACAATGACAGCTGGATGTGGCATAAGGCTGGACACTTGGGACTGAGAGGATTGGTGAGATTGGGTGAGCAAATGCAGACCCTTTAAAGCAATAATGCATGGCACCCATTCCATGGGTCCCAGCTCTCCAGGTTGAAGGGAATATTACTACAGCTATAACGTGTACGGGAAACCTAGAGAATGGACACACTGTGAATACGACAGGTTTCTAAAACTCAACGAAGAGCCCCTCTCCTGGTGCTCCGGTTTGACTTTCCAACTGCTTTCCTATCAATCTCCCAACTTGGAGAGACAGCCCCTTTAAGCTCCTGGTTCGCACAGGTTGCCAATTTGGCAGAGGATGAAAGGGAAGAGGGAGAACCAATGAGAGCGTAGCTGTTAGGCATTTGGATGGGCACATGTCACTCTAATTTCCCGGCAGGAAGATGAATGAACCAAAGTCTCAGCCACCCACCGGGAACCAGTATAGGTCCTGAACCAAAAGTTTGGACTTGCGTTCAGCTCACAAAAAACGAGTTGAAAAATGGAGCTCAGGGGCACAGCAATTCACAAACTGGCAGAGTAATCAAGGCCAACTATCGTCCAAAAATCTGTTGAGGGAAGGCAACGAGGCGGACTTGAAAGCTAGGCAGAATAGCAGGAAACAGATTTCAAGAGGTACATTGGAATCGCCTGTAAAGCACAGGAAGAGGGGCACAACTTCGACAATGATGCACTTGGCCAAAAAGGGCGTATGCGTTTTCTCCTGAATATATTCAGGAGAAAACGCATACGCCCTTTTTGGCCAAGCAAGCAAGCGGGCAATGCAAATCTGCACTACAAAGAAGTATCACTTCCCACCGGTCAAAAGGGACATCCACAAAATGTGTAAAAACCAGAAAGGCAAGACACGCCCTGGAGAACAGGGAGCCTTGTTATGCTGATTGGCGGGATGTAAGTTCCCAACTGCCTCACTGGAGGAGTGCATTGTGTTCCCTAAAACAAGTAAACAACAGAGCTACAGAGCCAAGGGCACGTCCAGTCTAGGTAATATACCTTGGGAAAACTGAAAATCCATAAGACAGAGCCACCCCCAAATTGAGGGCTGCACTGCTTACAGGAACCTCAACCTGGGTACACCTGAAATATCCCAGGAAATATAAAAATGGTTCCAAACATCGTGGAACTTACGTACGATGGAATATCCCTCAGCCATGAAATCAATGTCATAAGACCAGTAGCAGCAAAATGAGTGGATTCAGGTACGATGATTCTAAGTGAAAGAAGTCACACAGAAAAAGAAACTTATCATAAGATATCACTTAGGAAGATCCTGTAAACACGGCTACACATGAACTGAGTTAGGAAAGAGAACAGAGTCTCACATTTAGAAAACACTCTTATGCCTGCTTAAGGGGGAAGGAGAGGTGGGGTGATGCATCAAACCAGAGTTTGATATAAGCACAGGTACTGTTCCAAAAACCAACTATGGAATAGACAAGACCTACACCTTCCTCAGTGAAAGGGACTCAAAACACCATATTTCCCGCAGAGGAATAGATCTGACTAGTAAGAATCTTAAAACCTATGTATTGATATGTCTCCGTAAGGGAATCAAGTGTGTCTAGACTGGCATAAACAGGGCAGCGAGAATCAGCTCGAACCCACTCTAAAAAGGAATTTCAAAAACAGAACAAAGAAACAGGGAAATTCTTTACAATTCCTTCAGGGTCTCTGAGGCAACCTGGAATGACCCTGTCTACAATGACAGCTGGATGTGGCATAAGGCTGGACACTTGGGACTGAGAGGATTGGTGAGATTGGGTGAGCAAATGCACACCCTTTAAAGCAATAATGCATGGCACCCATTCCATGGGTCCCAGCTCTCCAGGTTGAAGGGAATATTACTACAGGTATAACGTGTACGGGAAACCTAGAGAATGGACACACTGTGAATACGACAGGTTTCTAAAACTCAACGAAGAACCCCTCACCTGGTGCTCCGGTTTGACTTTCCAACTGCTTTCCTATCAATCTCCCAACTTGGAGAGACAGCCCCTTTAAGCTCCTAGTTCGCACAGGTTGCCAATTTGGCAGAGGATGAAAGGGAAGAGGGAGAACCAATGAGAGAGTAGCTGTTTGGCATTTGGATGGGCACATGTCACTCTAATTTCCCGGCAGGAAGAAGAATGAACCAAAGTCTCAGACATCCACTGGGAACCAGTATAGGTCCTGAACCAAAAGTTTGGACTTGCGTTCAGCTCACAAAAAACGAGTTGAAAAATGGAGCTCAGGGGCACAGCAATTCACAAACTGGCAGAGTAATCAAGGCCAACTATCGTCCAAAAATCTGTTGAGGGAAGGCAACGAGGCGGACTTGAAAGCGAGGCCGAATAGCAGGAAAGAGATTTGAAGAGGTACGTTGGAATCGCCTGTAAAGCACACGAAGAGGGGCACAACTTCGACAATGATGCACTTGGCCAAAAAGGGCGTATGCGTTTTCTCCTGAATATATTCAGGAGAAAACGCATACGCCCTTTTTGGCCAAACAAGCAAGCGGGCAATGCAAATCTGCACTACAAAGAAGTATCACTTCCCACCGGTCAAAAGGGACATCCACAAAATGTGTAAAAACCAGAAAGGCAAGACAGGCCCTGGAGAACAGGGAGCCTTGTTATGCTGATGGGCGGGATGTAAGTTGCCAACTGCCTCACTGGAGGAGTGCATTGTGTTCCCTAAAACAAGTAAACAACAGAGATATAGAGCCAAGGGCACGTCCAGTCTAGGGAATATACCTTGGGAAAACTGAAAATCCATAAGACAGAGCCACCCCCAAATTGAGGGCTGCACTGCTTACAGGAACCTCAACCTGGGTACACCTGAAATATCCCAGGAAATATAAAAATGGTTCCAAACATCGTGGAACTTAGGTACGATGGAATATCCCTCAGCCATGAAATCAATGTCATAAGACCAGTAGCAGCAAAATGAGTGGATTCACGTACGATGATTCTAAGTGAAAGAAGTCACACAGAAAAAGAAACTTATCATAAGATATCACTTAGGAAGATCCTGTAAACATGGCTACACATGAACTGAGTTAGGCAAGAGAACAGAGTCTCACATTTAGAAAACACTCTTATGCCTGCTTAAGGGGGAAGGAGAGGTGGGGTGATGCATCAAACCAGAGTTTGATATAAGAACAGGTACCGTTCCAAAAACCAACTATGGAATAGACAAGACCTACACCTTCCTCAGTGAAAGGGACTCAAAACCCCATATTTCCCGCAGAGGAATAGATCTGACTAGTAAGAATCTTAAAACCTATGTATTGATATGTCTCCGTAAGGGAATCAAGTGTGTCTAGACTGGCATAAACATGGCAGCGAGAATCAGCTCAAACCCACTCTAAAAAGGAATTTCAAAAACAGAACAAAGAAACAGGGAAATTCTTTACAATTCCTTCAGGGTCTCTGATGCAACCTGGAATGACCCTATCTACAATGACAGCTGGATGTGGCATGAGGCTGGACACTTGGGACTGAGAGGATTGGTGAGATTGGGTGAGCAAATGCAGACCGTTTAAAGCAATAACGCATGGCACCCATTCCATGGGTCCCAGCTCTCCAGGTTGAAGGGAATATTACTACAGATATAACATGTACGGGAAACCTAGAGAATGGACACACTGGGAATACGAAAGGTTTCTAAAACTCAACCAAGAGCCCCTCTCCTGGTGCTCCGGTTTGACTTTCCAACTGCTTTCCTATCAATCTCCCAACTTGGAGAGACAGCCCCTTTAAGCTCCTGGTTCGCACAGGTTGCCAATTTGGCAGAGGATGAAAGGGAAGAGGGAGAACCAATGAGAGAGTAGCTGTTAGGCATTTGGATGGGCACATGTCACTCTAATTTCCCGGCAGGAAGAAGAATTAACCAAAGTCTCAGCCACCCACCGGGAACCAGTAGAGGTCCTGAACCAAAAGTTTGGACTTGCGTTCAGCTCACAAGAAACGAGTTGAAAAATGGAGCTCAGGGGCACAGCAATTCACAAACTGGCAGAGTAATCAAGGCCAACTATCGTCCAAAAATCTGTTGAGGGAAGGCAACGAGGCGGACTTGAAAGCGAGGCAGAATAGCAGGAAAGAGATTTCAAGAGGTACGTTGGAATCGCCTGTAAAGCACAGGAAGAGGGGCACAACTTCGACAATGATGCACTTGGCCAAAAAGGGCGTATGCGTTTTCTCCTGAATATATTCAGGAGAAAACGCATACGCCCTTTTTGGCCAAGCAAGCAAGCGGGCAATGCAAATCTGCACTACAAAGAAGTATCACTTCCCACCGGTCAAAAGGGACATCCACAAAATGTGTAAAAACCAGAAAGGCAAGGCAGGCCCTGGAGAACAGGGAGCCTTGTTATGCTGATGGGCGGGATGTAAGTTGCCAACTGCCTCACTGGAGGAGTGCATTGTGTTCCCTAAAACAAGTAAACAACAGAGCTACAGAGCCAAGGGCACGTCCAGTCTAGGGAATATACCTTGGGAAAACTGAAAATCCATAAGACAGAGCCACCCCCAAATTGAGGGCTGCACTGCTTACAGGAACCTCAACCTGGGTACACCTGAAATATCCCAGGAAATATAAAAATGGTTCCAAACATCGTGGAACTTACGTACGATGGAATATCCCTCAGCCATGAAATCAATGTCATAAGACCAGTAGCAGCAAAATGAGTGGATTCAGGTACGATGATTCTAAGTGAAAGAAGTCACACAGAAAAAGAAACTTATCATAAGATATCACTTAGGAAGATCCTGTAAACATGGCTACACATGAACTGAGTTAGGCAAGAGAACAGAGTCTCACATTTAGAAAACACTCTTATGCCTGCTTAAGGGGGAAGGAGAGGTGGGGTGATGCATCAAACCAGAGTTTGATATAAGCACAGGTACCGTTCCAAAAACCAACTATGGAATAGACAAGACCTACACCTTCCTCAGTGAAAGGGACTCGAAACCCCATATTTCCCGCAGAGGAATAGATCTGACTAGTAAGAATCTTAAAACCTATGTATTGATATGTCTCCGTAAGGGAATCAAGTGTGTCTAGACTGGCATAAACATGGCAGCGAGAATCAGCTCAAACCCACTCTAAAAAGGAATTTCAAAAACAGAACAAAGAAACAGGGAAATTCTTTACAATTCCTTCAGGGTCTCTGATGCAACCTGGAATGACCATATCTACAATGACAGCTGGATGTGGCATAAGGCTGGACACTTGGGACTGAGAGGATTGGTGAGATTGGGTGAGCAAATGCAGACCCTTTAAAGCAATAATGCATGGCACCCATTCCATGGGTCCCAGCTCTCCAGGTTGAAGTGAATATTACTACAGGTATAACGTGTACGGGAAACCTAGAGAATGGACACACTGTGAATATGAAAGGTTTCTAAAACTCAACGAAGAGTCCCTCTCCTGGTGCTCCGGTTTGACTTTCCAACTGCTTTCCTATCAATCTCCCAACTTGGAGAGACAGCCCCTTTAAGCTCCTGGTTCGCACAGGTTGCCAATTTGGCAGAGGATGAAAGGGAAGAGGGAGAACCAATGAGAGAGTAGCTGTTAGGCATTTGGATGGGCACATGTCACTCTAATTTCCCGGCAGGAAGAAGAATTCACCAAAGTCTCAGCCACCCACCGGAAACCAGTATAGGTCCTGAACCAAAAGTTTGGACTTGCGTTCAGCTCACAAAAAACGAGTTGAAAAATGGAGCTCAGGGGCACAGCAATTCACAAACTGGCAGAGTAATCAAGGCCAACTATCGTCCAAAAATCTGTTGAGGGAAGGCAACGAGGCGGACTTGAAAGCGAGGCAGAAGAGCAGGAAAGAGATTTCAAGAGGTACGATGGAATTGCCTGTAAAGCACAGGAAGAGGGGCACAACTTCGACAATGATGCACTTGGCCAAAAAGGGCGTATGCGTTTTCTCCTGAATATATTCAGGAGAAAACGCATACGCCCTTTTTGGCCAAGCAAGCAAGCGGGCAATGCAAATCTGCACTACAAAGAAGTATCACTTCCCACCGGTCAAAAGGGACATCCACAAAATGTGTAAAAACCAGAAAGGCAAGGCAGGCCCTGGAGAACAGGGAGCCTTGTTATGCTGATGGGCGGGATGTAAGTTGCCAACTGCCTCACTGGAGGAGTGCATTGTGTTCCCTAAAACAAGTAAACAACAGAGCTACAGAGCCAAGGGCACGTCCAGTCTAGGGAATATACCTTGGGAAAACTGAAAATCCATAAGACAGAGCCACCCCCAAATTGAGGGCTGCACTGCTTACAGGAACCTCAACCTGCGTACACCTGAAATATCCCAGGAAATATAAAAATGGTTCCAAACATCGTGGAACTTACGTACGATGGAATATCCCTCAGCCATGAAATCAATGTCATAAGACCAGTAGCAGCAAAATGAGTGGATTCAGGTACGATGATTCTAAGTGAAAGAAGTCACACAGAAAAAGAAACTTATCATAAGATATCACTTAGGAAGATCCTGTAAACATGGCTACACATGAACTGAGTTAGGCAAGAGAACAGAGTCTCACATTTAGAAAACACTCTTATGCCTGCTTAAGGGGGAAGGAGAGGTGGGGTGATGCATCAAACCAGAGTTTGATATAAGCACAGGTACCGTTCCAAAAACCAACTATGGAATAGACAAGACCTACACCTTCCTCAGTGAAAGGGACTCAAAACCCCATATTTCCCGCAGAGGAATAGATCTGACTAGTAAGAATCTTAAAACCTATGTATTGATATGTCTCCGTAAGGGAATCAAGTGTGTCTAGACTGGCATAAACAGGGCAGCGAGAATCAGCTCAAACCCACTCTAAAAAGGAATTTCAAAAACAGAACAAAGAAACAGGGAAATTCTTTACAATTCCTTCAGGGTCTCTGATGCAACCTGGAATGACCCTATCTACAATGACAGCTGGATGTGGCATAAGGCTGGACACTTGGGACTGAGAGGATTGCTGAGATTGGGTGAGCAAATGCACACCCTTTAAAGCAATAATGCATGGAACCCATTCCATGGGTCCCAGCTCTCCAGGTTGAAGGGAATATTACTACAGCTATAACGTGTACGGGAAACCTAGAGAATGGACACACTGTGAATACGACAGGTTTCTAAAACGCAACGAAGAGCCCCTCTCCTGGTGCTCCGGTTTGACTTTCCAACTGCTTTCCTATCAATCTCCCAACTTGGAGAGACAGCCCCTTTAAGCTCCTAGTTCGCACAGGTTGCCAATTTGGCAGAGGATGAAAGGGAAGAGGGAGAACCAATGAGAGAGTAGCTGTTAGGCATTTGGATGGGCACATGTCACTCTAATTTCCCGGCAGGAAGAAGAATGAACCAAAGTCTCAGCCACCCACCGGGAACCAGTATAGGTCCTGAACCAAAAGTTTGGACTTGCGTTCAGCTCACAAAAAACGAGTTGAAAAATGGAGCTCAGGGGCACAGCAATTCACAAATTGGCAGAGTAATCAAGGCCAACTATCGTCCAAAAATCTGTTGAGGGAAGGCAACGAGGCGGACTTGAAAGCGAGGCAGAATAGCAGGAAAGAGATTTCAAGAGGTACGTTGGAATCGCCTGTAAAGCACAGGAAGAGGGACACAACTTCGACAATGATGCACTTGGCCAAAAAGGGCGTATGCGTTTTCTCCTGAATATATTCAGGAGAAAACGCATACGCCCTTTTTGGCCAAGCAAGCAAGCGGGCAATGCAAATCTGCACTACAAAGAAGTATCACTTCCCACCGGTCAAAAGGGACATCCACAAAATGTGTAAAAACCAGAAAGGCAAGACAGGCCCTGGAGAACAGGGAGCCTTGTTATGCTGATGGGCGGGATGTAAGTTGCCAACTGCCTCACTGGAGGAGTGCATTGTGTTCCCTAAAACAAGTAAACAACAGAGCTACAGAGCCAAGGGCACGTCCAGTCTAGGGAATATACCTTGGGAAAACTGAAAATCCATAAGACAGAGCCACCCCCAAATTGAGGGCTGCACTGCTTACAGGAACCTCAACCTGGGTACACCTGAAATATCCCAGGAAATATAAAAATGGTTCCAAACATCGTGGAACTTATGTACGATGGAATATCCCTCAGCCATGAAATCAATGTCATAAGACCAGTAGCAGCAAAATGAGTGGATTCAGGTACGATGATTCTAAGTGAAAGAAGTCACACAGAAAAAGAAACTTATCCTAAGATATCACTTAGGAAGATCCTGTAAACATGGCTACACATGAACTGAGTTAGGCAAGAGAACAGAGTCTCACATTTAGAAAACACTCTTATGCCTGCTTAAGGGGGAAGGAGAGGTGGGGTGATGCATCAAACCAGAGTTTGATATAAGCACAGGTACCGTTCCAAAAACCAACTATGGAATAGACAAGACCTACACCTTCCTCAGTGAAAGGGACTCAAAACCCCATATTTCCCGCAGAAGAATAGATCTGACTAGTAAGAATCTTAAAACCTATGTATTGATATGTCTCCGTAAGGGAATCAAGTGTGTCTAGACTGGCATAAACATGGCAGCGAGAATCAGCTCAAACCCACTCTAAAAAGGAATTTCAAAAACAGAACAAAGAAACAGGGAAATTCTTTACAATTCCTTCAGGGTCTCTGATGCAACCTGGAATGACCCTGTCTACAATGACAGCTGGATGTGGCATAAGGCTGGACACTTGGGACTGAGAGGATTGGTGAGATTGGGTGAGCAAATGCACACCCTTTAAAGCAATAATGCATGGCACCCATTCCATGGGTCCCAGCTCCCCAGGTTGAAGGGAATATTACTACAGCTATAACGTGTACGGGAAACCTAGAGAATGGACACACTGTGAATACGAAAGGTTTCTAAAACTCAACGAAGAGCCCCTCTCCTGGTGCTCCGGTTTGACTTTCCAACTGCTTTCCTATCAATCTCCCAACTTGGAGAGACAGCCCCTTTAAGCTCCTGGTTCGCACAGGTTGCCAATTTGGCAGAGGATGAAAGGGAAGAGGGAGAACCAATGAGAGAGTAGCTGTTAGGCATTTGGATGGGCACATGTCACTCTAATTTCCCGGCAGGAAGAAGAATGAACCAAAGTCTCAGCCACCCACCGGGAACTAGTATAGGTCCTGAACCAAAAGTTTGGACTTGCGTTCAGCTCACAAAAAACGAGTTGAAAAATGGAGCTCAGGGGCACAGCAATTCACAAATTGGCAGAGTAATCAAGGCCAACTATCGTCCAAAAATCTGTTGAGGGAAGGCAACGAGGCGGACTTGAAAGCGAGGCAGAATAGCAGGAAAGAGATTTCAAGAGGTACGTTGGAATCGCCTGTAAAGCACAGGAAGAGGGGCACAACTTCGACAATGATGCACTTGGCCAAAAAGGGCGTATGCGTTTTCTCCTGAATATATTCAGGAGAAAACGCATACGCCCTTTTTGGCCAAGCAAGCAAGCGGGCAATGCAAATCTGCACTACAAAGAAGTATCACTTCCCACCGGTCAAAAGGGACATCCACAAAATGTGTAAAAACCAGAAAGGCAAGACAGGCCCTGGAGAACAGGGAGCCTTGTTATGCTGATGGGCGGGATGTAAGTTGCCAACTGCCTCACTGGAGGAGTGCATTGTGTTCCCTAAAACAAGTAAACAACAGAGCTACAGAGCCAAGGGCACGTCCAGTCTAGGGAATATACCTTGGGAAAACTGAAAATCCATAAGACAGAGCCACCCCCAAATTGAGGGCTGCACTGCTTACAGGAACCTCAACCTGGGTACACCTGAAATATCCCAGGAAATATAAAAATGGTTCCAAACATCGTGGAACTTACGTACGATGGAATATCCCTCAGCCATGAAATCAATGTCATAAGACCAGTAGCAGCAAAATGAGTGGATTCAGGTACGATGATTCTAAGTGAAAGAAGTCACACAGAAAAAGAAACTTATCATAAGATATCACTTAGGAAGATCCTGTAAACATGGCTACACATGAACTGAGTTAGGCACGAAAACAGAGTCTCACATTTAGAAAACACTCTTATGCCTGCTTAAGGGGGAAGGAGAGGTGGGGTGATGCATCAAACCAGAGTTTGATATAAGCACAGGTACCGTTCCAAAAACCAACTATGGAATAGACAAGACCTACACCTTCCTCAGTGAAAGGGACTCAAAACCCCATATTTCCCGCAGAGGAATAGATCTGACTAGTAAGAATCTTAAAACCTATGTATTGATATGTCTCCGTAAGGGAATCAAGTGTGTCTAGACTGGCATAAACAGGGCAGCGAGAATCAGCTCAAACCCACTCTAAAAAGGAATTTCAAAAACAGAACAAAGAAACAGGGAAATTCTTTACAATTCCTTCAGGGTCTCTGATGCAACCTGGAATGACCCTGTCTACAATGACAGCTGGATGTGGCATAAGGCTGGACACTTGGGACTGAGAAGATTGGTGAGATTGGGTGAGCAAATGCAGACCCTTTAAAGCAATAATGCATGGCACCCATTCCATGGGTCCCAGCTCTCCAGGTTGAAGGGAATATTACTACAGCTATAACGTGTACGGGAAACCTAGAGAATGGACACACTGTGAATACGAAAGGTTTCTAAAACTCAACGAAGAGCCCCTCTCCTGGTGCTCCGGTTTGACTTTCCAACTGCTTTCCTATCAATCTCCCAACTTGGAGAGACAGCCCCTTTAAGCTCCTGGTTCGCACAGGTTGCCAATTTGGCAGAGGATGAAAGGGAAGAGGGAGAACCAATGAGAGAGTAGCTGTTAGGCATTTGGATGGGCACATGTCACTCTAATTTCCCGGCAGGAAGAAGAATGAACCAAAGTCTCAGCCACCCACCGGGAACCAGTATAGGTCCTGAACCAAAAGTTTGGACTTGCGTTCAGCTCACAAAAAACGAGTTGAAAAATGGAGCTCAGGGGCACAGCAATTCACAAATTGGCAGAGTAATCAAGGCCAACTATCGTCCAAAAATCTGTTGAGGGAAGGCAACGAGGCGGACTTGAAAGCGAGGCAGAATAGCAGGAAAGAGATTTCAAGAGGTATGTTGGAATCGCCTGTAAAGCACAGGAAGAGGGGCACAACTTCGACAATGATGCACTTGGCCAAAAAGGGCGTATGCGTTTTCTCCTGAATATATTCAGGAGAAAACGCATACGCCCTTTTTGGCCAAGCAAGCAAGCGGGCAATGCAAATCTGCACTACAAAGAAGTATCACTTCCCACCGGTCAAAAGGGACATCCACAAAATGTGTAAAAACCAGAAAGGCAAGACAGGCCCTGGAGAACAGGGAGCCTTGTTATGCTGATGGGCGGGATGTAAGTTGCCAACTGCCTCACTGGAGGAGTGCATTGTGTTCCCTAAAACAAGTAAACAACAGAGCTACAGAGCCAAGGGCACGTCCAGTCTAGGGAATATACCTTGGGAAAACTGAAAATCCATAAGACAGAGCCACCCCCAAATTGAGGGCTGCACTGCTTACAGGAACCTCAACCTGGGTACACCTGAAATATCCCAGGAAATATAAAAATGGTTCCAAACATCGTGGAACTTACGTACGATGGAGTATCCCTCAGCCATGAAATCAATGTCATAAGACCAGTAGCAGCAAAATGAGTGGATTCAGGTACGATGATTCTAAGTGAAAGAAGTCACACAGAAAAAGAAACTTATCATAAGATATCACTTAGGAAGATCCTGTAAACATGGCTACACATGAACTGAGTTAGGCAAGAGAACAGAGTCTCACATTTAGAAAACACTCTTATGCCTGCTTAAGGGGGAAGGAGAGGTGGGGTGATGCATCAAACCGGAGTTTGATATAAGCACAGGTACTGTTCCAAAAACCAACTATGGAATAGACAAGACCTACACCTTCCTCAATGAAAGGGACTCGAAACCCCATATTTCCCGCAGAGGAATAGATCTGACTAGTAAGAATCTTAAAACCTATGTATTGATATGTCTCCGTAAGGGAATCAAGTGTGTCTAGACTGGCATAAACAGGGCAGCGAGAATCAGCTCAAACCCACTCTAAAAAGGAATTTCAAAAACAGAACAAAGAAACAGGGAAATTCTTTACAATTCCTTCAGGGTCTCTGATGCAACCTGGAATGACCCTATCTACAATGACAGCTGGATGTGGCATAAGGCTGGACACTTGGGACTGAGAGGATTGGTGAGATTGGGTGAGCAAATGCAGACCCTTTAAAGCAATAATGCATGGCACCCATTCCATGGGTCCCAGCTCTCCAGGTTGAAGGGAATATTACTACAGCTATAACGTGTACGGGAAACCTAGAGAATGGACACACTGTGAATACGACAGGTTTCTAAAACTCAACGAAGAGCCCCTCTCCTGGTGCTCCGGTTTGACTTTCCAACTGCTTTCCTATCAATCTCCCAACTTGGAGAGACAGCCCCTTTAAGCTCCTGGTTCGCACAGGTTGCCAATTTGGCAGAGGATGAAAGGGAAGAGGGAGAACCAATGAGAGAGTAGCTGTTAGGCATTTGGATGGGCACATGTCACTCTAATTTCCCGGCAGGAAGAAGAATGAACCAAAGTCTCAGCCACCCACCGGGAACCAGTATAGGTCCTGAACCAAAAGTTTGGACTTGCGTTCAGCTCACAAAAAACGAGTTGAAAAATGGTGCTCAGGGGCACAGCAATTCACAAACTGGCAGAGTAATCAAGGCCAACTATCGTCCAAAAATCTGTTGAGGGAAGGCAACGAGGCGGACTTGAAAGCGAGGCAGAATAGCAGGAAAGAGATTTCAAGAGGTACGTTGGAATCGCCTGTAAAGCACAGGAAGAGGGGCACAACTTCGACAATGATGCACTTGGCCAAAAAGGGCGTATGCGTTTTCTCCTGAATATATTCAGGAGAAAACGCATACGCCCTTTTTGGCCAAGCAAGCAAGCGGGCAATGCAAATCTGCACTACAAAGAAGTATCACTTCCCACCGGTCAAAAGGGACTTCCACAAAATGTGTAAAAACCAGAAAGGCAAGACAGGCCCTGGAGAACAGGGAGCCTTGTTATGCTGATGGGCGGGATGTAAGTTGCCAACTGCCTCACTGGAGGAGTGCATTGTGTTCCCTAAAACAAGTAAACAACAGAGCTACAGAGCCAAGGGCACGTCCAGTCTAGGGAATATACCTTGGGAAAACTGAAAATCCATAAGACAGAGCCACCCCCAAATTGAGGGCTGCACTGCTTACAGGAACCTCAACCTGGGTACACCTGAAATATCCCAGGAAATATAAAAATGGTTCCAAACATCGTGGAACTTACGTACGATGGAATATCCCTCAGCCATGAAATCAATGTCATAAGACCAGTAGCAGCAAAATGAGTGGATTCAGGTACGATGATTCTAAGTGAAAGAAGTCACACAGAAAAAGAAACTTATCATAAGATATCACTTAGGAAGATCCTGTAAACATGGCTACACATGAACTGAGTTAGGCACGAAAACAGAGTCTCACATTTAGAAAACACTCTTATGCCTGCTTAAGGGGGAAGGAGAGGTGGGGTGATGCATCAAACCAGAGTTTGATATAAGCACAGGTACCGTTCCAAAAACCAACTATGGAATAGACAAGACCTACACCTTCCTCAGTGAAAGGGACTCAAAACCCCATATTTCCCGCAGAGGAATAGATCTGACTAGTAAGAATCTTAAAACCTATGTATTGATATGTCTCCGTAAGGGAATCAAGTGTGTCTAGACTGGCATAAACATGGCAGCGAGAATCAGCTCAAACCCACTCTAAAAAGGAATTTCAAAAACAGAACAAAGAAACAGGGAAATTCTTTACAATTCCTTCAGGGTCTCTGATGCAACCTGGAATGACCATATCTACAATGACAGCTGGATGTGGCATAAGGCTGGACACTTGGGACTGAGAGGATTGGTGAGATTGGGTGAGCAAATGCAGACCCTTTAAAGCAATAATGCATGGCACCCATTCCATGGGTCCCAGCTCTCCAGGTTGAAGTGAATATTACTACAGGTATAACGTGTACGGGAAACCTAGAGAATGGACACACTGTGAATATGAAAGGTTTCTAAAACTCAACGAAGAGTCCCTCTCCTGGTGCTCCGGTTTGACTTTCCAACTGCTTTCCTATCAATCTCCCAACTTGGAGAGACAGCCCCTTTAAGCTCCTGGTTCGCACAGGTTGCCAATTTGGCAGAGGATGAAAGGGAAGAGGGAGAACCAATGAGAGAGTAGCTGTTAGGCATTTGGATGGGCACATGTCACTCTAATTTCCCGGCAGGAAGAAGAATGAACCAAAGTCTCAGCCACCCACCGGAAACCAGTATAGGTCCTGAACCAAAAGTTTGGACTTGCGTTCAGCTCACAAAAAACGAGTTGAAAAATGGAGCTCAGGGGCACAGCAATTCACAAACTGGCAGAGTAATCAAGGCCAACTATCGTCCAAAAATCTGTTGAGGGAAGGCAACGAGGCGGACTTGAAAGCGAGGCAGAAGAGCAGGAAAGAGATTTCAAGAGGTACGATGGAATCGCCTGTAAAGCACAGGAAGAGGGGCACAACTTCGACAATGATGCACTTGGCCAAAAAGGGCGTATGTGTTTTCTCCTGAATATATTCAGGAGAAAACGCATACGCCCTTTTTGGCCAAGCAAGCAAGCGGGCAATGCAAATCTGCACTACAAAGAAGTATCACTTCCCACCGGTCAAAAGGGACATCCACAAAATGTGTAAAAACCAGAAAGGCAAGGCAGGCCCTGGAGAACAGGGAGCCTTGTTATGCTGATGGGCGGGATGTAAGTTGCCAACTGCCTCACTGGAGGAGTGCATTGTGTTCCCTAAAACAAGTAAACAACAGAGCTACAGAGCCAAGGGCACTTCCAGTCTAGGGAATATACCCTGGGAAAACTGAAAATCCATAAGACAGAGCCACCCCCAAATTGAGGGCTGCACTGCTTACAGGAACCTCAACCTGGGTACACCTGAAATATCCCAGGAAATATAAAAATGGTTCCAAACATCGTGGAACTTACGTACGATGGAATATCCCTCAGCCATGAAATCAATGTTATAAGACCAGTAGCAGCAAAATGAGTGGATTCAGGTACGATGATTCTAAGTGAAAGAAGTCACACAGAAAAAGAAACTTATCATAAGATATCACTTAGGAAGATCCTGTAAACATGGCTACACATGAACTGAGTTAGGCAAGAGAACAGAGTCTCACATTTAGAAAACACTCTTATGCCTGCTTAAGGGGGAAGGAGAGGTGGGGTGATGCATCAAACCAGAGTTTGATATAAGCACAGGTACCGTTCCAAAAACCAACTATGGAATAGACAAGACCTACACCTTCCTCAGTGAAAGGGACTCAAAACCCCATATTTCCCGCAGAGGAATAGATCTGACTAGTAAGAATCTTAAAACCTATGTATTGATATGTCTCCGTAAGGGAATCAAGTGTGTCTAGACTGGCATAAACAGGGCAGCGAGAATCAGCTCAAACCCACTCTAAAAAGGAATTTCAAAAACAGAACAAAGAAACAGGGAAATTCTTTACAATTCCTTCAGGGTCTCTGATGCAACCTGGAATGACCCTATCTACAATGACAGCTGGATGTGGCATAAGGCTGGACACTTGGGACTGAGAGGATTGGTGAGATTGGGTGAGCAAATGCACACCCTTTAAAGCAATAATGCATGGCACCCATTCCATGGGTCCCAGCTCTCCAGGTTGAAGGGAATATTACTACAGCTATAACGTGTACGGGAAACCTAGAGAATGGACACACTGTGAATACGACAGGTTTGTAAAACGCAACGAAGAGCCCCTCTCCTGGTGCTCCGGTTTGACTTTCCAACTGCTTTCCTATCAATCTCCCAACTTGGAGAGACAGCCCCTTTAAGCTCCTAGTTCGCACAGGTTGCCAATTTGGCAGAGGATGAAAGGGAAGAGGGAGAACCAATGAGAGAGTAGCTGTTAGGCATTTGGATGGGCACATGTCACTCTAATTTCCCGGCAGGAAGAAGAATGAACCAAAGTCTCAGCCACCCACCGGGAACCAGTAGAGGTCCTGAACCAAAAGTTTGGACTTGCGTTCAGCTCACAAAAAATGAGTTGAAAAATGGAGCTCAGGGGCACAGCAATTCACAAATTGGCAGAGTAATCAAGGCCAACTATCGTCCAAAAATCTGTTGAGGGAAGGCAACGAGGCGGACTTGAAAGCGAGGCAGAATAGCAGGAAAGAGATTTCAAGAGGTATGTTGGAATCGCCTGTAAAGCACAGGAAGAGGGGCACAACTTCGACAATGATGCACTTGGCCAAAAAGGGCATATGCGTTTTCTCCTGAATATATTCAGGAGAAAACGCATACGCCCTTTTTGGCCAAGCAAGCAAACGGGCAATGCAAATCTGCACTACAAAGAAGTATCACTTCCCACCGGTCAAAAGGGACATCCACAAAATGTGTAAAAACCAGAAAGGCAAGACAGGCCCTGGAGAACAGGGAGCCTTGTTATGCTGATGGGCGGGATGTAAGTTGCCAACTGCCTCACTGGAGGAGTGCATTGTGTTCCCTAAAACAAGTAAACAACAGAGCTACAGAGCCAAGGGCACGTCCAGTCTAGGGAATATACCTTGGGCAAACTGAAAATCCATAAGACAGAGCCACCCCCAAATTGAGGGCTGCACTGCTTACAGGAACCTCAACCTGGGTACACCTGAAATATCCCAGGAAATATAAAAATGGTTCCAAACATCGTGGAACTTACGTACGATGGAATATCCCTCAGCCATGACATCAATGTCATAAGACCAGTAGCAGCAAAATGAGTGGATTCAGGTACGATGATTCTAAGTGAAAGAAGTCACACAGAAAAAGAAACTTATCATAAGATATCACTTAGGAAGATCCTGTAAACATGGCTACACATGAACTGAGTTAGGCAAGAGAACAGAGACTCACATTTAGAAAACACTCTTATGCCTGCTTAAGGGGGAAGGAGAGGTGGGATGATGCATCAAACCAGAGTTTGATATAAGCACAGGTACTGTTCCAAAAACCAACTATGGAATAGACAAGACCTACACCTTCCTCAATGAAAGGGACTCGAAACCCCATATTTCCCGCAGAGGAATAGATCTGACTAGTAAGAATCTTAAAACCTATGTATTGATATGTCTCCGTAAGGGAATCAAGTGTGTCTAGACTGGCATAAACAGGGCAGCGAGAATCAGCTCAAACCCACTCTAAAAAGGAATTTCAAAAACAGAACAAAGAAACAGGGAAATTCTTTACAATTCCTTCAGGGTCTCTGATGCAACCTGGAATGACCCTATCTACAATGACAGCTGGATGTGGCATAAGGCTGGACACTTGGGACTGAGAGGATTGGTGAGATTGGGTGAGCAAATGCAGACCCTTTAAAGCAATAATGCATGGCACCCATTCCATGGGTCCCAGCTCTCCAGGTTGAAGGGAATATTACTACAGCTATAACGTGTACGGGAAACCTAGAGAATGGACACACTGTGAATATGACAGGTTTCTAAAACTCAACGAAGAGCCCCTCTCCTGGTGCTCCGGTTTGACTTTCCAACTGCTTTCCTATCAATCTCCCAACTTGGAGAGACAGCCCCTTTAAGCTCCTGGTTCGCACAGGTTGCCAATTTGGCAGAGGATGAAAGGGAAGAGGGAGAACCAATGAGAGAGTAGCTGTTAGGCATTTGGATGGGCACATGTCACTCTAATTTCCCGGCAGGAAGAAGAATGAACCAAAGTCTCAGCCACCCACCGGGAACCAGTATAGGTCCTGAACCAAAAGTTTGGACTTGCGTTCAGCTCACAAAAAACGAGTTGAAAAATGGTGCTCAGGGGCACAGCAATTCACAAACTGGCAGAGTAATCAAGGCCAACTATCGTCCAAAAATCTGTTGAGGGAAGGCAACGAGGCGGACTTGAAAGCGAGGCAGAATAGCAGGAAAGAGATTTCAAGAGGTACGTTGGAATCGCCTGTAAAGCACAGGAAGAGGGGCACAACTTCGACAATGATGCACTTGGCCAAAAAGGGCGTATGCGTTTTCTCCTGAATATATTCAGGAGAAAACGCATACGCCCTTTTTGGCCAAGCAAGCAAGCGGGCAATGCAAATCTGCACTACAAAGAAGTATCACTTCCCACCGGTCAAAAGGGACATCCACAAAATGTGTAAAAACCAGAAAGGCAAGACAGGCCCTGGAGAACAGGGAGCCTTGTTATGCTGATGGGCGGGATGTAAGTTGCCAACTGCCTCACTGGAGGAGTGCATTGTGTTCCCTAAAACAAGTAAACAACAGAGCTACAGAGCCAAGGGCACGTCCAGTCTAGGGAATATACCTTGGGAAAACTGAAAATCCATAAGACAGAGCCACCCCCAAATTGAGGGCTGCACTGCTTACAGGAACCTCAACCTGGGTACACCTGAAATATCCCAGGAAATATAAAAATGGTTCCAAACATCGTGGAACTTACGTACGATGGAATATCCCTCAGCCATGACATCAATGTCATAAGACCAGTAGCAGCAAAATGAGTGGATTCAGGTACGATGATTCTAAGTGAAAGAAGTCACACAGAAAAAGAAACTTATCATAAGATATCACTTAGGAAGATCCTGTAAACATGGCTACACATGAACTGAGTTAGGCAAGAGAACAGAGTCTCACATTTAGAAAACACTCTTATGCCTGCTTAAGGGGGAAGGAGAGGAGGGATGATGCATCAAACCAGAGTTTGATATAAGCACAGGTACTGTTCCAAAAACCAACTATGGAATAGACAAGACCTACACCTTCCTCAATGAAAGGGACTCGAAACCCCATATTTCCCGCAGAGGAATAGATCTGACTAGTAAGAATCTTAAAACCTATGTATTGATATGTCTCCGTAAGGGAATCAAGTGTGTCTAGACTGGCATAAACAGGGCAGCGAGAATCAGCTCAAACCCACTCTAAAAAGGAATTTCAAAAACAGAACAAAGAAACAGGGAAATTCTTTACAATTCCTTCAGGGTCTCTGATGCAACCTGGAATGACCCTATCTACAATGACAGCTGGATGTGGCATAAGGCTGGACACTTGGGACTGAGAGGATTGGTGAGATTGGGTGAGCAAATGCACACCCTTTAAAGCAATAATGCATGGCACCCATTCCATGGGTCCCAGCTCTCCAGGTTGAAGGGAATATTACTACAGCTATAACGTGTACGGGAAACCTAGAGAATGGACACACTGTGAATATGACAGGTTTCTAAAACTCAACGAAGAGCCCCTCTCCTGGTGCTCCGGTTTGACTTTCCAACTGCTTTCCTATCAATCTCCCAACTTGGAGAGACAGCCCCTTTAAGCTCCTGGTTCGCACAGGTTGCCAATTTGGCAGAGGATGAAAGGGAAGAGGGAGAACCAATGAGAGAGTAGCTGTTAGGCATTTGGATGGGCACATGTCACTCTAATTTCCCGGCAGGAAGAAGAATGAACCAAAGTCTCAGCCACCCACCGGGAACCAGTATAGGTCCTGAACCAAAAGTTTGGACTTGCGTTCAGCTCACAAAAAACGAGTTGAAAAATGGTGCTCAGGGGCACAGCAATTCACAAACTGGCAGAGTAATCAAGGCCAACTATCGTCCAAAAATCTGTTGAGGGAAGGCAACGAGGCGGACTTGAAAGCGAGGCAGAATAGCAGGAAAGAGATTTCAAGAGGTACGTTGGAATCGCCTGTAAAGCACAGGAAGAGGGGCACAACTTCGACAATGATGCACTTGGCCAAAAAGGGCGTATGCGTTTTCTCCTGAATATATTCAGGAGAAAACGCATACGCCCTTTTTGGCCAAGCAAGCAAGCGGGCAATGCAAATCTGCACTACAAAGAAGTATCACTTCCCACCGGTCAAAAGGGACATCCACAAAATGTGTAAAAACCAGAAAGGCAAGACAGGCCCTGGAGAACAGGGAGCCTTGTTATGCTGATGGGCGGGATGTAAGTTGCCAACTGCCTCACTGGAGGAGTGCATTGTGTTCCCTAAAACAAGTAAACAACAGAGCTACAGAGCCAAGGGCACGTCCAGTCTAGGGAATATACCTTGGGAAAACTGAAAATCCATAAGACAGAGCCACCCCCAAATTGAGGGCTGCACTGCTTACAGGAACCTCAACCTGGGTACACCTGAAATATCCCAGGAAATATAAAAATGGTTCCAAACATCGTGGAACTGATGTACGATGGAATATCCCTCAGCCATGAAATCAATGTCATAAGACCAGTAGCAGCAAAATGAGTGGATTCAGGTACGATGATTCTAAGTGAAAGAAGTCACACAGAAAAAGAAACTTATCATAAGATATCACTTAGGAAGATCCTGTAAACATGGCTACACATGAACTGAGTTAGGCAAGAGAACAGAGTCTCACATTTAGAAAACACTCTTATGCCTGCTTAAGGGGGAAGGAGAGGTGGGGTGATGCATCAAACCAGAGTTTGATATAAGCACAGGTACCGTTCCAAAAACCAACTATGGAATAGACAAGACCTACACCTTCCTCAGTGAAAGGGACTCAAAACCCCATATTTCCCGCAGAGGAATAGATCTGACTAGTAAGAATCTTAAAACCTATGTATTGATATGTCTCCGTAAGGGAATCAAGTGTGTCTAGACTGGCATAAACATGGCAGCGAGAATCAGCTCAAACCCACTCTAAAAAGGAATTTCAAAAACAGAACAAAGAAACAGGGAAATTCTTTACAATTCCTTCAGGGTCTCTGATGCAACCTGGAATGACCCTATCTACAATGACAGCTGGATGTGGCATAAGGCTGGACACTTGGGACTGAGAGGATTGGTGAGATTGGGTGAGCAAATGCAGACCCTTTAAAGCAATAATGCATGGCACCCATTCCATGGGTCCCAGCTCTCCAGGTTGAAGGGAATATTACTACAGCTATAACGTGTACGGGAAACCTAGAGAATGGACACACTGTGAATACGAAAGGTTTCTAAAACTCAACGAAGAGCCCCTCTCCTGGTGCTCCGGTTTGACTTTCCAACTGCTTTCCTATCAATCTCCCAACTTGGAGAGACAGCCCCTTTAAGCTCCTGGTTCGCACAGGTTGCCAATTTGGCAGAGGATGAAAGGGAAGAGCGAGAACCAATGAGAGAGTAGCTGTTAGGCATTTGGATGGGCACATGTCACTCTAATTTCCCAGCAGGAAGAAGAATGAACCAAAGTCTCAGCCACCCACCGGGAACCAGTATAGGTCCTGAACCAAAAGTTTGGACTTGCGTTCAGCTCACAAAAAACGAGTTGAAAAATGGAGCTCAGGGGCACAGCAATTCACAAATTGGCAGAGTAATCAAGGCCAACTATCGTCCAAAAATCTGTTGAGGGAAGGCAACGAGGCGGACTTGAAAGCGAGGCAGAATAGCAGGAAAGAGATTTCAAGAGGTATGTTGGAATTGCCTGTAAAGCACAGGAAGAGGGGCACAACTTCGACAATGATGCACTTGGCCAAAAAGGGCGTATGCGTTTTCTCCTGAATATATTCAGGAGAAAACGCATACGCCCTTTTTGGCCAAGAAGCAAACGGGCAATGCAAATCTGCACTACAAAGAAGTATCACTTCCCACCGGTCAAAAGGGACATCCACAAAATGTGTAAAAACCAGAAAGGCAAGACAGGCCCTGGAGAACAGGGAGCCTTGTTATGCTGATGGGCGGGATGTAAGTTGCCAACTGCCTCACTGGAGGAGTGCATTGTGTTCCCTAAAACAAGTAAACAACAGAGCTACAGAGCCAAGGGCACGTCCAGTCTAGGGAATATACCTTGGGCAAACTGAAAATCCATAAGACAGAGCCACCCCCAAATTGAGGGCTGCACTGCTTACAGGAACCTCAACCTGGGTACACCTGAAATATCCCAGGAAATATAAAAATGGTTCCAAACATCGTGGAACTTACGTACGATGGAATATCCCTCAGCCATGAAATCAATGTCATAAGACGAGTAGCAGCAAAATGAGTGGATTCAGGTACGATGATTCTAAGTGAAAGAAGTCACACAGAAAAAGAAACTTATCATAAGATATCACTTAGGAAGATCCTGTAAACATGGCTACACATGAACTGAGTTAGGCAAGAGAACAGAGTCTCACATTTAGAAAACACTCTTATGCCTGCTTAAGGGGGAAGGAGAGGTGGGGTGATGCATCAAACCAGAGTTTGATATAAGCACAGGTACCGTTCCAAAAACCAACTATGGAATAGACAAGACCTACACCTTCCTCAGTGAAAGGGACTCAAAACCCCATATTTCCCGCAGAGGAATAGATCTGACTAGTAAGAATCTTAAAACCTATGTATTGATATGTCTCCGTAAGGGAATCAAGTGTGTCTAGACTGGCATAAAAAGGGCAGCGAGAATCAGCTCAAACCCACTCTAAAAAGGAATTTCAAAAACAGAACAAAGAAACAGGGAAATTCTTTACAATTCCTTCAGGGTCTCTGATGCAACCTGGAATGACCCTATCTACAATGACAGCTGGATGTGGCATAAGGCTGGACACTTGGGACTGAGAGGATTGGTGAGATTGGGTGAGCAAATGCACACCCTTTAAAGCAATAATGCATGGCACCCATTCCATGGGTCCCAGCTCTCCAGGTTGAAGGGAATATTACTACAGCTATAACGTGTACGGGAAACCTAGAGAATGGACACACTGTGAATACGACAGGTTTCTAAAACGCAACGAAGAGCCCCTCTCCTGGTGCTCCGGTTTGACTTTCCAACTGCTTTCCTATCAATCTCCCAACTTGGAGAGACAGCCCCTTTAAGCTCCTAGTTCGCACAGGTTGCCAATTTGGCAGAGGATGAAAGGGAAGAGGGAGAACCAATGAGAGAGTAGCTGTTAGGCATTTGGATGGGCACATGTCACTCTAATTTCCCGGCAGGAAGAAGAATGAACCAAAGTCTCAGCCACCCACCGGGAACCAGTATAGGTCCTGAACCAAAAGTTTGGACTTGCGTTCAGCTCACAAAAAACGAGTTGAAAAATGGAGCTCAGGGGCACAGCAATTCACAAATTGGCAGAGTAATCAAGGCCAACTATCGTCCAAAAATCTGTTGAGGGAAGGCAACGAGGCGGACTTGAAAGCGAGACAGAATAGCAGGAAAGAGATTTCAAGAGGTACGTTGGAATCGCCTGTAAAGCACAGGAAGAGGGGCACAACTTCGACAATGATGCACTTGGCCAAAAAGGGCATATGCGTTTTCTCCTGAATATATTCAGGAGAAAACGCATACGCCCTTTTTGGCCAAGCAAGCAAGCGGGCAATGCAAATCTGCACTACAAAGAAGTATCACTTCCCACCGGTCAAAAGGGACATCCACAAAATGTGTAAAAACCAGAAAGGCAAGACAGGCCCTGGAGAACAGGGAGCCTTGTTATGCTGATGGGCGGGATGTAAGTTGCCAACTGCCTCACTGGAGGAGTGCATTGTGTTCCCTAAAACAAGTAAACAACAGAGCTACAGAGCCAAGGGCACGCCCAGTCTAGGGAATATACCTTGGGAAAACTGAAAATCCATAAGACAGAGCCACCCCCAAATTGAGGGCTGCACTGCTTACAGGAACCTCAACCTGGGTACACCTGAAATATCCCAGGAAATATAAAAATGGTTCCAAACATCGTGGAACTTAGGTACGATGGAATATCCCTCAGCCATGAAATCAATGTCATAAGACGAGTAGCAGCAAAATGAGTGGATTCAGGTACGATGATTCTAAGTGAAAGAAGTCACACAGAAAAAGAAACTTATCATAAGATATCACTTAGGAAGATCCTGTAAACATGGCTACACATGAACTGAGTTAGGCAAGATAACAGAGTCTCACATTTAGAAAACACTCTTATGCCTGCTTAAGGGGGAAGGAGAGGTGGGGTGATGCATCAAACCAGAGTTTGATATAAGCACAGGTACCGTTCCAAAAACCAACTATGGAATAGACAAGACCTACACCTTCCTCAGTGAAAGGGACTCAAAACCCCATATTTCCCGCAGAGGAATAGATCTGACTAGTAAGAATCTTAAAACCTATGTATTGATATGTCTCCGTAAGGGAATCAAGTGTGTCTAGACTGGCATAAACATGGCAGCGAGAATCAGCTCAAACCCACTCTAAAAAGGAATTTCAAAAACAGAACAAAGAAACAGGGAAATTCTTTACAATTCCTTCAGGGTCTCTGATGCAACCTGGAATGACCCTATCTACAATGACAGCTGGATGTGGCATAAGGCTGGACACTTGGGACTGAGAGGATTGGTGAGATTGGGTGAGCAAATGCAGACCCTTTAAAGCAATAATGCATGGCACCCATTCCATGGGTCCCAGCTCTCCAGGTTGAAGGGAATATTACTACAGCTATAACGTGTACGGGAAACCTAGAGAATGGACACACTGTGAATACAACAGGTTTCTAAAACGCAACGAAGAGCCCCTCTCCTGGTGCGCCGGTTTGACTTTCCAACTGCTTTCCTATCAATCTCCCAACTTGGAGAGACAGCCCCTTTAAGCTCCTAGTTCGCACAGGTTGCCAATTTGGCAGAGGATGAAAGGGAAGAGGGAGAACCAATGAGAGAGTAGCTGTTAGGCATTTGGATGGGCACATGTCACTCTAATTTCCCGGCAGGAAGAAGAATGAACCAAAGTCTCAGCCACCCACCGGGAACCAGTATAGGTCCTGAACCAAAAGTTTGGACTTGCGTTCAGCTCACAAAAAACGAGTTGAAAAATGGAGCTCAGGGGCACAGCAATTCACAAATTGGCAGAGTAATCAAGGCCAACTATCGTCCAAAAATCTGTTGAGGGAAGGCAACGAGGCGGACTTGAAAGCGAGGCAGAATAGCAGGAAAGAGATTTCAAGAGGTACGTTGGAATCGCCTGTAAAGCACAGGAAGAGGGGCACAACTTCGACAATGATGCACTTGGCCAAAAAGGGCGTATGCGTTTTCTCCTGAATATATTCAGGAGAAAACGCATACGCCCTTTTTGGCCAAGCAAGCAAGCGGGCAATGCAAATCTGCACTACAAAGAAGTATCACTTCCCACCGGTCAAAAGGGACATCCACAAAATGTGTAAAAACCAGAAAGGCAAGACAGGCCCTGGAGAACAGGGAGCCTTGTTATGCTGATGGGCGGGATGTAAGTTGCCAACTGCCTCACTGGAGGAGTGCATTGTGTTCCCTAAAACAAGTAAACAACAGAGCTACAGAGCCAAGGGCACGTCCAGTCTAGGGAATATACCTTGGGAAAACTGAAAATCCATAAGACAGAGCCACCCCCAAATTGAGGGCTGCACTGCTTACAGGAACCTCAACCTGGGTACACCTGAAATATCCCAGGAAATATAAAAATGGTTCCAAACATCGTGGAACTGATGTACGATGGAATATCCCTCAGCCATGAAATCAATGTCATAAGACCAGTAGCAGCAAAATGAGTGGATTCAGGTACGATGATTCTAAGTGAAAGAAGTCACACAGAAAAAGAAACTTATCATAAGATATCACTTAGGAAGATCCTGTAAACATGGCTACACATGAACTGAGTTAGGCAAGAGAACAGAGTCTCACATTTAGAAAACACTCTTATGCCTGCTTAAGGGGGAAGGAGAGGTGGGGTGATGCATCAAACCAGAGTTTGATATAAGCACAGGTACCGTTCCAAAAACCAACTATGGAATAGACAAGACCTACACCTTCCTCAGTGAAAGGGACTCAAAACCCCATATTTCCCGCAGAGGAATAGATCTGACTAGTAAGAATCTTAAAACCTATGTATTGATATGTCTCCGTAAGGGAATCAAGTGTGTCTAGACTGGCATAAACAGGGCAGCGAGAATCAGCTCAAACCCACTCTAAAAAGGAATTTCAAAAACAGAACAAAGAAACAGGGAAATTCTTTACAATTCCTTCAGGGTCTCTGATGCAACCTGGAATGACCCTATCTACAATGACAGCTGGATGTGGCATAAGGCTGGACACTTGGGACTGAGAGGATTGGTGAGATTGGGTGAGCAAATGCAGACCCTTTAAAGCAATAATGCATGGCACCCATTCCATGGGTCCCAGCTCTCCAGGTTGAAGGGAATATTACTACAGCTATAACGTGTACGGGAAACCTAGAGAATGGACACACTGTGAATACGAAAGGTTTCTAAAACTCAACGAAGAGCCCCTCTCCTGGTGCTCCGGTTTGACTTTCCAACTGCTTTCCTATCAATCTCCCAACTTGGAGAGACAGCCCCTTTAAGCTCCTGGTTCGCACAGGTTGCCAATTTGGCAGAGGATGAAAGGGAAGAGCGAGAACCAATGAGAGAGTAGCTGTTAGGCATTTGGATGGGCACATGTCACTCTAATTTCCCAGCAGGAAGAAGAATGAACCAAAGTCTCAGCCACCCACCGGGAACCAGTATAGGTCCTGAACCAAAAGTTTGGACTTGCGTTCAGCTCACAAAAAACGAGTTGAAAAATGGAGCTCAGGGGCACAGCAATTCACAAATTGGCAGAGTAATCAAGGCCAACTATCGTCCAAAAATCTGTTGAGGGAAGGCAACGAGGCGGACTTGAAAGCGAGGCAGAATAGCAGGAAAGAGATTTCAAGAGGTATGTTGGAATTGCCTGTAAAGCACAGGAAGAGGGGCACAACTTCGACAATGATGCACTTGGCCAAAAAGGGCGTATGCGTTTTCTCCTGAATATATTCAGGAGAAAACGCATACGCCCTTTTTGGCCAAGAAGCAAACGGGCAATGCAAATCTGCACTACAAAGAAGTATCACTTCCCACCGGTCAAAAGGGACATCCACAAAATGTGTAAAAACCAGAAAGGCAAGACAGGCCCTGGAGAACAGGGAGCCTTGTTATGCTGATGGGCGGGATGTAAGTTGCCAACTGCCTCACTGGAGGAGTGCATTGTGTTCCCTAAAACAAGTAAACAACAGAGCTACAGAGCCAAGGGCACGTCCAGTCTAGGGAATATACCTTGGGCAAACTGAAAATCCATAAGACAGAGCCACCCCCAAATTGAGGGCTGCACTGCTTACAGGAACCTCAACCTGGGTACACCTGAAATATCCCAGGAAATATAAAAATGGTTCCAAACATCGTGGAACTTACGTACGATGGAATATCCCTCAGCCATGAAATCAATGTCATAAGACGAGTAGCAGCAAAATGAGTGGATTCAGGTACGATGATTCTAAGTGAAAGAAGTCACACAGAAAAAGAAACTTATCATAAGATATCACTTAGGAAGATCCTGTAAACATGGCTACACATGAACTGAGTTAGGCAAGAGAACAGAGTCTCACATTTAGAAAACACTCTTATGCCTGCTTAAGGGGGAAGGAGAGGTGGGGTGATGCATCAAACCAGAGTTTGATATAAGCACAGGTACCGTTCCAAAAACCAACTATGGAATAGACAAGACCTACACCTTCCTCAGTGAAAGGGACTCAAAACCCCATATTTCCCGCAGAGGAATAGATCTGACTAGTAAGAATCTTAAAACCTATGTATTGATATGTCTCCGTAAGGGAATCAAGTGTGTCTAGACTGGCATAAAAAGGGCAGCGAGAATCAGCTCAAACCCACTCTAAAAAGGAATTTCAAAAACAGAACAAAGAAACAGGGAAATTCTTTACAATTCCTTCAGGGTCTCTGATGCAACCTGGAATGACCCTATCTACAATGACAGCTGGATGTGGCATAAGGCTGGACACTTGGGACTGAGAGGATTGGTGAGATTGGGTGAGCAAATGCACACCCTTTAAAGCAATAATGCATGGCACCCATTCCATGGGTCCCAGCTCTCCAGGTTGAAGGGAATATTACTACAGCTATAACGTGTACGGGAAACCTAGAGAATGGACACACTGTGAATACGACAGGTTTCTAAAACGCAACGAAGAGCCCCTCTCCTGGTGCTCCGGTTTGACTTTCCAACTGCTTTCCTATCAATCTCCCAACTTGGAGAGACAGCCCCTTTAAGCTCCTAGTTCGCACAGGTTGCCAATTTGGCAGAGGATGAAAGGGAAGAGGGAGAACCAATGAGAGAGTAGCTGTTAGGCATTTGGATGGGCACATGTCACTCTAATTTCCCGGCAGGAAGAAGAATGAACCAAAGTCTCAGCCACCCACCGGGAACCAGTATAGGTCCTGAACCAAAAGTTTGGACTTGCGTTCAGCTCACAAAAAACGAGTTGAAAAATGGAGCTCAGGGGCACAGCAATTCACAAATTGGCAGAGTAATCAAGGCCAACTATCGTCCAAAAATCTGTTGAGGGAAGGCAACGAGGCGGACTTGAAAGCGAGGCAGAATAGCAGGAAAGAGATTTCAAGAGGTACGTTGGAATCGCCTGTAAAGCACAGGAAGAGGGGCACAACTTCGACAATGATGCACTTGGCCAAAAAGGGCATATGCGTTTTCTCCTGAATATATTCAGGAGAAAACGCATACGCCCTTTTTGGCCAAGCAAGCAAGCGGGCAATGCAAATCTGCACTACAAAGAAGTATCACTTCCCACCGGTCAAAAGGGACATCCACAAAATGTGTAAAAACCAGAAAGGCAAGACAGGCCCTGGAGAACAGGGAGCCTTGTTATGCTGATGGGCGGGATGTAAGTTGCCAACTGCCTCACTGGAGGAGTGCATTGTGTTCCCTAAAACAAGTAAACAACAGAGCTACAGAGCCAAGGGCACGCCCAGTCTAGGGAATATACCTTGGGAAAACTGAAAATCCATAAGACAGAGCCACCCCCAAATTGAGGGCTGCACTGCTTACAGGAACCTCAACCTGGGTACACCTGAAATATCCCAGGAAATATAAAAATGGTTCCAAACATCGTGGAACTTAGGTACGATGGAATATCCCTCAGCCATGAAATCAATGTCATAAGACGAGTAGCAGCAAAATGAGTGGATTCAGGTACGATGATTCTAAGTGAAAGAAGTCACACAGAAAAAGAAACTTATCATAAGATATCACTTAGGAAGATCCTGTAAACATGGCTACACATGAACTGAGTTAGGCAAGATAACAGAGTCTCACATTTAGAAAACACTCTTATGCCTGCTTAAGGGGGAAGGAGAGGTGGGGTGATGCATCAAACCAGAGTTTGATATAAGCACAGGTACCGTTCCAAAAACCAACTATGGAATAGACAAGACCTACACCTTCCTCAGTGAAAGGGACTCAAAACCCCATATTTCCCGCAGAGGAATAGATCTGACTAGTAAGAATCTTAAAACCTATGTATTGATATGTCTCCGTAAGGGAATCAAGTGTGTCTAGACTGGCATAAACATGGCAGCGAGAATCAGCTCAAACCCACTCTAAAAAGGAATTTCAAAAACAGAACAAAGAAACAGGGAAATTCTTTACAATTCCTTCAGGTTCTCTGATGCAACCTGGAATGACCCTATCTACAATGACAGCTGGATGTGGCATAAGGCTGGACACTTGGGACTGAGAGGATTGGTGAGATTGGGTGAGCAAATGCAGACCCTTTAAAGCAATAATGCATGGCACCCATTCCATGGGTCCCAGCTCTCCAGGTTGAAGGGAATATTACTACAGCTATAACGTGTACGGGAAACCTAGAGAATGGACACACTGTGAATACAACAGGTTTCTAAAACGCAACGAAGAGCCCCTCTCCTGGTGCTCCGGTTTGACTTTCCAACTGCTTTCCTATCAATCTCCCAACTTGGAGAGACAGCCCCTTTAAGCTCCTAGTTCGCACAGGTTGCCAATTTGGCAGAGGATGAAAGGGAAGAGGGAGAACCAATGAGAGAGTAGCTGTTAGGCATTTGGATGGGCACATGTCACTCTAATTTCCCGGCAGGAAGAAGAATGAACCAAAGTCTCAGCCACCCACCGGGAACCAGTATAGGTCCTGAACCAAAAGTTTGGACTTGCGTTCAGCTCACAAAAAACGAGTTGAAAAATGGAGCTCAGGGGCACAGCAATTCACAAATTGGCAGAGTAATCAAGGCCAACTATCGTCCAAAAATCTGTTGAGGGAAGGCAACGAGGCGGACTTGAAAGCGAGGCAGAATAGCAGGAAAGAGATTTCAAGAGGTACGTTGGAATCGCCTGTAAAGCACAGGAAGAGGGGCACAACTTCGACAATGATGCACTTGGCCAAAAAGGGCGTATGCGTTTTCTCCTGAATATATTCAGGAGAAAACGCATACGCCCTTTTTGGCCAAGCAAGCAAGCGGGCAATGCAAATCTGCACTACAAAGAAGTATCACTTCCCACCGGTCAAAAGGGACATCCACAAAATGTGTAAAAACCAGAAAGGCAAGACAGGCCCTGGAGAACAGGGAGCCTTGTTATGCTGATGGGCGGGATGTAAGTTGCCAACTGCCTCACTGGAGGAGTGCATTGTGTTCCCTAAAACAAGTAAACAACAGAGCTACAGAGCCAAGGGCACGTCCAGTCTAGGGAATATACCTTGGGAAAACTGAAAATCCATAAGACAGAGCCACCCCCAAATTGAGGGCTGCACTGCTTACAGGAACCTCAACCTGGGTACACCTGAAATATCCCAGGAAATATAAAAATGGTTCCAAACATCGTGGAACTGATGTACGATGGAAAATCCCTCAGCCATGAAATCAATGTCATAAGACCAGTAGCAGCAAAATGAGTGGATTCAGGTACGATGATTCTAAGTGAAAGAAGTCACACAGAAAAAGAAACTTATCATAAGATATCACTTAGGAAGATCCTGTAAACATGGCTACACATGAACTGAGTTAGGCAAGAGAACAGAGTCTCACATTTAGAAAACACTCTTATGCCTGCTTAAGGGGGAAGGAGAGGTGGGGTGATGCATCAAACCAGAGTTTGATATAAGCACAGGTACCGTTCCAAAAACCAACTATGGAATAGACAAGACCTACACCTTCCTCAGTGAAAGGGACTCAAAACCCCATATTTCCCGCAGAGGAATAGATCTGACTAGTAAGAATCTTAAAACCTATGTATTGATATGTCTCCGTAAGGGAATCAAGTGTGTCTAGACTGGCATAAACAGGGCAGCGAGAATCAGCTCAAACCCACTCTAAAAAGGAATTTCAAAAACAGAACAAAGAAACAGGGAAATTCTTTACAATTCCTTCAGGGTCTCTGATGCAACCTGGAATGACCCTATCTACAATGACAGCTGGATGTGGCATAAGGCTGGACACTTGGGACTGAGAGGATTGGTGAGATTGGGTGAGCAAATGCAGACCCTTTAAAGCAATAATGCATGGCACCCATTCCATGGGTCCCAGCTCTCCAGGTTGAAGGGAATATTACTACAGCTATAACGTGTACGGGAAACCTAGAGAATGGACACACTGTGAATATGACAGGTTTCTAAAACTCAACGAAGAGCCCCTCTCCTGGTGCTCCGGTTTGACTTTCCAACTGCTTTCCTATCAATCTCCCAACTTGGAGAGACAGCCCCTTTAAGCTCCTGGTTCGCACAGGTTGCCAATTTGGCAGAGGATGAAAGGGAAGAGGGAGAACCAATGAGAGAGTAGCTGTTAGGCATTTGGATGGGCACATGTCACTCTAATTTCCCGGCAGGAAGAAGAATGAACCAAAGTCTCAGCCACCCACCGGGAACCAGTATAGGTCCTGAACCAAAAGTTTGGACTTGCGTTCAGCTCACAAAAAACGAGTTGAAAAATGGTGCTCAGGGGCACAGCAATTCACAAACGGGCAGAGTAATCAAGGCCAACTATCGTCCAAAAATCTGTTGAGGGAAGGCAACGAGGCGGACTTGAAAGCGAGGCAGAATAGCAGGAAAGAGATTTCAAGAGGTACGTTGGAATCGCCTGTAAAGCACAGGAAGAGGGGCACAACTTCGACAATGATGCACTTGGCCAAAAAGGGCGTATGCGTTTTCTCCTGAATATATTCAGGAGAAAACGCATACGCCCTTTTTGGCCAAGCAAGCAAGCGGGCAATGCAAATCTGCACTACAAAGAAGTATCACTTCCCACCTGTCAAAAGGGACATCCACAAAATGTGTAAAAACCAGAAAGGCAAGACAGGCCCTGGAGAACAGGGAGCCTTGTTATGCTGATGGGCGGGATGTAAGTTGCCAACTGCCTCACTGGAGGAGTGCATTGTGTTCCCTAAAACAAGTAAACAACAGAGCTACAGAGCCAAGGGCACGTCCAGTCTAGGGAATATACCTTGGGCAAACTGAAAATCCATAAGACAGAGCCACCCCCAAATTGAGGGCTGCACTGCTTACAGGAACCTCAACCTGGGTACACCTGAAATATCCCAGGAAATATAAAAATGGTTCCAAACATCGTGGAACTTAGGTACGATGGAATATCCCTCAGCCATGAAATCAATGTCATAAGACCAGTAGCAGCAAAATGAGTGGATTCAGGTACGATGATTCTAAGTGAAAGAAGTCACACAGAAAAAGAAACTTATCATAAGATATCACTTAGGAAGATCCTGTAAACATGGCTACACATGAACTGAGTTAGGCAAGAGAACAGAGTCTCACATTTAGAAAACACTCTTATGCCTGCTTAAGGGGGAAGGAGAGGTGGGGTGATGCATCAAACCAGAGTTTGATATAAGCACAGGTACCGTTCCAAAAACCAACTATGGAATAGACAAGACCTACACCTTCCTCAGTGAAAGGGACTCAAAACCCCATATTTCCCGCAGAGGAATAGATCTGACTAGTAAGAATCTTAAAACCTATGTATTGATATGTCTCCGTAAGGGAATCAAGTGTGTCTAGACTGGCATAAAAAGGGCAGCGAGAATCAGCTCAAACCCACTCTAAAAAGGAATTTCAAAAACAGAACAAAGAAACAGGGAAATTCTTTACAATTCCTTCAGGGTCTCTGATGCAACCTGGAATGACCCTGTCTACAATGACAGCTGGATGTGGCATAAGGCTGGACACTTGGGACTGAGAGGATTGGTGAGATTGGGTGAGCAAATGCACACCCTTTAAAGCAATAATGCATGGCACCCATTCCATGGGTCCCAGCTCTCCAGGTTGAAGGGAATATTACTACAGCTATAACGTGTACGGGAAACCTAGAGAATGGACACACTGTGAATACGAAAGGTTTCTAAAACTCAACGAAGAGCCCCTCTCCTGGTGCTCCGGTTTGACTTTCCAACTGCTTTCCTATCAATCTCCCAACTTGGAGAGACAGCCCCTTTAAGCTCCTGGTTCGCACAGGTTGCCAATTTGGCAGAGGATGAAAGGGAAGAGGGAGAACCAATGAGAGAGTAGCTGTTAGGCATTTGGATGGGCACATGTCACTCTAATTTCCCGGCAGGAAGAAGAATGAACCAAAGTCTCAGCCACCCACCGGGAACCAGTATAGGTCCTGAACCAAAAGTTTGGACTTGCGTTCAGCTCACAAAAAACGAGTTGAAAAATGGAGCTCAGGGGCACAGCAATTCACAAATTGGCAGAGTAATCAAGGCCAACTATCGTCCAAAAATCTGTTGAGGGAAGGCAACGAGGCGGACTTGAAAGCGAGGCAGAATAGCAGGAAAGAGATTTCAAGAGGTACGTTGGAATCGCCTGTAAAGCACAGGAAGAGGGGCACAACTTCGACAATGATGCACTTGGCCAAAAAGGGCGTATGCGTTTTCTCCTGAATATATTCAGGAGAAAACGCATACGCCCTTTTTGGCCAAGCAAGCAAGCGGGCAATGCAAATCTGCACTACAAAGAAGTATCACTTCCCACCGGTCAAAAGGGACATCCACAAAATGTGTAAAAACCAGAAAGGCAAGACAGGCCCTGGAGAACAGGGAGCCTTGTTATGCTGATGGGCGGGATGTAAGTTGCCAACTGCCTCACTGGAGGAGTGCATTGTGTTCCCTAAAACAAGTAAACAACAGAGCTACAGAGCCAAGGGCACGTCCAGTCTAGGGAATATACCTTGGGAAAACTGAAAATCCATAAGACAGAGCCACCCCCAAATTGAGGGCTGCACTGCTTACAGGAACCTCAACCTGGGTACACCTGAAATATCCCAGGAAATATAAAAATGGTTCCAAACATCGTGGAACTTACGTACGATGGAATATCCCTCAGCCATGACATCAATGTCATAAGACCAGTAGCAGCAAAATGAGTGGATTCAGGTACGATGATTCTAAGTGAAAGAAGTCACACAGAAAAAGAAACTTATCATAAGATATCACTTAGGAAGATCCTGTAAACATGGCTACACATGAACTGAGTTAGGCAAGAGAACAGAGTCTCACATTTAGAAAACACTCTTATGCCTGCTTAAGGGGGAAGGAGAGGAGGGATGATGCATCAAACCAGAGTTTGATATAAGCACAGGTACTGTTCCAAAAACCAACTATGGAATAGACAAGACCTACACCTTCCTCAATGAAAGGGACTCGAAACCCCATATTTCCCGCAGAGGAATAGATCTGACTAGTAAGAATCTTAAAACCTATGTATTGATATGTCTCCGTAAGGGAATCAAGTGTGTCTAGACTGGCATAAACAGGGCAGCGAGAATCAGCTCAAACCCACTCTAAAAAGGAATTTCAAAAACAGAACAAAGAAACAGGGAAATTCTTTACAATTCCTTCAGGGTCTCTGATGCAACCTGGAATGACCCTATCTACAATGACAGCTGGATGTGGCATAAGGCTGGACACTTGGGACTGAGAGGATTGGTGAGATTGGGTGAGCAAATGCAGACCCTTTAAAGCAATAATGCATGGCACCCATTCCATGGGTCCCAGCTCTCCAGGTTGAAGGGAATATTACTACAGCTATAACGTGTACGGGAAACCTAGAGAATGGACACACTGTGAATATGACAGGTTTCTAAAACTCAACGAAGAGCCCCTCTCCTGGTGCTCCGGTTTGACTTTCCAACTGCTTTCCTATCAATCTCCCAACTTGGAGAGACAGCCCCTTTAAGCTCCTGGTTCGCACAGGTTGCCAATTTGGCAGAGGATGAAAGGGAAGAGGGAGAACCAATGAGAGAGTAGCTGTTAGGCATTTGGATGGGCACATGTCACTCTAATTTCCCGGCAGGAAGAAGAATGAACCAAAGTCTCAGCCACCCACCGGGAACCAGTATAGGTCCTGAACCAAAAGTTTGGACTTGCGTTCAGCTCACAAAAAACGAGTTGAAAAATGGTGCTCAGGGGCACAGCAATTCACAAACTGGCAGAGTAATCAAGGCCAACTATCGTCCAAAAATCTGTTGAGGGAAGGCAACGAGGCGGACTTGAAAGCGAGGCAGAATTGCAGGAAAGAGATTTCAAGAGGTACGTTGGAATCGCCTGTAAAGCACAGGAAGAGGGGCACAACTTCGACAATGATGCACTTGGCCAAAAAGGGCGTATGCGTTTTCTCCTGAATATATTCAGGAGAAAACGCATACGCCCTTTTTGGCCAAGCAAGCAAGCGGGCAATGCAAATCTGCACTACAAAGAAGTATCACTTCCCACCGGTCAAAAGGGACATCCACAAAATGTGTAAAAACCAGAAAGGCAAGACAGGCCCTGGAGAACAGGGAGCCTTGTTATGCTGATGGGCGGGATGTAAGTTGCCAACTGCCTCACTGGAGGAGTGCATTGTGTTCCCTAAAACAAGTAAACAACAGAGCTACAGAGCCAAGGGCACGTCCAGTCTAGGGAATATACCTTGGGAAAACTGAAAATCCATAAGACAGAGCCACCCCCAAATTGAGGGCTGCACTGCTTACAGGAACCTCAACCTGGGTACACCTGAAATATCCCAGGAAATATAAAAATGGTTCCAAACATCGTGGAACTGATGTACGATGGAATATCCCTCAGCCATGAAATCAATGTCATAAGACCAGTAGCAGCAAAATGAGTGGATTCAGGTACGATGATTCTAAGTGAAAGAAGTCACACAGAAAAAGAAACTTATCATAAGATATCACTTAGGAAGATCCTGTAAACATGGCTACACATGAACTGAGTTAGGCAAGAGAACAGAGTCTCACATTTAGAAAACACTCTTATGCCTGCTTAAGGGGGAAGGAGAGGTGGGGTGATGCATCAAACCAGAGTTTGATATAAGCACAGGTACCGTTCCAAAAACCAACTATGGAATAGACAAGACCTACACCTTCCTCAGTGAAAGGGACTCAAAACCCCATATTTCCCGCAGAGGAATAGATCTGACTAGTAAGAATCTTAAAACCTATGTATTGATATGTCTCCGTAAGGGAATCAAGTGTGTCTAGACTGGCATAAACATGGCAGCGAGAATCAGCTCAAACCCACTCTAAAAAGGAATTTCAAAAACAGAACAAAGAAACAGGGAAATTCTTTACAATTCCTTCAGGGTCTCTGATGCAACCTGGAATGACCCTATCTACAATGACAGCTGGATGTGGCATAAGGCTGGACACTTGGGACTGAGAGGATTGGTGAGATTGGGTGAGCAAATGCAGACCCTTTAAAGCAATAATGCATGGCACCCATTCCATGGGTCCCAGCTCTCCAGGTTGAAGGGAATATTACTACAGCTATAACGTGTACGGGAAACCTAGAGAATGGACACACTGTGAATACGAAAGGTTTCTAAAACTCAACGAAGAGCCCCTCTCCTGGTGCTCCGGTTTGACTTTCCAACTGCTTTCCTATCAATCTCCCAACTTGGAGAGACAGCCCCTTTAAGCTCCTGGTTCGCACAGGTTGCCAATTTGGCAGAGGATGAAAGGGAAGAGCGAGAACCAATGAGAGAGTAGCTGTTAGGCATTTGGATGGGCACATGTCACTCTAATTTCCCAGCAGGAAGAAGAATGAACCAAAGTCTCAGCCACCCACCGGGAACCAGTATAGGTCCTGAACCAAAAGTTTGGACTTGCGTTCAGCTCACAAAAAACGAGTTGAAAAATGGAGCTCAGGGGCACAGCAATTCACAAATTGGCAGAGTAATCAAGGCCAACTATCGTCCAAAAATCTGTTGAGGGAAGGCAACGAGGCGGACTTGAAAGCGAGGCAGAATAGCAGGAAAGAGATTTCAAGAGGTATGTTGGAATTGCCTGTAAAGCACAGGAAGAGGGGCACAACTTCGACAATGATGCACTTGGCCAAAAAGGGCGTATGCGTTTTCTCCTGAATATATTCAGGAGAAAACGCATACGCCCTTTTTGGCCAAGCAAGCAAACGGGCAATGCAAATCTGCACTACAAAGAAGTATCACTTCCCACCGGTCAAAAGGGACATCCACAAAATGTGTAAAAACCAGAAAGGCAAGACAGGCCCTGGAGAACAGGGAGCCTTGTTATGCTGATGGGCGGGATGTAAGTTGCCAACTGCCTCACTGGAGGAGTGCATTGTGTTCCCTAAAACAAGTAAACAACAGAGCTACAGAGCCAAGGGCACGTCCAGTCTAGGGAATATACCTTGGGAAAACTGAAAATCCATAAGACAGAGCCACCCCCAAATTGAGGGCTGCACTGCTTACAGGAACCTCAACCTGGGTACACCTGAAATATCCCAGGAAATATAAAAATGGTTCCAAACATCGTGGAACTTAGGTACGATGGAATATCCCTCAGCCATGAAATCAATGTCATAAGACCAGTAGCAGCAAAATGAGTGGATTCAGGTACGATGATTCTAAGTGAAAGAAGTCACACAGAAAAAGAAACTTATCATAAGATATCACTTAGGAAGATCCTGTAAACATGGCTACACATGAACTGAGTTAGGCAAGAGAACAGAGTCTCACATTTAGAAAACACTCTTATGCCTGCTTAAGGGGGAAGGAGAGGTGGGGTGATGCATCAAACCAGAGTTTGATATAAGCACAGGTACCGTTCCAAAAACCAACTATGGAATAGACAAGACCTACACCTTCCTCAATGAAAGGGACTCAAAACCCCATATTTCCCGCAGAGGAATAGATCTGACTAGTAAGAATCTTAAAACCTATGTATTGATATGTCTCCATAAGGGAATCAAGTGTGTCTAGACTGGCATAAACATGGCAGCGAGAATCAGCTCAAACCCACTCTAAAAAGGAATTTCAAAAACAGAACAAAGAAACAGGGAAATTCTTTACAATTCCTTCAGGGTCTCTGATGCAACCTGGAATGACCATATCTACAATGACAGCTGGATGTGGCATAAGGCTGGACACTTGGGACTGAGAGGATTGGTGAGATTGGGTGAGCAAATGCAGACCCTTTAAAGCAATAATGCATGGCACCCATTCCATGGGTCCCAGCTCTCCAGGTTGAAGGGAATATTACTACAGCTATAACGTGTACGGGAAACCTAGAGAATGGACACACTGTGAATATGAAAGGTTTCTAAAACTCAACGAAGAGTCCCTCTCCTGGTGCTCCAGTTTGACTTTCCAACTGCTCTCCTATCAATCTCCCAACTTGGAGAGACAGCCCCTTTAAGCTCCTGGTTCGCACAGGTTGCCAATTTGGCAGAGGATGAAAGGGAAGAGGGAGAACCAATGAGAGAGTAGCTGTTAGGCATTTGGATGGGCACATGTCACTCTAATTTCCCGGCAGGAAGAAGAATGAACCAAAGTCTCAGCCACCCACCGGAAACCAGTATAGGTCCTGAACCAAAAGTTTGGACTTGCGTTCAGCTCACAAAAAACGAGTTGAAAAATGGAGCTCAGGGGCACAGCAATTCACAAACTGGCAGAGTAATCAAGGCCAACTATCGTCCAAAAATCTGTTGAGGGAAGGCAACGAGGCGGACTTGAAATCGAGGCAGAAGAGCAGGAAAGAGATTTCAAGAGGTACGATGGAATCGCCTGTAAAGCACAGGAAGAGGGGCACAACTTCGACAATGATGCACTTGGCCAAAAAGGGCGTATGCGTTTTCTCCTGAATATATTCAGGAGAAAACGCATACGCCCTTTTTGGCCAAGCAAGCAAGCGGGCAATGCAAATCGGCACTACAAAGAAGTATCACTTCCCACCGGTCAAAAGGGACATCCACAAAATGTGTAAAAACCAGAAAGGCAAGACAGGCCCTGGAGAACAGGGAGCCTTGTTATGCTGATGGGCGGGATGTAAGTTGCCAACTGCCTCACTGGAGGAGTGCATTGTGTTCCCTAAAACAAGTAAACAACAGAGCTACAGAGCCAAGGGCACGTCCAGGCTAGGGAATATACCTTGGGAAAACTGAAAATCCATAAGACAGAGCCACCCCCAAATTGAGGGCTGCACTGCTTACAGGAACCTCAACC
This sequence comes from Mesoplodon mirus, assembly GCF_964341445.2. Lineage (NCBI taxonomy): Eukaryota > Metazoa > Chordata > Mammalia > Artiodactyla > Ziphiidae > Mesoplodon > Mesoplodon mirus. Next base: position 2,740,268 of record NW_028295784.1, read on the forward strand.
TGGGTACACCTGAAATATCCCAGGAAATATAAAAATGGTTCCAAACATCGTGGAACTTACGTACGATGGAATATCCCTCAGCCATGAAATCAATGTCATAAGACCAGTAGCAGCAAAATGAGTGGATTCAGGTACGATGATTCTAAGTGAAAGAAGTCACACAGAAAAAGAAACTTATCATAAGATATCACTTAGGAAGATCCTGTAAACATGGCTACACATGAACTGAGTTAGGCAAGAGAACAGAGTCTCACATTTAGAAAACACTCTTATGCCTGCTTAAGGGGGAAGGAGAGGTGGGGTGATGCATCAAACCAGAGTTTGATATAAGCACAGGTACCGTTCCAAAAACCAACTATGGAATAGACAAGACCTACACCTTCCTCAGTGAAAGGGACTCAAAACCCCATATTTCCCGCAGAGGAATAGATCTGACTAGTAAGAATCTTAAAACCTATGTATTGATATGTCTCCGTAAGGGAATCAAGTGTGTCTAGACTGGCATAAACAGGGCAGCGAGAATCAGCTCAAACCCACTCTAAAAAGGAATTTCAAAAACAGAACAAAGAAACAGGGAAATTCTTTACAATTCCTTCAGGGTCTCTGATGCAACCTGGAATGACCCTATCTACAATGACAGCTGGATGTGGCATGAGGCTGGACACTTGGGACTGAGAGGATTGGTGAGATTGGGTGAGCAAATGCAGACCCTTTAAAGCAATAATGCATGGCACCCATTCCATGGGTCCCAGCTCTCCAGGTTGAAGGGAATATTACTACAGGTATAACGTGTACGGGAAACCTAGAGAATGGACACACTGTGAATACGACAGGTTTCTAAAACGCAAAGAAGAGCCCCTCTCCTGGTGCTCCGGTTTGACTTTCCAACTGCTTTCCTAACAATCTCCCAACTTGGAGAGACAGCCCCTTTAAGCTCCTGGTTCGCACAGGTTGCCAATTTGGCAGAGGATGAAAGGGAAGAGGGAGAACCAATGAGAGAGTAGCTGTTAGGCATTTGGATGGGCACATGTCACTCTAATTTCCCGGCAGGAAGAAGAATGAACCAAAGTCTCAGCCACCCACCGGGAACCAGTATAGGTCCTGAACCAAATGTTTGGACTTGCGTTCAGCTCACAAAAAACGAGTTGAAAAATGGAGCTCAGGGGCACAGCAATTCACAAATTGGCAGAGTAATCAAGGCCAACTATCGTCCAAAAATCTGTTGAGGGAAGGCAACGAGGCGGACTTGAAAGCGAGGCAGAATAGCAGGAAAGAGATTTCAAGAGGTACGTTGGAATCGCCTGTAAAGCACAGGAAGAGGGGCACAACTTCGACAATGATGCACTTGGCCAAAAAGGGCGTATGCGTTTTCTCCTGAATATATTCAGGAGAAAACGCATACGCCCTTTTTGGCCAAGCAAGCAAGCGGGCAATGCAAATCTGCACTACAAAGAAGTATCACTTCCCACAGGTCAAAAGGGACATCCACAAAATGTGTAAAAACCAGAAAGGCAAGACAGGCCCTGGAGAACAGGGAGCCTTGTTATGCTGATGGGCGGGATGTAAGTTGCCAACTGCCTCACTGGAGGAGTGCATTGTGTTCCCTAAAACAAGTAAACAACAGAGCTACAGAGCCAAGGGCACGTCCAGTCTAGGGAATATACCTTGGGAAAACTGAAAATCCATAAGACAGAGCCACCCCCAAATTGAGGGCTGCACTGCTTACAGGAACCTCAACCTGGGTACACCTGAAATATCCCAGGAAATATAAAAATGGTTCCAAACATCGTGGAACTTACGTACGATGGAATATCCCTCAGCCATGAAATCAATGTCATAAGACCAGTAGCAGCAAAATGAGTGGATTCAGGTACGATGATTCTAAGTGAAAGAAGTCACACAGAAAAAGAAACTTATCATAAGATATCACTTAGGAAGATCCTGTAAACATGGCTACACATGAACTGAGTTAGGCAAGAGAACAGAGTCTCACATTTAGAAAACACTCTTATGCCTGCTTAAGGGGGAAGGAGAGGTGGGGTGATGCATCAAACCAGAGTTTGATATAAGCACAGGTACCGTTCCAAAAACCAACTATGGAATAGACAAGACCTACACCTTCCTCAGTGAAAGGGACTCAAAACACCATATTTCCCGCAGAGGAATAGATCTGACTAGTAAGAATCTTAAAACCTATGTATTGATATGTCTCCGTAAGGGAATCAAGTGTGTCTAGACTGGCATAAACAGGGCAGTGAGAATCAGCTCAAACCCACTCTAAAAAGGAATTTCAAAAACAGAACAAAGAAACAGGGAAATTCTTTACAATTCCTTCAGGGTCTCTGATGCAACCTGGAATGACCCTATCTACAATGACAGCTGGATGTGGCATAAGGCTGGACACTTGGGACTGAGAGGATTGGTGAGATTGGGTGAGCAAATGCAGACCCTTTAAAGCAATAACGCATGGCACCCATTCCATGGGTCCCAGCTCTCCAGGTTGAAGGGAATATTACTACAGCTATAACGTGTACGGGAAACCTAGAGAATGGACACACTGTGAATACGAAAGGTTTCTAAAACTCAACCAAGAGCCCCTCTCCTGGTGCTCCGGTTTGACTTTCCAACTGCTTTCCTATCAATCTCCCAACTTGGAGAGACAGCCCCTTTAAGCTCCTGGTTCGCACAGGTTGCCAATTTGGCAGAGGATGAAAGGGAAGAGGGAGAACCAATGAGAGAGTAGCTGTTAGGCATTTGGATGGGCACATGTCACTCTAATTTCCCGGCAGGAAGAAGAATGAACCAAAGTCTCAGCCACCCACCGGGAACCAGTAGAGGTCCTGAACCAAAAGTTTGGACTTGCGTTCAGCTCACAAGAAACGAGTTGAAAAATGGAGCTCAGGGGCACAGCAATTCACAAACTGGCAGAGTAATCAAGGCCAACTATCGTCCAAAAATCTGTTGAGGGAAGGCAACGAGGCGGACTTGAAAGCGAGGCAGAATAGCAGGAAAGAGATTTCAAGAGGTACGTTGGAATCGCCTGTAAAGCACAGGAAGAGGGGCACAACTTCGACAATGATGCACTTGGCCAAAAAGGGCGTATGCGTTTTCTCCTGAATATATTCAGGAGAAAACGCATACGCCCTTTTTGGCCAAGCAAGCAAGCGGGCAATGCAAATCTGCACTACAAAGAAGTATCACTTCCCACCGGTCAAAAGGGACATCCACAAAATGTGTAAAAACCAGAAAGGCAAGACAGGCCCTGGAGAACAGGGAGCCTTGTTATGCTGATGGGCGGGATGTAAGTTGCCAACTGCCTCACTGGAGGAGTGCATTGTGTTCCCTAAAACAAGTAAACAACAGAGCTACAGAGCCAAGGGCACTTCCAGTCTAGGGAATATACCTTGGGAAAACTGAAAATCCATAAGACAGAGCCACCCCCAAATTGAGGGCTGCACTGCTTACAGGAACCTCAACCTGGGTACACCTGAAATATCCCAGGAAATATAAAAATGGTTCCAAACAACGTGGAACTTACGTACGATGGAATATCCCTCAGCCATGAAATCAATGTCATAAGACCAGTAGCAGCAAAATGAGTGGATTCAGGTACGATGATTCTAAGTGAAAGAAGTCACACAGAAAAAGAAACTTATCATAAGATATCACTTAGGAAGATCCTGTAAACATGGCTACACATGAACTGAGTTAGGCAAGAGAACAGAGTCTCACATTTAGAAAACACTCTTATGCCTGCTTAAGGGGGAAGGAGAGGTGGGGTGATGCATCAAACCAGAGTTTGATATAAGCACAGGTACCGTTCCAAAAACCAACTATGGAATAGACAAGACCTACACCTTCCTCAGTGAAAGGGACTCAAAACCCCATATTTCCCGCAGAGGAATAGATCTGACTAGTAAGAATCTTAAAACCTATGTATTGATATGTCTCCGTAAGGGAATCAAGTGTGTCTAGACTGGCATAAACATGGCAGCGAGAATCAGCTCAAACCCACTCTAAAAAGGAATTTCAAAAACAGAACAAAGAAACAGGGAAATTCTTTACAATTCCTTCAGGGTCTCTGATGCAACCTGGAATGACCCTATCTACAATGACAGCTGGATGTGGCATGAGGCTGGACACTTGGGACTGAGAGGATTGGTGAGATTGGGTGAGCAAATGCAGACCCTTTAAAGCAATAACGCATGGCACCCATTCCATGGGTCCCAGCTCTCCAGGTTGAAGGGAATATTACTACAGATATAACATGTACGGGAAACCTAGAGAATGGACACACTGGGAATACGAAAGGTTTCTAAAACTCAACCAAGAGCCCCTCTCCTGGTGCTCCGGTTTGACTTTCCAACTGCTTTCCTATCAATCTCCCAACTTGGAGAGACAGCCCCTTAAAGCTCCTGGTTCGCACAGGTTGCCAATTTGGCAGAGGATGAAAGGGAAGAGGGAGAACCAATGAGAGAGTAGCTGTTAGGCATTTGGATGGGCACATGTCACTCTAATTTCCCGGCAGGAAGAAGAATTAACCAAAGTCTCAGCCACCCACCGGGAACCAGTAGAGGTCCTGAACCAAAAGTTTGGACTTGCGTTCAGCTCACAAGAAACGAGTTGAAAAATGGAGCTCAGGGGCACAGCAATTCACAAACTGGCAGAGTAATCAAGGCCAACTATCGTCCAAAAATCTGTTGAGGGAAGGCAACGAGGCGGACTTGAAAGCGAGGCAGAATAGCAGGAAAGAGATTTCAAGAGGTACGTTGGAATCGCCTGTAAAGCACAGGAAGAGGGGCACAACTTCGACAATGATGCACTTGGCCAAAAAGGGCGTATGCGTTTTCTCCTGAATATATTCAGGAGAAAACGCATACGCCCTTTTTGGCCAAGCAAGCAAGCGGGCAATGCAAATCTGCACTACAAAGAAGTATCACTTCCCACCGGTCAAAAGGGACATCCACAAAATGTGTAAAAACCAGAAAGGCAAGACAGGCCCTGGAGAACAGGGAGCCTTGTTATGCTGATGGGCGGGATGTAAGTTGCCAACTGCCTCACTGGAGGAGTGCATTGTGTTCCCTAAAACAAGTAAACAACAGAGCTACAGAGCCAAGGGCACTTCCAGTCTAGGGAATATACCTTGGGAAAACTGAAAATCCATAAGACAGAGCCACCCCCAAATTGAGGGCTGCACTGCTTACAGGAACCTCAACCTGGGTACACCTGAAATATCCCAGGAAATATAAAAATGGTTCCAAACAACGTGGAACTTACGTACGATGGAATATCCCTCAGCCATGAAATCAATGTCATAAGACCAGTAGCAGCAAAAGGAGTGGATTCAGGTACGATGATTGTAAGTGAAAGAAGTCACACAGAAAAAGAAACTTATCATAAGATATCACTTAGGAAGATCCTGTAAACATGGCTACACATGAACTGAGTTAGGCAAGAGAACAGAGTCTCACATTTAGAAAACACTCTTATGCCTGCTTAAGGGGGAAGGAGAGGTGGGGTGATGCATCAAACCAGAGTTTGATATAAGAACAGGTACCGTTCCAAAAACCAACTATGGAATAGACAAGACCTACACCTTCCTCAGTGAAAGGGACTCAAAACCCCATATTTCCCGCAGAGGAATAGATCTGACTAGTAAGAATCTTAAAACCTATGTATTGATATGTCTCCGTAAGGGAATCAAGTGTGTCTAGACTGGCATAAACAGGGCAGCGAGAATCAGCTCAAACCCACTCTAAAAAGGAATTTCAAAAACAGAACAAAGAAACAGGGAAATTCTTTACAATTCCTTCAGGGTCTCTGATGCAACCTGGAATGACCCTATCTACAATGACAGCTGGATGTGGCATGAGGCTGGACACTTGGGACTGAGAGGATTGGTGAGATTGGGTGAGCAAATGCAGACCGTTTAAAGCAATAACGCATGGCACCCATTCCATGGGTCCCAGCTCTCCAGGTTGAAGGGAATATTACTACAGATATAACATGTACGGGAAACCTAGAGAATGGACACACTGGGAATACGAAAGGTTTCTAAAACTCAACCAAGAGCCCCTCTCCTGGTGCTCCGGTTTGACTTTCCAACTGCTTTCCTATCAATCTCCCAACTTGGAGAGACAGCCCCTTTAAGCTCCTGGTTCGCACAGGTTGCCAATTTGGCAGAGGATGAAAGGGAAGAGGGAGAACCAATGAGAGAGTAGCTGTTAGGCATTTGGATGGGCACATGTCACTCTAATTTCCCGGCAGGAAGAAGAATTAACCAAAGTCTCAGCCACCCACCGGGAACCAGTAGAGGTCCTGAACCAAAAGTTTGGACTTGCGTTCAGCTCACAAGAAACGAGTTGAAAAATGGAGCTCAGGGGCACAGCAATTCACAAACTGGCAGAGTAATCAAGGCCAACTATCGTCCAAAAATCTGTTGAGGGAAGGCAACGAGGCGGACTTGAAAGCGAGGCAGAATAGCAGGAAAGAGATTTCAAGAGGTACATTGGAATCGCCTGTAAAGCACAGGAAGAGGGGCACAACTTCGACAATGATGCACTTGGCCACAAAGGGCGTATGCGTTTTCTCCTGAATATATTCAGGAGAAAACGCATACGCCCTTTTTGGCCAAGCAAGCAAGCGGGCAATGCAAATCTGCACTACAAAGTAGTATCACTTCCCACCGGTCAAAAGGGACATCCACAAAATGTGTAAAAACCAGAAAGGCAAGACAGGCCCTGGAGAACAGGGAGCCTTGTTATGCTGATGGGCGGGATGTAAGTTGCCAACTGCCTCACTGGAGGAGTGCATTGTGTTCCCTAAAACAAGTAAACAACAGAGCTACAGAGCCAAGGGCACGTCCAGTCTAGGGAATATACCTTGGGAAAACTGAAAATCCATAAGACAGAGCCACCCCCAAATTGAGGGCTGCACTGCTTACAGGAACCTCAACCTGGGTACACCTGAAATATCCCAGGAAATATAAAAATGGTTCCAAACATCGTGGAACTTACGTACGATGGAATATCCCTCAGCCATGAAATCAATGTCATAAGACCAGTAGCAGCAAAATGAGTGGATTCAGGTACGATGATTGTAAGTGAAAGAAGTCACACAGAAAAAGAAACTTATCATAAGATATCACTTAGGAAGATCCTGTAAACATGGCTACACATGAACTGAGTTAGGCAAGAGAACAGAGTCTCACATTTAGAAAACACTCTTATGCCTGCTTAAGGGGGAAGGAGAGGTGGGGTGATGCATCAAACCAGAGTTTGATATAAGCACAGGTACCGTTCCAAAAACCAACTATGGAATAGACAAGACATACACCTTCCTCAGTGAAAGGGACTGAAAACCCCATATTTCCCGCAGAGGAATAGATCTGACTAGTAAGAATCTTAAAACCTATGTATTGATATGTCTCCGTAAGGGAATCAAGTGTGTCTAGACTGGCATAAACATGGCAGAGAGAATCAGCTCAAACCCACTCTAAAAAGGAATTTCAAAAACAGAACAAAGAAACAGGGAAATTCTTTACAATTCCTTCAGGGTCTCTGATGCAACCTGGAATGACCCTATCTACAATGACAGCTGGATGTGGCATAAGGCTGGACACTTGGGACTGAGAGGATTGGTGAGATTGGGTGAGCAAATGCAGACCCTTTAAAGCAATAACGCATGGCACCCATTCCATGGGTCCCAGCTCTCCAGGTTGAAGGGAATATTACTACAGCTATAACGTGTACGGGAAACCTAGAGAATGGACACACTGTGAATATGAAAGGTTTCTAAAACTCAACCAAGAGAACCTCTCCTGGTGCTCCGGTTTGACTTTCCAACTGCTTTCCTATCAATCTCCCAACTTGGAGAGACAGCCCCTTTAAGCTCCTGGTTCGCACAGGTTGCCAATTTGGCAGAGGATGAAAGGGAAGAGGGAGAACCAATGAGAGAGTAGCTGTTAGGCATTTGGATGGGCACATGTCACTCTAATTTCCCGGCAGGAAGAAGAATTAACCAAAGTCTCAGCCACCCACCGGGAACCAGTAGAGGTCCTGAACCAAAAGTTTGGACTTGCGTTCAGCTCACAAGAAACGAGTTGAAAAATGGAGCTCAGGGGCACAGCAATTCACAAACTGGCAGAGTAATCAAGGCCAACTATCGTCCAAAAATCTGTTGAGGGAAGGCAACGAGGCGGACTTGAAAGCGAGGCAGAATAGCAGGAAACAGATTTCAAGAGGTACGTTGGAATCGCCTGTAAAGCACAGGAAGAGGGGCACAACTTCGACAATGATGCACTTGGCCAAAAAGGGCGTATGCGTTTTCTCCTGAATATATTCAGGAGAAAACGCATACGCCCTTTTTGGCCAAGCAAGCAAGCGGGCAATGCAAATCTGCACTACAAAGAAGTATCACTTCCCACCGGTCAAAAGGGACATCCACAAAATGTGTAAAAACCAGAAAGGCAAGACAGGCCCTGGAGAACAGGGAGCCTTGTTATGCTGATGGGCGGGATGTAAGTTGCCAACTGCCTCACTGGAGGAGTGCATTGTGTTCCCTAAAACAAGTAAACAACAGAGCTACAGAACCAAGGGCACTACCAGTCTAGGGAATATACCTTGGGAACACTGAAAATCCATAAGACAGAGCCACCCCCAAATTGAGGGCTGCACTGCTTACAGGAACCTCAACCTGGGTACACCTGAAATATCCCAGGAAATATAAAAATGGTTCCAAACATCGTGGAACTTACGTACGATGGAATATCCCTCAGCCATGAAATCAATGTCATAAGACCAGTAGCAGCAAAATGAGTGGATTCAGGTACGATGATTGTAAGTGAAAGAAGTCACACAGAAAAAGAAACTTATCATAAGATATCACTTAGGAAGATCCTGTAAACATGGCTACACATGAACTGAGTTAGGCAAGAGAACAGAGTCTCACATTTAGAAAACACTCTTATGCCTGCTTAAGGGGGAAGGAGAGGTGGGGTGATGCATCAAACCAGAGTTTGATATAAGCACAGGTACCGTTCCAAAAACCAACTATGGAATAGACAAGACATACACCTTCCTCAGTGAAAGGGACTCAAAACCCCATATTTCCCGCAGAGGAATAGATCTGACTAGTAAGAATCTTAAAACCTATGTATTGATATGTCTCCGTAAGGGAATCAAGTGTGTCTAGACTGGCATAAACATGGCAGAGAGAATCAGCTCAAACCCACTCTAAAAAGGAATTTCAAAAACAGAACAAAGAAACAGGGAAATTCTTTACAATTCCTTCAGGGTCTCTGATGCAACCTGGAATGACCTTATCTACAATGACAGCTGGATGTGGCATAAGGCTGGACACTTGGGACTGAGAGGATTGGTGAGATTGGGTGAGCAAATGCAGACCCTTTAAAGCAATAACGCATGGCACCCATTCCATGGGACCCAGCTCTCCAGGTTGAAGGGAATATTACTACAGCTATAACGTGTACGGGAAACCTAGAGAATGGACACACTGTGAATATGAAAGGTTTCTAAAACTCAACCAAGAGCCCCTCTCCTGGTGCTCCGGTTTGACTTTCCAACTGCTTTCCTATCAATCTCCCAACTTGGAGAGACAGCCCCTTTAAGCTCCTGGTTCGCACAGGTTGCCAATTTGGCAGAGGATGAAAGGGAAGAGGGAGAACCAATGAGAGAGTAGCTGTTAGGCATTTGGATGGGCACATGTCACTCTAATTTCCCGGCAGGAAGAAGAATTAACCAAAGTCTCAGCCACCCACCGGGAACCAGTAGAGGTCCTGAACCAAAAGTTTGGACTTGCGTTCAGCTCACAAGAAACGAGTTGAAAAATGGAGCTCAGGGGCACAGCAATTCACAAACTGGCAGAGTAATCAAGGCCAACTATCGTCCAAAAATCTGTTGAGGGAAGGCAACGAGGCGGACTTGAAAGCGAGGCAGAATAGCAGGAAACAGATTTCAAGAGGTACGTTGGAATCGCCTGTAAAGCACAGGAAGAGGGGCACAACTTCGACAATGATGCACTTGGCCAAAAAGGGCGTATGCGTTTTCTCCTGAATATATTCAGGAGAAAACGCATACGCCCTTTTTGGCCAAGCAAGCAAGCGGGCAATACAAATCTGCACTACAAAGAAGTATCACTTCCCACCGGTCAAAAGGGACATCCACAAAATGTGTAAAAACCAGAAAGGCAAGACAGGCCCTGTAGAACAGGGAGCCTTGTTATGCTGATGGGCGGGATGTAAGTTGCCAACTGCCTCACTGGAGGAGTGCATTGTGTTCCCTAAAACAAGTAAACAACAGAGCTACAGAGCCAAGGGCACTTCCAGTCTAGGGAATATACCTTGGGAAAACTGAAAATCCATAAGACAGAGCCACCCCCAAATTGAGGGCTGCACTGCTTACAGGAACCTCAACCTGGGTACACCTGAAATATCCCAGGAAATATAAAAATGGTTCCAAACAACGTGGAACTTACGTACGATGGAATATCCCTCAGCCATGAAATCAATGTCATAAGACCAGTAGCAGCAAAATGAGTGGATTCAGGTACGATGATTCTAAGTGAAAGAAGTCACACAGAAAAAGAAACTTATCATAAGATATCACTTAGGAAGATCCTGTAAACATGGCTACACATGAACTGAGTTAGGCAAGAGAACAGAGTCTCACATTTAGAAAACACTCTTATGCCTGCTTAAGGGGGAAGGAGAGGTGGGGTGATGCATCAAACCAGAGTTTGATATAAGAACAGGTACCGTTCCAAAAACCAACTATGGAATAGACAAGACCTACACCTTCCTCAGTGAAAGGGACTCAAAACCCCATATTTCCCGCAGAGGAATAGATCTGACTAGTAAGTATCTTAAAACCTATGTATTGATATGTCTCCGTAAGGGAATCAAGTGTGTCTAGACTGGCATAAACAGGGCAGCGAGAATCAGCTCAAACCCACTCTAAAAAGGAATTTCAAAAACAGAACAAAGAAACAGGGAAATTCTTTACAATTCCTTCAGGGTCTCTGATGCAACCTGGAATGACCCTATCTACAATGACAGCTGGATGTGGCATAAGGCTGGACACTTGGGACTGAGAGGATTGGTGAGATTGGGTGAGCAAATGCAGACCCTTTAAAGCAATAATGCATGGCACCCATTCCATGGGTCCCAGCTCTCCAGGTTGAAGGGAATATTACTACAGATATAACATGTACGGGAAACCTAGAGAATGGACACACTGTGAATACGAAAGGTTTCTAAAACTCAACCAAGAGCCCCTCTCCTGGTGCTCCGGTTTGACTTTCCAACTGCTTTCCTATCAATCTCCCAACTTGGAGAGACAGCCCCTTTAAGCTCCTGGTTCGCACAGGTTGCCAATTTGGCAGAGGATGAAAGGGAAGAGGGAGAACCAATGAGAGAGTAGCTGTTAGGCATTTGGATGGGCACATGTCACTCTAATTTCCCGGCAGGAAGAAGAATGAACCAAAGTCTCAGCCACCCACCGGGAACCAGTATAGGTCCTGAACCAAAAGTTTAGACTTGCGTTCAGCTCACAAAAAACGAGTTGAAAAATGGAGCTCAGGGGCACAGCAATTCACAAACTGGCAGAGTAATCAAGGCCAACTATCGTCCAAAAATCTGTTGAGGGAAGGCAACGAGGCGGACTTGAAAGCGAGGCAGAATAGCAGGAAAGAGATTTCAAGAGGTACGTTGGAATCGCCTGTAAAGCACAGGAAGAGGGGCACAACTTCGACAATGATGCACTTGGCCAAAAAGTGCGTATGCGTTTTCTCCTGAATATATTCAGGAGAAAACGCATACGCCCTTTTTGGCCAAGCAAGCAAGCGGGCAATGCAAATCTGCACTACACAGAAGTATCACTTCCCACCGGTCAAAAGGGACATCCACAAAATGTGTAAAAACCAGAAAGGCAAGACAGGCCCTGGAGAACAGGGAGCATTGTTATGCTGATGTGCGGGATGTAAGTTGCCAACTGCCTCACTGGAGGAGTGCATTGTGTTCCCTAAAACAAGTAAACAACAGAGCTACAGAGCCAAGGGCACGTCCAGTCTAGGGAATATACCTTGGGAAAACTGAAAATCCATAAGACAGAGCCACCCCCAAATTGAGGGCGGCACTGCTTACAGGAACCTCAACCTGGGTACACCTGAAATATCCCAGGAAATATAAAAATGGTTCCAAACATCGTGGAACTTACGTACGATGGAATATCCCTCAGCCATGAAATCAATGTCATAAGACCAGTAGCAGCAACATGAGTGGATTCAGGTACGATGATTCTAAGTGAAAGAAGTCACACAGAAAAAGAAACTTATCATAAGATATCACTTAGGAAGCTGCTGTAAACATGGCTACACATGAACTGAGTTAGGCAAGAGAACAGAGTTTCACATTTAGAAAACAATCTTATGCCTGCTTAAGAGGGAAGGAGAGGTCGGGTGATGCATCAAACCAGAGTTTGATATAAGCACAGGTACCGTTCCAAAACCAACTATGGAATAGACAAGACCTACACCTTCCTCAGTGAAAGGGACTCAAAACCCCATATTTCCCGCAGAGGAATAGATCTGACTAGTAAGAATCTTAAAACCTATGTATTGATATGTCTCCATAAGGGAATCAAGTGTGTCTAGACTGGCATAAACAGGGCAGCGAGAATCAGCTCAAACCCACTCTAAAAAGGAATTTCAAAACCAGAACAAAGAAACAGGGAAATTCTTTACAATTCCTTCAGGGTCTCTGATGCAACTTGGAATGACCCTATCTACAATGACAGCTGGATGTGGCATAAGGCTGGACACTTGGGACTGAGAGGATTGGTGAGATTGGGTGAGCAAATGCAGACCCTTTAAAGCAATAATGCATGGCACCCATTCCATGGTTCCCAACTCTCCAGGTTGAAGGGAATATTACTACAGCTATAACATGTACGGGAAACCTAGAGAATGGACACACTGTGAATACGAAAGGTTTCTAAAACTCAACGAAGGGTCCCTCTCCTGGTGCTCCGGTTTGACTTTCCAACTGCTTTCCTATCAATCTCCCAACTTGGAGAGACAGCCCCTTTAAGCTCCTGGTTCGCACAGGTTGCCAATTTGGCAGGGGATGAAAGGGAAGAGGGAGAACCAATGAGAGAGTAGCTGTTAGGCATTTGGATGGGCACATGTCACTCTAATTTCCTGGCAGGAAGAAGAATTAACCAAAGTCTCAGCCACCCACCGGGAACCAGTATATGTCCTGAACCAAAAGTTTGGACTTGCGTTCAGCTCACAAGAAACGAGTTGAAAAATGGAGCTCAGGGGCACAGCAATTCACAAACTGGCAGAGTAATCAAGGCCAACTATCGTCCAAAAATCTGTTGAGTGAAGGCAACGAGGCGGACTTGAAAGCGAGGCAGAATAGCAGGAAAGAGATTTCAAGAGGTACGTTGGAATCGCCTGTAAAGCACAGGAAGAGGGGCACAACTTCGACAATGATGCACTTGGCCAAAAAGGGCGTATGCGTTTTCTCCTGAATATATTCAGGAGAAAACGCATACGCCCTTTTTGGCCAAGCAAGCAAGCGGGCAATGCAAATCTGCACTACAAAGAAGTATCACTTCCCACCGGTCAAAAGGGACATCCACAAAATGTGTAAAAACCAGAAAGGCAAGACAGGCCCTGGAGAACAGGGAGCCTTGTTATGCTGATGGGCGGGATGTAAGTTGCCAACTGCCTCACTGGAGGAGTGCATTGTGTTCCCTAAAACAAGTAAACAACAGAGCTACAGAGCTAAGGGCACTTCCAGTCTAGGGTATATACCTTGGGAAAACTGAAAATCCATAAGACAGAGCCACCCCCAAATTGAGGGCTGCACTGCGTACAGGAACCACAACCTGGGTACACCTGAAATATCCCAGGAAATATAAAAATGGTTCCAAACATCGTGGAACTTACGTACGATGGAATATCCCTCAGCCATGAAATCAATGTCATAAGACCAGTAGCAGCAAAATGAGTGGATTCAGGTACGATGATTGTAAGTGAAAGAAGTCACACAGAAAAAGAAACTTATCATAAGATATCACTTAGGAAGATCCTGTAAACACGGCTACACATGAACTGAGTTAGGCAAGAGAACAGAGTCTCACATTTAGAAAACACTCTTATGCCTGCTTAAGGGGGAAGGAGAGGTGGGGTGATGCATCAAACCAGAGTTTGATATAAGCACAGGTACCGTTCCAAAAACCAACTATGGAATAGACAAGACCTACACCTTCCTCAGTGAAAGGGACTCAAAACCCCATATTTCCCGCAGAGGAATAGATCTGACTAGTAAGAATCTTAAAACCTATGTATTGATATGTCTCCGTAAGGGAATCAAGTGTGTCTAGACTGGCATAAACATGGCAGCGAGAATCAGCTCAAACCCACTCTAAAAAGGAATTTCAAAAACAGAACAAAGAAACAGGGAAATTCTTTACAATTCCTTCAGGGTCTCTGATGCAACCTGGAATGACCCTATCTACAATGACAGCTGGATGTGGCATAAGGCTGGACACTTGGGACTGAGAGGATTGGTGAGATTGGGTGAGCAAATGCAGACCCTTTAAATCAATAATGCATGGCACCCATTCCATGGGTCCCAGCTCTCCAGGTTGAAGGGAATATTACTACAGCTATAACATGTACGGGAAACCTAGAGAATGGACACACTGTGAATACGAAAGGTTTCTAAAACTCAACGAAGAGCCCCTCTCCTGGTGCTCCGGTTTGACTTTCCAACTGCTTTCCTATCAATCTCCCAACTTGGAGAGACAGCCCCTTTAAGCTCCTGGTTCGCACAGGTTGCCAATTTGGCAGAGGATGAAAGGGAAGAGGGAGAACCAATGAGAGAGTAGCTGTTAGGCATTTGGATGGGCACATGTCACTCTAATTTCCCGGCAGGATAAAGAATTAACCAAAGTCTCAGCCACCCACCGGGAACCAGTATAGGTCCTGAACCAAAAGTTTGGACTTGCGTTCAGCTCACAAGAAACGAGTTGAAAAATGGAGCTCAGGGGCACAGCAATTCACAAACTGGCAGAGTAATCAAGGCCAACTATCTTCCAAAAATCTGTTGAGGGAAGGCAACGAGGCGGACTTGAAAGCGAGGCAGAATAGCAGGAAAGAGATTTCAAGAGGTACGTTGGAATCGCCTGTAAAGCACAGGAAGAGGGGCACAACTTCGACAATGATGCACTTGGCCAAAAAGGGCGTATGCGTTTTCTCCTGAATATATTCAGGAGAAAACGCATACGCCCTTTTTGGCCAAGCAAGCAAGCGGGCAATGCAAATCTGCACTACAAAGAAGTATCACTTCCCACCGGTCAAAAGGGACATCCACAAAATGTGTAAAAACCAGAAAGGCAAGACAGGCCCTGGAGAACAGGGAGCCTTGTTATGCTGATGGGCGGGATGTAAGTTGCCAACTGCCTCACTGGAGGAGTGCATTGTGTTCCCTAAAACAAGTAAACAACAGAGCTACAGAGCTAAGGGCACTTCCAGTCTAGGGTATATACCTTGGGAAAACTGAAAATCCATAAGACAGAGCCACCCCCAAATTGAGGGCTGCACTGCGTACAGGAACCACAACCTGGGTACACCTGAAATATCCCAGGAAATATAAAAATGGTTCCAAACATCGTGGAACTTACGTACGATGGAATATCCCTCAGCCATGAAATCAATGTCATAAGACCAGTAGCAGCAAAATGAGTGGATTCAGGTACGATGATTGTAAGTGAAAGAAGTCACACAGAAAAAGAAACTTATCATAAGATATCACTTAGGAAGATCCTGTAAACACGGCTACACATGAACTGAGTTAGGCAAGAGAACAGAGTCTCACATTTAGAAAACACTCTTATGCCTGCTTAAGGGGGAAGGAGAGGTGGGGTGATGCATCAAACCAGAGTTTGATATAAGCACAGGTACCGTTCCAAAAACCAACTATGGAATAGACAAGACCTACACCTTCCTCAGTGAAAGGGACTGAAAACCCCATATTTCCCGCAGAGGAATAGATCTGACTAGTAAGAATCTTAAAACCTATGTATTGATATGTCTCCGTAAGGGAATCAAGTGTGTCTAGACTGGCATAAACATGGCAGCGAGAATCAGCTCAAACCCACTCTAAAAAGGAATTTCAAAAACAGAACAAAGAAACAGGGAAATTCTTTACAATTCCTTCAGGGTCTCTGATGCAACCTGGAATGACCCTATCTACAATGACAGCTGGATGTGGCATAAGGCTGGACACTTGGGACTGAGAGGATTGGTGAGATTGGGTGAGCAAATGCAGACCCTTTAAAGCAATAATGCATGGCACCCATTCCATGGGTCCCAGCTCTCCAGGTTGAAGGGAATATTACTACAGATATAACATGTACGGGAAACCTAGAGAATGGACACACTGTGAATACGAAAGGTTTCTAAAACTCAACCAAGAGCCCCTCTCCTGGTGCTCCGGTTTGACTTTCCAACTGCTTTCCTATCAATCTCCCAACTTGGAGAGACAGCCCCTTTAAGCTCCTGGTTCGCACAGGTTGCCAATTTGGCAGAGGATGAAAGGGAAGAGGGAGAACCAATGAGAGAGTAGCTGTTAGGCATTTGGATGGGCACATGTCACTCTAATTTCCCGGCAGGAAGAAGAATTAACCAAAGTCTCAGCCACCCACCGGGAACCAGTAGAGGTCCTGAACCAAAAGTTTGGACTTGCGTTCAGCTCACAAGAAACGAGTTGAAAAATGGAGCTCAGGGGCACAGCAATTCACAAACTGGCAGAGTAATCAAGGCCAACTATCGTCCAAAAATCTGTTGAGGGAAGGCAACGAGGCGGACTTGAAAGCGAGGCAGAATAGCAGGAAACAGATTTCAAGAGGTACGTTGGAATCGCCTGTAAAGCACAGGAAGAGGGGCACAACTTCGACAATGATGCACTTGGCCAAAAAGGGCGTATGCGTTTTCTCCTGAATATATTCAGGAGAAAACGCATACGCCCTTTTTGGCCAAGCAAGCAAGCGGGCAATGCAAATCTGCACTACAAAGAAGTATCACTTCCCACCGGTCAAAAGGGACATCCACAAAATGTGTAAAAACCAGAAAGGCAAGACAGGCCCTGGAGAACAGGGAGCCTTGTTATGCTGATGGGCGGGATGTAAGTTGCCAACTGCCTCACTGGAGGAGTGCATTGTGTTCCCTAAAACAAGTAAACAACAGAGCTACAGAGCCAAGGGCACTTCCAGTCTAGGGAATATACCTTGGGAAAACTGAAAATCCATAAGACAGAGCCACCCCCAAATTGAGGGCTGCACTGCTTACAGGAACCTCAACCTGGGTACACCTGAAATATCCCAGGAAATATAAAAATGGTTCCAAACAACGTGGAACTTACGTACGATGGAATATCCCTCAGCCATGAAATCAATGTCATAAGACCAGTAGCAGCAAAATGAGTGGATTCAGGTACGATGATTCTAAGTGAAAGAAGTCACACAGAAAAAGAAACTTATCATAAGATATCACTTAGGAAGATCCTGTAAACATGGCTACACATGAACTGAGTTAGGCAAGAGAACAGAGTCTCACATTTAGAAAACACTCTTATGCCTGCTTAAGGGGGAAGGAGAGGTGGGGTGATGCATCAAACCAGAGTTTGATATAAGAACAGGTACCGTTCCAAAAACCAACTATGGAATAGACAAGACCTACACCTTCCTCAGTGAAAGGGACTCAAAACCCCATATTTCCCGCAGAGGAATAGATCTGACTAGTAAGTATCTTAAAACCTATGTATTGATATGTCTCCGTAAGGGAATCAAGTGTGTCTAGACTGGCATAAACAGGGCAGCGAGAATCAGCTCAAACCCACTCTAAAAAGGAATTTCAAAAACAGAACAAAGAAACAGGGAAATTCTTTACAATTCCTTCAGGGTCTCTGATGCAACCTGGAATGACCCTATCTACAATGACAGCTGGATGTGGCATAAGGCTGGACACTTGGGACTGAGAGGATTGGTGAGATTGGGTGAGCAAATGCAGACCCTTTAAAGCAATAATGCATGGCACCCATTCCATGGGTCCCAGCTCTCCAGGTTGAAGGGAATATTACTACAGATATAACATGTACGGGAAACCTAGAGAATGGACACACTGTGAATACGAAAGGTTTCTAAAACTCAACCAAGAGCCCCTCTCCTGGTGCTCCGGTTTGACTTTCCAACTGCTTTCCTATCAATCTCCCAACTTGGAGAGACAGCCCCTTTAAGCTCCTGGTTCGCACAGGTTGCCAATTTGGCAGAGGATGAAAGGGAAGAGGGAGAACCAATGAGAGAGTAGCTGTTAGGCATTTGGATGGGCACATGTCACTCTAATTTCCCGGCAGGAAGAAGAATGAACCAAAGTCTCAGCCACCCACCGGGAACCAGTATAGGTCCTGAACCAAAAGTTTAGACTTGCGTTCAGCTCACAAAAAACGAGTTGAAAAATGGAGCTCAGGGGCACAGCAATTCACAAACTGGCAGAGTAATCAAGGCCAACTATCGTCCAAAAATCTGTTGAGGGAAGGCAACGAGGCGGACTTGAAAGCGAGGCAGAATAGCAGGAAAGAGATTTCAAGAGGTACGTTGGAATCGCCTGTAAAGCACAGGAAGAGGGGCACAACTTCGACAATGATGCACTTGGCCAAAAAGTGCGTATGCGTTTTCTCCTGAATATATTCAGGAGAAAACGCATACGCCCTTTTTGGCCAAGCAAGCAAGCGGGCAATGCAAATCTGCACTACACAGAAGTATCACTTCCCACCGGTCAAAAGGGACATCCACAAAATGTGTAAAAACCAGAAAGGCAAGACAGGCCCTGGAGAACAGGGAGCATTGTTATGCTGATGTGCGGGATGTAAGTTGCCAACTGCCTCACTGGAGGAGTGCATTGTGTTCCCTAAAACAAGTAAACAACAGAGCTACAGAGCCAAGGGCACGTCCAGTCTAGGGAATATACCTTGGGAAAACTGAAAATCCATAAGACAGAGCCACCCCCAAATTGAGGGCGGCACTGCTTACAGGAACCTCAACCTGGGTACACCTGAAATATCCCAGGAAATATAAAAATGGTTCCAAACATCGTGGAACTTACGTACGATGGAATATCCCTCAGCCATGAAATCAATGTCATAAGACCAGTAGCAGCAACATGAGTGGATTCAGGTACGATGATTCTAAGTGAAAGAAGTCACACAGAAAAAGAAACTTATCATAAGATATCACTTAGGAAGCTGCTGTAAACATGGCTACACATGAACTGAGTTAGGCAAGAGAACAGAGTTTCACATTTAGAAAACAATCTTATGCCTGCTTAAGAGGGAAGGAGAGGTCGGGTGATGCATCAAACCAGAGTTTGATATAAGCACAGGTACCGTTCCAAAACCAACTATGGAATAGACAAGACCTACACCTTCCTCAGTGAAAGGGACTCAAAACCCCATATTTCCCGCAGAGGAATAGATCTGACTAGTAAGAATCTTAAAACCTATGTATTGATATGTCTCCATAAGGGAATCAAGTGTGTCTAGACTGGCATAAACAGGGCAGCGAGAATCAGCTCAAACCCACTCTAAAAAGGAATTTCAAAACCAGAACAAAGAAACAGGGAAATTCTTTACAATTCCTTCAGGGTCTCTGATGCAACTTGGAATGACCCTATCTACAATGACAGCTGGATGTGGCATAAGGCTGGACACTTGGGACTGAGAGGATTGGTGAGATTGGGTGAGCAAATGCAGACCCTTTAAAGCAATAATGCATGGCACCCATTCCAAGGTTCCCAACTCTCCAGGTTGAAGGGAATATTACTACAGCTATAACATGTACGGGAAACCTAGAGAATGGACACACTGTGAATACGAAAGGTTTCTAAAACTCAACGAAGGGTCCCTCTCCTGGTGCTCCGGTTTGACTTTCCAACTGCTTTCCTATCAATCTCCCAACTTGGAGAGACAGCCCCTTTAAGCTCCTGGTTCGCACAGGTTGCCAATTTGGCAGGGGATGAAAGGGAAGAGGGAGAACCAATGAGAGAGTAGCTGTTAGGCATTTGGATGGGCACATGTCACTCTAATTTCCTGGCAGGAAGAAGAATTAACCAAAGTCTCAGCCACCCACCGGGAACCAGTATATGTCCTGAACCAAAAGTTTGGACTTGCGTTCAGCTCACAAGAAACGAGTTGAAAAATGGAGCTCAGGGGCACAGCAATTCACAAACTGGCAGAGTAATCAAGGCCAACTATCGTCCAAAAATCTGTTGAGTGAAGGCAACGAGGCGGACTTGAAAGCGAGGCAGAATAGCAGGAAAGAGATTTCAAGAGGTACGTTGGAATCGCCTGTAAAGCACAGGAAGAGGGGCACAACTTCGACAATGATGCACTTGGCCAAAAAGGGCGTATGCGTTTTCTCCTGAATATATTCAGGAGAAAACGCATACGCCCTTTTTGGCCAAGCAAGCAAGCGGGCAATGCAAATCTGCACTACAAAGAAGTATCACTTCCCACCGGTCAAAAGGGACATCCACAAAATGTGTAAAAACCAGAAAGGCAAGACAGGCCCTGGAGAACAGGGAGCCTTGTTATGCTGATGGGCGGGATGTAAGTTGCCAACTGCCTCACTGGAGGAGTGCATTGTGTTCCCTAAAACAAGTAAACAACAGAGCTACAGAGCTAAGGGCACTTCCAGTCTAGGGTATATACCTTGGGAAAACTGAAAATCCATAAGACAGAGCCACCCCCAAATTGAGGGCTGCACTGCGTACAGGAACCACAACCTGGGTACACCTGAAATATCCCAGGAAATATAAAAATGGTTCCAAACATCGTGGAACTTACGTACGATGGAATATCCCTCAGCCATGAAATCAATGTCATAAGACCAGTAGCAGCAAAATGAGTGGATTCAGGTACGATGATTCTAAGTGAAAGAAGTCACACAGAAAAAGAAACTTATCATAAGATATCACTTAGGAAGATCCTGTAAACACGGCTACACATGAACTGAGTTAGGCAAGAGAACAGAGTCTCACATTTAGAAAACACTCTTATGCCTGCTTAAGGGGGAAGGAGAGGTGGGGTGATGCATCAAACCAGAGTTTGATATAAGCACAGGTACCGTTCCAAAAACCAACTATGGAATAGACAAGACCTACACCTTCCTCAGTGAAAGGGACTCAAAACCCCATATTTCCCGCAGAGGAATAGATCTGACTAGTAAGAATCTTAAAACCTATGTATTGATATGTCTCCGTAAGGGAATCAAGTGTGTCTAGACTGGCATAAACATGGCAGCGAGAATCAGCTCAAACCCACTCTAAAAAGGAATTTCAAAAACAGAACAAAGAAACAGGGAAATTCTTTACAATTCCTTCAGGGTCTCTGATGCAACCTGGAATGACCCTATCTACAATGACAGCTGGATGTGGCATAAGGCTGGACACTTGGGACTGAGAGGATTGGTGAGATTGGGTGAGCAAATGCAGACCCTTTAAATCAATAATGCATGGCACCCATTCCATGGGTCCCAGCTCTCCAGGTTGAAGGGAATATTACTACAGCTATAACATGTACGGGAAACCTAGAGAATGGACACACTGTGAATACGAAAGGTTTCTAAAACTCAACGAAGAGCCCCTCTCCTGGTGCTCCGGTTTGACTTTCCAACTGCTTTCCTATCAATCTCCCAACTTGGAGAGACAGCCCCTTTAAGCTCCTGGTTCGCACAGGTTGCCAATTTGGCAGAGGATGAAAGGGAAGAGGGAGAACCAATGAGAGAGTAGCTGTTAGGCATTTGGATGGGCACATGTCACTCTAATTTCCCGGCAGGATAAAGAATTAACCAAAGTCTCAGCCACCCACCGGGAACCAGTATAGGTCCTGAACCAAAAGTTTGGACTTGCGTTCAGCTCACAAGAAACGAGTTGAAAAATGGAGCTCAGGGGCACAGCAATTCACAAACTGGCAGAGTAATCAAGGCCAACTATCTTCCAAAAATCTGTTGAGGGAAGGCAACGAGGCGGACTTGAAAGCGAGGCAGAATAGCAGGAAAGAGATTTCAAGAGGTACGTTGGAATCGCCTGTAAAGCACAGGAAGAGGGGCACAACTTCGACAATGATGCACTTGGCCAAAAAGGGCGTATGCGTTTTCTCCTGAATATATTCAGGAGAAAACGCATACGCCCTTTTTGGCCAAGCAAGCAAGCGGGCAATGCAAATCTGCACTACAAAGAAGTATCACTTCCCACCGGTCAAAAGGGACATCCACAAAATGTGTAAAAACCAGAAAGGCAAGACAGGCCCTGGAGAACAGGGAGCCTTGTTATGCTGATGGGCGGGATGTAAGTTGCCAACTGCCTCACTGGAGGAGTGCATTGTGTTCCCTAAAACAAGTAAACAACAGAGCTACAGAGCTAAGGGCACTTCCAGTCTAGGGTATATACCTTGGGAAAACTGAAAATCCATAAGACAGAGCCACCCCCAAATTGAGGGCTGCACTGCGTACAGGAACCACAACCTGGGTACACCTGAAATATCCCAGGAAATATAAAAATGGTTCCAAACATCGTGGAACTTACGTACGATGGAATATCCCTCAGCCATGAAATCAATGTCATAAGACCAGTAGCAGCAAAATGAGTGGATTCAGGTACGATGATTGTAAGTGAAAGAAGTCACACAGAAAAAGAAACTTATCATAAGATATCACTTAGGAAGATCCTGTAAACACGGCTACACATGAACTGAGTTAGGCAAGAGAACAGAGTCTCACATTTAGAAAACACTCTTATGCCTGCTTAAGGGGGAAGGAGAGGTGGGGTGATGCATCAAACCAGAGTTTGATATAAGCACAGGTACCGTTCCAAAAACCAACTATGGAATAGACAAGACCTACACCTTCCTCAGTGAAAGGGACTGAAAACCCCATATTTCCCGCAGAGGAATAGATCTGACTAGTAAGAATCTTAAAACCTATGTATTGATATGTCTCCGTAAGGGAATCAAGTGTGTCTAGACTGGCATAAACATGGCAGCGAGAATCAGCTCAAACCCACTCTAAAAAGGAATTTCAAAAACAGAACAAAGAAACAGGGAAATTCTTTACAATTCCTTCAGGGTCTCTGATGCAACCTGGAATGACCCTATCTACAATGACAGCTGGATGTGGCATAAGGCTGGACACTTGGGACTGAGAGGATTGGTGAGATTGGGTGAGCAAATGCAGACCCTTTAAATCAATAATGCATGGCACCCATTCCATGGGTCCCAGCTCTCCAGGTTGAAGGGAATATTACTACAGCTATAACATGTACGGGAAACCTAGAGAATGGACACACTGTGAATACGAAAGGTTTCTAAAACTCAACGAAGAGCCCCTCTCCTGGTGCTCCGGTTTGACTTTCCAACTGCTTTCCTATCAATCTCCCAACTTGGAGAGACAGCCCCTTTAAGCTCCTGGTTCGCACAGGTTGCCAATTTGGCAGAGGATGAAAGGGAAGAGGGAGAACCAATGAGAGAGTAGCTGTTAGGCATTTGGATGGGCACATGTCACACTAATTTCCCGGCAGGATAAAGAATTAACCAAAGTCTCAGCCACCCACCGGGAACCAGTATAGGTCCTGAACCAAAAGTTTGGACTTGCGTTCAGCTCACAAGAAACGAGTTGAAAAATGGAGCTCAGGGGCACAGCAATTCACAAACTGGCAGAGTAATCAAGGCCAACTATCTTCCAAAAATCTGTTGAGGGAAGGCAACGAGGCAGACTTGAAAGCGAGGCAGAATAGCAGGAAACAGATTTCAAGAGGTACGTTGGAATCGCCTGTAAAGCACAGAAAGAGGGGCACAACTTCGACAA
The DNA here is from genome assembly GCF_964341445.2 of Mesoplodon mirus. NCBI lineage: Eukaryota > Metazoa > Chordata > Mammalia > Artiodactyla > Ziphiidae > Mesoplodon > Mesoplodon mirus. The sequence goes on from NW_028295784.1 coordinate 2,764,210, forward strand.
TGATGCACTTGGCCAAAAAGGGCGTATGCGTTTTCTCCTGAATATATTCAGGAGAAAACGCATACGCCCTTTTTGGCCAAGCAAGCAAGCGGGCAATGCAAATCTGCACTACAAAGAAGTATCACTTCCCACCGGTCAAAAGGGACATCCACAAAATATGTAAAAACCAGAAAGGCAAGACAGGCCCTGGAGAACAGGGAGCCTTGTTATGCTGATGGGCGGGATGTAAGTTGCCAACTGCCTCACTGGAGGAGTGCATTGTGTTCCCTAAAACAAGTAAACAACAGAGCTACAGAGCCAAGGGCACGTCCAGTCTAGGGAATATACCTTGGGAAAACTGAAAATCCATAAGACAGAGCCACCCCCAAATTGAGGGCTGCACTGCTTACATGAACCTCAACCTGGGTACACCTGAAATATCCCAGGAAATATAAAAATGGTTCCAAACATCGTGGAACTTAGGTACGATGGAATATCCCTCAGCCATGAAATCAATGTCATAAGACGAGTAGCAGCAAAATGAGTGGATTCAGGTACGATGATTCTAAGTGAAAGAAGGCACACAGAAAAAGAAACTTATCATAAGATATCACTTAGGAAGATCCTGTAAACATGGCTACACATGAACTGAGTTAGGCAAGAGAACAGAGTCTCACATTTAGAAAACACTCTTATGCCTGCTTAAGGGGGAAGGAGAGGTGGGGTGATGCATCAAACCAGAGTTTGATATAAGCACAGGTACCGTTCCAAAAACCAACTATGGAATAGACAAGACCTACACCTTCCTCAGTGAAAGGGACTCAAAGCCCCATATTTCCTGCAGAGGAATAGATCTGACTAGTAAGAATCTTAAAACCTATGTATTGATATGTCTCCGTAAGGGAATCAAGTGTGTCTAGACTGGCATAAACAGGGCAGAGAGAATCAGCTCAAACCCTCTCTAAAAAGGAATTTCAAAAACAGAACAAAGAAACAGGGAAATTCTTTACAATTCCTTCAGGGTCTCTGATGCAACCTGGAATGACCCTATCTACAATGACAGCTGGATGTGGCATAAGGCTGGACACTTGGGACTGAGAGGATTGGTGAGATTGGGTGAGCAAATGCAGACCCTTTAAAGCAATAATGCATGGCACCCATTCCATGGGTCCCAACTCTCCAGGTTGAAGGGAATATTACTACAGCTATAACATGTACGGGAAACCTAGAGAATGGACACACTGTGAATACGAAAGGTTTCTAAAACTCAACGAAGAGTCCCTCTCCTGGTGCTCCAGTTTGACTTTCCAACTGCTTTCCTATCAATCTCCCAACTTGGGGAGACAGCCCCTTTAAGCTCCTGGTTCGCACAGGTTGCCAATTTGGCAGAGGATGAAAGGGAAGAGGGAGAACCAATGAGAGAGTAGCTGTTAGGCATTTGGATGGGCACATGTCACTCTAATTTCCCGGCAGGAAGAAGAATTAACCAAAGTCTCAGCCACCCACCGGGAACCAGTAGAGGTCCTGAACCAAAAGTTTGGACTTGCGTTCAGCTCACAAAAAACGAGTTGAAAAATGGAGCTCAGGGGCACAGCAATTCACAAACTGGCAGAGTAATCAAGGCCAACTATCGTCCAAAAATCTGTTGAGGGAAGGCAACGAGGCGGACTTGAAAGCGAGGCAGAATAGCAGGAAACAGATTTCAAGAGGTACGTTGGAATCGCCTGTAAAGCACAGGAAGAGGGGCACAACTTCGACAATGATGCACTTGGCCAAAAAGGGCGTATGCGTTTTCTCCTGAATATATTCAGGAGAAAACGCATACGCCCTTTTTGGCCAAGCAAGCAAGCGGGCCATGCAAATCTGCACTACAAAGAAGTATCACTTCCCACCGGTCAAAAGGGACATCCACAAAATGTGTAAAAACCAGAAAGGCAAGACAGGCCCTGGAGAACAGGGAGCCTTTTTATGCTGATGGGCGGGATGTAAGTTGCCAACTGCCTCACTGGAGGAGTGCATTGTGTTCCCTAAAACAAGTAAACAATAGAGCTACAGAGCCAAGGGCACTTCCAGTCTAGGGAATATACCTTGGGCAAACTGAAAATCCATAAGACAGAGCCACCCCCAAATTGAGGGCTGCACTGCTTACAGGAACCTCAACCTGGGTACACCTGAAATATCCCAGGAAATATAAAAATGGTTCCAAACATCGTGGAACTTACGTACGATGGAATATCCCTCAGCCATGAAATCAATGTCATAAGACCAGTAGCAGCAAAATGAGTGGATTCAGGTACGATGATTCTAAGGGAAAGAAGTCACACAGGAAAAGAAACTTATCATAAGATATCACTTAGGAAGATCCTGTAAACATGGCTACACATGAACTGAGCTAGGCAAGAGAACAGAGTCCCACATTTAGAAAACACTCTTATGCCTGCTTAAGGGGGAAGGAGAGGTGGGGTGATGCATCAAACCAGAGTTTGATATAAGCACAGGTACCGTTCCAAAAACCAACTATGGAATAGACAAGACCTACACCTTCCTCAGTGAAAGGGACTCAAAACCCCATATTTCCCACAGAGGAATAGATCTGACTAGTAAGAATCTTAAAACCTATGTATTGATATGTCTCCGTAAGGGAATCAAGTGTGTCTAGACTGGCATAAACAGGGCAGCGAGAATCAGCTCAAACCCACTCTAAAAAGGAATTTCAAAAACAGAACAAAGAAACAGGGAAATTCTTTACAATTCCTTCAGGGTCTCTGATGCAACCTGGAATGACCCTATCTACAATGACAGCTGGATGTGGCATAAGGCTGGACACTTGGGACTGAGAGGATTGGTGAGATTGGGTGAGCAAATGCAGACCCTTTAAAGCAATAATGCATGGCACCCTTTCCATGGGTCCCAACTCTCCAGGTTGAAGGGAATATTACTACAGCTATAACATGTACGGGAAACCTAGAGAATGGACACACTGTGAATACGAAAGGTTTCTAAAACTCAACGAAGAGTCCCTCTCCTGGTGCTCCAGTTTGACTTTCCAACTGCTTTCCTATCAATCTCCCAACTTGGAGAGACAGCCCCTTTAAGCTCCTGGTTCGCACAGGTTGCCAATTTGGCAGAGGATGAAAGGGAAGAGGGAGAACCAATGAGAGAGTAGCTGTTAGGCATTTGGATGGGCACATGTCACTCTAATTTCCCGGCAGGAAGAAGAATTAACCAAAGTCTCAGCCACCCACCGGGAACCAGTAGAGGTCCTGAACCAAAAGTTTGGACTTGTGTTCAGCTCACAAAAAACGAGTTGAAAAATGGAGCTCAGGGGCACAGCAATTCACAAACTGGCAGAGTAATCAAGGCCAACTATCGTCCAAAAATCTGTTGAGGGAAGGCAACGAGGCGGACTTGAAAGCGAGGCAGAATAGCAGGAAACAGATTTCAAGAGGTACGTTGGAATCGCCTGTAAAGCACAGGAAGAGGGGCACAACTTCGACAATGATGCACTTGGCCAAAAAGGGTGTATGCGTTTTCTCCTGAATATATTCAGGAGAACACGCATACGCCCTTTTTGGCCAAGCAAGCAAGCGGGCAATGCAAATCTGCACTACAAAGAAGTATCATTTCCCACCGGTCAAAAGGGACATCCACAAAATGTGTAAAAACCAGAAAGGCTAGACACGCCCTGGAGAACAGGGAGCCTTGTTATGCTGATGGGCGGGATGTAAGTTGCCAACTGCCTCACTGGAGGAGTGCATTGTGTTCCCGAAAACAAGTAAACAACAGAGCTACAGAGCCAAGGGCACGTCCAGTCTAGGGAATATACCTTGGGCAAACTGAAAATCCATAAGACAGAGCCACCCCCAAATTGAGGCCTGCACTGCTTACAGGAACCTCAACCTGGGTACACCTGAAATATCCCAGGAAATATAAAAATGGTTCCAAACATCGTGGAACTTACGTACGATGGAATATCCCTCAACCATGACATCAATGTCATAAGACCAGTAGCAGCAAAATGAGTGGATTCAGGTACGATGATTGTAAGTGAAAGAAGTCACACAGAAAAAGAAACTTATCATAAGATATCACTTAGGAAGATCCTGTAAACATGGCTACACATGAACTGAGCTAGGCAAGAGAACAGAGTCTCACATTTAGAAAACACTCTTATGCCTGCTTAAGGGGGAAGGAGAGGTGGGGTGATGCATCAAACCAGAGTTTGATATAAGCACAGGTACCGTTCCAAAAACCAACTATGGAATAGACAAGACCTACACCTTCCTCAGTGAAAGGGACTCAAAACCCCATATTTCCCGCAGAGGAATAGATCTGACTAGTAAGAATCTTAAAACCTATGTATTGATATGTCTCCGTAAGGGAATCAAGTGTGTCTAGACTGGCATAAACAGGGCAGCGAGAATCAGCTCAAACCCACTCTAAAAAGGAATTTCAAAAACAGAACAAAGAAACAGGGAAATTCTTTACAATTCCTTCAGGGTCTCTGATGCAACCTGGAATGACCCTATCTACAATGACAGCTGGATGTGGCATAAGGCTGGGCACTTGGGACTGAGAGGATTGGTGAGATTGGGTGAGCAAATGCAGACCCTTTAAAGCAATAACGCATGGCACCCATTCCATGGGTCCCAGCTCTCCAGGTTGAAGGGAACATTACTACAGCTATAACATGTACAGGAAACCTAGAGAATGGACACACTGTGAATACCAAAGGTTTCTAAAACTCAACGAAGAGCCCCTCTCCTGGTGCTCCGGTTTGACTTTCCAACTGCTTTCCTATCAATCTCCCAACTTGGAGAGACAGCCCCTTTAAGCTCCTGGTTCGCACAGGTTGCCAATTTGGCAGAGGATGAAAGGGAAGAGGGAGAACCAATGAGAGAGTAGCTGTTAGGCATTTGGATGGGCACATGTCACTCTAATTTCCCGGCAGGAAGAAGAATTAACCAAAGTCTCAGCCACCCACCGGGAACCAGTAGAGGTCCTGAACCACAAGTTTGGACTTGCGTTCAGCTCACAAAAAACGAGTTGAAAAATGGAGCTCAGGGGCACAGCAATTCACAAACTGGCAGAGTAATCAAGGCCAACTATCGTCCAAAAATCTGTTGAGGGAAGGCAACGAGGCGGACTTGAAAGCGAGGCAGAATAGCAGGAAAGAGATTTCAAGAGGTACGTTGGAATCGCCTGTAAAGCACAGGAAGAGGGGCACAACTTCGACAATGATGCACTTGGCCAAAAAGTGTGTATGCGTTTTCTCCTGAATATATTCAGGAGAAAACGCATACGCCCTTTTTGGCCAAGCAAGCAAGCGGGCAATGCAAATCTGCACTACAAAGAAGTATCACTTCCCACCGGTCAAAAGGGACATCCACAAAATGTGTAAAAACCAGAAAGGCAAGACAGGCCCTGGAGAACAGGGAGCCTTGTTATGCTGATGGGCGGGATGTAAGTTGCCAACTGCCTCACTGGAGGAGTGCATTGTGTTCCCTAAAACAAGTAAACAACAGAGCTACAGAGCCAAGGGCACGTCCAGTCTAGGGAATATACCTTGGGAAAATTGAAAATCCATAAGACAGAGCCACCCCCAAATTGAGGGCTGCACTGCTTACAGGAACCTCAATCTGGGTACACCTGAAATATCCCAGGAAATATAAAAATGGTTCCAAACATCGTGGAACTTACGTACGATGGAATATCCCTCAGCCATGAAATCAATGTCATAAGACCAGTAGCAGCAAAATGAGTGGATTCAGGTACGATGATTCTAAGTGAAAGAAGTCACACAGAAAAAGAAACTTATCATAAGATATCACTTAGGAAGATCCTGTAAACATGGCTACACATGAACTGAGCTAGGCAAGAGAACAGAGTCTCACATTTAGAAAACACTCTTATGCCTGCTTAAGGGGGAAGGAGAGGTGGGGTGATGCATCAAACCAGAGTTTGATATAAGCACAGGTACCGTTCCAAAAACCAACTATGGAATAGACAAGACCTACACCTTCCTCAGTGAAAGGGACTCAAAACCCCATATTTCCCGCAGAGGAATAGATCTGACTAGTAAGAATCTTAAAACCTATGTATTGATATGTCTCCGTAAGGGAATCAAGTGTGTCTAGACTGGCATAAACATGGCAGCGAGAATCAGCTCAAACCCACTCTAAAAAGGAATTTCAAAAACAGAACAAAGAAACAGGGAAATTCTTTACAATTCCTTCAGGGTCTCTGATGCAACCTGGAATGACCCTATCTACAATGACAGCTGGATGTGGCATGAGGCTGGACACTTGGGACTGAGAGGATTGGTGAGATTGGGTGAGCAAATGCAGACCCTTTAAAGCAATAACGCATGGCACCCATTCCATGGGTCCCAGCTCTCCAGGTTGAAGGGAATATTACAACAGCTATAACGTGTACGGGAAACCTAGAGAATGGACACACTGTGAATACGAAAGGTTTCTAAAACTCAACGAAGAGTCCCTCTCCTGGTGCTCCGGTTTGACTTTCCAACTGCTTTCCTATCAATCTCCCTACTTGGAGAGACAGCCCCTTTAAGCTCCTGGTTCGCACAGGTTGCCAATTTGGCAGAGGATGAAAGGGAAGAGGGAGAACCAATGAGAGAGTAGCTGTTAGGCATTTGGATGGGCACATGTCACTCTAATTTCCCGGCAGGAAGAAGAATTAACCAAAGTCTCAGCCACCCACCGGGAACCTGTATAGGTCCTGAACCAAAAGTTTGGACTTGCGTTCAGCTCACAAAAAACGAGTTGAAAAATGGAGCTCAGGGGCACAGCAATTCACAAACTGGCAGAGTAATCAAGGCCAACTATCGTCCAAAAATCTGTTGAGGGAAGGCAACGAGGCGGACTTGAAAGCGAGGCAGAATAGCAGGAAACAGATTTCAAGAGGTACGTTGGAATCGCCTGTAAAGCACAGGAAGAGGGGCACAACTTCGACAATGATGCACTTGGCCAAAAAGGGCGTATGCGTTTTCTCCTGAATATATTCAGGAGAAAACGCATACACCCTTTTTGGCCAAGCAAGCAAGCGGGCAATGCAAATCTGCACTACAAAGAAGTATCACTTCCCTCCGGTCAAAAGGGACATCCACAAAATGTGTAAAAACCAGAAAGGCAAGACAGGCCCTGGAGAACAGGGAGCCTTGTTATGCTGATGGGCGGGATGTAAGTTGCCAACTGCCTCACTGGAGGAGTGCATTGTGTTCCCTAAAACAAGTAAACAACAGAGCTACAGAGCCAAGGGCACGTCCAGTCTAGGGAATATACCTTGGGAAAACTGAAAATCCATAAGACAGAGCCACCCCCAAATTGAGGGCTGCACTGCTTACAGGAACCTCAGCCTGGGTACACCTGAAATATCCCAGGAAATATAAAAATGGTTCCAAACATCGTGGAACTTACGTACGATGGAATATCCCTCAGCCATGAAATCAATGTCATAAGACCAGTAGCAGCAAAATGAGTGGATTCAGGTACGATGATTCTAAGTGAAAGAAGTCACACAGAAAAAGAAACTTATCATAAGATATCACTTAGGAAGATCCTGTAAACATGGCTACACATGAACTGAGTTAGGCAAGAGAACAGAGTCTCACATTTAGAAAACACTCTTATGCCTGCTTAAGGGGGAAGGAGAGGTGGGGTGATGCATCAAACCAGAGTTTGATATAAGCACAGGTACCGTTCCAAAAACCAACTATGGAATAGACAAGACCTACACCTTCCTCAGTGAAAGGGACTCAAAACCCCATATTTCCCGCAGAGGAATAGATCTGACTAGTAAGAATCTTAAAACCTATGTATTGATATGTCTCCGTAAGGGAATCAAGTGTGTCTAGACTGGCATAAACATGGCAGCGAGAATCAGCTCAAACCCACTCTAAAAAGGAATTTCAAAAACAGAACAAAGAAACAGGGAAATTCTTTACAATTCCTTCAGGGTCTCTGATGCAACCTGGAATGACCCTATCTACAATGACAGCTGGATGTGGCATAAGGCTGGACACTTGGGACTGAGAGGATTGGTGAGATTGGGTGAGCAAATGCAGACCCTTTAAAGCAATAACGCATGGCACCCATTCCATGGGTCCCAGCTCTCCAGGTTGAAGGGAATATTACTACAGCTATAACGTGTACGGGAAACCTAGAGAATGGACACACTGTGAATACGACAGGTTTCTAAAACTCAACGAAGAGCCCCTCTCATGGTGCTCCGGTTTGACTTTCCAACTGCTTTCCTATCAATCTCCCAACTTGGAGAGACAGCCCCTTTAAGCTCCTGGTTCGCACAGGTTGCCAATTTGGCAGAGGATGAAAGGGAAGAGGGAGAACCAATGAGAGAGTAGCTGTTAGGCATTTGGATGGGCACATGTCACTCTAATTTCCCGGCAGGAAGAAGAATTAACCAAAGTCTCAGCCACCCACCGGGAACCAGTATAGGTCCTGAACCAAAAGTTTGGACTTGCGTTCAGCTCACAAAAAACGAGTTGAAAAATGGAGCTCAGGGGCACAGCAATTCACAAACTGGCAGAGTAATCAAGGCCAACTATTGTCCAAAAATCTGTTGAGGGAAGGCAACGAGGCGGACTTGAAAGCGAGGCAGAATAGCAGGAAACAGATTTCAAGAGGTACATTGGAATCGCCTGTAAAGCACAGGAAGAGGGGCACAACTTCGACAATGATGCACTTGGCCAAAAAGGGTGTATGCGTTTTCTCCTGAATATATTCAGGAGAAAACGCATACGCCCTTTTTGGCCAAGCAAGCAAGCGGGCAATGCAAATCTGCACTACAAAGAAGTATCACTTCCCACAGGTCAAAAGGGACATCCACAAAATGTGTAAAAACCAGAAAGGCAAGACAGGCCCTGGAGAACAGGGAGCCTTGTTATGCTGATGGGCGGGATGTAAGTTGCCAACTGCCTCACTGGAGGAGTGCATTGTGTTCCCTAAAACAAGTAAACAACAGAGCTACAGAGCCAAGGGCACGTCCAGTCTAGGGAATATACCTTGGGCAAACTGAAAATCCATAAGACAGAGCCACCCCCAAATTGAGGGCTGCACTGCTTACAGGAACCTCAACCTGGGTACACCTGAAATATCCCAGGAAATATAAAAATGGTTCCAAACATCGTGGAACTTACGTACGATGGAATATCCCTCAGCCATGAAATCAATGTCATAAGACCAGTAGCAGCAAAATGAGTGGATTCAGGTACGATGATTCTAAGTGAAAGAAGTCACACAGAAAAAGAAACTTATCCTAAGATATCACTTAGGAAGATCCTGTAAACATGGCTACACATGAACTGAGTTAGGCAAGAGAACAGAGTCTCACATTTAGAAAACACTCTTATGCCTGCTTAAGGGGGAAGGAGAGGTGGGGTGATGCATCAAACCAGAGTTTGATATAAGCACAGGTACCGTTCCAAAAACCAACTATGGAATAGACAAGACCTACACCTTCCTCAGTGAAAGGGACTCAAAACCCCATATTTCCCGCAGAGGAATAGATCTGACTAGTAAGAATCTTAAAACCTATGTATTGATATGTCTCCGTAAGGGAATCAAGTGTGTCTAGACTGGCATAAACATGGCAGCGAGAATCAGCTCAAACCCACTCTAAAAAGGAATTTCAAAAACAGAACAAAGAAACAGGGAAATTCTTTACAATTCCTTCAGGGTCTCTGATGCAACCTGGAATGACCCTATCTAAAATGACAGCTGGATGTGGCATAAGGCTGGACACTTGGGACTGAGAGGATTGGTGAGATTGGGTGAGCAAATGCAGACCCTTTAAAGCAATAACGCATGGCACCCATTCCATGGGTCCCAGCTCTCCAGGTTGAAGGGAATATTACTACAGCTATAACGTGTACGAGAAACCTAGAGAATGGACACACTGTGAATACCAAAGGTTTCTAAAACTCAACGAAGAGCCCTTCTCCTGGTGCTCCGGTTTGACTTTCCAACTGCTTTCCTATCAATCTCCCAACTTGGAGAGACAGCCCCTTTAAGCTCCTGGTTCGCACAGGTTGCCAATTTGGCAGAGGATGAAAGGGAAGAGGGAGAACCAATGAGAGAGTAGCTGTTAGGCATTTGGATGGGCACATGTCACTCTAATTTCCCGGCAGGAAGAAGAAGTAACCAAACACTCAGCCACCCACCGGGAACCAGTAGAGGTCCTGAACCAAAAGTTTGGACTTGCGTTCAGCTCACAAAAAACGAGTTCAAAAATGGAGCTCAGGGGCACAGCAATTCACAAACTGGCAGAGTAATCAAGGCCAACTATCGTCCAAAAATCTGTTGAGGGAAGGCAACGAGGCGTACTTGAAAGCGAGGCAGAATAGCAGGAAAGAGATTTCAAGAGGTACGTTGGAATCGCCTGTAAAGCACAGGAAGAGGGGCACAACTTCGACAATGATGCACTTGGCCAAAAAGGGCGTATGCGTTTTCTCCTGAATATATTCAGGAGAAAACGCATACGCCCTTTTTGGCCAAGCAAGCAAGCGGGCAATGCAAATCTGCACTACAAAGAAGTATCACTTCCCACCGGTCAAAAGGGACATCCACAAAATGTGTAAAAACCAGAAAGGCAAGACAGGCCCTGGAGAACAGGGAGCCTTGTTATGCTGATGGGCGGGATGTAAGTTGCCAACTGCCTCACTGGAGGAGTGCATTGTGTTCCCTAAAACAAGTAAACAACAGAGCTACAGAGCCAAGGGCACTTCCAGTCTAGGGAATATACCTTGGGAAAATTGAAAATCCATAAGACAGAGCCACCCCCAAATTGAGGGCTGCACTGCTTACAGGAACCTCAACCTGGGTACACCTGAAATATCCCAGGAAATATAAAAATGGTTCCAAACATCGTGGAACTTACGTACGATGGAATATCCCTCAGCCATGAAATCAATGTCATAAGACCAGTAGCAGCAAAATGAGTGGATTCAGGTACGATGATTCTAAGTGAAAGAAGTCACACAGAAAAAGAAACTTATCATAAGATATCACTTAGGAAGATCCTGTAAACATGGCTACACATGAACTGAGCTAGGCAAGAGAACAGAGTCTCACATTTAGAAAACACTCTTATGCCTGCTTAAGGGGGAAGGAGAGGTGGGGTGATGCATCAAACCAGAGTTTGATATAAGCACAGGTACCGTTCCAAAAACCAACTATGGAATAGACAAGACCTACACCTTCCTCAGTGAAAGGGACTCAAAACCCCATATTTCCCGCAGAGGAATAGATCTGACTAGTAAGAATCTTAAAAACTATGTATTGATATGTCTCCGTAAGGGAATCAAGTGTGTCTAGACTGGCATAAACAGGGCAGCGAGAATCAGCTCAAACCCACTCTAAAAAGGAATTTCAAAAACAGAACAAAGAAACAGGGCAATTCTTTACAATTCCTTCAGGGTCTCTGATGCAACCTGGAATGACCCTATCTACAATGACAGCTGGATGTGGCATAAGGCTGGACACTTGGGACTGAGAGGATTGGTGAGATTGGGTGAGCAAATGCACACTCTTTAAAGCAATAATGCATGGCACCCATTCCATGGGTCCCAGCTCTCCAGGTTGAAGGGAATATTACTACAGCTATAACGTGTACGGGAAACGTAGAGAATGGACACACTGTGAATACGAAAGGTTTCTAAAACTCAACGAAGTGTCCCTCTCCAGGTGCTCCGGTTTGACTTTCCAACTGCTTTCCTATCAATCTCCCAACTTGGAGAGACAGCCCCTTTAAGCTCCTTGTTCGCACAGGTTGCCAATTTGGCAGAGGATGAAAGGGAAGAGGGAGAACCAATGAGAGAGTAGCTGTTAGGCATTTGGATGGGCACATGTCACTCTAATTTCCCGGCAGGAAGAAGAAATAACCAAAGTCTCAGCCACCCACCGGGAACCAGTATAGGTCCTGAACCAAAAGTTTGGACTTGCGTTCAGCTCACAAAAAACAAGTTGAAAAATGGAGCTCAGGGGCACAGCAATTCACAAACTGGCAGAGTAATCAAGGCCAACTATCGTCCAAAAATCTGTTGAGGGAAGGCAACGAGGCGGACTTGAAAGCGAGGCAGAATAGCAGGAAACAGATTTCAAGAGGTACGTTGGAATTGCCTGTAAAGCACAGGAAGAGGGGCACAACTTCGACAATGATGCACTTGGCCAAAAAGGGCGTATGCGTTTTCTCCTGAATATATTCAGGAGAAAACGCATACACCCTTTTTGGCCAAGCAAGCAAGCGGGCAATGCAAATCTGCACTACAAAGAAGTATCACTTCCCACCGGTCAAAAGGGACATCCACAAAATGTGTAAAAACCAGAAAGGCAAGACAGGCCCTGGAGAACAGGGAGCCTTGTTATGCTGATGGGCGGGATGTAAGTTGCCAACTGCCTCACTGGAGGAGTGCATTGTGTTCCCTAAAACAAGTAAACAACAGAGCTACAGAGCCAAGGGCACGTCCAGTCTAGGGAATATACCTTGGGAAAACTGAAAATCCATAAGACAGAGCCACCCCCAAATTGAGGGCTGCACTGCTTACAGGAACCTCAACCTGGGTACACCTGAAATATCCCAGGAAATATAAAAATGGTTCCAAACATCGTGGAACTTACGTACGATGGAATATCCCTCAGCCATGAAATCAATGTCATAAGACCAGTAGCAGCAAAATGAGTGGATTCAGGTACGATGATTCTAAGTGAAAGAAGTCACACAGAAAAAGAAACTTATCATAAGATATCACTTAGGAAGATCCTGTAAACATGGCTACACATGAACTGAGTTAGGCAAGAGAACAGAGTCTCACATTTAGAAAACACTCTTATGCCTGCTTAAGGGGGAAGGAGAGGTGGGGTGATGCATCAAACCAGAGTTTGATATAAGCACAGGTACCGTTCCAAAAACCAACTATGGAATAGACAAGACCTACACCTTCCTCAGTGAAAGGGACTCAAAACCCCATATTTCCCGCAGAGGAATAGATCTGACTAGTAAGAATCTTAAAACCTATGTATTGATATGTCTCCGTAAGGGAATCAAGTGTGTCTAGACTGGCATAAACATGGCAGCGAGAATCAGCTCAAACCCACTCTAAAAAGGAATTTCAAAAACAGAACAAAGAAACAGGGAAATTCTTTACAATTCCTTCAGGGTCTCTGATGCAACCTGGAATGACCCTATCTACAATGACAGCTGGATGTGGCATAAGGCTGGACACTTGGGACTGAGAGGATTGGTGAGATTGGGTGAGCAAATGCAGACCCTTTAAAGCAATAACGCATGGCACCCATTCCATGGGTCCCAGCTCTCCAGGTTGAAGGGAATATTACTACAGCTATAACGTGTACGGGAAACCTAGAGAATGGACACACTGTGAATATGACAGGTTTCTAAAACTCAACGAAGAGCCCCTCTCCTGGTGCTCCGGTTTGACTTTCCAACTGCTTTCCTATCAATCTCCCAACTTGGAGAGACAGCCCCTTTAAGCTCCTGGTTCGCACAGGTTGCCAATTTGGCAGAGGATGAAAGGGAAGAGGGAGAACCAATGAGAGAGTAGCTGTTAGGCATTTGGATGGGCACATGTCACTCTAATTTCCCGGCAGGAAGAAGAATTAACCAAAGTCTCAGCCACCCACCGGGAACCAGTATAGGTCCTGAACCAAAAGTTTGGACTTGCGTTCAGCTCACAAAAAACGAGTTCAAAAATGGAGCTCAGGGGCACAGCAATTCACAAACTGGCAGAGTAATCAAGGCCAACTATCGTCCAAAAATCTGTTGAGGGAAGGCAACGAGGCGTACTTGAAAGCGAGGCAGAATAGCAGGAAAGAGATTTCAAGAGGTACGTTGGAATCGCCTGTAAAGCACAGGAAGAGGGGCACAACTTCGACAATGATGCACTTGGCCAAAAAGGGCGTATGCGTTTTCTCCTGAATATATTCAGGAGAAAACGCATACGCCCTTTTTGGCCAAGCAAGCAAGCGGGCAATGCAAATCTGCACTACAAAGAAGTATCACTTCCCACCGGTCAAAAGGGACATCCACAAAATGTGTAAAAACCAGAAAGGCAAGACAGGCCCTGGAGAACAGGGAGCCTTGTTATGCTGATGGGCGGGATGTAAGTTGCCAACTGCCTCACTGGAGGAGTGCATTGTGTTCCCTAAAACAAGTAAACAACAGAGCTACAGAGCCAAGGGCACGTCCAGTCTAGGGAATATACCTTGGGCAAACTGAAAATCCATAAGACAGAGCCACCCCCAAATTGAGGGCTGCACTGCTTACAGGAACCTCAACCTGGGTACACCTGAAATATCCCAGGAAATATAAAAATGGTTCCAAACATCGTGGAACTTACGTACGATGGAATATCCCTCAGCCATGAAATCAATGTCATAAGACCAGTAGCAGCAAAATGAGTGGATTCAGGTACGATGATTCTAAGTGAAAGAAGTCACACAGAAAAAGAAACTTATCATAAGATATCACTTAGGAAGATCCTGTAAACATGGCTACACATGAACTGAGTTAGGCAAGAGAACAGAGTCTCACATTTAGAAAACACTCTTATGCCTGCTTAAGGGGGAAGGAGAGGTGGGGTGATGCATCAAACCAGAGTTTGATATAAGCACAGGTACCGTTCCAAAAACCAACTATGGAATAGACAAGACCTACACCTTCCTCAGTGAAAGGGACTCAAAACCCCATATTTCCCGCAGAGGAATAGATCTGACTAGTAAGAATCTTAAAACCTATGTATTGATATGTCTCCGTAAGGGAATCAAGTGTGTCTAGACTGGCATAAACAGGGCAGCGAGAATCAGCTCAAACACACTCTAAAAAGGAATTTCAAAAACAGAACAAAGAAACAGGGAAATTCTTTACAATTCCTTCAGGGTCTCTGATGCAACCTGGAATGACCCTATCTACAATGACAGCTGGATGTGGCATAAGGCTGGACACTTGGGACTGAGAGGATTGGTGAGATTGGGTGAGCAAATGCACACCCTTTAAAGCAATAATGCATGGCACCCATTCCATGGGTCCCAGCTCTCCAGGTTGAAGGGAATATTACTACAGCTATAACGTGTACGGGAAACCTAGAGAATGGACACACTGTGAATACGACAGGTTTCTAAAACTCAACGAAGAGCCCCTCTCCTGGTGCTCCGGTTTGACTTTCCAACTGCTTTCCTATCAATCTCCCAACTTGGAGAGACAGCCCCTTTAAGCTCCTGGTTCGCACAGGTTGCCAATTTGGCAGAGGATGAAAGGGAAGAGCGAGAACCAATGAGAGAGTAGCTGTTAGGCATTTGGATGGGCACATGTCACTCTAATTTCCCGGCAGGAAGAAGAATTAACCAAAGTCTCAGCCACCCACCGGGAACCAGTAGAGGTCCTGAACCAAAAGTTTGGACTTGCGTTCAGCTCACAAAAAACGAGTTGAAAAATGGAGCTCAGGGGCACAGCAATTCACAAACTGGCAGAGTAATCAAGGCCAACTATCGTCCAAAAATCTGTTGAGGGAAGGCAACGAGGCGGACTTGAAAGCGAGGCAGAATAGCAGGAAACAGATTTCAAGAGGTACGTTGGAATCGCCTGTAAAGCACAGGAAGAGGGGCACAACTTCGACAATGATGCACTTGGCCAAAAAGGGCGTATGCGTTTTCTCCTGAATATATTCAGGAGAAAACGCATACGCCCTTTTTGGCCAAGCAAGCAAGCGGGCAATGCAAATCTGCACTACAAAGAAGTATCACTTCCCACCGGTCAAAAGGGACATCCACAAAATGTGTAAAAACCAGAAAGGCAAGGCAGGCCCTGGAGAACAGGGAGCCTTGTTATGCTGATGGGCGGGATGTAAGTTGCCAACTGCCTCACTGGAGGAGTGCATTGTGTTCCCTAAAACAAGTAAACAACAGAGCTACAGAGCCAAGGGCACGTCCAGTCTAGGGAATATACCTTGGGCAAACTGAAAATCCATAAGACAGAGCCACCCCCAAATTGAGGGCTGCACTGCTTACAGGAACCTCAACCTGGGTACACCTGAAATATCCCAGGAAATATAAAAATGGTTCCAAACATCGTGGAACTTACGTACGATGGAATATCCCTCAGCCATGAAATCAATGTCATAAGACCAGTAGCAGCAAAATGAGTGGATTCAGGTACGATGATTCTAAGTGAAAGAAGTCACACAGAAAAAGAAACTTATCCTAAGATATCACTTAGGAAGATCCTGTAAACATGGCTACACATGAACTGAGTTAGGCAAGAGAACAGAGTCTCACATTTAGAAAACACTCTTATGCCTGCTTAAGGGGGAAGGAGAGGTGGGGTGATGCATCAAACCAGAGTTTGATATAAGCACAGGTACTGTTCCAAAAACCAACTATGGAATAGACAAGACCTACACCTTCCTCAGTGAAAGGGACTCAAAACCCCATATTTCCCGCAGAGGAATAGATCTGACTAGTAAGAATCTTAAAACCTATGTATTGATATGTCTCCGTAAGGGAATCAAGTGTGTCTAGACTGGCATAAACAGGGCAGCGAGAATCAGCTCAAACCCACTCTAAAAAGGAATTTCAAAAACAGAACAAAGAAACAGGGAAATTCTTTACAATTCCTTCAGGGTCTCTGATGCAACCTGGAATGACCCTATCTACAATGACAGCTGGATGTGGCATAAGGCTGGACACTTGGGACTGAGAGGATTGGTGAGATTGGGTGAGCAAATGCACACCCTTTAAAGCAATAACGCATGGCACCCATTCCTTGGGTCCCAGCTTTCCAGGTTGAAGGGAATATTACTACAGCTATAACGTGTACGGGAAACCTAGAGAATGGACACACTGTGAATACGACAGGTTTCTAAAACTCAACGAAGAGCCCCTCTCCTGGTGCTCCGGTTTGACTTTCCAACTGCTTTCCTATCAATCTCCCAACTTGGAGAGACAGCCCCTTTAAGCTCCTGGTTCGCACAGGTTGCCAATTTGGCAGAGGATGAAAGGGAAGAGGGAGAACCAATGAGAGAGTAGCTGTTAGGCATTTGGATGGGCACATGTCACTCTAATTTCCCGGCAGGAAGAAGAATGAACCAACGTCTCAGCCACCCACCGGGAACCAGTATAGGTCCTGAACCAAAAGTTTGGACTTGCGTTCAGCTCACAAAAAACGAGTTGAGAAATGGAGCTCAGGGGCACAGCAATTCACAAACTGGCAGAGTAATCAAGGCCAACTATCGTCCAAAAATCTGTTGAGGGAAGGTAACGAGGCGGACTTGAAAGCGAGGCAGAATAGCAGGAAGGAGATTTCAAGAGGAACGTTGGAATCGCCTGTAAAGCACAGGAAGAGGGGCACAACTTCGACAATGATGCACTTGGCCAAAAAGGGCGTATGCGTTTTCTCCTGAATATATTCAGGAGAAAACGCATACGCCCTTTTTGGCCAAGCAAGCAAGCGGGCAATGCAAATCTGCACTACAAAGAAGTATCACTTCCCACGGGTCAAAAGGGACATCCACAAAATGTGTAAAAACCAGAAAGGCAAGACAGGCCCTGGAGAACAGGGAGCCTTGTTATGCTGATGGGCGGGATGTAAGTTGCCAACTGCCTCACTGGAGGAGTGCATTGTGTTCCCTAAAACAAGTAAACAACAGAGCTACAGAGCCATGGGCACGTCCAGTCTAGGGAATATACCTTGGGCAAACTGAAAATCCATAAGACAGAGCCACCCCCAAATTGAGGGCTGCACTGCTTACAGGAACCTCAACCTGGGTACACCTGAAATATCCCAGGAAATATAAAAATGGTTCCAAACATCGTGGAACTTACGTACGATGGAATATCCCTCAGCCATGAAATCAATGTCATAAGACCAGTAGCAGCAAAATGAGTGGATTCAGGTACGATGATTCTAAGTGAAAGAAGTCACACAGAAAAAGAAACTTATCCTAAGATATCACTTAGGAAGATCCTGTAAACATGGCTACACATGAACTGAGTTAGGCAAGAGAACAGAGTCTCACATTTAGAAAACACTCTTATGCCTGCTTAAGGGGGAAGGAGAGGTGGGGTGATGCATCAAACCAGAGTTTGATATAAGCACAGGTACCGTTCCAAAAACCAACTATGGAATAGACAAGACCTACACCTTCATCAGTGAAAGGGACTCAAAACCCCATATTTCCCACAGAGGAATAGATCTGACTAGTAAGAATCTTAAAACCTATGTATTGATATGTCTCCGTAAGGGAATCAAGTGTGTCTAGACCGGCATAAACAGGGCAGCGAGAATCAACTCAAACCCACTCTAAAAAGGAATTTCAAAAACAGAACAAAGAAACAGGGAAATTCTTTACAATTCCTTCAGGGTCTCTGATGCAACCTGGAATGACCCTATCTACAATGACAGCTGGATGTGGCATAAGGCTGGACACTTGGGACTGAGAGGATTGGTGAGATTGGGTGAGCAAATGCACACCCTTTAAAGCAATAATGCATGGCACCCATTCCATGGGTCCCAGCTCTCCAGGTTGAAGGGAATATTACTACAGCTATAACGTGTACGGGAAACCTAGAGAATGGACACACTGTGAATACGAAAGGTTTCTAAAACTCAACGAAGAGCCCCTCTCCTGGTGCTCCGGTTTGACTTTCCAACTGCTTTCCTATCAATCTCCCAACTTGGAGAGACAGCCCCTTTAACCTCCTGGTTCGCACAGGTTGCCAATTTGGCAGAGGATGAAAGGGAAGAGGGAGAACCAATGAGAGAGTAGCTGTTAGGCATTTGGATGGGCACATGTCACTCTAATTTCCCGGCAGGAAGAAGAATGAACCAAAGTCTCAGCCACCCACCGGGAACCAGTATAGGTCCTGAACCAAAAGTTTGGACTTGCGGTCAGCTCACAAAAAACGAGTTGAAGAATGGAGCTCAGGGGCACAGCAATTCACAAACTGGCAGAGTAATCAAGGCCAACTCTCGTCCAAAAATCTGTTGAGGGAAGGCAACGAGGCGGACTTGAAAGCAAGGCAGAATAGCAGGAAACAGATTTCAAGAGGTACGTTGGAATCGCCTGTAAAGCACAGGAAGAGGGGCACAACTTCGACAATGATGCACTTGGCCAAAAAGGGCGTATGCGTTTTCTCCTGAATATATTCAGGAGAAAACGCATACGCCCTTTTTGGCCAAGCAAGCAAGCGGGCAATGCAAATCTGCACTACAAAGAAGTATCACTTCCCAGCGGTCAAAAGGGACATCCACAAAATGTGTAAAAACCAGAAAGGCAAGACAGGCCCTGGAGAACAGGGAGCCTTGTTATGCTGATGGGCGGGATGTAAGTTGCCAACTGCCTCACTGGAGGAGTGCATTGTGTTCCCTAAAACAAGTAAACAACAGAGCTACAGAGCCAAGGGCACGTCCAGTCTAGGGAATATACCTTGGGAAAACTGAAAATCCATAAGACAGAGCCACCCCCAAATTGAGGGCTGCACTGCTTACAGGAACCTCAACCTGGGTACACCTGAAATATCCCAGGAAATATAAAAATGGTTCCAAACATCGTGGAACTGATGTACGATGGAATATCCCTCAGCCATGAAATCAATGTCATAAGACCAGTAGCAGCAAAATGAGTGGATTCAGGTACGATGATTCTAAGTGAAAGAAGTCACACAGAAAAAGAAACTTATCATAAGATATCACTTAGGAAGATCCTGTAAACATGGCTACACATGAACTGAGTTAGGCAAGAGAACAGAGTCTCACATTTAGAAAACACTCTTATGCCTGCTTAAGGGGGAAGGAGAGGTGGGGTGATGCATCAAACCAGAGTTTGATATAAGCACAGGTACCGTTCCAAAAACCAACTATGGAATAGACAAGACCTACACCTTCCTCAGTGAAAGGGACTCAAAACCCCATATTTCCCGCAGAGGAATAGATCTGACTAGTAAGAATCTTAAAACCTATGTATTGATATGTCTCCGTAAGGGAATCAAGTGTGTCTAGACTGGCATAAACAGGGCAGCGAGAATCAGCTCAAACCCACTCTAAAAAGGAATTTCAAAAACAGAACAAAGAAACAGGGAAATTCTTTACAATTCCTTCAGGGTCTCTGATGCAACCTGGAATGACCCTATCTACAATGACAGCTGGATGTGGCATAAGGCTGGACACTTGGGACTGAGAGGATTGGTGAGATTGGGTGAGCAAATGCAGACCCTTTAAAGCAATAACGCATGGCACCCATTCCTTGGGTCCCAGCTCTCCAGGTTGAAGGGAATATTACTACAGCTATAACGTGTACGGGAAACCTAGAGAATGGACACACTGTGAATACGAAAGGTTTCTAAAACTCAACGAAGAGCCCCTCTCTTGGTGCTCCGGTTTGACTTTCCAACTGCTTTCCTATCAATCTCCCAACTTGGAGAGACAGCCCCTTTAAGCTCCTGGTTCGCACAGGTTGCCAATTTGGCAGAGGATGAAAGGGAAGAGGGAGAACCAATGAGAGAGTAGCTGTTAGGCATTTGGATGGGCACATATCACTCTAATTTCCCGGCAGGAAGAAGAATTAACCAAAGTCTCAGCCACCCACCGGGAACCAGTATAGGTCCTGAACCAAAAGTTTGGACTTGCGTTCAGCTCACAAGAAAGGAGTTGAGAAATGGAGCTCAGGGGCACAGCAATTCACAAACTGGCAGAGTAATCAAGGCCAACTATCGTCCAAAAATCTGTTGAGGGAAGGTAACGAGGCGGACTTGAAAGCGAGGCAGAATAGCAGGAAGGAGATTTCAAGAGGTACGTTGGAATCGCCTGTAAAGCACAGGAAGAGGGGCACAACTTCGACAATGATGCACTTGGCCAAAAAGGGCGTATGCGTTTTCTCCTGAATATATTCAGGAGAAAACGCATACGCCCTTTTTGGCCAAGCAAGCAAGCGGGCAATGCAAATCTGCACTACAAAGAAGTATCACTTCCCACCGGTCAAAAGGGACATCCACAAAATGTGTAAAAACCAGAAAGGCAAGACAGGCCCTGGAGAACAGGGAGCCTTGTTATGCTGATGGGCGGGATGTAAGTTGCCAACTGCCTCACTGGAGGAGTGCATTGTGTTCCCTAAAACAAGTAAACAACAGAGCTACAGAGCCAAGGGCACGTCCAGTCTAGGGAATATACCTTGGGAAAACTGAAAATCCATAAGACAGAGCCACCCCCAAATTGAGGGCTGCACTGCTTACAGGAACCTCAACCTGGGTACACCTGAAATATCCCAGGAAATATAAAAATGGTTCCAAACATCGTGGAACTTACGTACGATGGAATATCCCTCAGCCATGAAATCAATGTCATAAGACCAGTAGCAGCAAAATGAGTGGATTCAGGTACGATGATTCTAAGTGAAAGAAGTCACACAGAAAAAGAAACTTATCATAAGATATCACTTAGGAAGATCCTGTAAACATGGCTACACATGAACTGAGTTAGGCAAGAGAACAGAGTCTCACATTTAGAAAACACTCTTATGCCTGCTTAAGGGGGAAGGAGAGGTGGGGTGATGCATCAAACCAGAGTTTGATATAAGCACAGGTACCGTTCCAAAAACCAACTATGGAATAGACAAGACCTACACCTTCCTCAGTGAAAGGGACTCAAAACCCCATATTTCCCACAGAGGAATAGATCTGACTAGTAAGAATCTTAAAACCTATGTATTGATATGTCTCCGTAAGGGAATCAAGTGTGTCTAGACCGGCATAAACAGGGCAGCGAGAATCAGCTCAAACCCACTCTAAAAAGGAATTTCAAAAACAGAACAAAGAAACAGGGAAATTCTTTACAATTCCTTCAGGGTCTCTGATGCAACCTGGAATGACCCTATCTACAAAGACAGCTGGATGTGGCATAAGGCTGGACACTTGGGACTGAGAGGATTGGTGAGATTGGGTGAGCAAATGCACACCCTTTAAAGCAATAATGCATGGCACCCATTCCATGGGTCCCAGCTCTCCAGGTTGAAGGGAATATTACTACAGCTATAACGTGTACGGGAAACCTAGAGAATGGACACACTGTGAATACGAAAGGTTTCTAAAACTCAACGAAGAGCCACTCTCCTGGTGCTCCGGTTTAACTTTCCAAGTGCTTTCCTATCAATCTCCCAACTTGGAGAGACAGCCCCTTTAAGCTCCTGGTTCGCACAGGTTGCCAATTTGGCAGAGGATGAAAGGGAAGAGGGAGAACCAATGAGAGAGTAGCTGTTAGGCATTTGGATGGGCACATGTCACTCTAATTTCCCGGCAGGAAGAAGAATGAACCAACGTCTCAGCCACCCACCGGGAACCAGTATAGGTCCTGAACCAAAAGTTTGGACTTGCGGTCAGCTCACAAAAAACGAGTTGAAGAATGGAGCTCAGGGGCACAGCAATTCACAAACTGGCAGAGTAATCAAGGCCAACTCTCGTCCAAAAATCTGTTGAGGGAAGGCAACGAGGCGGACTTGAAAGCGAGGCAGAATAGCAGGAAACAGATTTCAAGAGGTACGTTGGAATCGCCTGTAAAGCACAGGAAGAGGGGCACAACTTCGACAATGATGCACTTGGCCAAAAAGGGCGTATGCGTTTTCTCCTGAATATATTCAGGAGAAAACGCATACGCCCTTTTTGGCCAAGCAAGCAAGCGGGCAATGCAAATCTGCACTACAAAGAAGTATCACTTCCCACCGGTCAAAAGGGACATCCACAAAATGTGTAAAAACCAGAAAGGCAAGACAGGCCCTGGAGAACAGGGAGCCTTGTTATGCTGATGGGCGGGATGTAAGTTGCCAACTGCCTCACTGGAGGAGTGCATTGTGTTCCCTAAAACAAGTAAACAACAGAGCTACAGAGCCAAGGGCACGTCCAGTCTAGGGAATATACCTTGGGAAAACTGAAAATCCATAAGACAGAGCCACCCCCAAATTGAGGGCTGCACTGCTTACAGGAACCTCAACCTGGGTACACCTGAAATATCCCAGGAAATATAAAAATGGTTCCAAACATCGTGGAACTTACGTACGATGGAATATCCCTCAGCCATGAAATCAATGTCATAAGACCAGTAGCAGCAAAATGAGTGGATTCAGGTACGATGATTCTAAGTGAAAGAAGTCACACAGAAAAAGAAACTTATCATAAGATATCACTTAGGAAGATCCTGTAAACATGGCTACACATGAACTGAGTTAGGCAAGAGAACAGAGTCTCACATTTAGAAAACACTCTTATGCCTGCTTAAGGGGGAAGGAGAGGTGGGGTGATGCATCAAACCAGAGTTTGATATAAGCACAGGTACCGTTCCAAAAACCAACTATGGAATAGACAAGACCTACACCTTCCTCAGTGAAAGGGACTCAAAACCCCATATTTCCCACAGAGGAATAGATCTGACTAGTAAGAATCTTAAAACCTATGTATTGATATGTCTCCGTAAGGGAATCAAGTGTGTCTAGACTGGCATAAACAGGGCAGCGAGAATCAGCTCAAACCCACTCTAAAAAGGAATTTCAAAAACAGAACAAAGAAACAGGGAAATTCTTTACAATTCCTTCAGGGTCTCTGATGCAACCTGGAATGACCCTATCTACAATGACAGCTGGATGTGGCATAAGGCTGGACACTTGGGACTGAGAGGATTGGTGAGATTGGGTGAGCAAATGCAGACCCTTTAAAGCAATAACGCATGGCACCCATTCCTTGGGTCCCAGCTCTCCAGGTTGAAGGGAATATTACAACAGCTATAACGTGTACGGGAAACCTAGAGAATGGACACACTGTGAATACGACAGGTTTCTGAAACGCAACGAAGAGCCCCTCTCCTGGTGCTCCGGTTTGACTTTCCAACTGCTTTCCTATCAATCTCCCAACTTGGAGAGACAGCCCCTTTAAGCTCCTGGTTCACACAGGTTGCCAATTTGGCAGAGGATGAAAGGGAAGAGGGAGAACCAATGAGAGAGTAGCTGTTAGGCATTTGGATGGGCACATGTCACTCTAATTTCCCGGCAGGAAGAAGAATGAACCAAAGTCTCAGCCACCCACCGGGAACCAGTATAGGTCCTGAACCAAAAGTTTGGACTTGCGTTCAGCTCACAAAAAACGAGTTGAAGAATGGAGCTCAGGGGCACAGCAATTCACAAACTGGCAGAGTAATCAAGGCCAACTCTCGTCCAAAAATCTGTTGAGGGAAGGCAACGAGGCGGACTTGAAAGCGAGGCAGAATAGCAGGAAACAGATTTCAAGAGGTACGTTGGAATCGCCTGTAAAGCACAGGAAGAGGGGCACAACTTCGACAATGATGCACTTGGCCAAAAAGGGCGTATGCGTTTTCTCCTGAATATATTCAGGAGAAAACGCATACGCCCTTTTTGGCCAAGCAAGCAAGCGGGCAATGCAAATCTGCACTACAAAGAAGTATCACTTCCCACCGGTCAAAAGGGACATCCACAAAATGTGTAAAAACCAGAAAGGCAAGGCAGGCCCTGGAGAACAGGGAGCCTTGTTATGCTGATGGGCGGGATGTAAGTTGCCAACTGCCTCACTGGAGGAGTGCATTGTGTTCCCTAAAACAAGTAAACAACAGAGCTACAGAGCCAAGGGCACGTCCAGTCTAGGGAATATACCTTGGGAAAACTGAAAATCCATAAGACAGAGCCACCCCCAAATTGAGGGCTGCACTGCTTACAGGAACCTCAACCTGGGTACACCTGAAATATCCCAGGAAATATAAAAATGGTTCCAAACATCGTGGAACTTACGTACGATGGAATATCCCTCAGCCATGAAATCAATGTCATAAGACCAGTAGCAGCAAAATGAGTGGATTCAGGTACGATGATTCTAAGTGAAAGAAGTCACACAGAAAAAGAAACTTATCATAAGATATCACTTAGGAAGATCCTGTAAACATGGCTACACATGAACTGAGTTAGGCAAGAGAACAGAGTCTCACATTTAGAAAACACTCTTATGCCTGCTTAAGGGGGAAGGAGAGGTGGGGTGATGCATCAAACCAGAGTTTGATATAAGCACAGGTACCGTTCCAAAAACCAACTATGGAATAGACAAGACCTACACCTTCCTCAGTGAAAGGGACTCAAAACCCCATATTTCCCACAGAGGAATAGATCTGACTAGTAAGAATCTTAAAACCTATGTATTGATATGTCTCCGTAAGGGAATCAAGTGTGTCTAGACTGGCATAAACAGGGCAGCGAGAATCAGCTCAAACCCACTCTAAAAAGGAATTTCAAAAACAGAACAAAGAAACAGGGAAATTCTTTACAATTCCTTCAGGGTCTCTGATGCAACCTGGAATGACCCTATCTACAATGACAGCTGGATGTGGCATAAGGCTGGACACTTGGGACTGAGAGGATTGGTGAGATTGGGTGAGCAAATGCAGACCCTTTAAAGCAATAACGCATGGCACCCATTCCATGGGTCCCAGCTCTCCAGGTTGAAGGGAATATTACTACAGCTATAACGTGTACGGGAAACCTAGAGAATGGACACACTGTGAATACGACAGGTTTCTAAAACGCAACGAAGAGCCCCTCTCCTGGTGCTCCGGTTTGACTTTCCAAGTGCTTTCCTATCAATCTCCCAACTTGGAGAGACAGCCCCTTTAAGCTCCTGGTTCGCACTGGTTGCCAATTTGGCAGAGGATGAAAGGGAAGAGGGAGAACCAATGAGAGAGTAGCTGTTAGGCATTTGGATGGGCACATGTCACTCTAATTTCCCGGCAGGAAGAAGAATTAACCAAAGTCTCAGCCACCCACCGGGAACCAGTATAGGTCCTGAACCAAAAGTTTGGACTTGCGTTCAGCTCACAAGAAACGAGTTGAGAAATGGAGCTCAGGGGCACAGCAATTCACAAACTGGCAGAGTAATCAAGGCCAACTATCGTCCAAAAATCTGTTGAGGGAAGGTAACGAGGCGGACTTGAAAGCGAGGCAGAATAGCAGGAAGGAGATTTCAAGAGGTACGTTGGAATCGCCTGTAAAGCACAGGAAGAGGGGCACAACTTCGACAATGATGCACTTGGCCAAAAAGGGCGTATGTGTTTTCTCCTGAATATATTCAGGAGAAAACGCATACGCCCTTTTTGGCGAAGCAAGCAAGCGGGCAATGCAAATCTGCACTACAAAGAAGTATCACTTCCCACCGGTCAAAAGGGACATCCACAAAATGTGTAAAAACCAGAAAGGCAAGACAGGCCCTGGAGAACAGGGAGCCTTGTTATGCTGATGGGCGGGATGTAAGTTGCCAACTGCCTCACTGGAGGAGTGCATTGTGTTCCCTAAAACAAGTAAACAACAGAGCTACAGAGCCAAGGGCACGTCCAGTCTAGGGAATATACCTTGGGAAAACTGAAAATCCATAAGACAGAGCCACCCCCAAATTGAGGGCTGCACTGCTTACAGGAACCTCAACCTGGGTACACCTGAAATATCCCAGGAAATATAAAAATGGTTCCAAACATCGTGGAACTTACGTACGATGGAATATCCCTCAGCCATGAAATCAATGTCATAAGACCAGTAGCAGCAAAATGAGTGGATTCAGGTACGATGATTCTAAGTGAAAGAAGTCACACAGAAAAAGAAACTTATCATAAGATATCACTTAGGAAGATCCTGTAAACATGGCTACACATGAACTGAGTTAGGCAAGAGAACAGAGTCTCACATTTAGAAAACACTCTTATGCCTGCTTAAGGGGGAAGGAGAGGTGGGGTGATGCATCAAACCAGAGTTTGATATAAGCACAGGTACCGTTCCAAAAACCAACTATGGAATAGACAAGACCTACACCTTCCTCAGTGAAAGGGACTCAAAACCCCATATTTCCCGCAGAGGAATAGATCTGACTAGTAAGAATCTTAAAACCTATGTATTGATATGTCTCCGTAAGGGAATCAAGTGTGTATAGACTGGCATAAACAGGGCAGCGAGAATCAGCTCAAACCCACTCTAAAAAGGAATTTCAAAAACAGAACAAAGAAACAGGGAAATTCTTTACAATTCCTTCAGGGTCTCTGATGCAACCTGGAATGACCCTATCTACAATGACAGCTGGATGTGGCATAAGGCTGGACACTTGGGACTGAGAGGATTGGTGAGATTGGGTGAGCAAATGCAGACCCTTTAAAGCAATAACGCATGGCACCCATTCCATGGGTCCCAGCTCTCCAGGTTGAAGGGAATATTACTACAGCTATAACGTGTACGGGAAACCTAGAGAATGGACACACTGTGAATACGACAGGTTTCTAAAACGCAACGAAGAGCCCCTCTCCTGGTGCTCCGGTTTGACTTTCCAAGTGCTTTCCTATCAATCTCCCAACTTGGAGAGACAGCCCCTTTAAGCTCCTGGTTCGCACAGGTTGCCAATTTGGCAGAGGATGAAAGGGAAGAGGGAGAACCAATGAGAGAGTAGCTGTTAGGCATTTGGATGGGCACATGTCACTCTAATTTCCCGGCAGGAAGAAGAATGAACCAAAGTCTCAGCCACCCACCGGGAACCAGTAGAGGTCCTGAACCAAAAGTTTGGACTTGCGGTCAGCTCACAAAAAACGAGTTGAAGAATGGAGCTCAGGGGCACAGCAATTCACAAACTGGCAGAGTAATCAAGGCCAACTCTCGTCCAAAAATCTGTTGAGGGAAGGCAACGAGGCGGACTTGAAAGCGAGGCAGAATAGCAGGAAACAGATTTCAAGAGGTACGTTGGAATCGCCTGTAAAGCACAGGAAGAGGGGCACAACTTCGACAATGATGCACTTGGCCAAAAAGGGCGTATGCGTTTTCTCCTGAATATATTCAGGAGAAAACGCATACGCCCTTTTTGGCCAAGCAAGCAAGCGGGCAATGCAAATCTGCACTACAAAGAAGTATCACTTCCCACCGGTCAAAAGGGACATCCACAAAATGTGTAAAAACCAGAAAGGCAAGACAGGCCCTGGAGAACAGGGAGCCTTGTTATGCTGATGGGCGGGATGTAAGTTGCCAACTGCCTCACTGGAGGAGTGCATTGTGTTCCCTAAAACAAGTAAACAACAGAGCTACAGAGCCAAGGGCACGTCCAGTCTAGGGAATATACCTTGGGCAAACTGAAAATCCATAAGACAGAGCCACCCCCAAATTGAGGGCTGCACTGCTTACAGGAACCTCAACCTGGGTACACCTGAAATATCCCAGGAAATATAAAAATGGTTCCAAACATCGTGGAACTTACGTACGATGGAATATTCCTCAGCCATGAAATCAATGTCATAAGACCAGTAGCAGCAAAATGAGTGGATTCAGGTACGATGATTCTAAGTGAAAGAAGTCACACAGAAAAAGAAACTTATCATAAGATATCACTTAGGAAGATCCTGTAAACATGGCTACACATGAACTGAGTTAGGCAAGAGAACAGAGTCTCACATTTAGAAAACACTCTTATGCCTGCTTAAGGGGGAAGGAGAGGTGGGGTGATGCATCAAACCAGAGTTTGATATAAGCACAGGTACCGTTCCAAAAACCAACTATGGAATAGACAAGACCTACACCTTCCTCAGTGAAAGGGACTCAAAACCCCATATTTCCCGCAGAGGAATAGATCTGACTAGTAAGAATCTTAAAACCTATGTATTGATATGTCTCCGTAAGGGAATCAAGTGTGTCTAGACCGGCATAAACAGGGCAGCGAGAATCAGCTCAAACCCACTCTAAAAAGGAATTTCAAAAACACAACAAAGAAACAGGGAAATTCTTTACAATTCTTTCAGGGTCTCTGATGCAACCTGGAATGACCCTATCTACAATGACAGCTGGATGTGGCATAAGGCTGGACACTTGGGACTGAGAGGATTGGTGAGATTGGGTGAGCAAATGCAGACCCTTTAAAGCAATAATGCATGGCACCCATTCCATGGGTCCCAGCTCTCCAGGTTGAAGGGAATATTACTACAGCTATAACGTGTAAGGGAAACCTAGAGAATGGACACACTGTGAATACGAAAGGTTTCTAAAACTCAAAGAAGAGCCCCTCTCCTGGTGCTCCGGTTTGACTTTCCAAGTGCTTTCCTATCAATCTCCCAACTTGGAGAGACAGCCCCTTTAAGCTCCTGGTTCGCACAGGTTGCCAATTTGGCAGAGGATGAAAGGGAAGAGGGAGAACCAATGAGAGAGTAGCTGTTAGGCATTTGGATGGGCACATGTCACTCTAATTTCCCGGCAGGAAGAAGAATGAACCAACGTCTCAGCCACCCACCGGGAACCAGTATAGGTCCTGAACCAAAAGTTTGGACTTGCGGTCAGCTCACAAAAAACGAGTTGAAGAATGGAGCTCAGGGGCACAGCAATTCACAAACTGGCAGAGTAATCAAGGCCAACTCTCGTTCAAAAATCTGTTGAGGGAAGGCAACGAGGCGGACTTGAAAGCGAGGCAGAATAGCAGGAAACAGATTTCAAGAGGTACGTTGGAATCGCCTGTAAAGCACAGGAAGAGGGGCACAACTTCGACAATGATGCACTTGGCCAAAAAGGGCGTATGCGTTTTCTCCTGAATATATTCAGGAGAAAACGCATACGCCCTTTTTGGCCAAGCAAGCAAGCGGGCAATGCAAATCTGCACTACAAAGAAGTATCACTTCCCACCGGTCAAAAGGGACATCCACAAAATGTGTAAAAACCAGAAAGGCAAGACAGGCCCTGGAGAACAGGGAGCCTTGTTATGCTGATGGGCGGGATGTAAGTTGCCAACTGCCTCACTGGAGGAGTGCATTGTGTTCCCTAAAACAAGTAAACAACAGAGCTACAGAGCCAAGGGCACGTCCAGTCTAGGGAATATACCTTGGGAAAACTGAAAATCCATAAGACAGAGCCACCCCCAAATTGAGGGCTGCACTGCTTACAGGAACCTCAACCTGGGTACACCTGAAATATCCCAGGAAATATAAAAATGGTTCCAAACATCGTGGAACTGATGTACGATGGAATATTCCTCAGCCATGAAATCAATGTCATAAGACCAGTAGCAGCAAAATGAGTGGATTCAGGTACGATGATTCTAAGTGAAAGAAGTCACACAGAAAAAGAAACTTATCATAAGATATCACTTAGGAAGATCCTGTAAACATGGCTACACATGAACTGAGTTAGGCAAGAGAACAGAGTCTCACATTTAGAAAACACTCTTATGCCTGCTTAAGGGGGAAGGAGAGGTGGGGTGATGCATCAAACCAGAGTTTGATATAAGCACAGGTACCGTTCCAAAAACCAACTATGGAATAGACAAGACCTACACCTTCCTCAGTGAAAGGGACTCAAAACCCCATATTTCCCGCAGAGGAATAGATCTGACTAGTAAGAATCTTAAAACCTATGTATTGATATGTCTCCGTAAGGGAATCAAGTGTGTCTAGACTGGCATAAACAGGGCAGCGAGAATCAGCTCAAACCCACTCCAAAAAGGAATTTCAAAAACAGAACAAAGAAACAGGGAAATTCTTTACAATTCCTTCAGGGTCTCTGATGCAACCTGGAATGACCCTATCTACAATGACAGCTGGATGTGGCATAAGGCTGGACACTTGGGACTGAGAGGATTGGTGAGATTGGGTGAGCAAATGCACACCCTTTAAAGCAATAATGCATGGCACCCATTCCATGGGTCCCAGCTCTCCAGGTTGAAGGGAATATTACTACAGCTATAACGTGTACGGGAAACCTAGAGAATGGACACACTGTGAATACGACAGGTTTCTAAAACTAAACGAAGAGCCCCTCTCCTGGTGCTCCGGTTTGACTTTCCAACTGCTTTCCTATCAATCTCCCAACTTGGAGAGACAGCCCCTTTAAGCTCCTGGTTCGCACAGGTTGCCAATTTGGCAGAGGATGAAAGGGAAGAGTGAGAACCAATGAGAGAGTAGCTGTTAGGCATTTGGATGGGCACATGTCACTCTAATTTCCCGGCAGGAAGAAGAATGAACCAAAGTCTCAGCCACCCACCGGGAACCAGTATAGGTCCTGAACCAAAAGTTTGGACTTGCGTTCAGCTCACAAAAAACGAGTTGAAGAATGGAGCTCAGGGGCACAGCAATTCACAAACTGGCAGAGTAATCAAGGCCAACTCTCGTCCAAAAATCTGTTGAGGGAAGGCAACGAGGCGGACTTGAAAGCGAGGCAGAATAGCAGGAAACAGATTTCAAGAGGTACGTTGGAATCGCCTGTAAAGCACAGGAAGAGGGGCACAACTTCGACAATGATGCACTTGGCCAAAAAGGGCGTATGCGTTTTCTCCTGAATATATTCAGGAGAAAACGCATACGCCCTTTTTGGCCAAGCAAGCAAGCGGGCAATGCAAATCTGCACTACAAAGAAGTATCACTTCCCACCGGTCAAAAGGGACATCCACAAAATGTGTAAAAACCAGAAAGGCAAGACAGGCCCTGGAGAACAGGGAGCCTTGTTATGCTGATGGGCGGGATGTAAGTTGCCAACTGCCTCACTGGAGGAGTGCATTGTGTTCCCTAAAACAAGTAAACAACAGAGCTACAGAGCCAAGGGCACGTCCAGTCTAGGGAATATACCTTGGGAAAACTGAAAATCCATAAGACAGAGCCACCCCCAAATTGAGGGCTGCACTGCTTACAGGAACCTCAACCTGGGTACACCTGAAATATCCCAGGAAATATAAAAATGGTTCCAAACATCGTGGAACTTACGTACGATGGAATATCCCTCAGCCATGAAATCAATGTCATAAGACCAGTAGCAGCAAAATGAGTGGATTCAGGTACGATGATTCTAAGTGAAAGAAGTCACACAGAAAAAGAAACTTATCCTAAGATATCACTTAGGAAGATCCTGTAAACATGGCTACACATGAACTGAGTTAGGCAAGAGAACAGAGTCTCACATTTAGAAAACACTCTTATGCCTGCTTAAGGGGGAAGGAGAGGTGGGGTGATGCATCAAACCAGAGTTTGATATAAGCACAGGTACTGTTCCAAAAACCAACTATGGAATAGACAAGACCTACACCTTCCTCAGTGAAAGGGACTCAAAACCCCATATTTCCCGCAGAGGAATAGATCTGACTAGTAAGAATCTTAAAACCTATGTATTGATATGTCTCCGTAAGGGAATCAAGTGTGTCTAGACTGGCATAAACAGGGCAGCGAGAATCAGCTCAAACCCACTCTAAAAAGGAATTTCAAAAACAGAACAAAGAAACAGGGAAATTCTTTACAATTCCTTCAGGGTCTCTGATGCAACCTGGAATGACCCTATCTACAATGACAGCTGGATGTGGCATAAGGCTGGACACTTGGGACTGAGAGGATTGGTGAGATTGGGTGAGCAAATGCACACCCTTTAAAGCAATAACGCATGGCACCCATTCCTTGGGTCCCAGCTTTCCAGGTTGAAGGGAATATTACTACAGCTATAACGTGTACGGGAAACCTAGAGAATGGACACACTGTGAATACGACAGGTTTCTAAAACTCAACGAAGAGCCCCTCTCCTGGTGCTCCGGTTTGACTTTCCAACTGCTTTCCTATCAATCTCCCAACTTGGAGAGACAGCCCCTTTAAGCTCCTGGTTCGCACAGGTTGCCAATTTGGCAGAGGATGAAAGGGAAGAGGGAGAACCAATGAGAGAGTAGCTGTTAGGCATTTGGATGGGCACATGTCACTCTAATTTCCCGGCAGGAAGAAGAATTAACCAAAGTCTCAGCCACCCACCGGGAACCAGTATAGGTCCTGAACCAAAAGTTTGGACTTGCGTTCAGCTCACAAAAAACGAGTTGAGAAATGGAGCTCAGGGGCACAGCAATTCACAAACTGGCAGAGTAATCAAGGCCAACTCTCGTCCAAAAATCTGTTGAGGGAAGGCAACGAGGCGGACTTGAAAGCGAGGCAGAATAGCAGGAAACAGATTTCAAGAGGTACGTTGGAATCGCCTGTAAAGCACAGGAAGAGGGGCACAACTTCGACAATGATGCACTTGGCCAAAAAGGGCGTATGCGTTTTCTCCTGAATATATTCAGGAGAAAACGCATACGCCCTTTTTGGCCAAGCAAGCAAGCGGGCAATGCAAATCTGCACTACAAAGAAGTATCACTTCCCAGCGGTCAAAAGGGACATCCACAAAATGTGTAAAAACCAGAAAGGCAAGACAGGCCCTGGAGAACAGGGAGCCTTGTTATGCTGATGGGCGGGATGTAAGTTGCCAACTGCCTCACTGGAGGAGTGCATTGTGTTCCCTAAAACAAGTAAACAACAGAGCTACAGAGCCAAGGGCACGTCCAGTCTAGGGAATATACCTTGGGAAAACTGAAAATCCATAAGACAGAGCCACCCCCAAATTGAGGGCTGCACTGCTTACAGGAACCTCAACCTGGGTACACCTGAAATATCCCAGGAAATATAAAAATGGTTCCAAACATCGTGGAACTGATGTACGATGGAATATCCCTCAGCCATGAAATCAATGTCATAAGACCAGTAGCAGCAAAATGAGTGGATTCAGGTACGATGATTCTAAGTGAAAGAAGTCACACAGAAAAAGAAACTTATCATAAGATATCACTTAGGAAGATCCTGTAAACATGGCTACACATGAACTGAGTTAGGCAAGAGAACAGAGTCTCACATTTAGAAAACACTCTTATGCCTGCTTAAGGGGGAAGGAGAGGTGGGGTGATGCATCAAACCAGAGTTTGATATAAGCACAGGTACCGTTCCAAAAACCAACTATGGAATAGACAAGACCTACACCTTCCTCAGTGAAAGGGACTCAAAACCCCATATTTCCCGCAGAGGAATAGATCTGACTAGTAAGAATCTTAAAACCTATGTATTGATATGTCTCCGTAAGGGAATCAAGTGTGTCTAGACTGGCATAAACAGGGCAGCGAGAATCAGCTCAAACCCACTCTAAAAAGGAATTTCAAAAACAGAACAAAGAAACAGGGAAATTCTTTACAATTCCTTCAGGGTCTCTGATGCAACCTGGAATGACCCTATCTACAATGACAGCTGGATGTGGCATAAGGCTGGACACTTGGGACTGAGAGGATTGGTGAGATTGGGTGAGCAAATGCAGACCCTTTAAAGCAATAACGCATGGCACCCATTCCTTGGGTCCCAGCTCTCCAGGTTGAAGGGAATATTACTACAGCTATAACGTGTACGGGAAACCTAGAGAATGGACACACTGTGAATACGAAAGGTTTCTAAAACTCAACGAAGAGCCCCTCTCTTGGTGCTCCGGTTTGACTTTCCAACTGCTTTCCTATCAATCTCCCAACTTGGAGAGACAGCCCCTTTAAGCTCCTGGTTCGCACAGGTTGCCAATTTGGCAGAGGATGAAAGGGAAGAGGGAGAACCAATGAGAGAGTAGCTGTTAGGCATTTGGATGGGCACATATCACTCTAATTTCCCGGCAGGAAGAAGAATTAACCAAAGTCTCAGCCACCCACCGGGAACCAGTATAGGTCCTGAACCAAAAGTTTGGACTTGCGTTCAGCTCACAAGAAAGGAGTTGAGAAATGGAGCTCAGGGGCACAGCAATTCACAAACTGGCAGAGTAATCAAGGCCAACTATCGTCCAAAAATCTGTTGAGGGAAGGTAACGAGGCGGACTTGAAAGCGAGGCAGAATAGCAGGAAGGAGATTTCAAGAGGTACGTTGGAATCGCCTGTAAAGCACAGGAAGAGGGGCACAACTTCGACAATGATGCACTTGGCCAAAAAGGGCGTATGCGTTTTCTCCTGAATATATTCAGGAGAAAACGCATACGCCCTTTTTGGCCAAGCAAGCAAGCGGGCAATGCAAATCTGCACTACAAAGAAGTATCACTTCCCACCGGTCAAAAGGGACATCCACAAAATGTGTAAAAACCAGAAAGGCAAGACAGGCCCTGGAGAACAGGGAGCCTTGTTATGCTGATGGGCGGGATGTAAGTTGCCAACTGCCTCACTGGAGGAGTGCATTGTGTTCCCTAAAACAAGTAAACAACAGAGCTACAGAGCCAAGGGCACGTCCAGTCTAGGGAATATACCTTGGGAAAACTGAAAATCCATAAGACAGAGCCACCCCCAAATTGAGGGCTGCACTGCTTACAGGAACCTCAACCTGGGTACACCTGAAATATCCCAGGAAATATAAAAATGGTTCCAAACATCGTGGAACTTACGTACGATGGAATATCCCTCAGCCATGAAATCAATGTCATAAGACCAGTAGCAGCAAAATGAGTGGATTCAGGTACGATGATTCTAAGTGAAAGAAGTCACACAGAAAAAGAAACTTATCATAAGATATCACTTAGGAAGATCCTGTAAACATGGCTACACATGAACTGAGTTAGGCAAGAGAACAGAGTCTCACATTTAGAAAACACTCTTATGCCTGCTTAAGGGGGAAGGAGAGGTGGGGTGATGCATCAAACCAGAGTTTGATATAAGCACAGGTACCGTTCCAAAAACCAACTATGGAATAGACAAGACCTACACCTTCCTCAGTGAAAGGGACTCAAAACCCCATATTTCCCACAGAGGAATAGATCTGACTAGTAAGAATCTTAAAACCTATGTATTGATATGTCTCCGTAAGGGAATCAAGTGTGTCTAGACTGGCATAAACAGGGCAGCGAGAATCAGCTCAAACCCACTCTAAAAAGGAATTTCAAAAACAGAACAAAGAAACAGGGAAATTCTTTACAATTCCTTCAGGGTCTCTGATGCAACCTGGAATGACCCTATCTACAATGACAGCTGGATGTGGCATAAGGCTGGACACTTGGGACTGAGAGGATTGGTGAGATTGGGTGAGCAAATGCAGACCCTTTAAAGCAATAACGCATGGCACCCATTCCATGGGTCCCAGCTCTCCAGGTTGAAGGGAATATTACTACAGCTATAACGTGTACGGGAAACCTAGAGAATGGACACACTGTGAATACGACAGGTTTCTAAAACGCAACGAAGAGCCCCTCTCCTGGTGCTCCGGTTTGACTTTCCAAGTGCTTTCCTATCAATCTCCCAACTTGGAGAGACAGCCCCTTTAAGCTCCTGGTTCGCACAGGTTGCCAATTTGGCAGAGGATGAAAGGGAAGAGGGAGAACCAATGAGAGAGTAGCTGTTAGGCATTTGGATGGGCACATGTCACTCTAATTTCCCGGCAGGAAGAAGAATTAACCAAAGTCTCAGCCACCCACCGGGAACCAGTAGAGGTCCTGAACCAAAAGTTTGGACTTGCGGTCAGCTCACAAAAAACGAGTTGAAGAATGGAGCTCAGGGGCACAGCAATTCACAAACTGGCAGAGTAATCAAGGCCAACTCTCGTCCAAAAATCTGTTGAGGGAAGGCAACGAGGCGGACTTGAAAGTGAGGCAGAATAGCAGGAAACAGATTTCAAGAGGTACGTTGGAATCGCCTGTAAAGCACAGGAAGAGGGGCACAACTTCAACAATGATGCACTTGGCCAAAAAGGGCGTATGCGTTTTCTCCTGAATATATTCAGGAGAAAACGCATACGCCCTTTTTGGCCAAGCAAGCAAGCGGGCAATGCAAATCTGCACTACAAAGAAGTATCACTTCCCACCGGTCAAAAGGGACATCCACAAAATGTGTAAAAACCAGAAAGGCAAGACAGGCCCTGGAGAACAGGGAGCCTTGTTATGCTGATGGGCGGGATGTAAGTTGCCAACTGCCTCACTGGAGGAGTGCATTGTGTTCCCTAAAACAAGTAAACAACAGAGCTACAGAGCCAAGGGCACGTCCAGTCTAGGGAATATACCTTGGGAAAACTGAAAATCCATAAGACAGAGCCACCCCCAAATTGAGGGCTGCACTGCTTACAGGAACCTCAACCTGGGTACACCTGAAATATCCCAGGAAATATAAAAATGGTTCCAAACATCGTGGAACTTACGTACGATGGAATATCCCTCAGCCATGAAATCAATGTCATAAGACCAGTAGCAGCAAAATGAGTGGATTCAGGTACGATGATTCTAAGTGAAAGAAGTCACACAGTAAAAGAAACTTATCATAAGATATCACTTAGGAAGATCCTGTAAACATGGCTACACATGAACTGAGTTAGGCAAGAGAACAGAGTCTCACATTTAGAAAACACTCTTATGCCTGCTTAAGGGGGAAGGAGAGGTGGGGTGATGCATCAAACCAGAGTTTGATATAAGCACAGGTACCGTTCCAAAAACCAACTATGGAATAGACAAGACCTACACCTTCCTCAGTGAAAGGGACTCAAAACCCCATATTTCCCGCAGAGGAATAGATCTGACTAGTAAGAATCTTAAAACCTATGTATTGATATGTCTCCGTAAGGGAATCAAGTGTGTCTAGACTGGCATAAACAGGGCAGCGAGAATCAGCTCAAACCCACTCTAAAAAGGAATTTCAAAAACAGAACAAAGAAACAGGGAAATTCTTTACAATTCCTTCAGGGTCTCTGATGCAACCTGGAATGACCCTATCTACAATGACAGCTGGATGTGGCATAAGGCTGGACACTTGGGACTGAGAGGATTGGTGAGATTGGGTGAGCAAATGCAGACCCTTTAAAGCAATAACGCATGGCACCCATTCCTTGGGTCCCAGCTCTCCAGGTTGAAGGGAATATTACAACAGCTATAACGTGTACGGGAAACCTAGAGAATGGACACACTGTGAATACGACAGGTTTCTGAAACGCAACGAAGAGCCCCTCTCCTGGTGCTCCGGTTTGACTTTCCAACTGCTTTCCTATCAATCTCCCAACTTGGAGAGACAGCCCCTTTAAGCTCCTGGTTCACACAGGTTGCCAATTTGGCAGAGGATGAAAGGGAAGAGGGAGAACCAATGAGAGAGTAGCTGTTAGGCATTTGGATGGGCACATGTCACTCTAATTTCCCGGCAGGAAGAAGAATGAACCAAAGTCTCAGCCACCCACCGGGAACCAGTATAGGTCCTGAACCAAAAGTTTGGACTTGCGTTCAGCTCACAAAAAACGAGTTGAAGAATGGAGCTCAGGGGCACAGCAATTCACAAACTGGCAGAGTAATCAAGGCCAACTCTCGTCCAAAAATCTGTTGAGGGAAGGCAACGAGGCGGACTTGAAAGCGAGGCAGAATAGCAGGAAACAGATTTCAAGAGGTACGTTGGAATCGCCTGTAAAGCACAGGAAGAGGGGCACAACTTCGACAATGATGCACTTGGCCAAAAAGGGCGTATGCGTTTTCTCCTGAATATATTCAGGAGAAAACGCATACGCCCTTTTTGGCCAAGCAAGCAAGCGGGCAATGCAAATCTGCACTACAAAGAAGTATCACTTCCCACCGGTCAAAAGGGACATCCACAAAATGTGTAAAAACCAGAAAGGCAAGACAGGCCCTGGAGAACAGGGAGCCTTGTTATGCTGATGGGCGGGATGTAAGTTGCCAACTGCCTCACTGGAGGAGTGCATTGTGTTCCCTAAAACAAGTAAACAACAGAGCTACAGAGCCAAGGGCACGTCCAGTCTAGGGAATATACCTTGGGAAAACTGAAAATCCATAAGACAGAGCCACCCCCAAATTGAGGGCTGCACTGCTTACAGGAACCTCAACCTGGGTACACCTGAAATATCCCAGGAAATATAAAAATGGTTCCAAACATCGTGGAACTTACGTACGATGGAATATCCCTCAGCCATGAAATCAATGTCATAAGACCAGTAGCAGCAAAATGAGTGGATTCAGGTACGATGATTCTAAGTGAAAGAAGTCACACAGAAAAAGAAACTTATCATAAGATATCACTTAGGAAGATCCTGTAAACATGGCTACACATGAACTGAGTTAGGCAAGAGAACAGAGTCTCACATTTAGAAAACACTCTTATGCCTGCTTAAGGGGGAAGGAGAGGTGGGGTGATGCATCAAACCAGAGTTTGATATAAGCACAGGTACCGTTCCAAAAACCAACTATGGAATAGACAAGACCTACACCTTCCTCAGTGAAAGGGACTCAAAACCCCATATTTCCCACAGAGGAATAGATCTGACTAGTAAGAATCTTAAAACCTATGTATTGATATGTCTCCGTAAGGGAATCAAGTGTGTCTAGACTGGCATAAACAGGGCAGCGAGAATCAGCTCAAACCCACTCTAAAAAGGAATTTCAAAAACAGAACAAAGAAACAGGGAAATTCTTTACAATTCCTTCAGGGTCTCTGATGCAACCTGGAATGACCCTATCTACAATGACAGCTGGATGTGGCATAAGGCTGGACACTTGGGACTGAGAGGATTGGTGAGATTGGGTGAGCAAATGCACACCCTTTAAAGCAATAATGCATGGCACCCATTCCATGGGTCCCAGCTCTCCAGGTTGAAGGGAATATTACTACAGCTATAACGTGTACGGGAAACCTAGAGAATGGACACACTGTGAATACGACAGGTTTCTAAAACTCAACGAAGAGCCCCTCTCCTGGTGCTCCGGTTTGACTTTCCAACTGCTTTCCTATCAATCTCCCAACTTGGAGAGACAGCCCCTTTAAGCTCCTGGTTCGCACAGGTTGCCAATTTGGCAGAGGATGAAAGGGAAGAGGGAGAACCAATGAGAGAGTAGCTGTTAGGCATTTGGATGGGCACATGTCACTCTAATTTCCCGGCAGGAAGAAGAATGAACCAAAGTCTCAGCCACGCACCGGGAAACAGTATAGGTCCTGAACCAAAAGTTTGGACTTGCGTTCAGCTCACAAAAAACGAGTTGAAGAATGGAGCTCAGGGGCACAGCAATTCACAAACTGGCAGAGTAATCAAGGCCAACTCTCGTCCAAAAATCTGTTGAGGGAAGGCAACGAGGCGGACTTGAAAGCGAGGCAGAATAGCAGGAAACAGATTTCAAGAGGTACGTTGGAATCGCCTGTAAAGCACAGGAAGAGGGGCACAACTTCGACAATGATGCACTTGGCCAAAAAGGGCGTATGCGTTTTCTCCTGAATATATTCAGGAGAAAACGCATACGCCCTTTTTGGCCAAGCAAGCAAGCGGGCAATGCAAATCTGCACTACAAAGAAGTATCACTTCCCACCGGTCAAAAGGGACATCCACAAAATGTGTAAAAACCAGAAAGGCAAGACAGGCCCTGGAGAACAGGGAGCCTTGTTATGCTGATGGGCGGGATGTAAGTTGCCAACTGCCTCACTGGAGGAGTGCATTGTGTTCCCTAAAACAAGTAAACAACAGAGCTACAGAGCCAAGGGCACGTCCAGTCTAGGGAATATACCTTGGGAAAACTGAAAATCCATAAGACAGAGCCACCCCCAAATTGAGGGCTGCACTGCTTACAGGAACCTCAACCTGGGTACACCTGAAATATCCCAGGAAATATAAAAATGGTTCCAAACATCGTGGAACTTACGTACGATGGAATATCCCTCAGCCATGAAATCAATGTCATAAGACCAGTAGCAGCAAAATGAGTGGATTCAGGTACGATGATTCTAAGTGAAAGAAGTCACACAGAAAAAGAAACTTATCATAAGATATCACTTAGGAAGATCCTGTAAACATGGCTACACATGAACTGAGTTAGGCAAGAGAACAGAGTCTCACATTTAGAAAACACTCTTATGCCTGCTTAAGGGGGAAGGAGAGGTGGGGTGATGCATCAAACCAGAGTTTGATATAAGCACAGGTACCGTTCCAAAAACCAACTATGGAATAGACAAGACCTACACCTTCCTCAGTGAAAGGGACTCAAAACCCCATATTTCCCGCAGAGGAATAGATCTGACTAGTAAGAATCTTAAAACCTATGTATTGATATGTCTCCGTAAGGGAATCAAGTGTGTCTAGACTGGCATAAACAGGGCAGCGAGAATCAGCTCAAACCCACTCTAAAAAGGAATTTCAAAAACAGAACAAAGAAACAGGGAAATTCTTTACAATTCCTTCAGGGTCTCTGATGCAACCTGGAATGACCCTATCTACAATGACAGCTGGATGTGGCATAAGGCTGGACACTTGGGACTGAGAGGATTGGTGAGATTGGGTGAGCAAATGCAGACCCTTTAAAGCAATAACGCATGGCACCCATTCCTTGGGTCCCAGCTCTCCAGGTTGAAGGGAATATTACAACAGCTATAACGTGTACGGGAAACCTAGAGAATGGACACACTGTGAATACGACAGGTTTCTGAAACGCAACGAAGAGCCCCTCTCCTGGTGCTCCGGTTTGACTTTCCAACTGCTTTCCTATCAATCTCCCAACTTGGAGAGACAGCCCCTTTAAGCTCCTGGTTCACACAGGTTGCCAATTTGGCAGAGGATGAAAGGGAAGAGGGAGAACCAATGAGAGAGTAGCTGTTAGGCATTTGGATGGGCACATGTCACTCTAATTTCCCGGCAGGAAGAAGAATGAACCAAAGTCTCAGCCACCCACCGGGAACCAGTATAGGTCCTGAACCAAAAGTTTGGACTTGCGTTCAGCTCACAAAAAACGAGTTGAAGAATGGAGCTCAGGGGCACAGCAATTCACAAACTGGCAGAGTAATCAAGGCCAACTCTCGTCCAAAAATCTGTTGAGGGAAGGCAACGAGGCGGACTTGAAAGCGAGGCAGAATAGCAGGAAACAGATTTCAAGAGGTACGTTGGAATCGCCTGTAAAGCACAGGAAGAGGGGCACAACTTCGACAATGATGCACTTGGCCAAAAAGGGCGTATGCGTTTTCTCCTGAATATATTCAGGAGAAAACGCATACGCCCTTTTTGGCCAAGCAAGCAAGCGGGCAATGCAAATCTGCACTACAAAGAAGTATCACTTCCCACCGGTCAAAAGGGACATCCACAAAATGTGTAAAAACCAGAAAGGCAAGACAGGCCCTGGAGAACAGGGAGCCTTGTTATGCTGATGGGCGGGATGTAAGTTGCCAACTGCCTC
Organism: Mesoplodon mirus; assembly: GCF_964341445.2. Lineage (NCBI taxonomy): Eukaryota > Metazoa > Chordata > Mammalia > Artiodactyla > Ziphiidae > Mesoplodon > Mesoplodon mirus. Next base: position 2,806,190 of record NW_028295784.1, read on the forward strand.
ACTGGAGGAGTGCATTGTGTTCCCTAAAACAAGTAAACAACAGAGCTACAGAGCCAAGGGCACGTCCAGTCTAGGGAATATACCTTGGGCAAACTGAAAATCCATAAGACAGAGCCACCCCCAAATTGAGGGCTGCACTGCTTACAGGAACCTCAACCTGGGTACACCTGAAATATCCCAGGAAATATAAAAATGGTTCCAAACATCGTGGAACTTACGTACGATGGAATATTCCTCAGCCATGAAATCAATGTCATAAGACCAGTAGCAGCAAAATGAGTGGATTCAGGTACGATGATTCTAAGTGAAAGAAGTCACACAGAAAAAGAAACTTATCATAAGATATCACTTAGGAAGATCCTGTAAACATGGCTACACATGAACTGAGTTAGGCAAGAGAACAGAGTCTCACATTTAGAAAACACTCTTATGCCTGCTTAAGGGGGAAGGAGAGGTGGGGTGATGCATCAAACCAGAGTTTGATATAAGCACAGGTACCGTTCCAAAAACCAACTATGGAATAGACAAGACCTACACCTTCCTCAGTGAAAGGGACTCAAAACCCCATATTTCCCGCAGAGGAATAGATCTGACTAGTAAGAATCTTAAAACCTATGTATTGATATGTCTCCGTAAGGGAATCAAGTGTGTCTAGACCGGCATAAACAGGGCAGCGAGAATCAGCTCAAACCCACTCTAAAAAGGAATTTCAAAAACACAACAAAGAAACAGGGAAATTCTTTACAATTCTTTCAGGGTCTCTGATGCAACCTGGAATGACCCTATCTACAATGACAGCTGGATGTGGCATAAGGCTGGACACTTGGGACTGAGAGGATTGGTGAGATTGGGTGAGCAAATGCAGACCCTTTAAAGCAATAATGCATGGCACCCATTCCATGGGTCCCAGCTCTCCAGGTTGAAGGGAATATTACTACAGCTATAACGTGTAAGGGAAACCTAGAGAATGGACACACTGTGAATACGAAAGGTTTCTAAAACTCAAAGAAGAGCCCCTCTCCTGGTGCTCCGGTTTGACTTTCCAAGTGCTTTCCTATCAATCTCCCAACTTGGAGAGACAGCCCCTTTAAGCTCCTGGTTCGCACAGGTTGCCAATTTGGCAGAGGATGAAAGGGAAGAGGGAGAACCAATGAGAGAGTAGCTGTTAGGCATTTGGATGGGCACATGTCACTCTAATTTCCCGGCAGGAAGAAGAATGAACCAACGTCTCAGCCACCCACCGGGAACCAGTATAGGTCCTGAACCAAAAGTTTGGACTTGCGGTCAGCTCACAAAAAACGAGTTGAAGAATGGAGCTCAGGGGCACAGCAATTCACAAACTGGCAGAGTAATCAAGGCCAACTCTCGTTCAAAAATCTGTTGAGGGAAGGCAACGAGGCGGACTTGAAAGCGAGGCAGAATAGCAGGAAACAGATTTCAAGAGGTACGTTGGAATCGCCTGTAAAGCACAGGAAGAGGGGCACAACTTCGACAATGATGCACTTGGCCAAAAAGGGCGTATGCGTTTTCTCCTGAATATATTCAGGAGAAAACGCATACGCCCTTTTTGGCCAAGCAAGCAAGCGGGCAATGCAAATCTGCACTACAAAGAAGTATCACTTCCCACCGGTCAAAAGGGACATCCACAAAATGTGTAAAAACCAGAAAGGCAAGACAGGCCCTGGAGAACAGGGAGCCTTGTTATGCTGATGGGCGGGATGTAAGTTGCCAACTGCCTCACTGGAGGAGTGCATTGTGTTCCCTAAAACAAGTAAACAACAGAGCTACAGAGCCAAGGGCACGTCCAGTCTAGGGAATATACCTTGGGAAAACTGAAAATCCATAAGACAGAGCCACCCCCAAATTGAGGGCTGCACTGCTTACAGGAACCTCAACCTGGGTACACCTGAAATATCCCAGGAAATATAAAAATGGTTCCAAACATCGTGGAACTTACGTACGATGGAATATCCCTCAGCCATGAAATCAATGTCATAAGACCAGTAGCAGCAAAATGAGTGGATTCAGGTACGATGATTCTAAGTGAAAGAAGTCACACAGAAAAAGAAACTTATCATAAGATATCACTTAGGAAGATCCTGTAAACATGGCTACACATGAACTGAGTTAGGCAAGAGAACAGAGTCTCACATTTAGAAAACACTCTTATGCCTGCTTAAGGGGGAAGGAGAGGTGGGGTGATGCATCAAACCAGAGTTTGATATAAGCACAGGTACCGTTCCAAAAACCAACTATGGAATAGACAAGACCTACACCTTCCTCAGTGAAAGGGACTCAAAACCCCATATTTCCCGCAGAGGAATAGATCTGACTAGTAAGAATCTTAAAACCTATGTATTGATATGTCTCCGTAAGGGAATCAAGTGTGTCTAGACTGGCATAAACAGGGCAGCGAGAATCAGCTCAAACCCACTCTAAAAAGGAATTTCAAAAACAGAACAAAGAAACAGGGAAATTCTTTACAATTCCTTCAGGGTCTCTGATGCAACCTGGAATGACCCTATCTACAATGACAGCTGGATGTGGCATAAGGCTGGACACTTGGGACTGAGAGGATTGGTGAGATTGGGTGAGCAAATGCAGACCCTTTAAAGCAATAACGCATGGCACCCATTCCTTGGGTCCCAGCTCTCCAGGTTGAAGGGAATATTACTACAGCTATAACGTGTACGGGAAACCTAGAGAATGGACACACTGTGAATACGACAGGTTTCTAAAACTCAACGAAGAGCCCCTCTCCTGGTGCTCCGGTTTGACTTTCCAACTGCTTTCCTATCAATCTCCCAACTTGGAGAGACAGACCCTTTAAGCTCCTGGTTCGCACAGGTTGCCAATTTGGCAGAGGATGAAAGGGAAGAGGGAGAACCAATGAGAGAGTAGCTGTTAGGCATTTGGATGGGCACATGTCACTCTAATTTCCCGGCAGGAAGAAGAATGAACCAAAGTCTCAGCCACCCACCGGGAACCAGTATAGGTCCTGAACCAAAAGTTTGGACTTGCGGTCAGCTCACAAAAAACGAGTTGAAGAATGGAGCTCAGGGGCACAGCAATTCACAAACTGGCAGAGTAATCAAGGCCAACTCTCGTCCAAAAATCTGTTGAGGGAAGGCAACGAGGCGGACTTGAAAGCGAGGCAGAATAGCAGGAAACAGATTTCAAGAGGTACGTTGGAATCGCCTGTAAAGCACAGGAAGAGGGGCACAACTTCGACAATGATGCACTTGGCCAAAAAGGGCGTATGCGTTTTCTCCTGAATATATTCAGGAGAAAACGCATACGCCCTTTTTGGCGAAGCAAGCAAGCGGGCAATGCAAATCTGCACTACAAAGACGTATCACTTCCCACCGGTCAAAAGGGACATCCACAAAATGTGTAAAAACCAGAAAGGCAAGACAGGCCCTGGAGAACAGGGAGCCTTGTTATGCTGATGGGCGGGATGTAAGTTGCCAACTGCCTCACTGGAGGAGTGCATTGTGTTCCCTAAAACAAGTAAACAACAGAGCTACAGAGCCAAGGGCACGTCCAGTCTAGGGAATATACCTTGGGAAAACTGAAAATCCATAAGACAGAGCCACCCCCAAATTGAGGGCTGCACTGCTTACAGGAACCTCAACCTGGGTACACCTGAAATATCCCAGGAAATATAAAAATGGTTCCAAACATCGTGGAACTTACGTACGATGGAATATCCCTCAGCCATGAAATCAATGTCATAAGACCAGTAGCAGCAAAATGAGTGGATTCAGGTACGATGATTCTAAGTGAAAGAAGTCACACAGGAAAAGAAACTTATCCTAAGATATCACTTAGGAAGATCCTGTAAACATGGCTACACATGAACTGAGTTAGGCAAGAGAACAGAGTCTCACATTTAGAAAACACTCTTATGCCTGCTTAAGGGGGAAGGAGAGGTGGGGTGATGCATCAAACCAGAGTTTGATATAAGCACAGGTACCGTTCCAAAAACCAACTATGGAATAGACAAGACCTACACCTTCCTCAGTGAAAGGGACTCAAAACCCCATATTTCCCACAGAGGAATAGATCTGACTAGTAAGAATCTTAAAACCTATGTATTGATATGTCTCCGTAAGGGAATCAAGTGTGGCTAGACTGGCATAAACAGGGCAGCGAGAATCAGCTCAAACCCACTCTAAAAAGGAATTTCATAAACAGAACAAAGAAACAGGGAAATTCTTTACAATTCCTTCAGGGTCTCTGATGCAACCTGGAATGACCCTATCTACAATGACAGCTGGATGTGGCATAAGGCTGGACACTTGGGACTGAGAGGATTGGTGAGATTGGGTGAGCAAATGCACACCCTTTAAAGCAATAATGCATGGCACCCATTCCATGGGTCCCAGCTCTCCAGGTTGAAGGGAATATTACTACAGCTATAACGTGTACGGGAAACCTAGAGAATGGACACACTGTGAATACGACAGGTTTCTAAAACTCAACGAAGAGCCCCTCTCCTGGTGCTCCGGTTTGACTTTCCAACTGCTTTCCTATCAATCTCCCAACTTGGAGAGACAGCCCCTTTAAGCTCCTGGTTCGCACAGGTTGCCAATTTGGCAGAGGATGAAAGGGAAGAGCGAGAACCAATGAGAGAGTAGCTGTTAGGCATTTGGATGGGCACATGTCACTCTAATTTCCCGGCAGGAAGAAGAATGAACCAAAGTCTCAGCCACCCACCGGGAACCAGTATAGGTCCTGAACCAAAAGTTTGGACTTGCGTTCAGCTCACAAGAAACGAGTTGAAGAATGGAGCTCAGGGGCACAGCAATTCACAAACTGGCAGAGTAATCAAGGCCAACTATCGTCCAAAAATCTGTTGAGGGAAGGCAACGAGGCGGACTTGAAAGCGAGGCAGAATAGCAGGAAAGAGATTTCAAGAGGTACGTTGGAATCGCCTGTAAAGCACAGGAAGAGGGGCACAACTTCGACAATGATGCACTTGGCCAAAAAGGGCGTATGCGTTTTCTCCTGAATATATTCAGGAGAAAACGCATACGCCCTTTTTGGCGAAGCAAGCAAGCGGGCAATGCAAATCTGCACTACAAAGAAGTATCACTTCCCACCGGTCAAAAGGGACATCCACAAAATGTGTAAAAACCAGAAAGGCAAGACAGGCCCTGGAGAACAGGGAGCCTTGTTATGCTGATGGGCGGGATGTAAGTTGCCAACTGCCTCACTGGAGGAGTGCATTGTGTTCCCTAAAACAAGTAAACAACAGAGCTACAGAGCCAAGGGCACGTCCAGTCTAGGGAATATACCTTGGGAAAACTGAAAATCCATAAGACAGAGCCACCCCCAAATTGAGGGCTGCACTGCTTACAGGAACCTCAACCTGGGTACACCTGAAATATCCCAGGAAATATAAAAATGGTTCCAAACATCGTGGAACTTACGTACGATGGAATATCCCTCAGCCATGAAATCAATGTCATAAGACCAGTAGCAGCAAAATGAGTGGATTCAGGTACGATGATTCTAAGTGAAAGAAGTCACACAGAAAAAGAAACTTATCCTAAGATATCACTTAGGAAGATCCTGTAAACATGGCTACACATGAACTGAGTTAGGCAAGAGAACAGAGTCTCACATTTAGAAAACACTCTTATGCCTGCTTAAGGGGGAAGGAGAGGTGGGGTGATGCATCAAACCAGAGTTTGATATAAGCACAGGTACCGTTCCAAAAACCAACTATGGAATAGACAAGACCTACACCTTCCTCAGTGAAAGGGACTCAAAACCCCATATTTCCCACAGAGGAATAGATCTGACTAGTAAGAATCTTAAAACCTATGTATTGATATGTCTCCGTAAGGGAATCAAGTGTGTCTAGACTGGCATAAACAGGGCAGCGAGAATCAGCTCAAACCCACTCTAAAAAGGAATTTCAAAAACAGAACAAAGAAACAGGGAAATTCTTTACAATTCCTTCAGGGTCTCTGATGCAACCTGGAATGACCCTATCTACAATGACAGCTGGATGTGGCATAAGGCTGGACACTTGGGACTGAGAGGATTGGTGAGATTGGGTGAGCAAATGCACACCCTTTAAAGCAATAATGCATGGCACCCATTCCATGGGTCCCAGCTCTCCAGGTTGAAGGGAATATTACTACAGCTATAACGTGTACGGGAAACCTAGAGAATGGACACACTGTGAATACGAAAGGTTTCTAAAACTCAACGAAGAGCCCCTCTCCTAGTGCTCCGGTTTGACTTTCCAACTGCTTTCCTATCAATCTCCCAACTTGGAGAGACAGCCCCTTTAAGCTCCTGGTTCGCACAGGTTGCCAATTTGGCAGAGGATGAAAGGGAAGAGGGAGAACCAATGAGAGAGTAGCTGTTAGGCATTTGGATGGTCACATGTCACTCTAATTTCCCGGCAGGAAGAAGAATTAACCAAAGTCTCAGCCACCCACCGGGAACCAGTAGAGGTCCTGAATCAAAAGTTTGGACTTGCGTTCAGCTCACAAAAAACGAGTTGAAGAATGGAGCTCAGGGGCACAGCAATTCACAAACTGGCAGAGTAATCAAGGCCAACTCTCGTTCAAAAATCTGTTGAGGGAAGGCAACGAGGCGGACTTGAAAGCGAGGCAGAATAGCAGGAAACAGATTTCAAGAGGTACGTTGGAATCGCCTGTAAAGCACAGGAAGAGGGGCACAACTTCGACAATGATGCACTTGGCCAAAAAGGGCGTATGCGTTTTCTCCTGAATATATTCAGGAGAAAACGCATACGCCCTTTTTGGCCAAGCAAGCAAGCGGGCAATGCAAATCTGCACTACAAAGAAGTATCACTTCCCACCGGTCAAAAGGGACATCCACAAAATGTGTAAAAACCAGAAAGGCAAGACACGCCCTGGAGAACAGGGAGCCTTGTTATGCTGATGGGCGGGATGTAAGTTGCCAACTGCCTCACTGGAGGAGTGCATTGTGTTCCCTAAAACAAGTAAACAACAGAGCTACAGAGCCAAGGGCACGTCCAGTCTAGGGAATATACCTTGGGAAAACTGAAAATCCATAAGACAGAGCCACCCCCAAATTGAGGGCTGCACTGCTTACAGGAACCTCAACCTGGGTACACCTGAAATATCCCAGGAAATATAAAAATGGTTCCAAACATCATGGAACTTACGTACGATGGAATATCCCTCAGCCATGAAATCAATGTCATAAGACCAGTAGCAGCAAAATGAGTGGATTCAGGTACGATGATTCTAAGTGAAAGAAGTCACACAGAAAAAGAAACTTATCCTAAGATATCACTTAGGAAGATCCTGTAAACATGGCTACACATGAACTGAGCTAGGCAAGAGAACAGAGTCTCACATTTAGAAAACACTCTTATGCCTGCTTAAGGGGGAAGGAGAGGTGGGGTGATGCATCAAACCAGAGTTTGATATAAGCACAGGTACCGTTCCAAAAACCAACTATGGAATAGACAAGACCTACACCTTCCTCAGTGAAAGGGACTCAAAACCCCATATTTCCCGCAGAGGAATAGATCTGACTAGTAAGAATCTTAAAACCTATGTATTGATATGTCTCCGTAAGGGAATCAAGTGTGTCTAGACTGGCATAAACAGGGCAGCGAGAATCAGCTCAAACCCACTCTAAAAAGGAATTTCAAAAACAGAACAAAGAAACAGGGAAATTCTTTACAATTCCTTCAGGGTCTCTGATGCAACCTGGAATGACCCTATCTACAATGACAGCTGGATGTGGCATAAGGCTGGACACTTGGGACTGAGAGGATTGGTGAGATTGGGTGAGCAAATGCAGACCCTTTAAAGCAATAACGCATGGCACCCATTCCTTGGGTCCCAGCTCTCCAGGTTGAAGGGAATATTACTACAGCTATAACGTGTACGGGAAACCTAGAGAATGGACACACTGTGAATACGACAGGTTTCTAAAACTCAACGAAGAGCCCCTCTCCTGGTGCTCCGGTTTGACTTTCCAACTGCTTTCCTATCAATCTCCCAACTTGGAGAGACAGCCCCTTTAAGCTCCTGGTTCGCACAGGTTGCCAATTTGGCAGAGGATGAAAGGGAAGAGGGAGAACCAATGAGAGAGTAGCTGTTAGGCATTTGGATGGGCACATGTCACTCTAATTTCCCGGCAGGAAGAAGAATGAACCAAAGTCTCAGCCACCCACCGGGAACCAGTATAGGTCCTGAACCAAAAGTTTGGACTTGCGTTCAGCTCACAAAAAACGAGTTGAAAAATGGAGCTCAGGGGCACAGCAATTCACAAATTGGCAGAGTAATCAAGGCCAACTATCGTCCAAAAATCTGTTGAGGGAAGGCAACGAGGCGGACTTGAAAGCGAGGCAGAATAGCAGGAAAGAGATTTCAAGAGGTACGTTGGAATCGCCTGTAAAGCACAGGAAGAGGGGCACAACTTCGACAATGATGCACTTGGCCAAAAAGGGCGTATGCGTTTTCTCCTGAATATATTCAGGAGAAAACGCATACGCCCTTTTTGGCCAAGCAAGCAAGCGGGCAATGCAAATCTGCACTACAAAGAAGTATCACTTCCCACCGGTCAAAGGGGACATCCACAAAATGTGTAAAAACCAGAAAGGCAAGACAGGCCCTGGAGAACAGGGAGCCTTGTTATGCTGATGGGCGGGATGTAAGTTGCCAACTGCCTCACTGGAGGAGTGCATTGTGTTCCCTAAAACAAGTAAACAACAGAGCTACAGAGCCAAGGGCACGTCCAGTCTAGGGAATATACCTTGGGAAAACTGAAAATCCATAAGACAGAGCCCCAAAATTGAGGGCTGCACTGCTTACAGGAACCTCAACCTGGGTACACCTGAAATATCCCAGGAAATATAAAAATGGTTCCAAACATCGTGGCACTTACGTACGATGGAATATCCCTCAGCCATGAAATCAATGTCATAAGACCAGTAGCAGCAAAATGAGTGGATTCAGGTACGATGATTCTAAGTGAAAGAAGTCACACAGAAAAAGAAACTTATCCTAAGATATCACTTAGGAAGATCCTGTAAACATGGCTACACATGAACTGAGTTAGGCAAGAGAACAGAGTCTCACATTTAGAAAACACTCTTATGCCTGCTTAAGGGGGAAGGAGAGGTGGGGTGATGCATCAAACCAGAGTTTGATATAAGCACAGGTACCGTTCCAAAAACCAACTATGGAATAGACAAGACCTACACCTTCCTCAGTGAAAGGGACTCAAAACCCCATATTTCCCGCAGAGGAATAGATCTGACTAGTAAGAATCTTAAAACCTATGTATTGATATGTCTCCGTAAGGGAATCAAGTGTGTCTAGACTGGCATAAACATGGCAGCGAGAATCAGCTCAAACCCACTCTAAAAAGGAATTTCAAAAACAGAACAAAGAAACAGGGAAATTCTTTACAATTCCTTCAGGGTCTCTGATGCAACCTGAAATGACCCTATCTACAATGACAGCTGGATGTGGCATAAGGCTGGACACTTGGGACTGAGAGGATTGGTGAGATTGGGTGAGCAAATGCAGACCCTTTAAAGCAATAACGCATGGCACCCATTCCATGGGTCCCAGCTCTCCAGGTTGAAGGGAATATTAAAACAGCTATAACGTGTACGGGAAACCTAGAGAATTGACACACTCTGAATACGACAGGTTTCTAAAACTCAACCAAGAGCCCCTCTCCTGGTGCTCCGGTTTGACTTTCCAAGTGCTTTCCTATCAATCTCCCAACTTGGAGAGACAGCCCCTTTAAGCTCCTGGTTCGCACAGGTTGCCAATTTGGCAGAGGATGAAAGGGAAGAGGGAGAACCAATGAGAGAGTAGCTGTTAGGATTTGGATGGGCACATGTCACTCTAATTTCCCGGCAGGAAGAAGAATGAACCAAAGTCTCAGCCACCCACCGGGAACCAGTATAGGTCCTGAACCAAAAGTTTGGACTTGCGTTCAGCTCACAAGAAACGAGTTGAGAAATGGAGCTCAGGGGCACAGCAATTCACAAACTGGCAGAGTAATCAAGGCCAACTATCGTCCAAAAATCTGTTGAGGGAAGGCAACGAGGCGGACTTGAAAGCGAGGCAGAATAGCAGGAAACAGATTTCAAGAGGTACGTTGGAATCGCCTGTAAAGCACAGGAAGAGGGGCACAACTTCGACAATGATGCACTTGGCCAAAAAGGGCGTATGCGTTTTCTCCTGAATATATTCAGGAGACAACGCATACGCCCTTTTTGGCCAAGCAAGCAAGCGGGCAATGCAAATCTGCACTACAAAGAAGTATCACTTCCCACCGGTCAAAAGGGACATCCACAAAATGTGTAAAAACCAGAAAGGCAAGACAGGCCCTGGAGAACAGGGAGCCTTGTTATGCTGATGGGCGGGATGTAAGTTGCCAACTGCCTCACTGGAGGAGTGCATTGTGTTCCCTAAAACAAGTAAACAACAGAGCTACAGAGCCAAGGGCACTTCCAGTCTAGGGAATATACCTTGGGAAAACTGAAAATCCATAAGAGAGAGCCACCCCCAAATTGAGGGCTGCACTGCTTACAGGAAACTCAACCTGGGTACACCTGAAATATCCCAGGAAATATAAAAATGGTTCCAAACATCGTGGAACTTACGTACGATGGAATATCCCTCAGCCATGAAATCAATGTCATAAGACCAGTAGCAGCAAAATGTGTGGATTCAGGTACGATGATTCTAAGTGAAAGAAGTCACACAGAAAAAGAAACTTATCATAAGATATCACTTAGGAAGATCCTGTAAACATGGCTACACATGAACTGAGTTATGCAAGAAAACAGAGTCTCACATTTAGAAAACACTCTTATGCCTGCTTAAGGGGGAAGGAGAGGTGGGGTGATGCATCAAACCAGAGTTTGATATAAGCACAGGTACCGTTCCAAAAACCAACTATGGAATAGACAAGACCTACACCTTCCTCAGTGAAAGGGACTCAAAACCCCATATTTCCCGCAGAGGAATAGATCTGACTAGTAAGAATCTTAAAACCTATGTATTGATATGTCTCCGTAAGGGAATCAAGTGTGTCTAGACTGGCATAAACAGGGCAGCGAGAATCAGCTCAAACCCACTCTAAAAAGGAATTTCAAAAACAGAACAAAGAAACAGGGAAATTCTTTACAATTCCTTCAGGGTCTCTGATGCAACCTGGAATGACCCTATCTACAATGACAGCAGGATGTGGCATGAGGCTGGACACTTGGGACTGAGAGGATTGGTGAGATTGGGTGAGCAAATGCAGACCCTTTAAAGCAATAATCCATGGCACCCATTCCATGGGTCCCAGCTCTCCAGGTTGAAGTGAATATTACTACAGCTATAACGTGTACGGGAAACCTAGAGAATGGACACACTGTGAATACGAAAGGTTTCTAAAACTCAACGAAGAGCCCCTCTCCTGGTGCTCCGGTTTGACTTTCCAAGTGCTTTCCTATCAATCTCCCAACTTGGAGAGACAGCCCCTTTAAGCTCCTGGTTCGCACAGGTTGCCAATTTGGCAGAGGATGAAAGGGAAGAGGGAGAACCAATGAGAGAGTAGCTGTTAGGCATTTGGATGGGCACATGTCACTCTAATTTCCCGGCAGGAAGAAGAATTAACCAAAGTCTCAGCCACCCACCGGGAACCAGTATAGGTCCTGAACCAAAAGTTTGGACTTGCATTCAGCTCACAAGAAACGAGTTGAAAAATGGAGCTCAGGGGCACAGCAATTCACAAACTGGCAGAGTAATCAAGGCCAACTATCGTCCAAAAATCTGTTGAGGGAAGGCAACGAGGCGGACTTGAAAGCGAGGCAGAATAGCAGGAAAGAGATTTCAAGAGGTACGTTGGAATCGCCTGTAAAGCACAGGAAGAGGGGCACAACTTCGACAATGATGCACTTGGCCAAAAAGGGCGTATGCGTTTTCTCCTGAATATATTCAGGAGAAAACGCATACACCCTTTTTGGCCAAGCAAGCAAGCGGGCAATGCAAATCTGCACTACAAAGAAGTATCACTTCCCACCGGTCAAAAGGGACATCCACAAAATGTGTAAAAACCAGAAAGGCAAGACAGGCCCTGGAGAACAGGGAGCCTTGTTATGCTGATGGGCGGGATGTAAGTTGCCAACTGCCTCACTGGAGGAGTGCATTGTGTTCCCTAAAACAAGTAAACAACAGAGCTACAGAGCCAAGGGCACTTCCAGTCTAGGGAATATACCTTGGGAAAACTGAAAATCCATAAGACAGAGCCACCCCCAAATTGAGGGCTGCACTGCTTACAGGAACCTCAACCTGGGTACACCTGAAATATCCCAGGAAATATAAAAATGGTTCCAAACATCGTGGAACTTACGTACGATGGAATATCCCTCAGCCATGAAATCAATGTCATAAGACCAGTAGCAGCAAAATGAGTGGATTCAGGTACGATGATTCTAAGTGAAAGAAGTCACACAGAAAAAGAAACTTATCCTAAGATATCACTTAGGAAGATCCTGTAAACATGGCTACACATGAACTGAGTTAGGCAAGAGAACAGAGTCTCACATTTAGAAAACACTCTTATGCCTGCTTAAGGGGGAAGGAGAGGTGGGGTGATGCATCAAACCAGAGTTTGATATAAGCACAGGTACCGTTCCAAAAACCAACTATGGAATAGACAAGACCTACACCTTCCTCAGTGAAAGGGACTCAAAACCCCATATTTCCCGCAGAGGAATAGATCTGACTAGTAAGTATCTTAAAACCTATGTATTGATATGTCTCCGTAAGGGAATCAAGTGTGTCTAGACTGGCATAAACATGGCAGCGAGAATCAGCTCAAACCCACTCTAAAAAGGAATTTCAAAAACAGAACAAAGAAACAGGGAAATTCTTTACAATTCCTTCAGGGTCTCTGATGCAACCTGGAATGACCCTATCTACAATGACAGCTGGATGTGGCATGAGGCTGGACACTTGGGACTGAGAGGATTGGTGAGATTGGGTGAGCAAATGCAGACCCTTTAAAGCAATAACGCATGGCACCCATTCCATGGTTCCCAGCTCTCCAGGTTGAAGGGAATATTACTACAGCTATAACGTGTACGGGAAACCTAGAGAATGGACACACTGTGAATACGAAAGGTTTCTAAAACTCAACCAAGAGCCCCTCTCCTGGTGCTCCGGTTTGACTTTCCAACTGCTTTCCTATCAATCTCCCAACTTGGAGAGACAGCCCCTTTAAGCTCCTGGTTCGCACAGGTTGCCAATTTGGCAGAGGATGAAAGGGAAGTGGGAGAACCAATTAGAGAGTAACTGTTAGGCATTTGGATGGGCACATGTCACTCTAATTTCCCGGCAGGAAGAAGAATGAACCAAAGTCTCAGCCACCCACCGGGAACCAGTAGAGGTCCTGAACCAAAAGTTTGGACTTGCGTTCAGCTCACAAAAAACGAGTTGAAAAATGGAGCTCAGGGGCACAGCAATTCACAAACTGGCAGAGTAATCAAGGCCAACTATCGTCCAAAAATCTGTTGAGGGAAGGCAACGAGGCGGACTTGAAAGCGAGGCAGAATAGCAGGAAAGAGATTTCAAGAGGTACGTTGGAATCGCCTGTAAAGCACAGGAAGAGGGGCACAACTTCGACAATGATGCACTTGGCCAAAAAGGGCGTATGCGTTTTCTCCTGAATATATTCAGGAGACAACGCATACGCCCTTTTTGGCCAAGCAAGCAAGCGGGCAATGCAAATCTGCACTACAAAGAAGTATCACTTCCCACCGGTCAAAAGGGACATCCACAAAATGTGTAAAAACCAGAAAGGCAAGACAGGCCCTGGAGAACAGGGAGCCTTGTTATGCTGATGGGCGGGATGTAAGTTGCCAACTGCCTCACTGGAGGAGTGCATTGTGTTCCCTAAAACAAGTAAACAACAGAGCTACAGAGCCAAGGGCACGTCCAGTCTAGGGAATATACCTTGGGAAAACTGAAAATCCATAAGAGAGAGCCACCCCCAAATTGAGGGCTGCACTGCTTACAGGAACCTCAACCTGGGTACACCTGAAATATCCCAGGAAATATAAAAATGGTTCCAAACATCGTGGAACTTACATACGATGGAATATCCCTCAGCCATGAAATCAATGTCATAAGACCAGTAGCAGCAAAATGAGTGGATTCAGGTACGATGATTCTAAGTGAAAGAAGTCACACAGAAAAAGAAACTTATCCTAAGATATCACTTAGGAAGATCCTGTAAACATGGCTACACATGAACTGAGTTAGGCAAGAGAACAGAGTTTCACATTTAGAAAACAATCTTATGCCTGCTTAAGAGGGAAGGAGAGGTGGGGTGACGCATCAAACCAGACTTTGATATAAGCACAGGTACCGTTCCAAAACCAACTATGGAATAGACAAGACCTACACCTTCCTCAGTGAAAGGGACTCAAAACCCCATATTTCCCGCAGAGGAATAGATCTGACTAGTAAGAATCTTAAAACCTATGTATTGATATGTCTCCGTAAGGGAATCAAGTGTGTCTAGACTGGCATAAACAGGGCAGCGAGAATCAGCTCAAACCCACTCTAAAAAGGAATTTCAAAACCAGAACAAAGAAACAGGGAAATTCTTTACAATTCCTTCAGGGTCTCTGATGCAACCTGGAATGACCCTATCTACAATGACAGCTGGATGTGGCATAAGGCTGGACACTTGGGACTGAGAGGATTGGTGAGATTGGGTGAGCAAATGCAGACCCTTTAAAGCAATAATGCATGGCACCCATTCCATGGTTCCCAACTCTGCAGGTTGAAGGGAATATTACTACAGCTATAACATGTACGGGAAACCTAGAGAATGGACACACTGTGAATACGAAAGGTTTCTAAAACTCAACGAAGAGTCCCTCTCCTGCTGCTCCAGTTTGACTTTCCAACTGCTTTCCTATCAATCTCCCAACTTGGAGAGACAGCCCCTTTAAGCTCCTGGTTCGCACAGGTTGCCAATTTGGCAGAGGATGAAAGGGAAGAGGGAGAACCAATGAGAGAGTAGCTGTTAGGCATTTGGATGGGCACATGTCACTCTAATTTCCCGGCAGGAAGAAGAATGAACCAAAGTCTCAGCCACCCACCGGGAACCAGTATAGGTCCTGAACCAAAAGTTTGGACTTGCGTTCAGCTCACAAGAAACGAGTTGAAAAATGGAGCTCAGGGGCACAGCAATTCACAAACTGGCAGAGTAATCAAGGCCAACTATCGTCCAAAAATCTGTTGAGGGAAGGCAACGAGGCGGACTTGAAAGCGAGGCAGAATAGCAGGAAACAGATTTCAAGAGGTACGTTGGAATCGCCTGTAAAGCACAGGAAGAGGGGCACAACTTCGACAATGATGCACTTGGCCAAAAAGGGCGTATGCGTTTTCTCCTGAATATATTCAGGAGAAAACGCATACGCCCATTTTGGCCAAGCAAGCAAGCGGGCAATGCAAATCTGCACTACAAAGAAGTATCACTTCCCACCGGTCAAAAGGGACATCCACAAAATGTGTAAAAACCAGAAAGGCAAGACAGGCCCTGGAGAACAGGGAGCCTTGTTATGCTGATGGGCGGGATGTAAGTTGCCAACTGCCTCACTGGAGGAGTGCATTGTGTTCCCTAAAACAAGTAAACAACAGAGCTACAGAGCCAAGGGCACGTCCAGTCTAGGGAATATACGTTGGGAAAACTGAAAATCCATAAGACAGAGCCACCCCCATATTGAGGGCTGCACTGCTTACAGGAACCTCAACCTGGGTACACCTGAAATATCCCAGGAAATATAAAAATGGTTCCAAACATCGTGGAACTTACGTACGATGGAATATCCCTCAGCCATGAAATCAATGTCATAAGACCAGTAGCAGCAAAATGAGTGGATTCAGGTACGATGATTCTAAGTGAAAGAAGTCACACAGAAAAAGAAACTTATCCTAAGATATCACTTAGGAAGATCCTGTAAACATGGCTACACATGAACTGAGTTAGGCAAGAGAACAGAGTCTCACATTTAGAAAACACTCTTATGCCTGCTTAAGAGGGAAGGAGAGGTGGGGTGACGCATCAAACCAGACTTTGATATAAGCACAGGTACCGTTCCAAAACCAACTATGGAATAGACAAGACCTACACCTTCCTCAGTGAAAGGGACTCAAAACCCCATATTTCCCACAGAGGAATAGATCTGACTAGTAAGAATCTTAAAACCTATGTATTGATATGTCTCCGTAAGGGAATCAAGTGTGTCTAGACTGGCATAAACAGGGCAGCGAGAATCAGCTCAAACCCACTCTAAAAAGGAATTTCAAAACCAGAACAAAGAAACAGGGAAATTCTTTACAATTCCTTCAGGGTCTCTGATGCAACCTGGAATGACCCTATCTACAATGACAGCTGGATGTGGCATAAGGCTGGACACTTGGGACTGAGAGGATTGGTGAGATTGGGTGAGCAAATGCAGACCCTTTAAAGCAATAATGCATGGCACCCATTCCATGGTTCCCAACTCTGCAGGTTGAAGGGAATATTACTACAGCTATAACATGTACGGGAAACCTAGAGAATGGACACACTGTGAATACGAAAGGTTTCTAAAACTCAACGAAGAGTCCCTCTCCTGGTGCTCCGGTTTGACTTTCCAACTGCTTTCCTATCAATCTCCCAACTTGGAGAGACAGCCCCTTTAAGCTCCTGGTTCGCACAGGTTGCCAATTTGGCAGAGGATGAAAGGGAAGAGGGAGAACCAATGAGAGAGTAGCTGTTAGGCATTTGGATGGGCACATGTCACTCTAATTTCCCGGCAGGAAGAAGAATTAACCAAAGTCTCAGCCACCCACCGGGAACCAGTATAGGTCCTGAACCAAAAGTTTGGACTTGCATTCAGCTCACAAGAAACGAGTTGAAAAATGGAGCTCAGGGGCACAGCAATTCACAAACTGGCAGAGTAATCAAGGCCAACTATCGTCCAAAAATCTGTTGAGGGAAGGCAACGAGGCGGACTTGAAAGCGAGGCAGAATAGCAGGAAACAGATTTCAAGAGGTACGTTGGAATCGCCTGTAAAGCACAGGAAGAGGGGCACAACTTCGACAATGATGCACTTGGCCAAAAAGGGCGTATGCGTTTTCTCCTGAATATATTCAGGAGAAAACGCATACGCCCATTTTGGCCAAGCAAGCAAGCGGGCAATGCAAATCTGCACTACAAAGAAGTATCACTTCCCACCGGTCAAAAGGGACATCCACAAAATGTGTAAAAACCAGAAAGGCAAGACAGGCCCTGGAGAACAGGGAGCCTTGTTATGCTGATGGGCGGGATGTAAGTTGCCAACTGCCTCACTGGAGGAGTGCATTGTGTTCCCTAAAACAAGTAAACAACAGAGCTACAGAGCCAAGGGCACGTCCAGTCTAGGGAATATACCTTGGGAAAACTGAAAATCCATAAGACAGAGCCACCCCCATATTGAGGGCTGCACTGCTTACAGGAACCTCAACCTGGGTACACCTGAAATATCCCAGGAAATATAAAAATGGTTCCAAACATCGTGGAACTTACGTACGATGGAATATCCCTCAGCCATGAAATCAATGTCATAAGACCAGTAGCAGCAAAATGAGTGGATTCAGGTACGATGATTCTAAGTGAAAGAAGTCACACAGAAAAAGAAACTTATCCTAAGATATCACTTAGGAAGATCCTGTAAACATGGCTACACATGAACTGAGTTAGGCAAGAGAACAGAGTCTCACATTTAGAAAACACTCTTATGCCTGCTTAAGGGGGAAGGAGAGGTGGGGTGATGCATCAAACCAGAGTTTGATATAAGCACAGGTACCGTTCCAAAAACCAACTATGGAATAGACAAGACCTACACCTTCCTCAGTGAAAGGGACTCAAAACCCCATATTTCCCGCAGAGGAATAGATCTGACTAGTAAGAATCTTAAAACCTATGTATTGATATGTCTCCGTAAGGGAATCAAGTGTGTCTAGACTGGCATAAACAGGGCAGCGAGAATCAGCTCAAACCCACTCTAAAAAGGAATTTCACAAACAGAACAAAGAAACAGGGAAATTCTTTACAATTCCTTCAGGGTCTCTGATGCAACCTGGAATGACCCTATCTACAATGACAGCTGGATGTGGCATAAGGCTGGACACTTGGGACTGAGAGGATTGGTGAGATTGGGTGAGCAAATGCAGACCCTTTAAAGCAATAACTCATGGCACCCATTCCATGGGTCCCAGCTCTCCAGGTTGAAGGGAATATTACTACAGCTATAACGTGTACGGGAAACCTAGAGAATGGACACACTGTGAATACGAAAGGTTTCTAAAACTCAACCAAGAGCCCCTCTCCTGGTGCTCCGGTTTGACTTTCCAACTGCTTTCCTATCAATCTCCCAACTTGGAGAGACAGCCCCTTTAAGCTCCTGGTTCGCACAGGTTGCCAATTTGGCAGAGGATGAAAGGGAAGAGGGAGAACCAATGAGAGAGTAGCTGTTAGGCATTTGGATGGGCACATGTCACTCTAATTTCCCGGCAGGAAGAAGAATTAACCAAAGTCTCAGCCACCCACCGGGAACCAGTATAGGTCCTGAACCAAAAGTTTGGACTTGCGTTCAGCTCACAAGAAACGAGTTGAAAAATGGAGCTCTGGGGCACAGCAATTCACAAACTGGCAGAGTAATCAAGGCCAACTATCGTCCAAAAATCTGTTGAGGGAAGGCAACGAGGCGGACTTGAAAGCGAGGCAGAATAGCAGGAAACAGATTTCAAGAGGTACGTTGGAATCGCCTGTAAAGCACAGGAAGAGGGGCACAACTTCGACAATGATGCACTTGGCCAAAAAGGGCGTATGCGTTTTCTCCTGAATATATTCAGGAGAAAACGCATACGCCCTTTTTGGCGAAGCAAGCAAGCGGGCAATGCAAATCTGCACTACAAAGAAGTATCACATCCCACCGGTCAAAAGGGACATCCACAAAATGTGTAAAAACCAGAAAGGCAAGACAGGCCCTGGAGAACAGGGAGCCTTGTTATGCTGATGGGCGGGATGTAAGTTGCCAACTGCCTCACTCGAGGAGTGCATTGTGTTCCCTAAAACAAGTAAACAACAGAGCTACAGAGCCAAGGGCACGTCCAGTCTAGGGAATATACCTTGGGAAAACTGAAAATCCATAAGACAGAGCCACCCCCAAATTGAGGGCTGCACTGCTTACAGGAACCTCAACCTGGGTACACCTGAAATATCCCAGGATATATAAAAATGGTTCCAAACATCGTGGAACTTACGTACGATGGAATATCCCTCAGCCATGAAATCAATGTCATAAGACCAGTAGCAGCAAAATGAGTGGATTCAGGTACGATGATTCTAAGTGAAAGAAGTCACACAGGAAAAGAAACTTATCCTAAGATATCACTTAGGAAGATCCTGTAAACATGGCTACACATGAACTGAGTTAGGCAAGAGAACAGAGTCTCACATTTAGAAAACACTCTTATGCCTGCTTAAGGGGGAAGGAGAGGTGGGGTGATGCATCAAACCAGAGTTTGATATAAGCACAGGTACCGTTCCAAAAACCAACTATGGAATAGACAAGACCTACACCTTCCTCAGTGAAAGGGACTCAAAACCCCATATTTCCCGCAGAGGAATAGATCTGACTAGTAAGAATCTTAAAACCT
Organism: Mesoplodon mirus; assembly: GCF_964341445.2. Classification (NCBI taxonomy): domain Eukaryota; kingdom Metazoa; phylum Chordata; class Mammalia; order Artiodactyla; family Ziphiidae; genus Mesoplodon; species Mesoplodon mirus. The sequence continues at coordinate 2,825,927 of NW_028295784.1, forward strand.
ACGTATTGATATGTCTCCGTAAGGGAATCAAGTGTGTCTAGACTGGCATAAACAGGGCAGCGAGAATCAGCTCAAACCCACTCTAAAAAGGAATTTCAAAAACAGAACAAAGAAACAGGGAAATTCTTTACAATTCCTTCAGGGTCTCTGATGCAACCTGGAATGACCCTATCTACAATGACAGCTGGATGTGGCATGAGGCAGGACACTTGGGACTGAGAGGATTGGTGAGATTGGGTGAGCAAATGCAGACCCTTTAAAGCAATAATGCATGGCACCCATTCCATGGGTCCCAGCTCTCCAGGTTGAAGGGAATATTACTACAGCTATAACGTGTACGGGAAACCTAGAGAATGGACACACTGTGAATACGAAAGGTTTCTAAAACTCAACAAAGAGCCCCTCTCCTGGTGCTCCGGTTTGACTTTCCAACTGCTTTCCTATCAATCTCCCAACTTGGAGAGACAGCCCCTTTAAGCTCCTGGTTCGCACAGGTTGCCAATTTGGCAGAGGATGAAAGGGAAGAGGGAGAACCAATGAGAGAGTAGCTGTTAGGCATTTGGATGGGCACATGTCACTCTAATTTCCCGGCAGGATAAAGAATGAACCAAAGTCTCAGCCACCCAACGGGAATCAGTATATGTCCTGAACCAAAAGTTTGGACTTGCGTTCAGCTCACAAGAAACGAGTTGAAAAATGGAGCTCAGGGGCACAGCAATTCACAAACTGGCAGAGTAATCAAGGCCAACTCTCGTCCAAAAATCTGTTGAGGGAAGGCAACGAGGCGGACTTGAAAGCGAGGCAGAATAGCAGGAAACAGATTTCAAGAGGTACGTTGGAATCGCCTGTAAAGCACAGGAAGAGGGGCACAACTTCGACAATGACGCACTTGGCCAAAAAGGGCGTATGCGTTTTCTCCTGAATATATTCAGGAGAAAACGCATACGCCCTTTTTGGCCAAGCAAGCAAGCGGGCAATGCAAATCTGCACTACAAAGAAGTATCACTTCCCACCGGTCAAAAGGGACATCCACAAAATGTGTAAAAACCAGAAAGGCAAGACAGGCCCTGGAGAACAGGGAGCCTTTTTATGCTGATGGGCGGGATGTAAGTTGCCAACTGCCTCACTGGAGGAGTGCATTGTGTTCCCTAAAACAAGTAAACAACAGAGCTACAGAGCCAAGGGCACGTCCAGTCTAGTGAATATACCTTGGGAAAACTGAAAATCCATAAGACAGAGCCACCCCCAAATTGAGGGCTGCACTGCTTACAGGAACCTCAACCTGGGTACACCTGAAATATCCCAGGAAATATAAAAATGGTTCCAAACATCGTGGAAATTATGTACGATGGAATATCCCTCAGCCATGAAATCAATGTCATAAGACCAGTAGCAGCAAAATGAGTGGATTCAGGTACGATGATTCTAAGTGAAAGAAGTCACACAGAAAAAGAAACTTATCATAAGATATCACTTAGGAAGATCCTGTAAACATGGCTACACATGAACTGAGTTAGGCAAGAGAACAGAGTCTCACATTTAGAAAACACTCTTATGCCTGCTTAAGGGGGAAGGAGAGGTGGGGTGATGCATCAAACCAGAGTTTGATATAAGCACAGGTACCGTTCCAAAAACCAACTATGGAATAGACAAGACCTACACCTTCCTCAGTGAAAGGGACTCAAAACCCCATATTTCCCGCAGAGGAATAGATCTGACTAGTAAGAATCTTAAAACCTACGTATTGATATGTCTCCGTAAGGGAATCAAGTGTGTCTAGACTGGCATAAACAGGGCAGCGAGAATCAGCTCAAACCCACTCTAAAAAGGAATTTCAAAAACAGAACAAAGAAACAGGGAAATTCTTTACAATTCCTTCAGGGTCTCTGATGCAACCTGGAATGACCCTATCTACAATGACAGCTGGATGTGGCATGAGGCAGGACACTTGGGACTGAGAGGATTGGTGAGATTGGGTGAGCAAATGCAGACCCTTTAAAGCAATAATGCATGGCACCCATTCCATGGGTCCCAGCTCTCCAGGTTGAAGGGAATATTACTACAGCTATAACGTGTACGGGAAACCTAGAGAATGGACACACTGTGAATACGAAAGGTTTCTAAAACTCAACGAAGAGCCCCTCTCCTGGTGCTCCGGTTTGACTTTCCAACTGCTTTCCTATCAATCTCCCAACTTGGAGAGACAGCCCCTTTAAGCTCCTGGTTCGCACAGGTTGCCAATTTGGCAGAGGATGAAAGGGAAGAGGGAGAACCAATGAGAGAGTAGCTGTTAGGCATTTGGATGGGCACATGTCACTCTAATTTCCCGGCAGGATAAAGAATGAACCAAAGTCTCAGCCACCCAACGGGAATCAGTATATGTCCTGAACCAAAAGTTTGGACTTGCGTTCAGCTCACAAGAAACGAGTTGAAAAATGGAGCTCAGGGGCACAGCAATTCACAAACTGGCAGAGTAATCAAGGCCAACTCTCGTCCAAAAATCTGTTGAGGGAAGGCAACGAGGCGGACTTGAAAGCGAGGCAGAATAGCAGGAAACAGATTTCAAGAGGTACGTTGGAATCGCCTGTAAAGCACAGGAAGAGGGGCACAACTTCGACAATGACGCACTTGGCCAAAAAGGGCGTATGCGTTTTCTCCTGAATATATTCAGGAGAAAACGCATACGCCCATTTTGGCCAAGCAAGCAAGCGGGCAATGCAAATCTGCACTACAAAGAAGTATCACTTCCCACCGGTCAAAAGGGACATCCACAAAATGTGTAAAAACCAGAAAGGCAAGACAGGCCCTGGAGAACAGGGAGCCTTGTTATGCTGATGGGCGGGATGTAAGTTGCCAACTGCCTCACTGGAGGAGTGCATTGTGTTCCCTAAAACAAGTAAACAACAGAGCTACAGAGCCAAGGGCACGTCCAGTCTAGTGAATATACCTTGGGAAAACTGAAAATCCATAAGACAGAGCCACCCCCAAATTGAGGGCTGCACTGCTTACAGGAACCTCAACCTGGGTACACCTGAAATATCCCAGGAAATATAAAAATGGTTCCAAACATCGTGGAAATTATGTACGATGGAATATCCCTCAGCCATGAAATCAATGTCATAAGACCAGTAGCAGCAAAATGAGTGGATTCAGGTACGATGATTCTAAGTGAAAGAAGTCACACAGAAAAAGAAACTTATCATAAGATATCACTTAGGAAGATCCTGTAAACATGGCTACACATGAACTGAGTTAGGCAAGAGAACAGAGTCTCACATTTAGAAAACACTCTTATGCCTGCTTAAGGGGGAAGGAGAGGTGGGGTGATGCATCAAACCAGAGTTTGATATAAGCACAGGTACCGTTCCAAAAACCAACTATGGAATAGACAAGACCTACACCTTCCTCAGTGAAAGGGACTCAAAACCCCATATTTCCCGCAGAGGAATAGATCTGACTAGTAAGAATCTTAAAACCTATGTATTGATATGTCTCCGTAAGGGAATCAAGTGTGTCTAGACTGGCATAAACATGGCAGCGAGAATCAGCTCAAACCCACTCTAAAAAGGAATTTCAAAAAAAGAACAAAGAAACAGGGAAATTCTTTACAATTCCTTCAGGGTCTCTGATGCAACCTGGAATGACCCTATCTACAATGACAGCTGGATGTGGCATAAGGCTGGACACTTGGGACTGAGAGGATTGGTGAGATTGGGTGAGCAAATGCAGACCCTTTAAAGCAATAATGCATGGCACCCATTCCATGGGTCCCAACTCTCCAGGTTGAAGGGAATATTACTACAGCTATAACATGTACGGGAAACCTAGAGAATGGACACACTGTGAATACGAAAGGTTTCTAAAACTCAACGAAGTGTCCCTCTCCTGGTGCTCCAGTTTGACTTTCCAACTGCTTTCCTATCAATCTCCCAACTTGGAGAGACAGCCCCTTTAAGCTCCTGGTTCGCACAGGTTGCCAATTTGGCAGAGGATGAAAGGGAAGAGGGAGAACCAATGAGAGAGTAGCTGTTAGGCATTTGGATGGGCACATGTCACTCTAATTTCCCGGCAGGAAGAAGAATTAACCAAAGTCTCAGCCACCCACCGGGAACCAGTAGAGGTCCTGAACCAAAAGTTTGGACTTGCGTTCAGCTCACAAAAAACGAGTTGAAAAATGGAGCTCAGGGGCACAGCAATTCACAAACTGGCAGAGTAATCAAGGCCAACTATCGTCCAAAAATCTGTTGAGGGAAGGCAACGAGGCGGACTTGAAAGCGAGGCACAATAGCAGGAAACAGATTTCAAGAGGTACGTTGGAATCGCCTGTAAAGCACAGGAAGAGGGGCACAACTTCGACAATGATGCACTTGGCCAAAAAGGGCATATGCGTTTTCTCCTGAATATATTCAGGAGAAAACGCATACGCCCTTTTTGGCCAAGCAAGCAAGCGGGCAATGCAAATCTGCACTACAAAGAAGTATCACTTCCCACCGGTCAAAAGGGATATCCACAAAATGTGTAAAAACCAGAAAGGCAAGACAGGCCCTGGAGAACAGAGAGCCTTGTTATGCTGATGGGCGGGATGTAAGTTGCCAACTGCCTCACTGGAGGAGTGCATTGTGTTCCCTAAAACAAATAAACAATAGAGCTACAGAGCCAAGGGCACATCCAGTCTAGGGAATATACCTTGGGAAAATTGAAAATCCATAAGACAGAGCCACCCCCAAATTGAGGGCTGCCCTGCTTACAGGAACCTCAACCTGGGTACACCTGAAATATCCCAGGAAATATAAAAATGGTTCCAAACATCGTGGAACTTACGTACGATGGAATATCCCTCAGCCATGAAATCAATGTCATAAGACCAGTAGCAGCAAAATGAGTGGATTCAGGTACGATGATTCTAAGTGAAAGAAGTCACACAGGAAAAGAAACTTATCATAAGATATCACTTAGGAAGATCCTGTAAACATGGCTACACATGAACTGAGTTAGGCAAGAGAACAGAGTCTCACATTTAGAAAACACTCTTATGCCTGCTTAAGGGGGAAGGAGAGGTGGGGTGATGCATCAAACCAGAGTTTGATATAAGCACAGGTACCGTTCCAAAAACCAACTATGGAATAGACAAGACCTACACCTTCCTCAGTGAAAGGGACTCAAAACCCCATATTTCCCGCAGAGGAATAGATCTGACTAGTAAGAATCTTAAAACCTATGTATTGATATGTCTCCGTAAGGGAATCAAGTGTGTCTAGACTGGCATAAACAGGGCAGCGAGAATCAGCTCAAACCCACTCTAAAAAGGAATTTCAAAAACAGAACAAAGAAACAGGGAAATTCTTTACAATTCCTTCAGGGTCTCTGATGCAACCTGGAATGACCCTATCTACAATGACAGCTGGATGTGGCATAAGGCTGGACACTTGGGACTGAGAGGATTGGTGAGATTGGGTGAGCAAATGCAGACCCTTTAAAGCAATAACGCATGGCACCCATTCCATGGGTCCCAGCTCTCCAGGTTGAAGGGAATATTACTACAGCTATAACGTGTACGGGAAACCTAGAGAATGGACACACAGTGAATACGAAAGTTTTCTAAAACTCAACGAAGTGCCCCTCTCCTGGTGCTCCGGTTTGACTTTCCAACTGCTTTCCTATCAATCTCCCAACTTGGAGAGACAGCCCCTTTAAGCTCCTGGTTCGCACAGGTTGCCAATTTGGCAGAGGATGAAAGGGAAGAGGGAGAACCAATGAGAGAGTAGCTGTTAGGCATTTGGATGGGCACATGTCACTCTAATTTCCCGGCAGGAAGAAGAATTAACCAAAGTCTCAGCCACCCACCGGGAACCAGTAGAGTTCCTGAACCAAAAGTTTGGACTTGCGTTCAGCTCACAAAATACGAGTTGAAAAATGGAGCTCAGGGGCACAGCAATTCACAAACTGGCAGAGTAATCAAGGCCAACTATCGTCCAAAAATCTGTTGAGGGAAGGCAACGAGGCGGACTTGAAAGCGAGGCAGAATAGCAGGAAAGAGATTTCAAGAGGTACGTTGGAATCGCCTGTAAAGCACAGGAAGAGGGGCACAACTTCGACAATGATGCACTTGGCCAAAAAGGGCGTATGTGTTTTCTCCTGAATATATTCAGGAGAAAACGCATACGCCCTTTTTGGCCAAGCAAGCAAGCGGGCAATGCAAATCTGCACTACAAAGAAGTATCACTTCCCACCGGTCAAAAGGGACATCCACAAAATGTGTAAAAACCAGAAAGGCAAGACAGGCCCTGGAGAACAGGGAGCCTTGTTATGCTGATGGGCGGGATGTAAGTTGCCAACTGCCTCACTGGAGGAGTGCATTGTGTTCCCTAAAACAAGTAAACAACAGAGCTACAGAGCCAAGGGCACGTCCAGTCTAGGGAATATACGTTGGGAAAACTGAAAATCCATAAGACAGAGCCACCCCCATATTGAGGGCTGCACTGCTTACAGGAACCTCAACCTGGGTACACCTGAAATATCCCAGGAAATATAAAAATGGTTCCAAACATCGTGGAACTTACGTACGATGGAATATCCCTCAGCCATGAAATCAATGTCATAAGACCAGTAGCAGCAAAATGAGTGGATTCAGGTACGATGATTCTAAGTGAAAGAAGTCACACAGAAAAAGAAACTTATCCTAAGATATCACTTAGGAAGATCCTGTAAACATGGCTACACATGAACTGAGTTAGGCAAGAGAACAGAGTCTCACATTTAGAAAACACTCTTATGCCTGCTTAAGAGGGAAGGAGAGGTGGGGTGACGCATCAAACCAGACTTTGATATAAGCACAGGTACCGTTCCAAAACCAACTATGGAATAGACAAGACCTACACCTTCCTCAGTGAAAGGGACTCAAAACCCCATATTTCCCGCAGAGGAATAGATCTGACTAGTAAGAATCTTAAAACCTATGTATTGATATGTCTCCGTAAGGGAATCAAGTGTGTCTAGACTGGCATAAACAGGGCAGCGAGAATCAGCTCAAACCCACTCTAAAAAGGAATTTCAAAACCAGAACAAAGAAACAGGGAAATTCTTTACAATTCCTTCAGGGTCTCTGATGCAACCTGGAATGACCCTATCTACAATGACAGCTGGATGTGGCATAAGGCTGGACACTTGGGACTGAGAGGATTGGTGAGATTGGGTGAGCAAATGCAGACCCTTTAAAGCAATAATGCATGGCACCCATTCCATGGTTCCCAACTCTGCAGGTTGAAGGGAATATTACTACAGCTATAACATGTACGGGAACCCTAGAGAATGGACACACTGTGAATACGAAAGGTTTCTAAAACTCAACGAAGAGTCCCTCTCCTGGTGCTCCGGTTTGACTTTCCAACTGCTTTCCTATCAATCTCCCAACTTGGAGAGACAGCCCCTTTAAGCTCCTGGTTCGCACAGGTTGCCAATTTGGCAGAGGATGAAAGGGAAGAGGGAGAACCAATGAGAGAGTAGCTGTTAGGCATTTGGATGGGCACATGTCACTCTAATTTCCCGGCAGGAAGAAGAATTAACCAAAGTCTCAGCCACCCACCGGGAACCAGTATAGGTCCTGAACCAAAAGTTTGGACTTGCGTTCAGCTCACAAGAAACGAGTTGAAAAATGGAGCTCAGGGGCACAGCAATTCACAAACTGGCAGAGTAATCAAGGCCAACTATCGTCCAAAAATCTGTTGAGGGAAGGCAACGAGGCGGACTTGAAAGCGAGGCAGAATAGCAGGAAACAGATTTCAAGAGGTACGTTGGAATCACCTGTAAAGCACAGGAAGAGGGGCACAACTTCGACAATGATGCACTTGGCCAAAAAGGGCGTATGCGTTTTCTCCTGAATATATTCAGGAGAAAACGCATACGCCCTTTTTGGCCAAGCAAGCAAGCGGGCAATGCAAATCTGCACTACAAAGAAGTATCACTTCCCACCGGTCAAAAGGGACATCCACAAAATGTGTAAAAACCAGAAAGGCAAGACAGGCCCTGGAGAACAGGGAGCCTTGTTATGCTGATGGGCGGGATGTAAGTTGCCAACTGCCTCACTGGAGGAGTGCATTGTGTTCCCTAAAACAAGTAAACAACAGAGCTACAGAGCCAAGGGCACGTCCAGTCTAGGGAATATACCTTGGGAAAACTGAAAATCCATAAGACAGAGCCACCCCCATATTGAGGGCTGCACTGCTTACAGGAACCTCAACCTGGGTACACCTGAAATATCCCAGGAAATATAAAAATGGTTCCAAACATCGTGGAACTTACGTACGATGGAATATCCCTCAGCCATGAAATCAATGTCATAAGACCAGTAGCAGCAAAATGAGTGGATTCAGGTACGATGATTCTAAGTGAAAGAAGTCACACAGAAAAAGAAACTTATCCTAAGATATCACTTAGGAAGATCCTGTAAACATGGCTACACATGAACTGAGTTAGGCAAGAGAACAGAGTCTCACATTTAGAAAACACTCTTATGCCTGCTTAAGGGGGAAGGAGAGGTGGGGTGATGCATCAAACCAGAGTTTGATATAAGCACAGGTACCGTTCCAAAAACCAACTATGGAATAGACAAGACCTACACCTTCCTCAGTGAAAGGGACTCAAAACCCCATATTTCCCGCAGAGGAATAGATCTGACTAGTAAGAATCTTAAAACCTATGTATTGATATGTCTCCGTAAGGGAATCAAGTGTGTCTAGACTGGCATAAACAGGGCAGCGAGAATCAGCTCAAACCCACTCTAAAAAGGAATTTCACAAACAGAACAAAGAAACAGGGAAATTCTTTACAATTCCTTCAGGGTCTCTGATGCAACCTGGAATGACCCTATCTACAATGACAGCTGGATGTGGCATAAGGCTGGACACTTGGGACTGAGAGGATTGGTGAGATTGGGTGAGCAAATGCAGACCCTTTAAAGCAATAACTCATGGCACCCATTCCATGGGTCCCAGCTCTCCAGGTTGAAGGGAATATTACTACAGCTATAACGTGTACGGGAAACCTAGAGAATGGACACACTGTGAATACGAAAGGTTTCTAAAACTCAACCAAGAGCCCCTCTCCTGGTGCTCCGGTTTGACTTTCCAACTGCTTTCCTATCAATCTCCCAACTTGGAGAGACAGCCCCTTTAAGCTCCTGGTTCGCACAGGTTGCCAATTTGGCAGAGGATGAAAGGGAAGAGGGAGAACCAATGAGAGAGTAGCTGTTAGGCATTTGGATGGGCACATGTCACTCTAATTTCCCGGCAGGATAAAGAATGAACCAAAGTCTCAGCCACCCAACGGGAATCAGTATATGTCCTGAACCAAAAGTTTGGACTTGCGTTCAGCTCACAAGAAACGAGTTGAAAAATGGAGCTCAGGGGCACAGCAATTCACAAACTGGCAGAGTAATCAAGGCCAACTCTCGTCCAAAAATCTGTTGAGGGAAGGCAACGAGGCGGACTTGAAAGCGAGGCAGAATAGCAGGAAACAGATTTCAAGAGGTACGTTGGAATCGCCTGTAAAGCACAGGAAGAGGGGCACAACTTCGACAATGACGCACTTGGCCAAAAAGGGCGTATGCGTTTTCTCCTGAATATATTCAGGAGAAAACGCATACGCCCATTTTGGCCAAGCAAGCAAGCGGGCAATGCAAATCTGCACTACAAAGAAGTATCACTTCCCACCGGTCAAAAGGGACATCCACAAAATGTGTAAAAACCAGAAAGGCAAGACAGGCCCTGGAGAACAGGGAGCCTTGTTATGCTGATGGGCGGGATGTAAGTTGCCAACTGCCTCACTGGAGGAGTGCATTGTGTTCCCTAAAACAAGTAAACAACAGAGCTACAGAGCCAAGGGCACGTCCAGTCTAGTGAATATACCTTGGGAAAACTGAAAATCCATAAGACAGAGCCACCCCCAAATTGAGGGCTGCACTGCTTACAGGAACCTCAACCTGGGTACACCTGAAATATCCCAGGAAATATAAAAATGGTTCCAAACATCGTGGAAATTATGTACGATGGAATATCCCTCAGCCATGAAATCAATGTCATAAGACCAGTAGCAGCAAAATGAGTGGATTCAGGTACGATGATTCTAAGTGAAAGAAGTCACACAGAAAAAGAAACTTATCATAAGATATCACTTAGGAAGATCCTGTAAACATGGCTACACATGAACTGAGTTAGGCAAGAGAACAGAGTCTCACATTTAGAAAACACTCTTATGCCTGCTTAAGGGGGAAGGAGAGGTGGGGTGATGCATCAAACCAGAGTTTGATATAAGCACAGGTACCGTTCCAAAAACCAACTATGGAATAGACAAGACCTACACCTTCCTCAGTGAAAGGGACTCAAAACCCCATATTTCCCGCAGAGGAATAGATCTGACTAGTAAGAATCTTAAAACCTATGTATTGATATGTCTCCGTAAGGGAATCAAGTGTGTCTAGACTGGCATAAACATGGCAGCGAGAATCAGCTCAAACCCACTCTAAAAAGGAATTTCAAAAAAAGAACAAAGAAACAGGGAAATTCTTTACAATTCCTTCAGGGTCTCTGATGCAACCTGGAATGACCCTATCTACAATGACAGCTGGATGTGGCATAAGGCTGGACACTTGGGACTGAGAGGATTGGTGAGATTGGGTGAGCAAATGCAGACCCTTTAAAGCAATAATGCATGGCACCCATTCCATGGGTCCCAACTCTCCAGGTTGAAGGGAATATTACTACAGCTATAACATGTACGGGAAACCTAGAGAATGGACACACTGTGAATACGAAAGGTTTCTAAAACTCAACGAAGTGTCCCTCTCCTGGTGCTCCAGTTTGACTTTCCAACTGCTTTCCTATCAATCTCCCAACTTGGAGAGACAGCCCCTTTAAGCTCCTGGTTCGCACAGGTTGCCAATTTGGCAGAGGATGAAAGGGAAGAGGGAGAACCAATGAGAGAGTAGCTGTTAGGCATTTGGATGGGCACATGTCACTCTAATTTCCCGGCAGGAAGAAGAATTAACCAAAGTCTCAGCCACCCACCGGGAACCAGTAGAGGTCCTGAACCAAAAGTTTGGACTTGCGTTCAGCTCACAAAAAACGAGTTGAAAAATGGAGCTCAGGGGCACAGCAATTCACAAACTGGCAGAGTAATCAAGGCCAACTATCGTCCAAAAATCTGTTGAGGGAAGGCAACGAGGCGGACTTGAAAGCGAGGCACAATAGCAGGAAACAGATTTCAAGAGGTACGTTGGAATCGCCTGTAAAGCACAGGAAGAGGGGCACAACTTCGACAATGATGCACTTGGCCAAAAAGGGCATATGCGTTTTCTCCTGAATATATTCAGGAGAAAACGCATACGCCCTTTTTGGCCAAGCAAGCAAGCGGGCAATGCAAATCTGCACTACAAAGAAGTATCACTTCCCACCGGTCAAAAGGGATATCCACAAAATGTGTAAAAACCAGAAAGGCAAGACAGGCCCTGGAGAACAGAGAGCCTTGTTATGCTGATGGGCGGGATGTAAGTTGCCAACTGCCTCACTGGAGGAGTGCATTGTGTTCCCTAAAACAAATAAACAATAGAGCTACAGAGCCAAGGGCACATCCAGTCTAGGGAATATACCTTGGGAAAATTGAAAATCCATAAGACAGAGCCACCCCCAAATTGAGGGCTGCCCTGCTTACAGGAACCTCAACCTGGGTACACCTGAAATATCCCAGGAAATATAAAAATGGTTCCAAACATCGTGGAACTTACGTACGATGGAATATCCCTCAGCCATGAAATCAATGTCATAAGACCAGTAGCAGCAAAATGAGTGGATTCAGGTACGATGATTCTAAGTGAAAGAAGTCACACAGGAAAAGAAACTTATCATAAGATATCACTTAGGAAGATCCTGTAAACATGGCTACACATGAACTGAGTTAGGCAAGAGAACAGAGTCTCACATTTAGAAAACACTCTTATGCCTGCTTAAGGGGGAAGGAGAGGTGGGGTGATGCATCAAACCAGAGTTTGATATAAGCACAGGTACCATTCCAAAAACCAACTATGGAATAGACAAGACCTACACCTTCCTCAGTGAAAGGGACTCAAAACCCCATATTTCCCGCAGAGGAATAGATCTGACTAGTAAGAATCTTAAAACCTATGTATTGATATGTCTCCGTAAGGGAATCAAGTGTGTCTAGACTGGCATAAACAGGGCAGCGAGAATCAGCTCAAACCCACTCTAAAAAGGAATTTCAAAAACAGAACAAAGAAACAGGGAAATTCTTTACAATTCCTTCAGGGTCTCTGATGCAACCTGGAATGACCCTATCTACAATGACAGCTGGATGTGGCATAAGGCTGGACACTTGGGACTGAGAGGATTGGTGAGATTGGGTGAGCAAATGCAGACCCTTTAAAGCAATAACGCATGGCACCCATTCCATGGGTCCCAGCTCTCCAGGTTGAAGGGAATATTACTACAGCTATAACGTGTACGGGAAACCTAGAGAATGGACACACAGTGAATACGAAAGTTTTCTAAAACTCAACGAAGTGCCCCTCTCCTGGTGCTCCGGTTTGACTTTCCAACTGCTTTCCTATCAATCTCCCAACTTGGAGAGACAGCCCCTTTAAGCTCCTGGTTCGCACAGGTTGCCAATTTGGCAGAGGATGAAAGGGAAGAGGGAGAACCAATGAGAGAGTAGCTGTTAGGCATTTGGATGGGCACATGTCACTCTAATTTCCCGGCAGGAAGAAGAATTAACCAAAGTCTCAGCCACCCACCGGGAACCAGTAGAGTTCCTGAACCAAAAGTTTGGACTTGCGTTCAGCTCACAAAATACGAGTTGAAAAATGGAGCTCAGGGGCACAGCAATTCACAAACTGGCAGAGTAATCAAGGCCAACTATCGTCCAAAAATCTGTTGAGGGAAGGCAACGAGGCGGACTTGAAAGCGAGGCAGAATAGCAGGAAAGAGATTTCAAGAGGTACGTTGGAATCGCCTGTAAAGCACAGGAAGAGGGGCACAACTTCGACAATGATGCACTTGGCCAAAAAGGGCGTATGTGTTTTCTCCTGAATATATTCAGGAGAAAACGCATACGCCCTTTTTGGCCAAGCAAGCAAGCGGGCAATGCAAATCTGCACTACAAAGAAGTATCACTTCCCACCGGTCAAAAGGGACATCCACAAAATGTGTAAAAACCAGAAAGGCAAGACAGGCCCTGGAGAACAGGGAGCCTTGTTATGCTGATGGGCGGGATGTAAGTTGCCAACTGCCTCACTGGAGGAGTGCATTGTGTTCCCTAAAACAAGTAAACAACAGAGCTACAGAGCCAAGGGCACTTCCAGTCTAGGGAATATACCTTGGGAAAATTGAAAATCCATAAGACAGAGCCACCCCCAAATTGAGGGCTGCACTGCTTACAGGAACCTCAACCTGGGTACACCTGAAATATCCCAGGAAATATAAAAATGGTTCCAAACATCGTGGAAATTATGTACGATGGAATATCCCTCAGCCATGAAATCAATGTCATAAGACCAGTAGCAGCAAAATGAGTGGATTCAGGTACGATGATTCTAAGTGAAAGAAGTCACACAGAAAAAGAAACTTATCATAAGATATCACTTAGGAAGATCCTGTAAACATGGCTACACATGAACTGAGTTAGGCAAGAGAACAGAGTCTCACATTTAGAAAACACTCTTATGCCTGCTTAAGGGGGAAGGAGAGGTGGGGTGATGCATCAAACCAGAGTTTGATATAAGCACAGGTACCGTTCCAAAAACCAACTATGGAATAGACAAGACCTACACCTTCCTCAGTGAAAGGGACTCAAAACCCCATATTTCCCGCAGAGGAATAGATCTGACTAGTAAGAATCTTAAAACCTATGTATTGATATGTCTCCGTAAGGGAATCAAGTGTGTCTAGACTGGCATAAACATGGCAGCGAGAATCAGCTCAAACCCACTCTAAAAAGGAATTTCAAAAAAAGAACAAAGAAACAGGGAAATTCTTTACAATTCCTTCAGGGTCTCTGATGCAACCTGGAATGACCCTATCTACAATGACAGCTGGATGTGGCATAAGGCTGGACACTTGGGACTGAGAGGATTGGTGAGATTGGGTGAGCAAATGCAGACCCTTTAAAGCAATAATGCATGGCACCCATTCCATGGGTCCCAACTCTCCAGGTTGAAGGGAATATTACTACAGCTATAACATGTACGGGAAACCTAGAGAATGGACACACTGTGAATACGAAAGGTTTCTAAAACTCAACGAAGTGTCCCTCTCCTGGTGCTCCAGTTTGACTTTCCAAATGCTTTCCTATCAATCTCCCAACTTGGAGAGACAGCCCCTTTAAGCTCCTGGTTCGCACAGGTTGCCAATTTGGCAGAGGATGAAAGGGAAGAGGGAGAACCAATGAGAGAGTAGCTGTTAGGCATTTGGATGGGCACATGTCACTCTAATTTCCCGGCAGGAAGAAGAATTAACCAAAGTCTCAGCCACCCACCGGGAACCAGTAGAGGTCCTGAACCAAAAGTTTGGACTTGCGTTCAGCTCACAAAAAACGAGTTGAAAAATGGAGCTCAGGGGCACAGCAATTCACAAACTGGCAGAGTAATCAAGGCCAACTATCGTCCAAAAATCTGTTGAGGGAAGGCAACGAGGCGGACTTGAAAGCGAGGCACAATAGCAGGAAACAGATTTCAAGAGGTACGTTGGAATCGCCTGTAAAGCACAGGAAGAGGGGCACAACTTCGACAATGATGCACTTGGCCAAAAAGGGCATATGCGTTTTCTCCTGAATATATTCAGGAGAAAACGCATACGCCCTTTTTGGCCAAGCAAGCAAGCGGGCAATGCAAATCTGCACTACAAAGAAGTATCACTTCCCACCGGTCAAAAGGGATATCCACAAAATGTGTAAAAACCAGAAAGGCAAGACAGGCCCTGGAGAACAGAGAGCCTTGTTATGCTGATGGGCGGGATGTAAGTTGCCAACTGCCTCACTGGAGGAGTGCATTGTGTTCCCTAAAACAAATAAACAATAGAGCTACAGAGCCAAGGGCACATCCAGTCTAGGGAATATACCTTGGGAAAATTGAAAATCCATAAGACAGAGCCACCCCCAAATTGAGGGCTGCCCTGCTTACAGGAACCTCAACCTGGGTACACCTGAAATATCCCAGGAAATATAAAAATGGTTCCAAACATCGTGGAACTTACGTACGATGGAATATCCCTCAGCCATGAAATCAATGTCATAAGACCAGTAGCAGCAAAATGAGTGGATTCAGGTACGATGATTCTAAGTGAAAGAAGTCACACAGGAAAAGAAACTTATCATAAGATATCACTTAGGAAGATCCTGTAAACATGGCTACACATGAACTGAGTTAGGCAAGAGAACAGAGTCTCACATTTAGAAAACACTCTTATGCCTGCTTAAGGGGGAAGGAGAGGTGGGGTGATGCATCAAACCAGAGTTTGATATAAGCACAGGTACCGTTCCAAAAACCAACTATGGAATAGACAAGACCTACACCTTCCTCAGTGAAAGGGACTCAAAACCCCATATTTCCCGCAGAGGAATAGATCTGACTAGTAAGAATCTTAAAACCTATGTATTGATATGTCTCCGTAAGGGAATCAAGTGTGTCTAGACTGGCATAAACAGGGCAGCGAGAATCAGCTCAAACCCACTCTAAAAAGGAATTTCAAAAACAGAACAAAGAAACAGGGCAATTCTTTACAATTCCTTCAGGGTCTCTGATGCAACCTGGAATGACCCTATCTACAATGACAGCTGGATGTGGCATAAGGCTGGACACTTGGGACTGAGAGGATTGGTGAGATTGGGTGAGCAAATGCAGACCCTTTAAACAATAACGCATGGCACCCATTCCATGGGTCCCAGCTCTCCAGGTTGAAGGGAATATTACTACAGCTATAACGTGTACGGGAAACCTAGAGAATGGACACACAGTGAATACGAAAGTTTTCTAAAACTCAACGAAGTGCCCCTCTCCTGGTGCTCCGGTTTGACTTTCCAACTGCTTTCCTATCAATCTCCCAACTTGGAGAGACAGCCCCTTTAAGCTCCTGGTTCGCACAGGTTGCCAATTTGGCAGAGGATGAAAGGGAAGAGGGAGAACCAATGAGAGAGTAGCTGTTAGGCATTTGGATGGGCACATGTCACTCTAATTTCCCGGCAGGAAGAAGAATTAACCAAAGTCTCAGCCACCCACCGGGAACCAGTAGAGTTCCTGAACCAAAAGTTTGGACTTGCGTTCAGCTCACAAAATACGAGTTGAAAAATGGAGCTCAGGGGCACAGCAATTCACAAACTGGCAGAGTAATCAAGGCCAACTATCGTCCAAAAATCTGTTGAGGGAAGGCAACGAGGCGGACTTGAAAGCGAGGCAGAATAGCAGGAAAGAGATTTCAAGAGGTACGTTGGAATCGCCTGTAAAGCACAGGAAGAGGGGCACAACTTCGACAATGATGCACTTGGCCAAAAAGGGCGTATGTGTTTTCTCCTGAATATATTCAGGAGAAAACGCATACGCCCTTTTTGGCCAAGCAAGCAAGCGGGCAATGCAAATCTGCACTACAAAGAAGTATCACTTCCCACCGGTCAAAAGGGACATCCACAAAATGTGTAAAAACCAGAAAGGCAAGACAGGCCCTGGAGAACAGGGAGCCTTGTTATGCTGATGGGCGGGATGTAAGTTGCCAACTGCCTCACTGGAGGAGTGCATTGTGTTCCCTAAAACAAGTAAACAACAGAGCTACAGAGCCAAGGGCACTTCCAGTCTAGGGAATATACCTTGGGAAAATTGAAAATCCATAAGACAGAGCCACCCCCAAATTGAGGGCTGCACTGCTTACAGGAACCTCAACCTGGGTACACCTGAATTATCCCAGGAAATATAAAAATGGTTCCAAACATCGTGGAACTTACGTACGATGGAATATCCCTCAGCCATGAAATCAATGTCATAAGACCAGTAGCAGCAAAATGAGTGGATTCAGGTACGATGATTCTAAGTGAAAGAAGTCACACAGAAAAAGAAACTTATCATAAGATATCACTTAGGAAGATCCTGTAAACATGGCTACACATGAACTGAGCTAGGCAAGAGAACAGAGTCTCACATTTAGAAAACACTCTTATGCCTGCTTAAGGGGGAAGGAGAGGTGGGGTGATGCATCAAACCAGAGTTTGATATAAGCACAGGTACCGTTCCAAAACCCAACTATGGAATAGACAAGACCTATACCTTCCTCAGTGAAAGGGACTCAAAACCCCATATTTCCCGCAGAGGAATAGATCTGACTAGTAAGAATCTTAAAACCTATGTATTGATATGTCTCCGTAAGGGAATCAAGTGTGTCTAGACTGGCATAAACAGGGCAGCGAGAATCAGCTCAAACCCACTCTAAAAAGGAATTTCAAAAACAGAACAAAGAAACAGGGAAATTCTTTACAATTCCTTCAGGGTCTCTGATGCAACCTGGAATGACCCTATCTACAATGACAGCTGGATGTGGCATGAGGCTGGACACTTGGGACTGAGAGGATTGGTGAGATTGGGTGAGCAAATGCAGACCCTTTAAAGCAATAACGCATGGCACCCATTCCATGGGTCCCAGCTCTCCAGGTTGAAGGGAATATTACTACAGCTATAACGTGTACGGGAAACCTAGAGAATGGACACACTGTGAATACGAAAGGTTTCTAAAACTCAACGAAGAGTCCCTCTCCTGGTGCTCCGGTTTGACTTTCCAACTGCTTTCCTATCTATCTCCCAACTTGGAGAGACAGCCCCTTTAAGCTCCTGGTTCGCACAGGTTGCCAATTTGGCAGAGGATGAAAGGGAAGAGGGAGAACCAATGAGAGAGTAGCTGTTAGGCATTTGGATGGGCACATGTCACTCTAATTTCCCGGCAGGAAGAAGAATTAACCAAAGTCTCAGCCACCCACCGGGAACCAGTATAGGTCCTGAACCAAAAGTTTGGACTTGCGTTCAGCTCACAAAAAACGAATTGAAAAATGGAGCTCAGGGGCACTGCAATTCACAAACTGGCAGAGTAATCAAGGCCAACTATCGTCCAAAAATCTGTTGAGGGAAGGCAACGAGGCGGACTTGAAAGCGAGGCAGAATAGCAGGAAACAGATTTCAAGAGGTACGTTGGAATCGCCTGTAAAACACAGGAAGAGGGGCACAACTTCGACAATGATGCACTTGGCCAAAAAGTGTGTATGCGTTTTCTCCTGAATATATTCAGGAGAAAACGCATACGCCCTTTTTGGCCAAGCAAGCAAGCGGGCAATGCAAATCTGCACTACAAAGAAGTATCACTTCCCACCGGTCAAAAGGGACATCCACAAAATGTGTAAAAACCAGAACGGCAAGACAGGCCCTGGAGAACAGGGAGCCTTGTTATGCTGATGGGCGGGATGTAAGTTGCCAACTGCCTCACTGGAGGAGTGCATTGTGTTCCCTAAAACAAGTAAACAACAGAGCTACAGAGCCAAGGGCACGTCCAGTCTAGTGAATATACCTTGGGAAAACTGAAAATCCATAAGACAGAGCCACCCCCAAATTGAGGGCTGCACTGCTTACAGGAACCTCAACCTGGGTACACCTGAAATATCCCAGGAAATATAAAAATGGTTCCAAACATCGTGGAACTTACGTACGATGGAATATCCCTCAGCCATGACATCAATGTCATAAGACCAGTAGCAGCAAAATGAGTGGATTCAGGTACGATGATTCTAAGTGAAAGAAGTCACACAGAAAAAGAAACTTATCATAAGATATCACTTAGGAAGATCCTGTAAACATGGCTACACATGAACTGAGTTAGGCAAGAGAACAGAGTCTCACATTTAGAAAACACTCTTATGCCTGCTTAAGGGGGAAGGAGAGGTGGGGTGATGCATCAAACCAGAGTTTGATATAAGCACAGGTACCGTTCCAAAAACCAACTATGGAATAGACAAGACCTACACCTTCCTCAGTGAAAGGGACTCAAAACCCCATATTTCCCGCAGAGGAATAGATCTGACTAGTAAGAATCTTAAAACCTATGTATTGATATGTCTCCGTAAGGGAATCAAGTGTGTCTAGACTGGCATAAACATGGCAGCGAGAATCAGCTCAAACCCACTCTAAAAAGGAATTTCAAAAACAGAACAAAGAAACAGGGAAATTCTTTACAATTCCTTCATGGTCTCTGATGCAACCTGGAATGACCCTATCTACAATGACAGCTGGATGTGGCATAAGGCTGGACACTTGGGACTGAGAGGATTGGTGAGATTGGGTGAGCAAATGCAGACCATTTAAGGCAATAACGCATGGCACCCATTCCATGGGTCCCAGCTCTCCAGGTTGAAGGGAATATTACTACAGCTATAACGTGTACGGGAAACCTAGAGAATGGACACACTGTGAATACGGAAGTTTTCTAAAACTCAACGAAGTGCCCCTCTCCTGGTGCTCCGGTTTGACTTTCCAACTGCTTTCCTATCCATCTCCCAACTTGGAGAGACAGCCTCTTTAAGCTCCTGGTTCG
Source organism: Mesoplodon mirus (assembly GCF_964341445.2). Lineage (NCBI taxonomy): Eukaryota > Metazoa > Chordata > Mammalia > Artiodactyla > Ziphiidae > Mesoplodon > Mesoplodon mirus. The sequence continues at coordinate 2,845,543 of NW_028295784.1, forward strand.
CACAGGTTGCCAATTTGGAAGAGGATGAAAGGGAAGAGGGAGAACCAATGAGAGAGTAGCTGTTAGGCATTTGGATGGGCACATGTCACTCTAATTTCCCGGCAGGAAGAAGAATTAACCAAAGTCTCAGCCACCCACCGGGAACCAGTATAGGTCCTGAACCAAAAGTTTGGACTTGCGTTCAGCTCACAAAAAACGAGTTGAAAAATGGAGCTCAGGGGCACAGCAATTCACAAACTGGCAGAGTAATCAAGGCCAACTATCGTCCAAAAATCTGTTGAGGGAAAGCAACGAGGCGGACTTGAAAGTGAGGCAGAATAGCAGGAAACAGATTTCAAGAGGTACGTTGTAATTGCCTGTAAAGCACAGGAAGAGGGGCACAACTTCGACAATGATGCACTTGGCCAAAAAGGGCGTATGCGTTTTCTCCTGAATATATTCAGGAGAAAACGCATACGCCCTTTTTGGCCATGCAAGCAAGCGGGCAATGCAAATCTGCACTACAAAGAAGTATCACTTCCCACCGGTCAAAAGGGACATTCACAAAATGTGTAAAAACCAGAAAGGCAAGACAGGCCCTGGAGAACAGGGAGCCTTGTTATGCTGATGGGCGGGATGTAAGTTGCCAACTGCCTCACTGGAGGAGTGCATTGTGTTCCCTAAAACAAGTAAACAACAGAGCTACAGAGCCAAGTGCACGTCCAGTCTAGGGAATATACCTTGGGAAAACTGAAAATCCATAAGACAGAGCCACCCCCAAATTGAGGGCTGCACTGCTTACAGGAACCTCAACCTGGGTACACCTGAAATATTCCAGGAAATATAAAAATGGTTCCAAACATCGTGGCACTTACATACAATGGAATATCCCTCAGCCATGAAATCAATGTCATAAGACCAGTAGCAGCAAAATGAGTGGATTCAGGTACGATGATTCTAAGTGAAAGAAGTCACACAGAAAAAGAAACTTATCCTAAGATATCACTTAGGAAGATCCTGTAAACATGGCTACACATGAACTGAGTTAGGCAAGAGAACAGAGTCTCACATTTAGAAAACACTCTTATGCCTGCTTAAGGGGGAAGGAGAGGTGGGGTGATGCATCAAACCAGAGTTTGATATAAGCACAGGTACCGTTCCAAAAACCAACTATGGAATAGACAAGACCTACACCTTCCTCAGTGAAAGGGACTCAAAACCCCATATTTCCCGCAGAGGAATAGATCTGACTAGTAAGAATCTTAAAACCTATGTATTGATATGTCTCCGTAAGGGAATCAAGTGTGTCTAGACTGGCATAAACATGGCAGCGAGAATCAGCTCAAACCCACTCTAAAAAGGAATTTCAAAAACAGAACAAAGAAACAGGGAAATTCTTTGCAATTCCTTCAGGGTCTCTGATGCAACCTGGAATGACCCTATCTACAATGACAGCTGGATGTGGCATGAAGCTGGACACTTGGGACTGAGAGGATTGGTGAGATTGGGTGAGCAAATGCAGACCATTTAAAGCAATAACGCATGGCACCCATTCCATGGGTCCCAGCTCTCCAGGTTGAAGGGAATATTACTACAGCTATAACGTGTACGGTAAACCTAGAGAATGGACACACTGTGAATACGAAAGGTTTCTAAAACTCAACGAAGAGTCCCTCTCCTGGTGCTCCGGTTTGACTTTCCAACTGCTTTCCTATCAATCTCCCAACTTGGAGAGACAGCCCCTTTAAGTTCATGGTTCGCACAGGTTGCCAATTTGGCAGAGGATGAAAGGGAAGAGGGAGAACCAATGAGAGAGTAGCTGTTAGGCATTTGGATGGGCACATGTCACTCTAATTTCCCGGCAGGAAGAAGAATTAACCAAAGTCTCAGCCACCCACCGGGAACCAGTAGAGGTCCTGAACCAAAAGTTTGGACTTGCGTTCAGCTCACAAAAAACGAGTTGAAAAATGGAGCTCAGGGGCACAGCAATTCACAAACTGGCAGAGTAATCAAGGCCAACTATCGTCCAAAAATCTGTTGAGGGAAGGCAACGAGGCGGACTTGAAAGCGAGGCAGAATAGCAGGAAACAGATTTCAAGAGGTACGTTGGAATCGCCTGTAAAGCACAGGAAGAGGGGCACAACTTCGACAATGATGCACTTGGCCAAAAAGGGCGTATGCGTTTTCTCCTGAATATATTCAGGAGAAAACGCATACGCCCTTTTTGGCCAAGCAAGCAAGCGGGCAATGCAAATCTGCACTACAAAGAAGTATCACTTCCCACCGGTCAAAAGGGACATCCACAAAATGTGTAAAAACCAGAAAGGCAAGACAGGCCCTGGAGAACAGGGAGCCTTGTTATGCTGATGGGCGGGATGTAAGTTGCCAACTGCCTCACTGGAGGAGTGCATTGTGTTCCCTAAAACAAGTAAACAACAGAGCTACAGAGCCAAGGGCACGTCCAGACTAGGGAATATACCTTGGGCAAACTGAAAATCCATAAGACAGAGCCACCCCCAAATTGAGGGCTGCACTGCTTACAGGAACCTCAACCTGGGTACACCTGAAATATCCCAGGAAATATAAAAATGGTTCCAAACATCGTGGAACTTACGTACGATGGAATATCCCTCAGCCATGACATCAATGTCATAAGACCAGTAGCAGCAAAATGAGTGGATTCAGGTACGATGATTGTAAGTGAAAGAAGTCACACAGAAAAAGAAACTTATCATAAGATATCACTTAGGAAGATCCTGTAAACATGGCTACACATGAACTGAGTTAGGCAAGAGAACAGAGTCTCACATTTAGAAAACACTCTTATGCCTGCTTAAGGGGGAAGGAGAGGTGGGGTGATGCATCAAACCAGAGTTTGATATAAGCACAGGTACCGTTCCAAAAACCAACTATGGAATAGACAAGACCTACACCTTCCTCAGTGAAAGGGACTCAAAACCCCATATTTCCCGCAGAGGAATAGATCTGACTAGTAAGAATCTTAAAACCTATGTATTGATATGTCTCCGTAAGGGAATCAAGTGTGTCTAGACTGGCATAAACATGGCAGCGAGAATCAGCTCAAACCCACTCTAAAAAGGAATTTCAAAAACAGAACAAAGAAACAGGGAAATTCTTTACAATTCCTTCATGGTCTCTGATGCAACCTGGAATGACCCTATCTACAATGACAGCTGGATGTGGCATAAGGCTGGACACTTGGGACTGAGAGGATTGGTGAGATTGGGTGAGCAAATGCAGACCCTTTAAAGCAATAACGCATGGCACCCATTCCATGGGTCCCAGCTCTCCAGGTTGAAGGGAATATTACTACAGCTATAACGTGTACGGGAAACCTAGAGAATGGACACACTGTGAATACGAAAGGTTTCTAAAACTCAACGAAGAGCCCCTCTCCTGGTGCTCCGGTTTGACTTTCCAACTGCTTTCCTATCAATCTCCCAACTTGGAGAGACAGCCCCTTTAAGCTCCTGGTTCGCACAGGTTGCCAATTTGGCAGAGGATGAAAGGGAAGAGGGAGAAACAATGAGAGAGTAGCTGTTAGGCATTTGGATGGGCCCATGTCACTCTAATTTCCCGGCAGGAAGAAGAATTAACCAAAGTCTCAGCCACCCACCGGGAACCAGTAGAGGTCCTGAACCACAAGTTTGGACTTGCGTTCAGCTCACAAAAAACGAGTTGAAAAATGGAGCTCAGGGGCACAGCAATTCACAAACTGGCAGAGTAATCAAGGCCAACTATCGTCCAAAAATCTGTGGAGGGAAGGCAACGAGGCGGACTTGAAAGCGAGGCAGAAGAGCAGGAAACAGATTTCAAGAGGTACGATGGAATCGCCTGTAAAGCACAGGAAGAGGGGCACAACTTCGACAATGATGCACTTGGCCAAAAAGGGCGTATGCGTTTTCTCCTGAATATATTCAGGAGAAAACGCATACGCCCTTTTTGGCCAAGCAAGCAAGCGGGCAATGCAAATCTGCACTACAAAGAAGTATCACTTCCCACCGGTCAAAAGGGACATCCACAAAATGTGTAAAAACCAGAAAGGCAAGGCAGGCCCTGGAGAACAGGGAGCCTTGTTATGCTGATGGGCGGGATGTAAGTTGCCAACTGCCTTACTGGAGGAGTGCATGGTGTTCACTAAAACAAGTAAACAACAGAGCTACAGAGCCAAGGGCACTTCCAGTCTAGGGAATATACCTTGGGAAAATTGAATATCCATAAGACAGAGCCACCCCCAAATTGAGGGCTGCACTGCTTACAGGAACCTCAACCAGGGTACACATGAAATATCCCAGGAAATATAAAAATGGTTCCAAACATCGTGGAACTTACGTACGATTGAATATCCCTCAGCCATGAAATCAATGTCATAAGACCAGTAGCAGCAAAATGAGTGGATTCAGGTACGATGATTCTAAGTCAAAGAAGTCACACAGAAAAAGAAACTTATCATAAGATATCACTTAGGAAGATCCTGTAAACATGGCTACACATGAACTGAGCTAGGCAAGAGAACAGAGTCTCACATTTAGAAAACACTCTTATGCCTGCTTAAGGGGGAAGGAGAGGTGGGGTGATGCATCAAACCAGAGTTTGATATAAGCACAGGTACCGTTCCAAAAACCAACTATGGAATAGACAACACCTACACCTTCCTCAGTGAAAGGGACTCAAAACCCCATATTTCCCGCAGAGGAATAGATCTGACTAGTAAGAATCTTAAAACCTATGTATTGATATGTCTCCGTAAGGGAATCAAGTGTGTCTAGACTGGCATAAACATGGCAGCGAGAATCAGCTCAAACCCACTCTAAAAAGGAATTTCAAAAACAGAACAAAGAAACAGGGAAATTCTTTACAATTCCTTCAGGGTCTCTGATGCAACCTGGAATGACCATATCTACAATGACAGCTGGATGTGGCATGAGGCTGGACACTTGGGACTGAGAGGATTGGTGAGATTGGGTTAGCAAATGCAGACCCTTTAAAGCAATAATGCATGGCACCCATTCCATGGGTCCCAGCTCTCCAGGTTGAAGGGAATATTACTACAGCTATAACGTGTACGGGAAACCTAGAGAATGGACACACTGTGAATACGACAGGTTTCTAAAACTCAACGAAGAGTCCCTCTCCTGGTGCTCCGGTTTGACTTTCCAACTGCTTTCCTATCAATCTCCCAACTTGGAGAGACAGCCCCTTTAAGCTCCTGGTTCGCACAGGTTGCCAATTTGGCAGAGGATGAAAGGGAAGAGGGAGAACCAATGAGAGAGTAGCTGTTAGGCATTTGGATGGGCCCATGTCACTCTAATTTCCCGGCAGGAAGAAGAATTAACCAAAGTCTCAGCCACCCACCGGGAACCAGTAGAGGTCCTGAACCAAAAGTTTGGACTTGCGTTCAGCTCACAAAAAACGAGTTGAAAAATGGAGCTCAGGGGCACAGCAATTCACAAACTGGCAGAGTAATCAAGGCCAACTATCGTCCAAAAATCTGTTGAGGGAAGGCAACGAGGCGGACTTGAAAGCGAGGCAGAATAGCAGGAAACAGATTTCAAGAGGTACGTTGGAATCGCCTGTAAAGCACAGGAAGAGGGGCACAACTTCGACAATGATGCACTTGGCCAAAAAGGGCGTATGCGTTTTCTCCTGAATATATTCAGGAGAAAACGCATACGCCCTTTTTGGCCAAGCAAGCAAGCGGGCAATGCAAATCTGCACTACACAGAAGTATCACTTCCCACCGGTCAAAAGGGACATCCACAAAATGTGTAAAAACCAGAAAGGCAAGACAGGCCCTGGAGAACAGGGAGCCTTGTTATGCTGATGGGCGGGATGTAAGTTGCCAACTGCCTCACTGGAGGAGTGCATTGTGTTCCCTAAAACAAGTAAACAACAGAGCTACAGAGCCAAGGGCACGTCCAGTCTAGGGAATATACCTTGGGAAAACTGAAAATCCATAAGACAGAGCCACCCCCAAATTGAGGGCTGCACTGCTTACAGGAACCTCAACCTGGGTACACCTGAAATATCCCAGGAAATATAAAAATGGTTCCAAACATCGTGGAACTTACGTACGATGGAATATCCCTCAGCCATGACATCAATGTCATAAGACCAGTAGCAGCAAAATGAGTGGATTCAGGTACGATGATTCTAAGTGAAAGAAGTCACACAGAAAAAGAAACTTATCATAAGATATCACTTAGGAAGATCCTGTAAACATGGCTACAAATGAACTGAGTTAGGCAAGAGAACAGAGTCTCACATTTAGAAAACACTCTTATGCCTGCTTAAGGGGGAAGGAGAGGTGGGGTGATGCATCAAACCAGAGTTTGATATAAGCACAGGTACCGTTCCAAAAACCAACTATGGAATAGACAAGACCTACACCTTCCTCAGTGAAAGGGACTCAAAACCCCATATTTCCCGCAGAGGAATAGATCTGACTAGTAAGAATCTTAAAACCTATGTATTGATATGTCTCCGTAAGGGAATCAAGTGTGTCTAGACTGGCATAAACATGGCAGCGAGAATCAGCTCAAACCCACTCTAAAAAGGAATTTCAAAAACAGAACAAAGAAACAGGGAAATTCTTTACAATTCCTTCAAGGTCTCTGATGCAACCTGGAATGACCCTATCTACAATGACAGCTGGATGTGGCATAAGGCTGGACACTTGGGACTGAGAGGATTGGTGAGATTGGGTGAGCAAATGCAGACCCTTTAAATCAATAACGCATGGCACCCATTCCATGGGTCCCAGCTCTCCAGGTTGAAGGGAATATTACTACAGCTATAACGTGTACGGGAAACCTAGAGAATGGACACACTGTGAATACCAAAGGTTTCTAAAACTCAACGAAGAGCCCCTCTCCTGGTGCTCCGGTTTGACTTTCCAACTGCTTACCTATTAATCTCCCAACTTGGAGAGACAGCCCCTTTAAGCTCCTGGTTCGCACAGGTTGCCAATTTGGCAGAGGATGAAAGGGAAGAGGGAGAACCAATGAGAGAGTAGCTGTTAGGCATTTGGATGGGCACATGTCACTCTAATTTCCCGGCAGGAAGAAGAATTAACCAAAGTCTCAGCCACCCACCGGGAACCAGTAGAGGCCCTGAACCAAAAGTTTGGACTTGCGTTCAGCTCACAAAAAACGAGTTGAAAAATGGAGCTCAGGGGCACAGCAATTCACAAACTGGCAGAGTAATCAAGGCCAACTATCGTCCAAAAATCTGTTGAGGGAAGGCAACGAGGCGGACTTGAAAGCGAGGCAGAATAGCAGGAAACAGATTTCAAGAGGTACGTTGGAATCGCCTGTAAAGCACAGGAAGAGGGGCACAACTTCGACAATGATGCACTTGGCCAAAAAGGGCGTATGCGTTTTCTCCTGAATATATTCAGGAGAAAACGCATACGCCCTTTTTGGCCATGCAAGCAAGCGGGCAATGCAAATCTGCACTACAAAGAAGTATCACTTCCCACCGGTCAAAAGGGACATCCACAAAATGTGTAAAAACCAGAAAGGCAAGACAGGCCCTGGAGAACAGGGAGCCTTGTTATGCTGATGGGCGGGATGTAAGTTGCCAACTGCCTCACTGGAGGAGTGCATTGTGTTCCCTAAAACAAGTAAACAATAGAGCTACAGAGCCAAGGGCACTTCCAGTCTAGGGAATATACCTTGGGAAAACTGAAAATCCATAAGACAGAGCCACCCCCAAATTGAGGGCTGCACTGCTTACAGGAACCTCAACCTGGGTACACCTGAAATATCCCAGGAAATATAAAAATGGTTCCAAACATCGTGGAACTTACGTACGATGGAATATCCCTCAGCCATGAAATCAATGTCATAAGACCAGTAGCAGCAAAATGAGTGGATTCAGGTACGATGATTCTAAGTGAAAGAAGTCACACAGAAAAAGAAACTTATCATAAGATATCACTTAGGAAGATCCTGTAAACATGGCTACACATGAACTGAGTTAGGCAAGAGAACAGAGTCTCACATTTAGAAAACACTCTTATGCCTGCTTAAGGGGGAAGGAGAGGTGGGGTGATGCATCAAACCAGAGTTTGATATAAGCACAGGTACCGTTCCAAAAACCAACTATGGAATAGACAAGACCTACACCTTCCTCAGTGAAAGGGACTCAAAACCCCATATTTCCCGCAGAGGAATAGATCTGACTAGTAAGAATCTTAAAACCTATGTATTGATATGTCTCCGTAAGGGAATCAAGTGTGTCTAGACTGGCATAAACAGGGCAGCAAGAATCAGCTCAAACCCACTCTAAAAAGGAATTTCAAAAACAGAACAAAGAAACAGGGAAATTCTTTACAATTCCTTCAGGGTCTCTGATGCAACCTGGAATGACCCTATCTACAATGACAGCTGGATGTGGCATAAGGCTGGACACTTGGGACTGAGAGGATTGGTGAGATTGGGTGAGCAAATGCAGACCATTTAAGGCAATAACGCATGGCACCCATTCCATGGGTCCCAGCTCTCCAGGTTGAAGGGAATATTACTACAGCTATAACGTGTACGGGAAACCTAGAGAATGGACACACTGTGAATACGGAAGTTTTCTAAAACTCAACGAAGTGCCCCTCTCCTGGTGCTCCGGTTTGACTTTCCAACTGCTTTCCTATCCATCTCCCAACTTGGAGAGACAGCCCCTTTAAGCTCCTTGTTCGCACAGGTTGCCAATTTGGCAGAGGATGAAAGGGAAGAGGGAGAACCAATGAGAGAGTAGCTGTTAGACATTTGGATGGGCACATGTCACTCTAATTTCCCGGCAGGAAGAAGAATTAACCAAAGTCTCAGCCACCCACCGGGAACCAGTAGAGGTCCTGAACCAAAAGTTTGGACTTGCGTTCAGCTCACAAAAAACGAGTTGAAAAATGGAGCTCAGGGGCACAGCAATTCACAAACTGGCAGAGTAATCAAGGCCAACTATCGTCCAAAAATCTGTTGAGGGAAGGCAACGAGGCGGACTTGAAAGCGAGGCAGAATAGCAGGAAACAGATTTCAAGAGGTACGTTGGAATCGCCTGTAAAGCACAGGAAGAGGGGCACAACTTCGACAATGATGCACTTGGCCAAAAAGGGCGTATGCGTTTTCTCCTGAATATATTCAGGAGAAAACGCATACGCCCTTTTTGGCCATGCAAGCAAGCGGGCAATGCAAATCTGCACTACAAAGAAGTATCACTTCCCAGCGGTCAAAAGGGACATCCACAAAATGTGTAAAAACCAGAAAGGCAAGACAGGCCCTGGAGAACAGGGAGCCTTGTTATGCTGATGGGCGGGATGTAAGTTGCCAACTGCCTCACTGGAGGAGTGCATTGTGTTCCCTAAAACAAGTAAACAATAGAGCTACAGAGCCAAGGGCACTTCCAGTCTAGGGAATATACCTTGGGAAAACTGAAAATCCATAAGACAGAGCCACCCCCAAATTGAGGGCTGCACTGCTTACAGGAACCTCAACCTGGGTACACCTGAAATATCCCAGGAAATATAAAAATGGTTCCAAACATCGTGGAACTTACGTACGATGGAATATCCCTCAGCCATGAAATCAATGTCATAAGACCAGTAGCAGCAAAATGAGTGGATTCAGGTACGATGATTCTAAGTGAAAGAAGTCACACAGAAAAAGAAACTTATCATAAGATATCACTTAGGAAGATCCTGTAAACATGGCTACACATGAACTGAGTTAGGCAAGAGAACAGAGTCTCACATTTAGAAAACACTCTTATGCCTGCTTAAGGGGGAAGGAGAGGTGGGGTGATGCATCAAACCAGAGTTTGATATAAGCACAGGTACCGTTCCAAAAACCAACTATGGAATAGACAAGACCTACACCTTCCTCAGTGAAAGGGACTCAAAACCCCATATTTCCCGCAGAGGAATAGATCTGACTAGTAAGAATCTTAAAACCTATGTATTGATATGTCTCCGTAAGGGAATCAAGTGTGTCTAGACTGGCATAAACAGGGCAGCGAGAATCAGCTCAAACCCACTCTAAAAAGGAATTTCAAAAACAGAACAAAGAAACAGGGAAATTCTTTACAATTCCTTCAGGGTCTCTGATGCAACCTGGAATGACCCTATCTACAATGACAGCTGGATGTGGCATAAGGCTGGACACTTGGGACTGAGAGGATTGGTGAGATTGGGTGAGCAAATGCAGACCATTTAAGGCAATAACGCATGGCACCCATTCCATGGGTCCCAGCTCTCCAGGTTGAAGGGAATATTACTACAGCTATAACGTGTACGGGAAACCTAGAGAATGGACACACTGTGAATACGGAAGTTTTCTAAAACTCAACGAAGTGCCCCTCTCCTGGTGCTCCGGTTTGACTTTCCAACGGCTTTCCTATCCATCTCCCAACTTGGAGAGACAGCCCCTTTAAGCTCCTTGTTCGCACAGGTTGCCAATTTGGCAGAGCATGAAAGGGAAGAGGGAGAACCAATGAGAGAGTAGCTGTTAGACATTTGGATGGGCATATGTCACTCTAATTTCCCGGCAGGAAGAAGAATTAACCAAAGTCTCAGCCACCCACCGGGAACCAGTAGAGGTCCTGAACCAAAAGTTTGGACTTGCGTTCAGCTCACAAAAAACGAGTTGAAAAATGGAGCTCAGGGGCACAGCAATTCACAAACTGGCAGAGTAATCAAGGCCAACTATCGTCCAAAAATCTGTTGAGGGAAGGCAACGAGGCGGACTTGAAAGTGAGGCATAATAGCAGGAAACAGATTTCAAGAGGTACGTTGGAATCGCCTGTAAAGCACAGGAAGAGGGGCACAACTTCGACAATGATGCACTTGGCCAAAAAGGGCGTATGCGTTTTCTCCTGAATATATTCAGGAGAAAACGCATACGCCCTTTTTGGCCATGCAAGCAAGCGGGCAATGCAAATCTGCACTACAAAGAAGTATCACTTCCCACCGGTCAAAAGGGACATCCACAAAATGTGTAAAAACCAGAAAGGCAAGACAGGCCCTGGAGAACAGGGAGCCTTGTTATGCTGATGGGCGGGATGTAAGTTGCCAACTGCCTCACTGGAGGAGTGCATTGTGTTCCCTAAAACAAGTAAACAACAGAGCTACAGAGCCAAGTGCACGTCCAGTCTAGGGAATATACCTTGGGCAAACTGAAAATCCATAAGACAGAGCCACCCCCAAATTGAGGGCTGCACTGCTTACAGGAACCTCAACCTGGGTACACCTGAAATATCCCAGGAAATATAAAAATGGTTCCAAACATCGTGGAACTTACGTACGATGGAATATCCCTCAGCCATGAAATCAATGTCATAAGACCAGTAGCAGCAAAATGAGTGGATTCAGGTACGATGATTCTAAGTGAAAGAAGTCACACAGAAAAAGAAACTTATCATAAGATATCACTTAGGAAGATCCTGTAAACATGGCTACACATGAACTGAGTTAGGCAAGAGAACAGAGTCTCACATTTAGAAAACACTCTTATGCCTGCTTAAGGGGGAAGGAGAGGTGGGGTGATGCATCAAACCAGAGTTTGATATAAGCACAGGTACCGTTCCAAAAACCAACTATGGAATAGACAAGACCTACACCTTCCTCAGTGAAAGGGACTCAAAACCCCATATTTCCCGCAGAGGAATAGATCTGACTAGTAAGAATCTTAAAACCTATGTATTGATATGTCTCCGTAAGGGAATCAAGTGTGTCTAGACTGGCATAAACAGGGCAGCGAGAATCAGCTCAAACCCACTCTAAAAAGGAATTTCAAAAACAGAACAAAGAAACAGGGAAATTCTTTACAATTCCTTCAGGGTCTCTGATGCAACCTGGAATGACCCTATCTACAATGACAGCTGGATGTGGCATAAGGCTGGACACTTGGGACTGAGAGGATTGGTGAGATTGGGTGAGCAAATGCAGACCATTTAAGGCAATAACGCATGGCACCCATTCCATGGGTCCCAGCTCTCCAGGTTGAAGGGAATATTACTACAGCTATAACGTGTACGGGAAACCTAGAGAATGGACACACTGTGAATACGGAAGTTTTCTAAAACTCAACGAAGTGCCCCTCTCCTGGTGCTCCGGTTTGACTTTCCAACTGCTTTCCTATCCATCTCCCAACTTGGAGAGACAGCCCCTTTAAGCTCCTGGTTCGCACAGGTTGCCAATTTGGAAGAGGATGAAAGGGAAGAGGGAGAACCAATGAGAGAGTAGCTGTTAGGCATTTGGATGGGCACATGTCACTCTAATTTCCCGGCAGGAAGAAGAATTAACCAAAGTCTCAGCCACCCACCGGGAACCAGTAGAGGTCCTGAACCAAAAGTTTGGACTTGCGTTCAGCTCACAAAAAACGAGTTGAAAAATGGAGCTCAGGGGCACAGCAATTCACAAACTGGCAGAGTAATCAAGGCCAACTATCGTCCAAAAATCTGTTGAGGGAAAGCAACGAGGCGGACTTGAAAGCGAGGCAGAATAGCAGGAAACAGATTTCAAGAGGTACGTTGGAATCGCCTGTAAAGCACAGGAAGAGGGGCACAACTTCGACAATGATGCTCTTGGCCAAAAAGTGCGTATGCGTTTTCTCCTGAATATATTCAGGAGAAAACGCATACGCCCTTTTTGGCCAAGCAAGCAAGCGGGCAATGCAAATCTGCACTACAAAGAAGTATCACTTCCCACCGGTCAAAAGGGACATCCACAAAATGTGTAAAAACCAGAAAGGCAAGACAGGCCCTGGAGAACAGGGAGCCTTGTTATGCTGATGGGCGGGATGTAAGTTGCCAACTGCCTCACTGGAGGAGTGCATTGTGTTCCCTAAAACAAGTAAACAACAGAGCTACAGAGCCAAGGGCACGTCCAGACTAGGGAATATACCTTGGGCAAACTGAAAATCCATAAGACAGAGCCACCCCCAAATTGAGGCCTGCACTGCTTACAGGAACCTCAACCTGGGTACACCTGAAATATCCCAGGAAATATAAAAATGGTTCCAAACATCGTGGAACTTACGTACGATGGAATATCCCTCAGCCACGAAATCAATGTCATAAGACCAGTAGCAGCAAAATGAGTGGATTCAGGTACGATGATTGTAAGTGAAAGAAGTCACACAGAAAAAGAAACTTATCATAAGATATCACTTAGGAAGATCCTGTAAACATGGCTACACATGAACTGAGTTAGGCAAGAGAACAGAGTCTCACATTTAGAAAACACTCTTATGCCTGCTTAAGGGGGAAGGAGAGTTGGGGTGATGCATCAAACCAGAGTTTGATACAAGCACAGGTACCGTTCCAAAAACCAACTATGGAATAGACAAGACCTACACCTTCCTCAGTGAAAGGGACTCAAAACCCCATATTTCCCGCAGAGGAATAGATCTGACTAGTAAGAATCTTAAAACCTATGTATTGATATGTCTCCGTAAGGGAATCAAGTGTGTCTAGACTGGCATAAACATGGCAGCGAGAATCAGCTCAAACCCACTCTAAAAAGGAATTTCAAAAACAGAACAAAGAAACAGGGAAATTCTTTACAATTCCTTCAGGGTCTCTGATGCAACCTGGAATGAACCTATCTACAATGACAGCTGGATGTGGCATAAGGCTGGACACTTGGGACTGAGAGGATTGGTGAGATTGGGTGAGCAAATGCAGACCCTTTAAAGCAATAACGCATGGCACCCATTCCATGGGTCCCAGCTCTCCAGGTTGAAGGGAACATTACTACAGCTATAACATGTACGGGAAACCTAGAGAATGGACACACTGTGAATACCAAAGGTTTCTAAAACTCAACCAAGAGCCCCTCTCCTGGTGCTCCGGTTTGACTTTCCAACTGCTTTCCTATCAATCTCCCAACTTGGAGAGACAGCCCCTTTAAGCTCCTGGTTCGCACAGGTTGCCAATTTGGCAGAGGATGAAAGGGAAGAGGGAGAACCAATGAGAGAGTAGCTGTTAGGCATTTGGATGGGCACATGTCACTCTAATTTCCCGGCAGGAAGAAGAATTAACCAAAGTCTCAGCCACCCACCGGGAACCAGTAGAGGTCCTGAACCAAAAGTTTGGACTTGCGTTCAGCTCACAAAAAACGAGTTGAAAAACGGAGCTCAGGGGCACAGCAATTCACAAACTGGCAGAGTAATCAAGGACAACTATCGTCCAAAAATCTGTTGAGGGAAGGCTACGAGGCGGACTTGAAAGCGAGGCACAATAGCAGGAAACAGATTTCAAGAGGTACGTTGGAATCGCCTGTAAAGCACAGGAAGAGGGGCACAACTTCGACAATGATGCACTTGGCCAAAAAGGGCGTATGCGTTTTCTCCTGAATATATTCAGGAGAAAACGCATACGCCCTTTTTGGCCAAGCAAGCAAGCGGGCAATGCAAATCTGCACTACAAAGAAGTATCACTTCCCACCGGTCAAAAGGGACATCCACAAAATGTGTAAAAACCAGAAAGGCAAGACAGGCCCTGGAGAACAGGGAGCCTTGTTATGCTGATGGGCGGGATGTAAGTTGCCAACTGCCTCACTGGAGGAGTGCATTGTGTTCCCTAAAACAAGTAAACAACAGAGCTACAGAGCCAAGGGCACGTCCAGTCTAGGGAATATACCTTGGGAAAACTGAAAATCCATAAGACAGAGCCACCCCCATATTGAGGGCTGCACTGCTTACAGGAACCTCAACCTGGGTACACCTGAAATATCCCAGGAAATATAAAAATGGTTCCAAACATCGTGGAACTTACGTACGATGGAATATCCCTCAGCCATGAAATCAATGTCATAAGACCAGTAGCAGCAAAATGAGTGGATTCAGGTACGATGATTCTAAGTGAAAGAAGTCACACAGAAAAAGAAACTTATCATAAGATATCACTTAGGGAGATCCTGTAAACATGGCTACACATGAACTGATTTAGGAAAGAGAACAGAGTCTCATATTTAGAAAACACTCTTATGCCTGCTTAAGGGGGAAGGAGAGGTGGGGTGATGCATCAAACCAGAGTTTGATATAAGCACAGGTACCGTTCCAAAAACCAACTATGGAATAGACAAGACCTACACCTTCCTCAGTGAAAGGGACTCAAAACCCCATATTTCCCGCAGAGGAATAGATCTGACTAGTAAGAATCTTAAAACCTATGTATTGATATGTCTCCGTAAGGGAATCAAGTGTGTCTAGACTGGCATAAACATGGCAGCGAGAATCAGCTCAAACCCACTCTAAAAAGGAATTTCAAAAACAGAACAAAGAAACAGGGAAATTCTTTACAATTCCTTCAGGGTCTCTGATGCAACCTGGAATGACCCTATCTACAATGACAGCTGGATGTGGCATAAGGCTGGACACTTGGGACTGAGAGGATTGGTGAGATTGGGTGAGCAAATGCAGACCCTTTAAAGCAATAACGCATGGCACCCATTCCATGGGTCCCAGCTCTCCAGGTTAAAGGGAATATTACTACAGCTATAACGTGTACGGGAAACCTAGAGAATGGACACACTGTGAATACGAAAGGTTTCTAAAACTCAACGAAGAGTCCCTCTCCTGGTGCTCCGGTTTGACTTTCCAACTGCTTTCCTATCAATCTCCCAACTTGGAGAGACAGCCCCTTTAAGCTCCTGGTTCGCACAGGTTGCCAATTTGGCAGAGGATGAAAGGGAAGAGGGAGAACCAATGAGAGAGTAGCTGTTAGGCATTTGGATGGGCACATGTCACTCTAATTTCCCGGCAGGAAGAAGAATTAACCAAAGTCTCAGCCACCCACCGGGAACCAGTAGAGGTCCTGAACCAAAAGTTTGGACTTGCGTTCAGCTCACAAATAACGAGTTGAAAAATGGAGCGCAGGGGCACAGCAATTCACAAACTGGCAGAGTAATCAAGGCCAACTATCGTCCAAAAATCTGTTGAGGGAAGGCAACGAGGCGGACTTGAAAGCGAGGCAGAATAGCAGGAAACAGATTTCAAGAGGTACGTTGGAATCGCCTGTAAAGCACAGGAAGAGGGGCACAACTTCGACAATGATGCACTTGGCCAAAAAGGGCGTATGCGTTTTCTCCTGAATATATTCAGGAGAAAACGCATACGCCCTTTTTGGCCAAGCAAGCAAGCGGGCAATGCAAATCTGCACTACAAAGAAGTATCACTTCCCACCGGTCAAAAGGGACATCCACAAAATGTGTAAAAACCAGAAAGGCAAGACAGGCCCTGGAGAACAGGGAGCCTTGTTATGCTAATGGGCGCAATGTAAGTTGCCAACTGCCTCACTGGAGGAGTGCATTGTGTTCCCTAAAACAAGTAAACAACAGAGCTACAGAGCCAAGGGCACGTCCAGTCTAGTGAATATACCTTGGGAAAACTGAAAATCCATACGACAGAGCCACCCCCAAATTGAGGCCTGCACTGCTTACAGGAACCTCAACCTGGGTACACCTGAAATATCCCAGGAAATATAAAAATGGTTCCAAACATCATGGAACTTACGTACGATGGAATATCCCTCAGCCATGACATCAATGTCATAAGACCAGTAGCAGCAAAATGAGTGGATTCAGGTACGATGATTCTAAGTGAAAGAAGTCACACAGAAAAAGAAACTTATCATAAGATATCACTTAGGAAGTTCCTGTAAACATGGCTACACATGAACTGAGTTAGGCAAGAGAACAGAGTCTCACATTTAGAAAACACTCTTATGCCTGCTTAAGGGGGAAGGAGAGGTGGGGTGATGCATCAAACCAGAGTTTGATATAAGCACAGGTACCGTTCCAAAAACCAACTATGGAATAGACAAGACCTACACCTTCCTCAGTGAAAGGGACTCAAAACCCCATATTTCCCGCAGAGGAATAGATCTGACTAGTAAGAATCTTAAAACCTATGTATTGATATGTCTCCGTAAGGGAATCAAGTGTGTCTAGACTGGCATAAACATGGCAGCGAGAATCAGCTCAAACCCACTCTAAAAAGGAATTTCAAAAACAGAACAAAGAAACAGGGAAATTCTTTACAATTCCTTCAGGGTCTCTGATGCAACCTGGAATGACCCTATCTACAATGACAGCTGGATGTGGCATAAGGCTGGGCACTTGGGACTGAGAGGATTGGTGAGATTGGGTGAGCAAATGCAGACCCTTTAAAGCAATAACGCATGGCACCCATTCCATGGGTCCCAGCTCTCCAGGTTGAAGGGAATATTACTACAGCTATAACGTGTACGGGAAACCTAGAGAATGGACACACTGTGAATACCAAAGGTTTCTAAAACTCAACGAAGAGCCCCTCTCCTGGTGCTCCGGTTTGACTTTCCAACTGCTTTCCTATCAATCTCCCAACGTGGAGAGACAGCCCCTTTAAGCTCCTGGTTCGCACAGGTTGCCAATTTGGCAGAGGATGAAAGGGAAGAGGGAGAACCAATGAGAGAGTAGCTGTTAGGCATTTGGATGGGCACATGTCACTCTAATTTCCCGGCAGGAAGAAGAATTAACCAAAGTCTCAGCCACCCACCGGGAACCAGTATAGGTCCTGAACCAAAAGTTTGGACTTGCGTTCAGCTCACAAAAAACGAGTTGAAAAATGGAGCTCAGGGGCACAGCAATTCACAAACTGGCAGAGTAATCAAGGCCAACTATCGTCCAAAAATCTGTTGAGGGAAGGCAACGAGGCGGACTTGAAAGCGAGGCAGAATAGCAGGAAACAGATTTCAAGAGGTACGTTGGAATCGCCTGTAAAGCACAGGAAGAGGGGCACAACTTCGACAATGATGCACTTGGCCAAAAAGGGCGTATGCGTTTTCTCCTGAATATATTCAGGAGAAAACGCATACGCCCTTTTTGGCCAAGCAAGCAAGCGGGCAATGCAAATCTGCACTACAAAGAAGTATCACTTCCCACCGGTCAAAAGGGACATCCACAAAATGTGTAAAAACCAGAAAGGCAAGGCAGGCCCTGGAGAACAGGGAGCCTTGTTATGCTGATGGGCGGGATGTAAGTTGCCAACTGACTCACTGGAGGAGTGCATTGTGTTCCCTAAAACAAGTAAACAACAGAGCTACAGAGCCAAGGGCACGTCCAGTCTAGGGAATATACCTTGGGAAAACTGAAAATCCATAAGACAGAGCCACCCCCAAATTGACGGCTGCACTGCTTACAGGAACCTCAAACTGGGTACACCTGAAATATCCCAGGAAATATAAAAATGGTTCCAGGGCCTCCCTGGTGGCGCAGTGGTTGAGAGTCCGCCTGCCGATGCAGGGGATACGGGTTCGTGCCCCGGTCTGGGAGGATCCCATATGCCGCGGAGCGGCTGGGCCCGTGAGCCATGGCCGCTGAGCCTGCGCATCCGGAGCCTGTGCTCCGCAACGGGAGAGGCCACAACAGTGAGAGGCCCGCGTACGAGAAAAAAAAAAAAAAAAAAATGGTTCCAAACATCGTGGAACTTACGTACGATGGAATATCCCTCAGCCATGAAATCAATGTCATAAGACCAGTAGCAGCAAAATGAGTGGATTCAGGTACGATGATTCTAAGTGAAAGAAGTCACACAGAAAAAGAAACTTATCATAAGATATCACTTAGGAAGATCCTGTAAACATGGCTACACATGAACTGAGTTAGGCAAGAGAACAGAGTCTCATATTTAGAAAACACTCTTATGCCTGCTTAAGGGGGAAGGAGAGGTGGGGTGATGCATCAAACCAGAGTTTGATATAAGCACAGGTACCGTTCCAAAAACCAACTATGGAATAGACAAGACCTACACCTTCCTCAGTGAAAGGGACTCAAAACCCCATATTTCCCGCAGAGGAATAGATCTGACTAGTAAGAATCTTAAAACCTATGTATTGATATGTCTCCGTAAGGGAATCAAGTGTGTCTAGACTGGCATAAACATGGCAGCGAGAATCAGCTCAAACCCACTCTAAAAAGGAATTTCAAAAACAGAACAAAGAAACAGGGAAATTCTTTACAATTCCTTCAGGGTCTCTGATGCAACCTGGAATGACCCTATCTACAATGACAGCTGGATGTGGCATAAGTCTGGACACTTGGGACTGAGAGGATTGGTGAGATTGGGTGAGCAAATGCAGACCCTTTAAAGTAATAACGCATGGCACCCATTCCATGGGTCCCAGCTCTCCAGGTTGAAGGGAACATTACTACAGCTATAACATGTACGGGAAACCTAGAGAATGGACACACTGTGAATACCAAAGGTTTCTAAAACTCAACGAAGAGTCCCTCTCCTGGTGCTCCGGTTTGACTTTCCAACTGCTTTCCTATCAATCTCCCAACTTGGAGAGACAGCCCCTTTAAGCTCCTGGTTCGCACAGGTTGCCAATTTGGCAGAGGATGAAAGGGAAGAGGGAGAACCAATGAGAGAGTAGCTGTTAGGCATTTGGATGGGCACATGTCACTCTAATTTCCCGGCAGGAAGAAGAATTAACCAAAGTCTCAGCCACCCACCGGGAACCAGTAGAGGTCCTGAACCAAAAGTTTGGACTTGCGTTCAGCTCACAAAAAACGAGTTGAATAATGGAGCTCAGGGGCACAGCAATTCACAAACTGGCAGAGTAATCAAAGCCAACTATCGTCCAAAAATCTGTTGAGGGAAGGCAACGAGGCGGACTTGAAAGCGAGGCAGAATAGCAGGAAACAGATTTCAAGAGGTACGTTGGAATTGCCTGTAAAGCACAGGAAGAGGGGCACAACTTCGACAATGATGCACTTGGCCAAAAAGGGCGTATGCGTTTTCTCCTGAATATATTCAGGAGAAAACGCATACGCCCTTTTTGGCCAAGCAAGCAAGCGGGCAATGCAAATCTGCACTACAAAGAAGTATCACTTCCCACCGGTCAAAAGGGACATCCACAAAATGTGTAAAAACCAGAAAGGCAAGGCAGGCCCTGGAGAACAGGGAGCCTTGTTATGCTGATGGGCGGGATGTAAGTTGCCTACTGCCTCACTGGAGGAGTGCATTGTGTTCCCTAAAACAAGTAAACAATAGAGCTACAGAGCCAAGGGCACTTCCAGTCTAGGGAATATACCTTGGGAAAACTTAAAATCCATAAGACAGTGCCACCCCCAAATTGAGGGCTGCACTGCTTACAGGAACCTCAACCTGGGTACACCTGAAATATCCCAGGAAATATAAAAATGGTTCCAAACATCGTGGAACTTACGTACAATGGAATATCCCTCAGCCATGAAATCAATGTCATAAGACCAGTAGCAGCAAAATGAGTGGATTCAGGTACGATGATTCTAAGTGAAAGAAGTCACACAGAAAAAGAAACTTATCATAAGATATCACTTAGGAAGATCCTGTAAACATGGCTACACATGAACTGAGTTAGGCAAGAGAACAGAGTCTCACATTTAGAAAACACTCTTATGCCTGCTTAAGGGGGAAGGAGAGGTGGGGTGATGCATCAAACCAGAGTTTGATATAAGCACAGGTACCGTTCCAAAAACCAACTATGGAATAGACAAGACCTACACCTTCCTCAGTGAAAGGGACTCAAAACCCCATATTTCCCACAGAGGAATAGATCTGACTAGTAAGAATCTTAAAACCTATGTATTGATATGTCTCCGTAAGGGAATCAAGTGTGTCTAGACTGGCATAAACATGGCAGCGAGAATCAGCTCAAACCCACTCTAAAAAGGAATTTCAAAAACAGAACAAAGAAACAGGGAAATTCTTTACAATTCCTTCAGCGTCTCTGATGCAACCTGGAATGACCCTATCTACAATGACAGCTGGATGTGGCATAAGGCTGGGCACTTGGGACTGAGAGGATTGGTGAGATTGGGTGAGCAAATGCACACCCTTTAAAGCAATAACGCATGGCACCCATTCCATGGGTCCCAGCTCTCCAGGTTGAAGGGAATATTACTACAGCTATAACGTGTACGGGAAACCTAGAGAATGGACACACTGTGAATACCAAAGGTTTCTAAAACTCAACGAAGAGCCCCTCTCCTGGTGCTCCGGTTTGACTTTCGAACTGCTTTCCTATCAATCTCCCAACGTGGAGAGACAGCCCCTTTAAGCTCCTGGTTCGCACAGGATGCCAATTTGTCAGAGGATGAAAGGGAAGAGGGAGAACCAATGAGAGAGTAGCTGTTAGGCATTTGGATGGGCACATGTCACTCTAATTTCCCGGCAGGAAGAAGAATGAACCAAAGTCTCAGCCACCCACCGGGAACCAGTATAGGTCCTGAACCAAATGTTTGGACTTGCGTTCAGCTCACAAAAAACGAGTTGAAAAATGGAGCTCAGGGGCACAGCAATTCACAAACTGGCAGAGTAATCAAGGCCAACTATCGTCCAAAAATCTGTTGAGGGAAGGCAACGAGGCGGACTTGAAAGCGAGGCAGAATAGCAGGAAACAGATTTCAAGAGGTACGTTGGAATCGCCTGTAAAGCACAGGAAGAGGGGCACAACTTCGACAATGATGCACTTGGCCAAAAAGGGCGTATGCGTTTTCTCCTGAATATATTCAGGAGAAAACGCATACGCCCTTTTTGGCCAAGCAAGCAAGCGGGCAATGCAAATCTGCACTACAAAGAAGTATCACTTCCCACCGGTCAAAAGGGACATCCACAAAATGTGTAAAAACCAGAAAGGCAAGGCAGGCCCTGGAGAACAGGGAGCCTTGTTATGCTGATGGGCGGGATGTAAGTTGCCAACTGCCTCACTGGAGGAGTGCATTGTGTTCCCTAAAACAAGTAAACAATAGAGCTACAGAGCCAAGGGCACGTCCAGTCTAGGGAATATACCTTGGGAAAACTGAAAATCCATAAGACAGAGCCACCCCCAATTTGAGGGCTGCACTGCTTACAGGAACCTCAACCTGGGTACACCTGAAATATCCCAGGAAATATAAAAATGGTTCCAAACATCGTGGAACTTACGTATGATGGAATATCCCTCAGCCATGAAATCAATGTCATAAGACCAGTAGCAGCAAAATGAGTGGATTCAGGTACGATGATTCTAAGTGAAAGAAGTCACACAGAAAAAGAAACTTATCATAAGATATCACTTAGGAAGATCCTGTAAACATGGCTACACATGAACTGAGTTAGGCAAGAGAACAGAGTCTCACATTTAGAAAACACTCTTATGCCTGCTTAAGGGGGAAGGAGAGGTGGGGTGATGCATCAAACCAGAGTTTGATATAAGCACAGGTACCGTTCCAAAAACCAACTATGGAATAGACAAGACCTACACCTTCCTCAGTGAAAGGGACTCAAAACCCCATATTTCCCGCAGAGGAATAGATCTGACTAGTAAGAATCTTAAAACCTATGTATTGATATGTCTCCGTAAGGGAATCAAGTGTGTCTAGACTGGCATAAACATGGCAGCGAGAATCAGCTCAAACCCACTCTAAAAAGGAATTTCAAAAACAGAACAAAGAAACAGGGAAATTCTTTACAATTCCTTCAGGGTCTCTGATGCAACCTGGAATGACCCTATCTACAATGACAGCTGGATGTGGCATAAGGCTGGACACTTGGGACTGAGAGGATTGGTGAGATTGGGTGAGCAAATGCAGACCCTTTAAAGCAATAATGCATGGCACCCATTCCATGGGTCCCAGCTCTCCAGGTTGAAGGGAATATTACTACAGTTATAACGTGTACGGGAAACCTAGAGAATGGACACACTGTGAATACGAAAGGTTTCTAAAACTCAACGAAGTGTCCCTCTCCTGGTGCTCCGGTTTGACTTTCCAGCTGCTTTCATATCAATCTCCCAACTTGGAGAGACAGCCCCTTTAAGCTCCTGGTTCGCACAGGTTGCCAATTTGGCAGAGGATGAAAGGGAAGAGGGAGAACCAATGAGAGAGCAGCTGTTAGGCATTTGGATGGGCACATGTCACTCTAATTTCCCGGCAGGAAGAAGAATTAACCAAAGTCTCAGCCACCCAACGGGAACCAGTATAGGTCCTGAACCAAAAGTTTGGACTTGCGTTCAGCTCACAAAAAACAAGTTGAAAAATGGAGCTCAGGGGCACAGCAATTCACAAACTGGCAGAGTAATCACGGCCAACTATCGTCCAAAAATCTGTTGAGGGAAGGCAACGAGGCGGACTTGAAAGCGAGGCAGAATAGCAGGAAAGAGATTTCAAGAGGTACGTTGTAATTGCCTGTAAAGCACAGGAAGAGGGGCACAACTTCGACAATGATGCAATTGGCCAAAAAGGGCATATGCGTTTTCTCCTGAATATATTCAGGAGAAAACACATACGCCCTTTTTGGCCAAGCAAGCAAGCGGGCAATGCAAATCTGCACTACAAAGAAGTATCACTTCCCACCGGTCAAAAGGGACATCCACAAAATGTGTAAAAACCAGAAAGGCAAGGCAGGCCCTGGAGAACAGGGAGCCTTGTTATGCTGATGGGCGGGATGTAAGTTGCCAACTGCCTCACTGGAGGAGTGCATTGTGTTCCCTAAAACAAGTAAACAACAGAGCTACAGAGCCAAGGGCACTTCCAGTCTAGGGAATATACCTTGGGAAAATTGAAAATCCATAAGACAGAGCCACCCCCATATTGAGGGCTGCACTGCTTACAGGAACCTCAACCTGGGTACACCTGAAATATCCCAGGAAATATAAAAATGGTTCCAAACATCGTGGAACTTACGTACGATGGAATATCCCTCAGCCATGAAATCAATGTCATAAGACCAATAGCAGCAAAATGAGTGGATTCAGGTACGATGATTCTAAGTGAAAGAAGTCACACAGAAAAAGAAACTTATCATAAGATATCACTTAGGAAGATCCTGTAAACATGGCTACACATGAACTGAGTTAGGCAAGAGAACAGAGTCTCACATTTAGAAAACACTCTTACGCCTGCTTAAAGGGGAAGGAGAGGTGGGGTGATGCATCAAACCAGAGTTTGATATAAGCACATGTACCGTTCCAAAAACCAACTATGGAATAGACAAGACCTACACCTTCCTCAGTGAAAGGGACTCAAAACCCCATATTTCCCGCAGAGGAATAGATCTGACTAGTAAGAATCTTAAAACCTATGTATTGATATGTCTCCGTAAGGGAATCAAGTGTGTCTAGACTGGCATAAACATGGCAGCGAGAATCAGCTCAAACCCACTCTAAAAAGGAATTTCAAAAACAGAACAAAGAAACAGGGAAATTCTTTACAATTCCTTCAGGGTCTCTGATGCAACCTGGAATGACCCTATCTACAATGACAGCTGGATGTGGCATAAGGCTGGACACTTGGGACTGAGAGGATTGGTGAGATTGGGTGAGCAAATGCAGACCCTTTAAAGCAATAACGCATGGCACCCATTCCATGGGTCCCAGCTCTCCAGGTTGAAGGGAACATTACTACAGCTATAACATGTACGGGAAACCTAGAGAATGGACACACTGTGAATACCAAAGGTTTCTAAAACTCAACCAAGAGCCCCTCTCCTGGTGCTCCGGTTTGACTTTCCAGCTGCTTTCATATCAATCTCCCAACTTGGAGAGACAGCCCCTTTAAGCTCCTGGTTCGCACAGGTTGCCAATTTGGCAGAGGATGAAAGGGAAGAGGGAGAACCAATGAGAGAGCAGCTGTTAGGCATTTGGATGGGCACATGTCACTCTAATTTCCCGGCAGGAAGAAGAATTAACCAAAGTCTCAGCCACCCAACGGGAAACAGTATAGGTCCTGAACCAAAAGTTTGGACTTGCGTTCAGCTCACAAAAAACAAGTTGAAAAATTCAGCTCAGGGGCACAGCAATTCACAAACTGGCAGAGTAATCAAGGCCAACTATCGTCCAAAAATCTGTTGAGGGAAGGCAACGAGGCAGACTTGAAAGCGAGGCAGAATAGCAGGAAACAGATTTCAAGAGGTACGTTGTAATTGCCTGTAAAGCACAGGAAGAGGGGCACAACTTCGACAATGATGCACTTGGCCAAAAAGGGCATATGCGTTTTCTCCTGAATATATTCAGGAGAAAACGCAAACGCCCTTTTTGGCCAAGCAAGCAAGCGGGCAATGCAAATCTGCACTACAAAGAAGTATCACTTCCCACCGGTCAAAAGGGACATCCACAAAATGTGTAAAAACCAGAAAGGCAAGGCAGGCCCTGGAGAACAGGGAGCCTTGTTATGCTGATGGGCGGGATGTAAGTTGCCAACTGCCTCACTGGAGGAGTGCATTGTGTTCCCTAAAACAAGTAAACAACAGAGCTACACAGCCAAGGGCACTTCCAGTCTAGGGAATATACCTTGGGAAAATTGAAAATCCATAAGACAGAGCCACCCCCATATTGAGGGCTGCACTGCTTACAGGAACCTCAACCTGGGTACACCTGAAATATCCCAGGAAATATAAAAATGGTTCCAAACATCGTGGAACTTACGTACGATGGAATATCCCTCAGCCATGAAATCAATGTCATAAGACCAGTAGCAGCAAAATGAGTGGATTCAGGTACGATGATTCTAAGTGAAAGAAGTCACACAGAAAAAGAAACTTATCATAAGATATCACTTAGGAAGATCCTGTAAACATGGCTACACATGAACTGAGTTAGGCAAGAGAACAGAGTCTCACATTTAGAAAAGACTCTTACGCCTGCTTAAAGGGGAAGGAGAGGTGGGGTGATGCATCAAACCAGAGTTTGATATAAGCACATGTACCGTTCCAAAAACCAACTATGGAATAGACAAGACCTACACCTTCCTCAGTGAAAGGGACTCAAAACCCCATATTTCCCGCAGAGGAATAGATCTGACTAGTAAGAATCTTAAAACCTATGTATTGATATGTCTCCGTAAGGGAATCAAGTGTGTCTAGACTGGCATAAACATGGCAGCGAGAATCAGCTCAAACCCACTCTAAAAAGGAATTTCAAAAACAGAACAAAGAAACAGGGAAATTCTTTACAATTCCTTCAGGGTCTCTGATGCAACCTGGAATGACCCTATCTACAATGACAGCTGGATGTGGCATAAGGCTGGACACTTGGGACTGAGAGGATTGGTGAGATTGGGTGAGCAAATGCAGACCCTTTAAAGCAATAACGCATGGCACCCATTCCATGGGTCCCAGCTCTCCAGGTTGAAGGGAACATTACTACAGCTATAACATGTACGGGAAACCTAGAGAATGGACACACTGTGAATACCAAAGGTTTCTAAAACTCAACCAAGAGCCCCTCTCCTGGTGCTCCGGTTTGACTTTCCAACTGCTTTCCTATCAATCTCCCAACTTGGAGAGACAGCCCCTTTAAGCTCCTGGTTCGCACAGGTTGCCAATTTGGCAGAGGATGAAAGGGAAGAGGGAGAACCAATGAGAGAGTAGCTGTTAGGCATTTGGATGGGCACATGTCACTCTAATTTCCCGGCAGGAAGAAGAATTAACCAAAGTCTCAGCCACCCACCGGGAACCAGTAGAGGTCCTGAACCAAAAGTTTGGACTTGCGTTCAGCTCACAAAAAACGAGTTGAATAATGGAGCTCAGGGGCACAGCAATTCACAAACTGGCAGAGTAATCAAGGCCAACTATCGTCCAAAAATCTGTTGAGGGAAGGCAACGAGGCGGACTTGAAAGCGAGGCAGAATAGCAGGAAACAGATTTCAAGAGGTACGTTGGAATCGCCTGTAAAGCACAGGAAGAGGGGCACAACTTCGACAATGATGCACTTGGCCAAAAAGGGCGTATGCGTTTTCTCCTGAATATATTCAGGAGAAAACGCATACGCCCTTTTTGGCCAAGCAAGCAAGCGGGCAATGCAAATCTGCACTACAAAGAAGTATCACTTCCCACCGGTCAAAAGGGACATCCACAAAATGTGTAAAAACCAGAAAGGCAAGGCAGGCCCTGGAGAACAGGGAGCCTTGTTATGCTGATGGGCGGGATGTAAGTTGCCAACTGCCTCACTGGAGGAGTGCATTGTGTTCCCTAAAACAAGTAAACAATAGAGCTACAGAGCCAAGGGCACTTCCAGTCTAGGGAATATACCTTGGGAAAACTGAAAATCCATAAGACAGTGCCACCCCCAAATTGAGGGCTGCACTGCTTACAGGAACCTCAACCTGGGTACACCTGAAATATCCCAGGAAATATAAAAATGGTTCCAAACATCGTGGAACTTACGTACGATGGAATATCCCTCAGCCATGAAATCAATGTCATAAGACCAGTAGCAGCAAAATGAGTGGATTCAGGTACGATGATTCTAAGTGAAAGAAGTCACACAGAAAAAGAAACTTATCATAAGATATCACTTAGGAAGATCCTGTAAACATGGCTACACATGAACTGAGTTAGGCAAGAGGACAGAGTCTCACATTTAGAAAACACTCTTATGCCTGCTTAAGGGGGAAGGAGAGGTGGGGTGATGCATCAAACCAGAGTTTGATATAAGCACAGGTACCGTTCCAAAAACCAACTATGGAATAGACAAGACCTACACCTTCCTCAGTGAAAGGGACTCAAAACCCCATATTTCCCGCAGAGGAATAGATCTGACTAGTAAGAATCTTAAAACCTATGTATTGATATGTCTCCATAAGGGAATCAAGTGTGTCTAGACTGGCATAAACATGGCAGCGAGAATCAGCTCAAACCCACTCTAAAAAGGAATTTCAAAAACAGAACAAAGAAACAGGGAAATTCTTTACAATTCCTTCAGGGTCTCTGATGCAACCTGGAATGACCCTATCTACAATGACTGCTGGATGTGGCATAAGGCTGGGCACTTGGGACTGAGAGAATTGGTGAGATTGGGAGAGCAAATGCAGACCCTTTAAAGCAATAAAGCATGGCACCCATTCCATGGGTCCCAGCTCTCCAGGTTGAAGGGAATATTACTACAGCTATAACGTGTACGGGAAACCTAGAGAATGGACACACTGTGAATACCAAAGGTTTCTAAAACTCAACGAAGAGTCCCTCTCCTGGTGCTCCGGTTTGACTTTCCAACTGCTTTCCTATCAATCTCCCAACTTGGAGAGACAGCCCCTTTAAGCTCCTGGTTCGCACAGGTTGCCAATTTGGCAGAGGATGAAAGGGAAGAGGGAGAACCAATGAGAGAGTAGCTGTTAGGCATTTGGATGGGCACATGTCACTCTAATTTCCCGGCAGGAAGAAGAATTAACCAAAGTCTCAGCCACCCACCGGGAACCAGTAGAGGTCCTGAACCAAAAGTTTGGACTTGCGTTCAGCTCACAAAAAACGAGTTGAAAAATGGAGCTCAGGGGCACAGCAATTCACAAACTGGCAGAGTAATCAAGCCCAACTATCGTCCAAAAATCTGTTGAGGGAAGGCAACGAGGCGGACTTGAAAGCGAGGCAGAATAGCAGGAAACAGATTTCAAGAGGTATGTTGGAATTGCCTGTAAAGCACAGGAAGAGGGGCACAACTTCGACAATGATGCACTTGGCCAAAAAGGGCATATGCGTTTTCTCCTGAATATATTCAGGAGAAAACGCATATGCCCTTTTTGGCCAAGCAAGCAAGCGGGCAATGCAAATCTGCACTACAAAGAAGTATCACTTCCCACCGGTCAAAAGGGACATCCACAAAATGTGTAAAAACCAGAAAGGCAAGGCAGGCCCTGGAGAACAGGGAGCCTTGTTATGCTGATGGGCGGGATGTAAGTTGCCAACTGCCTCACTGGAGGAGTGCATTGTGTTCCCTAAAACAAATAAACAACAGAGCTACAGAGCCAAGGGCACGTCCAGTCTAGGGAATATACCTTGGGAAAACTGAAAATCCATAAGACAGAGCCACCCCCATATTGAGGGCTGCACTGCTTACAGGAACCTCAACCTGGGTACACCTGAAATATCCCAGGAAATATAAAAATGGTTCCAAACATCGTGGAACTTACGTACGATGGAATATCCCTCAGCCATGAAATCAATGTCATAAGACCAGTAGCAGCAAAATGAGTGGATTCAGGTACGATGATTCTAAGTGAAAGAAGTCACACAGAAAAAGAAACTTATCATAAGATATCACTTAGGAAGATCCTGTAAACATGGCTACACATGAACTGAGTTAGGCAAGAGAACAGAGTCTCATATTTAGAAAACACTCTTATGCCTGCTTAAGGGGGAAGGAGAGGTGGGGTGATGCATCAAACCAGAGTTTGATATAAGCACAGGTACCGTTCCAAAAACCAACTATGGAATAGACAAGACCTACACCTTCCTCAGTGAAAGGGACTCAAAACCCCATATTTCCCGCAGAGGAATAGATCTGACTAGTAAGAATCTTAAAACCTATGTATTGATATGTCTCCGTAAGGGAATCAAGTGTGTCTAGACTGGCATAAACATGGCAGCGAGAATCAGCTCAAACCCACTCTAAAAAGGAATTTCAAAAACAGAACAAAGAAACAGGGAAATTCTTTACAATTCCTTCAGGGTCTCTGATGCAACCTGGAATGACCCTATCTACAATGACAGCTGGATGTGGCATAAGGCTGGACACTTGGGACTGAGAGGATTGGTGAGATTGGGTGAGCAAATGCAGACCCTTTAAAGCAATAACGCATGGCACCCATTCCATGGGTCCCAGCTCTCCAGGTTGAAGGGAACATTACTACAGCTATAACATATACGGGAAACCTAGAGAATGGACACACTGTGAATACCAAAGGTTTCTAAAACTCAACCAAGAGCCCCTCTCCTGGTGCTCCGGTTTGACTTTCCAACTGCTTTCCTATCAATCTCCCAACTTGGAGAGACAGCCCCTTTAAGCTCCTGGTTCGCACAGGTTGCCAATTTGGCAGAGGATGAAAGGGAAGAGGGAGAACCAATGAGAGAGTAGCTGTTAGGCATTTGGATGGGCACATGTCACTCTAATTTCCCGGCAGGAAGAAGAATTAACCAAAGTCTCAGCCACCCACCGGGAACCAGTAGAGGTCCTGAACCAAAAGTTTGGACTTGCGTTCAGCTCACAAAAAACGAGTTGAATAATGGAGCTCAGGGGCACAGCAATTCACAAACTGGCAGAGTAATCAAGGCCAACTATCGTCCAAAAATCTGTTGAGGGAAGGCAACGAGGCGGACTTGAAAGCGAGGCAGAATAGCAGGAAACAGATTTCAAGAGGTACGTTGGAATCGCCTGTAAAGCACAGGAAGAGGGGCACAACTTCGACAATGATGCACTTGGCCAAAAAGGGCGTATGCGTTTTCTCCTGAATATATTCAGGAGAAAACGCATACGCCCTTTTTGGCCAAGCAAGCAAGCGGGCAATGCAAATCTGCACTACAAAGAAGTATCACTTCCCACCGGTCAAAAGGGACATCCACAAAATGTGTAAAAACCAGAAAGGCAAGGCAGGCCCTGGAGAACAGGGAGCCTTGTTATGCTGATGGGCGGGATGTAAGTTGCCAACTGCCTCACTGGAGGAGTGCATTGTGTTCCCTAAAACAAGTAAACAATAGAGCTACAGAGCCAAGGGCACTTCCAGTCTAGGGAATATACCTTGGGAAAACTGAAAATCCATAAGACAGTGCCACCCCCAAATTGAGGGCTGCACTGCTTACAGGAACCTCAACCTGGGTACACCTGAAATATCCCAGGAAATATAAAAATGGTTCCAAACATCGTGGAACTTACGTACGATGGAATATCCCTCAGCCATGAAATCAATGTCATAAGACCAGTAGCAGCAAAATGAGTGGATTCAGGTACGATGATTCTAAGTGAAAGAAGTCACACAGAAAAAGAAACTTATCATAAGATATCACTTAGGAAGATCCTGTAAACATGGCTACACATGAACTGAGTTAGGCAAGAGAACAGAGTCTCACATTTAGAAAACACTCTTATGCCTGCTTAAGGGGGAAGGAGAGGTGGGGTGATGCATCAAACCAGAGTTTGATATAAGCACAGGTACCGTTCCAAAAACCAACTATGGAATAGACAAGACCTACACCTTCCTCAGTGAAAGGGACTCAAAACCCCATATTTCCCGCAGAGGAATAGATCTGACTAGTAAGAATCTTAAAACCTATGTATTGATATGTCTCCGTAAGGGAATCAAGTGTGTCTAGACTGGCATAAACATGGCAGCGAGAATCAGCTCAAACCCACTCTAAAAAGGAATTTCAAAAACAGAACAAAGAAACAGGGAAATTCTTTACAATTCCTTCAGGGTCTCTGATGCAACCTGGAATGACCCTATCTACAATGACAGCTGGATGTGGCATAAGGCTGGGCACTTGGGACTGAGAGGATTGGTGAGATTGGGTGAGCAAATGCAGACCCTTTAAAGCAATAAAGCATGGCACCCATTCCATGGGTCCCAGCTCTCCAGGTTGAAGGGAATATTACTACAGCTATAACGTGTACGGGAAACCTAGAGAATGGACACACTGTGAATACCAAAGGTTTCTAAAACTCAACGAAGAGTCCCTCTCCTGGTGCTCCGGTTTGACTTTCCAACTGCTTTCCTATCAATCTCCCAACTTGGAGAGACAGCCCCTTTAAGCTCCTGGTTCGCACAGGTTGCCAATTTGGCAGAGGATGAAAGGGAAGAGGGAGAACCAATGAGAGAGTAGCTGTTAGGCATTTGGATGGGCACATGTCACTCTAATTTCCCGGCAGGAAGAAGAATTAACCAAAGTCTCAGCCACCCACCGGGAACCAGTAGAGGTCCTGAACCAAAAGTTTGGACTTGCGTTCAGCTCACAAAAAACGAGTTGAAAAATGGAGCTCAGGGGCACAGCAATTCACAAACTGGCAGAGTAATCAAGGCCAACTATCGTCCAAAAATCTGTTGAGGGAAGGCAACGAGGCGGACTTGAAAGCGAGGCAGAATAGCAGGAAACAGATTTCAAGAGGTACGTTGGAATTGCCTGTAAAGCACAGGAAGAGGGGCACAACTTCGACAATGATGCACTTGGCCAAAAAGGGCATATGCGTTTTCTCCTGAATATATTCAGGAGAAAACGCATATGCCCTTTTTGGCCAAGCAAGCAAGCGGGCAATGCAAATCTGCACTACAAAGAAGTATCACTTCCCACCGGTCAAAAGGGACATCCACAAAATGTGTAAAAACCAGAAAGGCAAGGCAGGCCCTGGAGAACAGGGAGCCTTGTTATGCTGATGGGCGGGATGTAAGTTGCCAACTGCCTCACTGGAGGAGTGCATTGTGTTCCCTAAAACAAATAAACAACAGAGCTACAGAGCCAAGGGCACGTCCAGTCTAGGGAATATACCTTGGGAAAACTGAAAATCCATAAGACAGAGCCACCCCCTATTGAGGGCTGCACTGCTTACAGGAACCTCAACCTGGGTACACCTGAAATATCCCAGGAAATATAAAAATGGTTCCAAACATCGTGGAACTTACGTACGATGGAATATCCCTCAGCCATGAAATCAATGTCATAAGACCAGTAGCAGCAAAATGAGTGGATTCAGGTACGATGATTCTAAGTGAAAGAAGTCACACAGAAAAAGAAACTTATCATAAGATATCACTTAGGAAGATCCTGTAAACATGGCTACACATGAACTGAGTTAGGCAAGAGAACAGAGTCTCATATTTAGAAAACACTCTTATGCCTGCTTAAGGGGGAAGGAGAGGTGGGGTGATGCATCAAACCAGAGTTTGATATAAGCACAGGTACCGTTCCAAAAACCAACTATGGAATAGACAAGACCTACACCTTCCTCAGTGAAAGGGACTCAAAACCCCATATTTCCCGCAGAGGAATAGATCTGACTAGTAAGAATCTTAAAACCTATGTATTGATATGTCTCCGTAAGGGAATCAAGTGTGTCTAGACTGGCATAAACAGGGCAGCGAGAATCAGCTCAAACCCACTCTAAAAAGGAATTTCAAAAACAGAACAAAGAAACAGGGAAATTCTTTACAATTCCTTCAGGGTCTCTGATGCAACCTGGAATGACCCTATCTACAATGACAGCTGGATGTGGCATAAGGCTGGACACTTGGGACTGAGAGGATTGGTGAGATTGGGTGAGCAAATGCAGACCCTTTAAAGCAATAACGCATGGCACCCATTCCATGGGTCCCAGCTCTCCAGGTTGAAGGGAATATTACTACAGCTATAACGTGTACGGGAAACCTAGAGAATGGACACACTGTGAATACCAAAGGTTTCTAAAACTCAACGAAGAGCCCCTCTCCTGGTGCTCCGGTTTGACTTTCCAACTGCTTACCTATCAATCTCCCAACTTGGAGAGACAGCCCCTTTAAGCTCCTGGTTCGCACAGGTTGCCAATTTGGCAGAGGATGAAAGGGAAGAGGGAGAACCAATGAGAGAGTAGCTGTTAGGCATTTGGATGGGCACATGTCACTCTAATTTCCCGGCAGGAAGAAGAATTAACCAAAGTCTCAGCCACCCACCGGGAACCAGTAGAGGTCCTGAACCAAAAGTTTGGACTTGCGTTCAGCTCACAAAAAACGAGTTGAATAATGGAGCTCAGGGGCACAGCAATTCACAAACTGGCAGAGTAATCAAGGCCAACTATCGTCCAAAAATCTGTTGAGGGAAGGCAACGAGGCGGACTTGAAAGCGAGGCAGAATAGCAGGAAACAGATTTCAAGAGGTACGTTGGAATCGCCTGTAAAGCACAGGAAGAGGGGCACAACTTCGACAATGATGCACTTGGCCAAAAAGGGCGTATGCGTTTTCTCCTGAATATATTCAGGAGAAAACGCATACGCCCTTTTTGGCCAAGCAAGCAAGCGGGCAATGCAAATCTGCACTACAAAGAAGTATCACTTCCCACCGGTCAAAAGGGACATCCACAAAATGTGTAAAAACCAGAAAGGCAAGGCAGGCCCTGGAGAACAGGGAGCCTTGTTATGCTGATGGGCGGGATGTAAGTTGCCAACTGCCTCACTGGAGGAGTGCATTGTGTTCCCTAAAACAAGTAAACAATAGAGCTACAGAGCCAAGGGCACTTCCAGTCTAGGGAATATACCTTGGGAAAACTGAAAATCCATAAGACAGTGCCACCCCCAAATTGAGGGCTGCACTG
Organism: Mesoplodon mirus; assembly: GCF_964341445.2. Taxonomy (NCBI): domain Eukaryota; kingdom Metazoa; phylum Chordata; class Mammalia; order Artiodactyla; family Ziphiidae; genus Mesoplodon; species Mesoplodon mirus. The sequence goes on from NW_028295784.1 coordinate 2,879,578, forward strand.
CTTACAGGAACCTCAACCTGGGTACACCTGAAATATCCCAGGAAATATAAAAATGGTTCCAAACATCGTGGAACTTACGTACGATGGAATATCCCTCAGCCATGAAATCAATGTCATAAGACCAGTAGCAGCAAAATGAGTGGATTCAGGTACGATGATTCTAAGTGAAAGAAGTCACACAGAAAAAGAAACTTATCATAAGATATCACTTAGGAAGATCCTGTAAACATGGCTACACATGAACTGAGTTAGGCAAGAGAACAGAGTCTCACATTTAGAAAACACTCTTATGCCTGCTTAAGGGGGAAGGAGAGGTGGGGTGATGCATCAAACCAGAGTTTGATATAAGCACAGGTACCGTTCCAAAAACCAACTATGGAATAGACAAGACCTACACCTTCCTCAGTGAAAGGGACTCAAAACCCCATATTTCCCGCAGAGGAATAGATCTGACTAGTAAGAATCTTAAAACCTATGTATTGATATGTCTCCGTAAGGGAATCAAGTGTGTCTAGACTGGCATAAACATGGCAGCGAGAATCAGCTCAAACCCACTCTAAAAAGGAATTTCAAAAACAGAACAAAGAAACAGGGAAATTCTTTACAATTCCTTCAGGGTCTCTGATGCAACCTGGAATGACCCTATCTACAATGACAGCTGGATGTGGCATAAGGCTGGGCACTTGGGACTGAGAGGATTGGTGAGATTGGGTGAGCAAATGCAGACCCTTTAAAGCAATAAAGCATGGCACCCATTCCATGGGTCCCAGCTCTCCAGGTTGAAGGGAATATTACTACAGCTATAACGTGTACGGGAAACCTAGAGAATGGACACACTGTGAATACCAAAGATTTCTAAAACTCAACGAAGAGTCCCTCTCCTGGTGCTCCGGTTTGACTTTCCAACTGCTTTCCTATCAATCTCCCAACTTGGAGAGACAGCCCCTTTAAGCTCCTGGTTCGCACAGGTTGCCAATTTGGCAGAGGATGAAAGGGAAGAGGGAGAACCAATGAGAGAGTAGCTGTTAGGCATTTGGATGGGCACATGTCACTCTAATTTCCCGGCAGGAAGAAGAATTAACCAAAGTCTCAGCCACCCACCGGGAACCAGTAGAGGTCCTGAACCAAAAGTTTGGACTTGCGTTCAGCTCACAAAAAACGAGTTGAAAAATGGAGCTCAGGGGCACTGCAATTCACAAACTGGCAGAGTAATCAAGGCCAACTATCGTCCAAAAATCTGTTGAGGGAAGGCAACGAGGCGGACTTGAAAGCGAGGCAGAATAGCAGGAAACAGATTTCAAGAGGTATGTTGGAATTGCCTGTAAAGCACAGGAAGAGGGGCACAACTTCGACAATGATGCACTTGGCCAAAAAGGGCATATGCGTTTTCTCCTGAATATATTCAGGAGAAAACGCATATGCCCTTTTTGGCCAAGCAAGCAAGCGGGCAATGCAAATCTGCACTACAAAGAAGTATCACTTCCCACCGGTCAAAAGGGACATCCACAAAATGTGTAAAAACCAGAAAGGCAAGGCAGGCCCTGGAGAACAGGGAGCCTTGTTATGCTGATGGGCGGGATGTAAGTTGCCAACTGCCTCACTGGAGGAGTGCATTGTGTTCCCTAAAACAAATAAACAACAGAGCTACAGAGCCAAGGGCACGTCCAGTCTAGGGAATATACCTTGGGAAAACTGAAAATCCATAAGACAGAGCCACCCCCATATTGAGGGCTGCACTGCTTACAGGAACCTCAACCTGGGTACACCTGAAATATCCCAGGAAATATAAAAATGGTTCCAAACATCGTGGAACTTACGTACGATGGAATATCCCTCAGCCATGAAATCAATGTCATAAGACCAGTAGCAGCAAAATGAGTGGATTCAGGTACGATGATTCTAAGTGAAAGAAGTCACACAGAAAAAGAAACTTATCATAAGATATCACTTAGGAAGATCCTGTAAACATGGCTACACATGAACTGAGTTAGGCAAGAGAACAGAGTCTCATATTTAGAAAACACTCTTATGCCTGCTTAAGGGGGAAGGAGAGGTGGGGTGATGCATCAAACCAGAGTTTGATATAAGCACAGGTACCGTTCCAAAAACCAACTATGGAATAGACAAGACCTACACCTTCCTCAGTGAAAGGGACTCAAAACCCCATATTTCCCGCAGAGGAATAGATCTGACTAGTAAGAATCTTAAAACCTATGTATTGATATGTCTCCGTAAGGGAATCAAGTGTGTCTAGACTGGCATAAACATGGCAGCGAGAATCAGCTCAAACCCACTCTAAAAAGGAATTTCAAAAACAGAACAAAGAAACAGGGAAATTCTTTACAATTCCTTCAGGGTCTCTGATGCAACCTGGAATGACCCTATCTACAATGACAGCTGGATGTGGCATAAGGCTGGACACTTGGGACTGAGAGGATTGGTGAGATTGGGTGAGCAAATGCAGACCCTTTAAAGCAATAACGCATGGCACCCATTCCATGGGTCCCAGCTCTCCAGGTTGAAGGGAACATTACTACAGCTATAACATATACGGGAAACCTAGAGAATGGACACACTGTGAATACCAAAGGTTTCTAAAACTCAACCAAGAGCCCCTCTCCTGGTGCTCCGGTTTGACTTTCCAACTGCTTTCCTATCAATCTCCCAACTTGGAGAGACAGCCCCTTTAAGCTCCTGGTTCGCACAGGTTGCCAATTTGGCAGAGGATGAAAGGGAAGAGGGAGAACCAATGAGAGAGTAGCTGTTAGGCATTTGGATGGGCACATGTCACTCTAATTTCCCGGCAGGAAGAAGAATTAACCAAAGTCTCAGCCACCCACCGGGAACCAGTAGAGGTCCTGAACCAAAAGTTTGGACTTGCGTTCAGCTCACAAAAAACGAGTTGAATAATGGAGCTCAGGGGCACAGCAATTCACAAACTGGCAGAGTAATCAAGGCCAACTATCGTCCAAAAATCTGTTGAGGGAAGGCAACGAGGCGGACTTGAAAGCGAGGCAGAATAGCAGGAAACAGATTTCAAGAGGTACGTTGGAATCGCCTGTAAAGCACAGGAAGAGGGGCACAACTTCGACAATGATGCACTTGGCCAAAAAGGGCGTATGCGTTTTCTCCTGAATATATTCAGGAGAAAACGCATACGCCCTTTTTGGCCAAGCAAGCAAGCGGGCAATGCAAATCTGCACTACAAAGAAGTATCACTTCCCACCGGTCAAAAGGGACATCCACAAAATGTGTAAAAACCAGAAAGGCAAGGCAGGCCCTGGAGAACAGGGAGCCTTGTTATGCTGATGGGCGGGATGTAAGTTGCCAACTGCCTCACTGGAGGAGTGCATTGTGTTCCCTAAAACAAGTAAACAATAGAGCTACAGAGCCAAGGGCACTTCCAGTCTAGGGAATATACCTTGGGAAAACTGAAAATCCATAAGACAGTGCCACCCCCAAATTGAGGGCTGCACTGCTTACAGGAACCTCAACCTGGGTACACCTGAAATATCCCAGGAAATATAAAAATGGTTCCAAACATCGTGGAACTTACGTACGATGGAATATCCCTCAGCCATGAAATCAATGTCATAAGACCAGTAGCAGCAAAATGAGTGGATTCAGGTACGATGATTCTAAGTGAAAGAAGTCACACAGAAAAAGAAACTTATCATAAGATATCACTTAGGAAGATCCTGTAAACATGGCTACACATGAACTGAGTTAGGCAAGAGAACAGAGTCTCACATTTAGAAAACACTCTTATGCCTGCTTAAGGGGGAAGGAGAGGTGGGGTGATGCATCAAACCAGAGTTTGATATAAGCACAGGTACCGTTCCAAAAACCAACTATGGAATAGACAAGACCTACACCTTCCTCAGTGAAAGGGACTCAAAACCCCATATTTCCCGCAGAGGAATAGATCTGACTAGTAAGAATCTTAAAACCTATGTATTGATATGTCTCCGTAAGGGAATCAAGTGTGTCTAGACTGGCATAAACATGGCAGCGAGAATCAGCTCAAACCCACTCTAAAAAGGAATTTCAAAAACAGAACAAAGAAACAGGGAAATTCTTTACAATTCCTTCAGGGTCTCTGATGCAACCTGGAATGACCCTATCTACAATGACAGCTGGATGTGGCATAAGGCTGGGCACTTGGGACTGAGAGGATTGGTGAGATTGGGTGAGCAAATGCAGACCCTTTAAAGCAATAAAGCATGGCACCCATTCCATGGGTCCCAGCTCTCCAGGTTGAAGGGAATATTACTACAGCTATAACGTGTACGGGAAACCTAGAGAATGGACACACTGTGAATACCAAAGGTTTCTAAAACTCAACGAAGAGTCCCTCTCCTGGTGCTCCGGTTTGACTTTCCAACTGCTTTCCTATCAATCTCCCAACTTGGAGAGACAGCCCCTTTAAGCTCCTGGTTCGCACAGGTTGCCAATTTGGCAGAGGATGAAAGGGAAGAGGGAGAACCAATGAGAGAGTAGCTGTTAGGCATTTGGATGGGCACATGTCACTCTAATTTCCCGGCAGGAAGAAGAATTAACCAAAGTCTCAGCCACCCACCGGGAACCAGTAGAGGTCCTGAACCAAAAGTTTGGACTTGCGTTCAGCTCACAAAAAACGAGTTGAAAAATGGAGCTCAGGGGCACAGCAATTCACAAACTGGCAGAGTAATCAAGGCCAACTATCGTCCAAAAATCTGTTGAGGGAAGGCAACGAGGCGGACTTGAAAGCGAGGCAGAATAGCAGGAAACAGATTTCAAGAGGTACGTTGGAATTGCCTGTAAAGCACAGGAAGAGGGGCACAACTTCGACAATGATGCACTTGGCCAAAAAGGGCATATGCGTTTTCTCCTGAATATATTCAGGAGAAAACGCATATGCCCTTTTTGGCCAAGCAAGCAAGCGGGCAATGCAAATCTGCACTACAAAGAAGTATCACTTCCCACCGGTCAAAAGGGACATCCACAAAATGTGTAAAAACCAGAAAGGCAAGGCAGGCCCTGGAGAACAGGGAGCCTTGTTATGCTGATGGGCGGGATGTAAGTTGCCAACTGCCTCACTGGAGGAGTGCATTGTGTTCCCTAAAACAAATAAACAACAGAGCTACAGAGCCAAGGGCACGTCCAGTCTAGGGAATATACCTTGGGAAAACTGAAAATCCATAAGACAGAGCCACCCCCTATTGAGGGCTGCACTGCTTACAGGAACCTCAACCTGGGTACACCTGAAATATCCCAGGAAATATAAAAATGGTTCCAAACATCGTGGAACTTACGTACGATGGAATATCCCTCAGCCATGAAATCAATGTCATAAGACCAGTAGCAGCAAAATGAGTGGATTCAGGTACGATGATTCTAAGTGAAAGAAGTCACACAGAAAAAGAAACTTATCATAAGATATCACTTAGGAAGATCCTGTAAACATGGCTACACATGAACTGAGTTAGGCAAGAGAACAGAGTCTCATATTTAGAAAACACTCTTATGCCTGCTTAAGGGGGAAGGAGAGGTGGGGTGATGCATCAAACCAGAGTTTGATATAAGCACAGGTACCGTTCCAAAAACCAACTATGGAATAGACAAGACCTACACCTTCCTCAGTGAAAGGGACTCAAAACCCCATATTTCCCGCAGAGGAATAGATCTGACTAGTAAGAATCTTAAAACCTATGTATTGATATGTCTCCGTAAGGGAATCAAGTGTGTCTAGACTGGCATAAACAGGGCAGCGAGAATCAGCTCAAACCCACTCTAAAAAGGAATTTCAAAAACAGAACAAAGAAACAGGGAAATTCTTTACAATTCCTTCAGGGTCTCTGATGCAACCTGGAATGACCCTATCTACAATGACAGCTGGATGTGGCATAAGGCTGGACACTTGGGACTGAGAGGATTGCTGAGATTGGGTGAGCAAATGCAGACCCTTTAAAGCAATAACGCATGGCACCCATTCCATGGGTCCCAGCTCTCCAGGTTGAAGGGAATATTACTACAGCTATAACGTGTACGGGAAACCTAGAGAATGGACACACTGTGAATACCAAAGGTTTCTAAAACTCAACGAAGAGCCCCTCTCCTGGTGCTCCGGTTTGACTTTCCAACTGCTTACCTATCAATCTCCCAACTTGGAGAGACAGCCCCTTTAAGCTCCTGGTTCGCACAGGTTGCCAATTTGGCAGAGGATGAAAGGGAAGAGGGAGAACCAATGAGAGAGTAGCTGTTAGGCATTTGGATGGGCACATGTCACTCTAATTTCCCGGCAGGAAGAAGAATTAACCAAAGTCTCAGCCACCCACCGGGAACCAGTAGAGGTCCTGAACCAAAAGTTTGGACTTGCGTTCAGCTCACAAAAAACGAGTTGAATAATGGAGCTCAGGGGCACAGCAATTCACAAACTGGCAGAGTAATCAAGGCCAACTATCGTCCAAAAATCTGTTGAGGGAAGGCAACGAGGCGGACTTGAAAGCGAGGCAGAATAGCAGGAAACAGATTTCAAGAGGTACGTTGGAATCGCCTGTAAAGCACAGGAAGAGGGGCACAACTTCGACAATGATGCACTTGGCCAAAAAGGGCGTATGCGTTTTCTCCTGAATATATTCAGGAGAAAACGCATACGCCCTTTTTGGCCAAGCAAGCAAGCGGGCAATGCAAATCTGCACTACAAAGAAGTATCACTTCCCACCGGTCAAAAGGGACATCCACAAAATGTGTAAAAACCAGAAAGGCAAGGCAGGCCCTGGAGAACAGGGAGCCTTGTTATGCTGATGGGCGGGATGTAAGTTGCCAACTGCCTCACTGGAGGAGTGCATTGTGTTCCCTAAAACAAGTAAACAATAGAGCTACAGAGCCAAGGGCACTTCCAGTCTAGGGAATATACCTTGGGAAAACTGAAAATCCATAAGACAGTGCCACCCCCAAATTGAGGGCTGCACTGCTTACAGGAACCTCAACCTGGGTACACCTGAAATATCCCAGGAAATATAAAAATGGTTCCAAACATCGTGGAACTTACGTACGATGGAATATCCCTCAGCCATGAAATCAATGTCATAAGACCAGTAGCAGCAAAATGAGTGGATTCAGGTACGATGATTCTAAGTGAAAGAAGTCACACAGAAAAAGAAACTTATCATAAGATATCACTTAGGAAGATCCTGTAAACATGGCTACACATGAACTGAGTTAGGCAAGAGAACAGAGTCTCACATTTAGAAAACACTCTTATGCCTGCTTAAGGGGGAAGGAGAGGTGGGGTGATGCATCAAACCAGAGTTTGATATAAGCACAGGTACCGTTCCAAAAACCAACTATGGAATAGACAAGACCTACACCTTCCTCAGTGAAAGGGACTCAAAACCCCATATTTCCCGCAGAGGAATAGATCTGACTAGTAAGAATCTTAAAACCTATGTATTGATATGTCTCCGTAAGGGAATCAAGTGTGTCTAGACTGGCATAAACATGGCAGCGAGAATCAGCTCAAACCCACTCTAAAAAGGAATTTCAAAAACAGAACAAAGAAACAGGGAAATTCTTTACAATTCCTTCAGGGTCTCTGATGCAACCTGGAATGACCCTATCTACAATGACAGCTGGATGTGGCATAAGGCTGGGCACTTGGGACTGAGAGGATTGGTGAGATTGGGTGAGCAAATGCAGACCCTTTAAAGCAATAAAGCATGGCACCCATTCCATGGGTCCCAGCTCTCCAGGTTGAAGGGAATATTACTACAGCTATAACGTGTACGGGAAACCTAGAGAATGGACACACTGTGAATACCAAAGATTTCTAAAACTCAACGAAGAGTCCCTCTCCTGGTGCTCCGGTTTGACTTTCCAACTGCTTTCCTATCAATCTCCCAACTTGGAGAGACAGCCCCTTTAAGCTCCTGGTTCGCACAGGTTGCCAATTTGGCAGAGGATGAAAGGGAAGAGGGAGAACCAATGAGAGAGTAGCTGTTAGGCATTTGGATGGGCACATGTCACTCTAATTTCCCGGCAGGAAGAAGAATTAACCAAAGTCTCAGCCACCCACCGGGAACCAGTAGAGGTCCTGAACCAAAAGTTTGGACTTGCGTTCAGCTCACAAAAAACGAGTTGAAAAATGGAGCTCAGGGGCACTGCAATTCACAAACTGGCAGAGTAATCAAGGCCAACTATCGTCCAAAAATCTGTTGAGGGAAGGCAACGAGGCGGACTTGAAAGCGAGGCAGAATAGCAGGAAACAGATTTCAAGAGGTATGTTGGAATTGCCTGTAAAGCACAGGAAGAGGGGCACAACTTCGACAATGATGCACTTGGCCAAAAAGGGCATATGCGTTTTCTCCTGAATATATTCAGGAGAAAACGCATATGCCCTTTTTGGCCAAGCAAGCAAGCGGGCAATGCAAATCTGCACTACAAAGAAGTATCACTTCCCACCGGTCAAAAGGGACATCCACAAAATGTGTAAAAACCAGAAAGGCAAGGCAGGCCCTGGAGAACAGGGAGCCTTGTTATGCTGATGGGCGGGATGTAAGTTGCCAACTGCCTCACTGGAGGAGTGCATTGTGTTCCCTAAAACAAATAAACAACAGAGCTACAGAGCCAAGGGCACGTCCAGTCTAGGGAATATACCTTGGGAAAACTGAAAATCCATAAGACAGAGCCACCCCCATATTGAGGGCTGCACTGCTTACAGGAACCTCAACCTGGGTACACCTGAAATATCCCAGGAAATATAAAAATGGTTCCAAACATCGTGGAACTTACGTACGATGGAATATCCCTCAGCCATGAAATCAATGTCATAAGACCAGTAGCAGCAAAATGAGTGGATTCAGGTACGATGATTCTAAGTGAAAGAAGTCACACAGAAAAAGAAACTTATCATAAGATATCACTTAGGAAGATCCTGTAAACATGGCTACACATGAACTGAGTTAGGCAAGAGAACAGAGTCTCATATTTAGAAAACACTCTTATGCCTGCTTAAGGGGGAAGGAGAGGTGGGGTGATGCATCAAACCAGAGTTTGATATAAGCACAGGTACCGTTCCAAAAACCAACTATGGAATAGACAAGACCTACACCTTCCTCAGTGAAAGGGACTCAAAACCCCATATTTCCCGCAGAGGAATAGATCTGACTAGTAAGAATCTTAAAACCTATGTATTGATATGTCTCCGTAAGGGAATCAAGTGTGTCTAGACTGGCATAAACATGGCAGCGAGAATCAGCTCAAACCCACTCTAAAAAGGAATTTCAAAAACAGAACAAAGAAACAGGGAAATTCTTTACAATTCCTTCAGGGTCTCTGATGCAACCTGGAATGACCCTATCTACAATGACAGCTGGATGTGGCATAAGGCTGGACACTTGGGACTGAGAGGATTGGTGAGATTGGGTGAGCAAATGCAGACCCTTTAAAGCAATAACGCATGGCACCCATTCCATGGGTCCCAGCTCTCCAGGTTGAAGGGAACATTACTACATCTATAACATGTACGGGAAACCTAGAGAATGTACACACTGTGAATACCAAAGGTTTCTAAAACTCAACCAAGAGCCCCTCTCCTGGTGCTCCGGTTTGACTTTCCAACTGCTTTCCTATCAATCTCCCAACTTGGAGAGACAGCCCCTTTAAGCTCCTGGTTCGCACAGGTTGCCAATTTGGCAGAGGATGAAAGGGAAGAGGGAGAACCAATGAGAGAGTAGCTGTTAGGCATTTGGATGGGCACATGTCACTCTAATTTCCCGGCAGGAAGAAGAATGAACCAAAGTCTCAGCCACCCACCGGGAACCAGTAGAGGTCCTGAACCAAAAGTTTGGACTTGCGTTCAGCTCACAAAAAACGAGTTGAATAATGGAGCTCAGGGGCACAGCAATTCACAAACTGGCAGAGTAATCAAGGCCAACTATCGTCCAAAAATCTGTTGAGGGAAGGCAACGAGGCGGACTTGAAAGCGAGGCAGAATAGCAGGAAACAGATTTCAAGAGGTACGTTGGAATCGCCTGTAAAGCACAGGAAGAGGGGCACAACTTCGACAATGATGCACTTGGCCAAAAAGGGCGTATGCGTTTTCTCCTGAATATATTCAGGAGAAAACGCATACGCCCTTTTTGGCCAAGCAAGCAAGCGGGCAATGCAAATCTGCACTACAAAGAAGTATCACTTCCCACCGGTCAAAAGGGACATCCACAAAATGTGTAAAAACCAGAAAGGCAAGGCAGGCCCTGGAGAACAGGGAGCCTTGTTATGCTGATGGGCGGGATGTAAGTTGCCAACTGCCTCACTGGAGGAGTGCATTGTGTTCCCTAAAACAAGTAAACAATAGAGCTACAGAGCCAAGGGCACTTCCAGTCTAGGGAATATACCTTGGGAAAACTGAAAATCCATAAGACAGTGCCACCCCCAAATTGAGGGCTGCACTGCTTACAGGAACCTCAACCTGGGTACACCTGAAATATCCCAGGAAATATAAAAATGGTTCCAAACATCGTGGAACTTACGTACGATGGAATATCCCTCAGCCATGAAATCAATGTCATAAGACCAGTAGCAGCAAAATGAGTGGATTCAGGTACGATGATTCTAAGTGAAAGAAGTCACACAGAAAAAGAAACTTATCATAAGATATCACTTAGGAAGATCCTGTAAACATGGCTACACATGAACTGAGTTAGGCAAGAGAACAGAGTCTCACATTTAGAAAACACTCTTATGCCTGCTTAAGGGGGAAGGAGAGGTGGGGTGATGCATCAAACCAGAGTTTGATATAAGCACAGGTACCGTTCCAAAAACCAACTATGGAATAGACAAGACCTACACCTTCCTCAGTGAAAGGGACTCAAAACCCCATATTTCCCGCAGAGGAATAGATCTGACTAGTAAGAATCTTAAAACCTATGTATTGATATGTCTCCGTAAGGGAATCAAGTGTGTCTAGACTGGCATAAACATGGCAGCGAGAATCAGCTCAAACCCACTCTAAAAAGGAATTTCAAAAACAGAACAAAGAAACAGGGAAATTCTTTACAATTCCTTCAGGGTCTCTGATGCAACCTGGAATGACCCTATCTACAATGACAGCTGGATGTGGCATAAGGCTGGGCACTTGGGACTGAGAGGATTGGTGAGATTGGGTGAGCAAATGCAGACCCTTTAAAGCAATAAAGCATGGCACCCATTCCATGGGTCCCAGCTCTCCAGGTTGAAGGGAATATTACTACAGCTATAACGTGTACGGGAAACCTAGAGAATGGACACACTGTGAATACCAAAGGTTTCTAAAACTCAACGAAGAGTCCCTCTCCTGGTGCTCCGGTTTGACTTTCCAACTGCTTTCCTATCAATCTCCCAACTTGGAGAGACAGCCCCTTTAAGCTCCTGGTTCGCACAGGTTGCCAATTTGGCAGAGGATGAAAGGGAAGAGGGAGAACCAATGAGAGAGTAGCTGTTAGGCATTTGGATGGGCACATGTCACTCTAATTTCCCGGCAGGAAGAAGAATTAACCAAAGTCTCAGCCACCCACCGGGAACCAGTAGAGGTCCTGAACCAAAAGTTTGGACTTGCGTTCAGCTCACAAAAAACGAGTTGAAAAATGGAGCTCAGGGGCACAGCAATTCACAAACTGGCAGAGTAATCAAGCCCAACTATCGTCCAAAAATCTGTTGAGGGAAGGCAACGAGGCGGACTTGAAAGCGAGGCAGAATAGCAGGAAACAGATTTCAAGAGGTATGTTGGAATTGCCTGTAAAGCACAGGAAGAGGGGCACAACTTCGACAATGATGCACTTGGCCAAAAAGGGCATATGCGTTTTCTCCTGAATATATTCAGGAGAAAACGCATATGCCCTTTTTGGCCAAGCAAGCAAGCGGGCAATGCAAATCTGCACTACAAAGAAGTATCACTTCCCACCGGTCAAAAGGGACATCCACAAAATGTGTAAAAACCAGAAAGGCAAGGCAGGCCCTGGAGAACAGGGAGCCTTGTTATGCTGATGGGCGGGATGTAAGTTGCCAACTGCCTCACTGGAGGAGTGCATTGTGTTCCCTAAAACAAATAAACAACAGAGCTACAGAGCCAAGGGCACGTCCAGTCTAGGGAATATACCTTGGGAAAACTGAAAATCCATAAGACAGAGCCACCCCCATATTGAGGGCTGCACTGCTTACAGGAACCTCAACCTGGGTACACCTGAAATATCCCAGGAAATATAAAAATGGTTCCAAACATCGTGGAACTTACGTACGATGGAATATCCCTCAGCCATGAAATCAATGTCATAAGACCAGTAGCAGCAAAATGAGTGGATTCAGGTACGATGATTCTAAGTGAAAGAAGTCACACAGAAAAAGAAACTTATCATAAGATATCACTTAGGAAGATCCTGTAAACATGGCTACACATGAACTGAGTTAGGCAAGAGAACAGAGTCTCATATTTAGAAAACACTCTTATGCCTGCTTAAGGGGGAAGGAGAGGTGGGGTGATGCATCAAACCAGAGTTTGATATAAGCACAGGTACCGTTCCAAAAACCAACTATGGAATAGACAAGACCTACACCTTCCTCAGTGAAAGGGACTCAAAACCCCATATTTCCCGCAGAGGAATAGATCTGACTAGTAAGAATCTTAAAACCTATGTATTGATATGTCTCCGTAAGGGAATCAAGTGTGTCTAGACTGGCATAAACATGGCAGCGAGAATCAGCTCAAACCCACTCTAAAAAGGAATTTCAAAAACAGAACAAAGAAACAGGGAAATTCTTTACAATTCCTTCAGGGTCTCTGATGCAACCTGGAATGACCCTATCTACAATGACAGCTGGATGTGGCATAAGGCTGGACACTTGGGACTGAGAGGATTGGTGAGATTGGGTGAGCAAATGCAGACCCTTTAAAGCAATAACGCATGGCACCCATTCCATGGGTCCCAGCTCTCCAGGTTGAAGGGAACATTACTACAGCTATAACATATACGGGAAACCTAGAGAATGGACACACTGTGAATACCAAAGGTTTCTAAAACTCAACCAAGAGCCCCTCTCCTGGTGCTCCGGTTTGACTTTCCAACTGCTTTCCTATCAATCTCCCAACTTGGAGAGACAGCCCCTTTAAGCTCCTGGTTCGCACAGGTTGCCAATTTGGCAGAGGATGAAAGGGAAGAGGGAGAACCAATGAGAGAGTAGCTGTTAGGCATTTGGATGGGCACATGTCACTCTAATTTCCCGGCAGGAAGAAGAATTAAACAAAGTCTCAGCCACCCACCGGGAACCAGTAGAGGTCCTGAACCAAAAGTTTGGACTTGCGTTCAGCTCACAAAAAACGAGTTGAATAATGGAGCTCAGGGGCACAGCAATTCACAAACTGGCAGAGTAATCAAGGCCAACTATCGTCCAAAAATCTGTTGAGGGAAGGCAACGAGGCGGACTTGAAAGCGAGGCAGAATAGCAGGAAACAGATTTCAAGAGGTACGTTGGAATCGCCTGTAAAGCACAGGAAGAGGGGCACAACTTCGACAATGATGCACTTGGCCAAAAAGGGCGTATGCGTTTTCTCCTGAATATATTCAGGAGAAAACGCATACGCCCTTTTTGGCCAAGCAAGCAAGCGGGCAATGCAAATCTGCACTACAAAGAAGTATCACTTCCCACCGGTCAAAAGGGACATCCACAAAATGTGTAAAAACCAGAAAGGCAAGGCAGGCCCTGGAGAACAGGGAGCCTTGTTATGCTGATGGGCGGGATGTAAGTTGCCAACTGCCTCACTGGAGGAGTGCATTGTGTTCCCTAAAACAAGTAAACAATAGAGCTACAGAGCCAAGGGCACTTCCAGTCTAGGGAATATACCTTGGGAAAACTGAAAATCCATAAGACAGTGCCACCCCCAAATTGAGGGCTGCACTGCTTACAGGAACCTCAACCTGGGTACACCTGAAATATCCCAGGAAATATAAAAATGGTTCCAAACATCGTGGAACTTACGTACGATGGAATATCCCTCAGCCATGAAATCAATGTCATAAGACCAGTAGCAGCAAAATGAGTGGATTCAGGTACGATGATTCTAAGTGAAAGAAGTCACACAGAAAAAGAAACTTATCATAAGATATCACTTAGGAAGATCCTGTAAACATGGCTACACATGAACTGAGTTAGGCAAGAGAACAGAGTCTCACATTTAGAAAACACTCTTATGCCTGCTTAAGGGGGAAGGAGAGGTGGGGTGATGCATCAAACCAGAGTTTGATATAAGCACAGGTACCGTTCCAAAAACCAACTATGGAATAGACAAGACCTACACCTTCCTCAGTGAAAGGGACTCAAAACCCCATATTTCCCGCAGAGGAATAGATCTGACTAGTAAGAATCTTAAAACCTATGTATTGATATGTCTCCGTAAGGGAATCAAGTGTGTCTAGACTGGCATAAACATGGCAGCGAGAATCAGCTCAAACCCACTCTAAAAAGGAATTTCAAAAACAGAACAAAGAAACAGGGAAATTCTTTACAATTCCTTCAGGGTCTCTGATGCAACCTGGAATGACCCTATCTACAATGACAGCTGGATGTGGCATAAGGCTGGGCACTTGGGACTGAGAGGATTGGTGAGATTGGGTGAGCAAATGCAGACCCTTTAAAGCAATAAAGCATGGCACCCATTCCATGGGTCCCAGCTCTCCAGGTTGAAGGGAATATTACTACAGCTATAACGTGTACGGGAAACCTAGAGAATGGACACACTGTGAATACCAAAGGTTTCTAAAACTCAACGAAGAGTCCCTCTCCTGGTGCTCCGGTTTGACTTTCCAACTGCTTTCCTATCAATCTCCCAACTTGGAGAGACAGCCCCTTTAAGCTCCTGGTTCGCACAGGTTGCCAATTTGGCAGAGGATGAAAGGGAAGAGGGAGAACCAATGAGAGAGTAGCTGTTAGGCATTTGGATGGGCACATGTCACTCTAATTTCCCGGCAGGAAGAAGAATTAACCAAAGTCTCAGCCACCCACCGGGAACCAGTAGAGGTCCTGAACCAAAAGTTTGGACTTGCGTTCAGCTCACAAAAAACGAGTTGAAAAATGGAGCTCAGGGGCACAGCAATTCACAAACTGGCAGAGTAATCAAGGCCAACT
Source organism: Mesoplodon mirus (assembly GCF_964341445.2). Classification (NCBI taxonomy): domain Eukaryota; kingdom Metazoa; phylum Chordata; class Mammalia; order Artiodactyla; family Ziphiidae; genus Mesoplodon; species Mesoplodon mirus. The sequence continues at coordinate 2,894,713 of NW_028295784.1, forward strand.
ATCGTCCAAAAATCTGTTGAGGGAAGGCAACGAGGCGGACTTGAAAGCGAGGCAGAATAGCAGGAAACAGATTTCAAGAGGTACGTTGGAATTGCCTGTAAAGCACAGGAAGAGGGGCACAACTTCGACAATGATGCACTTGGCCAAAAAGGGCATATGCGTTTTCTCCTGAATATATTCAGGAGAAAACGCATATGCCCTTTTTGGCCAAGCAAGCAAGCGGGCAATGCAAATCTGCACTACAAAGAAGTATCACTTCCCACCGGTCAAAAGGGACATCCACAAAATGTGTAAAAACCAGAAAGGCAAGGCAGGCCCTGGAGAACAGGGAGCCTTGTTATGCTGATGGGCGGGATGTAAGTTGCCAACTGCCTCACTGGAGGAGTGCATTGTGTTCCCTAAAACAAATAAACAACAGAGCTACAGAGCCAAGGGCACGTCCAGTCTAGGGAATATACCTTGGGAAAACTGAAAATCCATAAGACAGAGCCACCCCCTATTGAGGGCTGCACTGCTTACAGGAACCTCAACCTGGGTACACCTGAAATATCCCAGGAAATATAAAAATGGTTCCAAACATCGTGGAACTTACGTACGATGGAATATCCCTCAGCCATGAAATCAATGTCATAAGACCAGTAGCAGCAAAATGAGTGGATTCAGGTACGATGATTCTAAGTGAAAGAAGTCACACAGAAAAAGAAACTTATCATAAGATATCACTTAGGAAGATCCTGTAAACATGGCTACACATGAACTGAGTTAGGCAAGAGAACAGAGTCTCATATTTAGAAAACACTCTTATGCCTGCTTAAGGGGGAAGGAGAGGTGGGGTGATGCATCAAACCAGAGTTTGATATAAGCACAGGTACCGTTCCAAAAACCAACTATGGAATAGACAAGACCTACACCTTCCTCAGTGAAAGGGACTCAAAACCCCATATTTCCCGCAGAGGAATAGATCTGACTAGTAAGAATCTTAAAACCTATGTATTGATATGTCTCCGTAAGGGAATCAAGTGTGTCTAGACTGGCATAAACATGGCAGCGAGAATCAGCTCAAACCCACTCTAAAAAGGAATTTCAAAAACAGAACAAAGAAACAGGGAAATTCTTTACAATTCCTTCAGGGTCTCTGATGCAACCTGGAATGACCCTATCTACAATGACAGCTGGATGTGGCATAAGGCTGGACACTTGGGACTGAGAGGATTGGTGAGATTGGGTGAGCAAATGCAGACCCTTTAAAGCAATAACGCATGGCACCCATTCCATGGGTCCCAGCTCTCCAGGTTGAAGGGAATATTACTACAGCTATAACGTGTACGGGAAACCTAGAGAATGGACACACTGTGAATACCAAAGGTTTCTAAAACTCAACGAAGAGCCCCTCTCCTGGTGCTCCGGTTTGACTTTCCAACTGCTTACCTATCAATCTCCCAACTTGGAGAGACAGCCCCTTTAAGCTCCTGGTTCGCACAGGTTGCCAATTTGGCAGAGGATGAAAGGGAAGAGGGAGAACCAATGAGAGAGTAGCTGTTAGGCATTTGGATGGGCACATGTCACTCTAATTTCCCGGCAGGAAGAAGAATTAACCAAAGTCTCAGCCACCCACCGGGAACCAGTAGAGGTCCTGAACCAAAAGTTTGGACTTGCGTTCAGCTCACAAAAAACGAGTTGAATAATGGAGCTCAGGGGCACAGCAATTCACAAACTGGCAGAGTAATCAAGGCCAACTATCGTCCAAAAATCTGTTGAGGGAAGGCAACGAGGCGGACTTGAAAGCGAGGCAGAATAGCAGGAAACAGATTTCAAGAGGTACGTTGGAATCGCCTGTAAAGCACAGGAAGAGGGGCACAACTTCGACAATGATGCACTTGGCCAAAAAGGGCGTATGCGTTTTCTCCTGAATATATTCAGGAGAAAACGCATACGCCCTTTTTGGCCAAGCAAGCAAGCGGGCAATGCAAATCTGCACTACAAAGAAGTATCACTTCCCACCGGTCAAAAGGGACATCCACAAAATGTGTAAAAACCAGAAAGGCAAGGCAGGCCCTGGAGAACAGGGAGCCTTGTTATGCTGATGGGCGGGATGTAAGTTGCCAACTGCCTCACTGGAGGAGTGCATTGTGTTCCCTAAAACAAGTAAACAATAGAGCTACAGAGCCAAGGGCACTTCCAGTCTAGGGAATATACCTTGGGAAAACTGAAAATCCATAAGACAGTGCCACCCCCAAATTGAGGGCTGCACTGCTTACAGGAACCTCAACCTGGGTACACCTGAAATATCCCAGGAAATATAAAAATGGTTCCAAACATCGTGGAACTTACGTACGATGGAATATCCCTCAGCCATGAAATCAATGTCATAAGACCAGTAGCAGCAAAATGAGTGGATTCAGGTACGATGATTCTAAGTGAAAGAAGTCACACAGAAAAAGAAACTTATCATAAGATATCACTTAGGAAGATCCTGTAAACATGGCTACACATGAACTGAGTTAGGCAAGAGAACAGAGTCTCACATTTAGAAAACACTCTTATGCCTGCTTAAGGGGGAAGGAGAGGTGGGGTGATGCATCAAACCAGAGTTTGATATAAGCACAGGTACCGTTCCAAAAACCAACTATGGAATAGACAAGACCTACACCTTCCTCAGTGAAAGGGACTCAAAACCCCATATTTCCCGCAGAGGAATAGATCTGACTAGTAAGAATCTTAAAACCTATGTATTGATATGTCTCCGTAAGGGAATCAAGTGTGTCTAGACTGGCATAAACATGGCAGCGAGAATCAGCTCAAACCCACTCTAAAAAGGAATTTCAAAAACAGAACAAAGAAACAGGGAAATTCTTTACAATTCCTTCAGGGTCTCTGATGCAACCTGGAATGACCCTATCTACAATGACAGCTGGATGTGGCATAAGGCTGGGCACTTGGGACTGAGAGGATTGGTGAGATTGGGTGAGCAAATGCAGACCCTTTAAAGCAATAAAGCATGGCACCCATTCCATGGGTCCCAGCTCTCCAGGTTGAAGGGAATATTACTACAGCTATAACGTGTACGGGAAACCTAGAGAATGGACACACTGTGAATACCAAAGGTTTCTAAAACTCAACGAAGAGTCCCTCTCCTGGTGCTCCGGTTTGACTTTCCAACTGCTTTCCTATCAATCTCCCAACTTGGAGAGACAGCCCCTTTAAGCTCCTGGTTCGCACAGGTTGCCAATTTGGCAGAGGATGAAAGGGAAGAGGGAGAACCAATGAGAGAGTAGCTGTTAGGCATTTGGATGGGCACATGTCACTCTAATTTCCCGGCAGGAAGAAGAATTAACCAAAGTCTCAGCCACCCACCGGGAACCAGTAGAGGTCCTGAACCAAAAGTTTGGACTTGCGTTCAGCTCACAAAAAACGAGTTGAAAAATGGAGCTCAGGGGCACTGCAATTCACAAACTGGCAGAGTAATCAAGGCCAACTATCGTCCAAAAATCTGTTGAGGGAAGGCAACGAGGCGGACTTGAAAGCGAGGCAGAATAGCAGGAAACAGATTTCAAGAGGTATGTTGGAATTGCCTGTAAAGCACAGGAAGAGGGGCACAACTTCGACAATGATGCACTTGGCCAAAAAGGGCATATGCGTTTTCTCCTGAATATATTCAGGAGAAAACGCATATGCCCTTTTTGGCCAAGCAAGCAAGCGGGCAATGCAAATCTGCACTACAAAGAAGTATCACTTCCCACCGGTCAAAAGGGACATCCACAAAATGTGTAAAAACCAGAAAGGCAAGGCAGGCCCTGGAGAACAGGGAGCCTTGTTATGCTGATGGGCGGGATGTAAGTTGCCAACTGCCTCACTGGAGGAGTGCATTGTGTTCCCTAAAACAAATAAACAACAGAGCTACAGAGCCAAGGGCACGTCCAGTCTAGGGAATATACCTTGGGAAAACTGAAAATCCATAAGACAGAGCCACCCCCATATTGAGGGCTGCACTGCTTACAGGAACCTCAACCTGGGTACACCTGAAATATCCCAGGAAATATAAAAATGGTTCCAAACATCGTGGAACTTACGTACGATGGAATATCCCTCAGCCATGAAATCAATGTCATAAGACCAGTAGCAGCAAAATGAGTGGATTCAGGTACGATGATTCTAAGTGAAAGAAGTCACACAGAAAAAGAAACTTATCATAAGATATCACTTAGGAAGATCCTGTAAACATGGCTACACATGAACTGAGTTAGGCAAGAGAACAGAGTCTCACATTTAGAAAACACTCTTATGCCTGCTTAAGGGGGAAGGAGAGGTGGGGTGATGCATCAAACCAGAGTTTGATATAAGCACAGGTACCGTTCCAAAAACCAACTATGGAATAGACAAGACCTACACCTTCCTCAGTGAAAGGGACTCAAAACCCCATATTTCCCGCAGAGGAATAGATCTGACTAGTAAGAATCTTAAAACCTATGTATTGATATGTCTCCGTAAGGGAATCAAGTGTGTCTAGACTGGCATAAACATGGCAGCGAGAATCAGCTCAAACCCACTCTAAAAAGGAATTTCAAAAACAGAACAAAGAAACAGGGAAATTCTTTACAATTCCTTCAGGGTCTCTGATGCAACCTGGAATGACCCTATCTACAATGACAGCTGGATGTGGCATAAGGCTGGACACTTGGGACTGAGAGGATTGGTGAGATTGGGTGAGCAAATGCAGACCCTTTAAAGCAATAACGCATGGCACCCATTCCATGGGTCCCAGCTCTCCAGGTTGAAGGGAACATTACTACAGCTATAACATGTACGGGAAACCTAGAGAATGGACACACTGTGAATACCAAAGGTTTCTAAAACTCAACCAAGAGCCCCTCTCCTGGTGCTCCGGTTTGACTTTCCAACTGCTTTCCTATCAATCTCCCAACTTGGAGAGACAGCCCCTTTAAGCTCCTGGTTCGCACAGGTTGCCAATTTGGCAGAGGATGAAAGGGAAGAGGGAGAACCAATGAGAGAGTAGCTGTTAGGCATTTGGATGGGCACATGTCACTCTAATTTCCCGGCAGGAAGAAGAATTAACCAAAGTCTCAGCCACCCACCGGGAACCAGTAGAGGTCCTGAACCAAAAGTTTGGACTTGCGTTCAGCTCACAAAAAACGAGTTGAATAATGGAGCTCAGGGGCACAGCAATTCACAAACTGGCAGAGTAATCAAGGCCAACTATCGTCCAAAAATCTGTTGAGGGAAGGCAACGAGGCGGACTTGAAAGCGAGGCAGAATAGCAGGAAACAGATTTCAAGAGGTACGTTGGAATCGCCTGTAAAGCACAGGAAGAGGGGCACAACTTCGACAATGATGCACTTGGCCAAAAAGGGCGTATGCGTTTTCTCCTGAATATATTCAGGAGAAAACGCATACGCCCTTTTTGGCCAAGCAAGCAAGCGGGCAATGCAAATCTGCACTACAAAGAAGTATCACTTCCCACCGGTCAAAAGGGACATCCACAAAATGTGTAAAAACCAGAAAGGCAAGGCAGGCCCTGGAGAACAGGGAGCCTTGTTATGCTGATGGGCGGGATGTAAGTTGCCAACTGCCTCACTGGAGGAGTGCATTGTGTTCCCTAAAACAAGTAAACAATAGAGCTACAGAGCCAAGGGCACTTCCAGTCTAGGGAATATACCTTGGGAAAACTGAAAATCCATAAGACAGTGCCACCCCCAAATTGAGGGCTGCACTGCTTACAGGAACCTCAACCTGGGTACACCTGAAATATCCCAGGAAATATAAAAATGGTTCCAAACATCGTGGAACTTACGTACGATGGAATATCCCTCAGCCATGAAATCAATGTCATAAGACCAGTAGCAGCAAAATGAGTGGATTCAGGTACGATGATTCTAAGTGAAAGAAGTCACACAGAAAAAGAAACTTATCATAAGATATCACTTAGGAAGATCCTGTAAACATGGCTACACATGAACTGAGTTAGGCAAGAGAACAGAGTCTCACATTTAGAAAACACTCTTATGCCTGCTTAAGGGGGAAGGAGAGGTGGGGTGATGCATCAAACCAGAGTTTGATATAAGCACAGGTACCGTTCCAAAAACCAACTATGGAATAGACAAGACCTACACCTTCCTCAGTGAAAGGGACTCAAAACCCCATATTTCCCGCAGAGGAATAGATCTGACTAGTAAGAATCTTAAAACCTATGTATTGATATGTCTCCGTAAGGGAATCAAGTGTGTCTAGACTGGCATAAACATGGCAGCGAGAATCAGCTCAAACCCACTCTAAAAAGGAATTTCAAAAACAGAACAAAGAAACAGGGAAATTCTTTACAATTCCTTCAGGGTCTCTGATGCAACCTGGAATGACCCTATCTACAATGACAGCTGGATGTGGCATAAGGCTGGACACTTGGGACTGAGAGGATTGGTGAGATTGGGTGAGCAAATGCAGACCCTTTAAAGCAATAACGCATGGCACCCATTCCATGGGTCCCAGCTCTCCAGGTTGAAGGGAACATTACTACAGCTATAACATGTACGGGAAACCTAGAGAATGGACACACTGTGAATACCAAAGGTTTCTAAAACTCAACCAAGAGCCCCTCTCCTGGTGCTCCGGTTTGACTTTCCAACTGCTTTCCTATCAATCTCCCAACTTGGAGAGACAGCCCCTTTAAGCTCCTGGTTCGCACAGGTTGCCAATTTGGCAGAGGATGAAAGGGAAGAGGGAGAACCAATGAGAGAGTAGCTGTTAGGCATTTGGATGGGCACATGTCACTCTAATTTCCCGGCAGGAAGAAGAATTAACCAAAGTCTCAGCCACCCACCGGGAACCAGTAGAGGTCCTGAACCAAAAGTTTGGACTTGCGTTCAGCTCACAAAAAACGAGTTGAATAATGGAGCTCAGGGGCACAGCAATTCACAAACTGGCAGAGTAATCAAGGCCAACTATCGTCCAAAAATCTGTTGAGGGAAGGCAACGAGGCGGACTTGAAAGCGAGGCAGAATAGCAGGAAACAGATTTCAAGAGGTACGTTGGAATCGCCTGTAAAGCACAGGAAGAGGGGCACAACTTCGACAATGATGCACTTGGCCAAAAAGGGCGTATGCGTTTTCTCCTGAATATATTCAGGAGAAAACGCATACGCCCTTTTTGGCCAAGCAAGCAAGCGGGCAATGCAAATCTGCACTACAAAGAAGTATCACTTCCCACCGGTCAAAAGGGACATCCACAAAATGTGTAAAAACCAGAAAGGCAAGGCAGGCCCTGGAGAACAGGGAGCCTTGTTATGCTGATGGGCGGGATGTAAGTTGCCAACTGCCTCACTGGAGGAGTGCATTGTGTTCCCTAAAACAAGTAAACAATAGAGCTACAGAGCCAAGGGCACTTCCAGTCTAGGGAATATACCTTGGGAAAACTGAAAATCCATAAGACAGTGCCACCCCCAAATTGAGGGCTGCACTGCTTACAGGAACCTCAACCTGGGTACACCTGAAATATCCCAGGAAATATAAAAATGGTTCCAAACATCGTGGAACTTACGTACGATGGAATATCCCTCAGCCATGAAATCAATGTCATAAGACCAGTAGCAGCAAAATGAGTGGATTCAGGTACGATGATTCTAAGTGAAAGAAGTCACACAGAAAAAGAAACTTATCATAAGATATCACTTAGGAAGATCCTGTAAACATGGCTACACATGAACTGAGTTAGGCAAGAGAACAGAGTCTCACATTTAGAAAACACTCTTATGCCTGCTTAAGGGGGAAGGAGAGGTGGGGTGATGCATCAAACCAGAGTTTGATATAAGCACAGGTACCGTTCCAAAAACCAACTATGGAATAGACAAGACCTACACCTTCCTCAGTGAAAGGGACTCAAAACCCCATATTTCCCGCAGAGGAATAGATCTGACTAGTAATAATCTTAAAACCTATGTATTGATATGTCTCCGTAAGGGAATCAAGTGTGTCTAGACTGGCATAAACATGGCAGCGAGAATCAGCTCAAACCCACTCTAAAAAGGAATTTCAAAAACAGAACAAAGAAACAGGGAAATTCTTTACAATTCCTTCAGCGTCTCTGATGCAACCTGGAATGACCCTATCTACAATGACAGCTGGATGTGGCATAAGGCTGGGCACTTGGGACTGAGAGGATTGGTGAGATTGGGTGAGCAAATGCAGACCCTTTAAAGCAATAAAGCATGGCACCCATTCCATGGGTCCCAGCTCTCCAGGTTGAAGGGAATATTACTACAGCTATAACGTGTACGGGAAACCTAGAGAATGGACACACTGTGAATACCAAAGGTTTCTAAAACTCAACGAAGAGTCCCTCTCCTGGTGCTCCGGTTTGACTTTCCAACTGCTTTCCTATCAATCTCCCAACTTGGAGAGACAGCCCCTTTAAGCTCCTGGTTCGCACAGGTTGCCAATTTGGCAGAGGATGAAAGGGAAGAGGGAGAACCAATGAGAGAGTAGCTGTTAGGCATTTGGATGGGCACATGTCACTCTAATTTCCCGGCAGGAAGAAGAATTAACCAAAGTCTCAGCCACCCACCGGGAACCAGTAGAGGTCCTGAACCAAAAGTTTGGACTTGCGTTCAGCTCAAAAAAAACGAGTTGAAAAATGGAGCTCAGGGGCACAGCAATTCACAAACTGGCAGAGTAATCAAGGCCAACTATCGTCCAAAAATCTGTTGAGGGAAGGCAACGAGGCGGACTTGAAAGCGAGGCAGAATAGCAGGAAACAGATTTCAAGAGGTATGTTGGAATTGCCTGTAAAGCACAGGAAGAGGGGCACAACTTCGACAATGATGCACTTGGCCAAAAAGGGCATATGCGTTTTCTCCTGAATATATTCAGGAGAAAACGCATATGCCCTTTTTGGCCAAGCAAGCAAGCGGGCAATGCAAATCTGCACTACAAAGAAGTATCACTTCCCACCGGTCAAAAGGGACATCCACAAAATGTGTAAAAACCAGAAAGGCAAGGCAGGCCCTGGAGAACAGGGAGCCTTGTTATGCTGATGGGCGGGATGTAAGTTGCCAACTGCCTCACTGGAGGAGTGCATTGTGTTCCCTAAAACAAATAAACAACAGAGCTACAGAGCCAAGGGCACGTCCAGTCTAGGGAATATACCTTGGGAAAACTGAAAATCCATAAGACAGAGCCACCCCCATATTGAGGGCTGCACTGCTTACAGGAACCTCAACCTGGGTACACCTGAAATATCCCAGGAAATATAAAAATGGTTCCAAACATCGTGGAACTTACGTACGATGGAATATCCCTCAGCCATGAAATCAATGTCATAAGACCAGTAGCAGCAAAATGAGTGGATTCAGGTACGATGATTCTAAGTGAAAGAAGTCACACAGAAAAAGAAACTTATCATAAGATATCACTTAGGAAGATCCTGTAAACATGGCTACACATGAACTGAGTTAGGCAAGAGAACAGAGTCTCACATTTAGAAAACACTCTTATGCCTGCTTAAGGGGGAAGGAGAGGTGGGGTGATGCATCAAACCAGAGTTTGATATAAGCACAGGTACCGTTCCAAAAACCAACTATGGAATAGACAAGACCTACACCTTCCTCAGTGAAAGGGACTCAAAACCCCATATTTCCCGCAGAGGAATAGATCTGACTAGTAAGAATCTTAAAACCTATGTATTGATATGTCTCCGTAAGGGAATCAAGTGTGTCTAGACTGGCATAAACATGGCAGCGAGAATCAGCTCAAACCCACTCTAAAAAGGAATTTCAAAAACAGAACAAAGAAACAGGGAAATTCTTTACAATTCCTTCAGGGTCTCTGATGCAACCTGGAATGACCCTATCTACAATGACAGCTGGATGTGGCATAAGGCTGGGCACTTGGGACTGAGAGGATTGGTGAGATTGGGTGAGCAAATGCAGACCCTTTAAAGCAATAAAGCATGGCACCCATTCCATGGGTCCCAGCTCTCCAGGTTGAAGGGAATATTACTACAGCTATAACGTGTACGGGAAACCTAGAGAATGGACACACTGTGAATACCAAAGGTTTCTAAAACTCAACGAAGAGTCCCTCTCCTGGTGCTCCGGTTTGACTTTCCAACTGCTTTCCTATCAATCTCCCAACTTGGAGAGACAGCCCCTTTAAGCTCCTGGTTCGCACAGGTTGCCAATTTGGCAGAGGATGAAAGGGAAGAGGGAGAACCAATGAGAGAGTAGCTGTTAGGCATTTGGATGGGCACATGTCACTCTAATTTCCCGGCAGGAAGAAGAATTAACCAAAGTCTCAGCCACCCACCGGGAACCAGTAGAGGTCCTGAACCAAAAGTTTGGACTTGCGTTCAGCTCACAAAAAACGAGTTGAAAAATGGAGCTCAGGGGCACAGCAATTCACAAACTGGCAGAGTAATCAAGGCCAACTATCGTCCAAAAATCTGTTGAGGGAAGGCAACGAGGCGGACTTGAAAGCGAGGCAGAATAGCAGGAAACAGATTTCAAGAGGTACGTTGGAATTGCCTGTAAAGCACAGGAAGAGGGGCACAACTTCGACAATGATGCACTTGGCCAAAAAGGGCATATGCGTTTTCTCCTGAATATATTCAGGAGAAAACGCATATGCCCTTTTTGGCCAAGCAAGCAAGCGGGCAATGCAAATCTGCACTACAAAGAAGTATCACTTCCCACCGGTCAAAAGGGACATCCACAAAATGTGTAAAAACCAGAAAGGCAAGGCAGGCCCTGGAGAACAGGGAGCCTTGTTATGCTGATGGGCGGGATGTAAGTTGCCAACTGCCTCACTGGAGGAGTGCATTGTGTTCCCTAAAACAAATAAACAACAGAGCTACAGAGCCAAGGGCACGTCCAGTCTAGGGAATATACCTTGGGAAAACTGAAAATCCATAAGACAGAGCCACCCCCTATTGAGGGCTGCACTGCTTACAGGAACCTCAACCTGGGTACACCTGAAATATCCCAGGAAATATAAAAATGGTTCCAAACATCGTGGAACTTACGTACGATGGAATATCCCTCAGCCATGAAATCAATGTCATAAGACCAGTAGCAGCAAAATGAGTGGATTCAGGTACGATGATTCTAAGTGAAAGAAGTCACACAGAAAAAGAAACTTATCATAAGATATCACTTAGGAAGATCCTGTAAACATGGCTACACATGAACTGAGTTAGGCAAGAGAACAGAGTCTCATATTTAGAAAACACTCTTATGCCTGCTTAAGGGGGAAGGAGAGGTGGGGTGATGCATCAAACCAGAGTTTGATATAAGCACAGGTACCGTTCCAAAAACCAACTATGGAATAGACAAGACCTACACCTTCCTCAGTGAAAGGGACTCAAAACCCCATATTTCCCGCAGAGGAATAGATCTGACTAGTAAGAATCTTAAAACCTATGTATTGATATGTCTCCGTAAGGGAATCAAGTGTGTCTAGACTGGCATAAACATGGCAGCGAGAATCAGCTCAAACCCACTCTAAAAAGGAATTTCAAAAACAGAACAAAGAAACAGGGAAATTCTTTACAATTCCTTCAGGGTCTCTGATGCAACCTGGAATGACCCTATCTACAATGACAGCTGGATGTGGCATAAGGCTGGACACTTGGGACTGAGAGGATTGGTGAGATTGGGTGAGCAAATGCAGACCCTTTAAAGCAATAACGCATGGCACCCATTCCATGGGTCCCAGCTCTCCAGGTTGAAGGGAATATTACTACAGCTATAACGTGTACGGGAAACCTAGAGAATGGACACACTGTGAATACCAAAGGTTTCTAAAACTCAACGAAGAGCCCCTCTCCTGGTGCTCCGGTTTGACTTTCCAACTGCTTACCTATCAATCTCCCAACTTGGAGAGACAGCCCCTTTAAGCTCCTGGTTCGCACAGGTTGCCAATTTGGCAGAGGATGAAAGGGAAGAGGGAGAACCAATGAGAGAGTAGCTGTTAGGCATTTGGATGGGCACATGTCACTCTAATTTCCCGGCAGGAAGAAGAATTAACCAAAGTCTCAGCCACCCACCGGGAACCAGTAGAGGTCCTGAACCAAAAGTTTGGACTTGCGTTCAGCTCACAAAAAACGAGTTGAATAATGGAGCTCAGGGGCACAGCAATTCACAAACTGGCAGAGTAATCAAGGCCAACTATCGTCCAAAAATCTGTTGAGGGAAGGCAACGAGGCGGACTTGAAAGCGAGGCAGAATAGCAGGAAACAGATTTCAAGAGGTATGTTGGAATTGCCTGTAAAGCACAGGAAGAGGGGCACAACTTCGACAATGATGCACTTGGCCAAAAATGGCATATGCGTTTTCTCCTGAATATATTCAGGAGAAAACGCATATGCCCTTTTTGGCCAAGCAAGCAAGCGGGCAATGCAAATCTGCACTACAAAGAAGTATCACTTCCCACCGGTCAAAAGGGACATCCACAAAATGTGTAAAAACCAGAAAGGCAAGGCAGGCCCTGGAGAACAGGGAGCCTTGTTATGCTGATGGGCGGGATGTAAGTTGCCAACTGCCTCACTGGAGGAGTGCATTGTGTTCCCTAAAACAAATAAACAACAGAGCTACAGAGCCAAGGGCACGTCCAGTCTAGGGAATATACCTTGGGAAAACTGAAAATCCATAAGACAGAGCCACCCCCATATTGAGGGCTGCACTGCTTACAGGAACCTCAACCTGGGTACACCTGAAATATCCCAGGAAATATAAAAATGGTTCCAAACATCGTGGAACTTACGTACGATGGAATATCCCTCAGCCATGAAATCAATGTCATAAGACCAGTAGCAGCAAAATGAGTGGATTCAGGTACGATGATTCTAAGTGAAAGAAGTCACACAGAAAAAGAAACTTATCATAAGATATCACTTAGGAAGATCCTGTAAACATGGCTACACATGAACTGAGTTAGGCAAGAGAACAGAGTCTCATATTTAGAAAACACTCTTATGCCTGCTTAAGGGGGAAGGAGAGGTGGGGTGATGCATCAAACCAGAGTTTGATATAAGCACAGGTACCGTTCCAAAAACCAACTATGGAATAGACAAGACCTACACCTTCCTCAGTGAAAGGGACTCAAAACCCCATATTTCCCGCAGAGGAATAGATCTGACTAGTAAGAATCTTAAAACCTATGTATTGATATGTCTCCGTAAGGGAATCAAGTGTGTCTAGACTGGCATAAACATGGCAGCGAGAATCAGCTCAAACCCACTCTAAAAAGGAATTTCAAAAACAGAACAAAGAAACAGGGAAATTCTTTACAATTCCTTCAGGGTCTCTGATGCAACCTGGAATGACCCTATCTACAATGACAGCTGGATGTGGCATAAGGCTGGACACTTGGGACTGAGAGGATTGGTGAGATTGGGTGAGCAAATGCAGACCCTTTAAAGCAATAACGCATGGCACCCATTCCATGGGTCCCAGCTCTCCAGGTTGAAGGGAACATTACTACAGCTATAACATATACGGGAAACCTAGAGAATGGACACACTGTGAATACCAAAGGTTTCTAAAACTCAACCAAGAGCCCCTCTCCTGGTGCTCCGGTTTGACTTTCCAACTGCTTTCCTATCAATCTCCCAACTTGGAGAGACAGCCCCTTTAAGCTCCTGGTTCGCACAGGTTGCCAATTTGGCAGAGGATGAAAGGGAAGAGGGAGAACCAATGAGAGAGTAGCTGTTAGGCATTTGGATGGGCACATGTCACTCTAATTTCCCGGCAGGAAGAAGAATTAACCAAAGTCTCAGCCACCCACCGGGAACCAGTAGAGGTCCTGAACCAAAAGTTTGGACTTGCGTTCAGCTCACAAAAAACGAGTTGAAAAATGGAGCTCAGGGGCACAGCAATTCACAAACTGGCAGAGTAATCAAGGCCAACTATCGTCCAAAAATCTGTTGAGGGAAGGCAACGAGGCGGACTTGAAAGCGAGGCAGAATAGCAGGAAACAGATTTCAAGAGGTACGTTGGAATCGCCTGTAAAGCACAGGAAGAGGGGCACAACTTCGACAATGATGCACTTGGCCAAAAAGGGCGTATGCGTTTTCTCCTGAATATATTCAGGAGAAAACGCATACGCCCTTTTTGGCCAAGCAAGCAAGCGGGCAATGCAAATCTGCACTACAAAGAAGTATCACTTCCCACCGGTCAAAAGGGACATCCACAAAATGTGTAAAAACCAGAAAGGCAAGGCAGGCCCTGGAGAACAGGGAGCCTTGTTATGCTGATGGGCGGGATGTAAGTTGCCAACTGCCTCACTGGAGGAGTGCATTGTGTTCCCTAAAACAAGTAAACAATAGAGCTACAGAGCCAAGGGCACTTCCAGTCTAGGGAATATACCTTGGGAAAACTGAAAATCCATAAGACAGTGCCACCCCCAAATTGAGGGCTGCACTGCTTACAGGAACCTCAACCTGGGTACACCTGAAATATCCCAGGAAATATAAAAATGGTTCCAAACATCGTGGAACTTACGTACGATGGAATATCCCTCAGCCATGAAATCAATGTCATAAGACCAGTAGCAGCAAAATGAGTGGATTCAGGTACGATGATTCAAAGTGAAAGAAGTCACACAGAAAAAGAAACTTATCATAAGATATCACTTAGGAAGATCCTGTAAACATGGCTACACATGAACTGAGTTAGGCAAGAGAACAGAGTCTCACATTTAGAAAACACTCTTATGCCTGCTTAAGGGGGAAGGAGAGGTGGGGTGATGCATCAAACCAGAGTTTGATATAAGCACAGGTACCGTTCCAAAAACCAACTATGGAATAGACAAGACCTACACCTTCCTCAGTGAAAGGGACTCAAAACCCCATATTTCCCGCAGAGGAATAGATCTGACTAGTAAGAATCTTAAAACCTATGTATTGATATGTCTCCGTAAGGGAATCAAGTGTGTCTAGACTGGCATAAACATGGCAGCGAGAATCAGCTCAAACCCACTCTAAAAAGAATTTCAAAAACAGAACAAAGAAACAGGGAAATTCTTTACAATTCCTTCAGGGTCTCTGATGCAACCTGGAATGACCCTATCTACAATGACAGCTGGATGTGGCATAAGGCTGGGCACTTGGGACTGAGAGGATTGGTGAGATTGGGTGAGCAAATGCAGACCCTTTAAAGCAATAAAGCATGGCACCCATTCCATGGGTCCCAGCTCTCCAGGTTGAAGGGAATATTACTACAGCTATAACGTGTACGGGAAACCTAGAGAATGGACACACTGTGAATACCAAAGGTTTCTAAAACTCAACGAAGAGTCCCTCTCCTGGTGCTCCGGTTTGACTTTCCAACTGCTTTCCTATCAATCTCCCAACTTGGAGAGACAGCCCCTTTAAGCTCCTGGTTCGCACAGGTTGCCAATTTGGCAGAGGATGAAAGGGAAGAGGGAGAACCAATGAGAGAGTAGCTGTTAGGCATTTGGATGGGCACATGTCACTCTAATTTCCCGGCAGGAAGAAGAATTAACCAAAGTCTCAGCCACCCACCGGGAACCAGTATAGGTCCTGAACCAAAAGTTTGGACTTGCGTTCAGCTCAAAAAAAACGAGTTGAAAAATGGAGCTCAGGGGCACAGCAATTCACAAACTGGCAGAGTAATCAAGGCCAACTATCGTCCAAAAATCTGTTGAGGGAAGGCAACGAGGCGGACTTGAAAGCGAGGCAGAATAGCAGGAAACATATTTCAAGAGGTATGTTGGAATTGCCTGTAAAGCACAGGAAGAGGGGCACAACTTCGACAATGATGCACTTGGCCAAAAAGGGCATATGCGTTTTCTCCTGAATATATTCAGGAGAAAACGCATATGCCCTTTTTGGCCAAGCAAGCAAGCGGGCAATGCAAATCTGCACTACAAAGAAGTATCACTTCCCACCGGTCAAAAGGGACATCCACAAAATGTGTAAAAACCAGAAAGGCAAGGCAGGCCCTGGAGAACAGGGAGCCTTGTTATGCTGATGGGCGGGATGTAAGTTGCCAACTGCCTCACTGGAGGAGTGCATTGTGTTCCCTAAAACAAATAAACAACAGAGCTACAGAGCCAAGGGCACGTCCAGTCTAGGGAATATACCTTGGGAAAACTGAAAATCCATAAGACAGAGCCACCCCCATATTGAGGGCTGCACTGCTTACAGGAACCTCAACCTGGGTACACCTGAAATATCCCAGGAAATATAAAAATGGTTCCAAACATCGTGGAACTTACGTACGATGGAATATCCCTCAGCCATGAAATCAATGTCATAAGACCAGTAGCAGCAAAATGAGTGGATTCAGGTACGATGATTCTAAGTGAAAGAAGTCACACAGAAAAAGAAACTTATCATAAGATATCACTTAGGAAGATCCTGTAAACATGGCTACACATGAACTGAGTTAGGCAAGAGAACAGAGTCTCATATTTAGAAAACACTCTTATGCCTGCTTAAGGGGGAAGGAGAGGTGGGGTGATGCATCAAACCAGAGTTTGATATAAGCACAGGTACCGTTCCAAAAACCAACTATGGAATAGACAAGACCTACACCTTCCTCAGTGAAAGGGACTCAAAACCCCATATTTCCCGCAGAGGAATAGATCTGACTAGTAAGAATCTTAAAACTTATGTATTGATATGTCTCCGTAAGGGAATCAAGTGTGTCTAGACTGGCATAAACATGGCAGCGAGAATCAGCTCAAACCCACTCTAAAAAGGAATTTCAAAAACAGAACAAAGAAACAGGGAAATTCTTTACAATTCCTTCAGGGTCTCTGATGCAACCTGGAATGACCCTATCTACAATGACAGCTGGATGTGGCATAAGGCTGGACACTTGGGACTGAGAGGATTGGTGAGATTGGGTGAGCAAATGCAGACCCTTTAAAGCAATAACGCATGGCACCCATTCCATGGGTCCCAGCTCTCCAGGTTGAAGGGAACATTACTACAGCTATAACATGTACGGGAAACCTAGAGAATGGACACACTGTGAATACCAAAGGTTTCTAAAACTCAACCAAGAGCCCCTCTCCTGGTGCTCCGGTTTGACTTTCCAACTGCTTTCCTATCAATCTCCCAACTTGGAGAGACAGCCCCTTTAAGCTCCTGGTTCGCACAGGTTGCCAATTTGGCAGAGGATGAAAGGGAAGAGGGAGAACCAATGAGAGAGTAGCTGTTAGGCATTTGGATGGGCACATGTCACTCTAATTTCCCGGCAGGAAGAAGAATTAACCAAAGTCTCAGCCACCCACCGGGAACCAGTAGAGGTCCTGAACCAAAAGTTTGGACTTGCGTTCAGCTCACAAAAAACGAGTTGAATAATGGAGCTCAGGGGCACAGCAATTCACAAACTGGCAGAGTAATCAAGGCCAACTATCGTCCAAAAATCTGTTGTAGGAAGGCAACGAGGCGGACTTGAAAGCGAGGCAGAATAGCAGGAAACAGATTTCAAGAGGTACGTTGGAATCGCCTGTAAAGCACAGGAAGAGGGGCACAACTTCGACAATGATGCACTTGGCCAAAAAGGGCGTATGCGTTTTCTCCTGAATATATTCAGGAGAAAACGCATACGCCCTTTTTGGCCAAGCAAGCAAGCGGGCAATGCAAATCTGCACTACAAAGAAGTATCACTTCCCACCGGTCAAAAGGGACATCCACAAAATGTGTAAAAACCAGAAAGGCAAGGCAGGCCCTGGAGAACAGGGAGCCTTGTTATGCTGATGGGCGGGATGTAAGTTGCCAACTGCCTCACTGGAGGAGTGCATTGTGTTCCCTAAAACAAATAAACAACAGAGCTACAGAGCCAAGGGCACGTTCAGTCTAGGGAATATACCTTGGGAAAACTGAAAATCCATAAGACAGAGCCACCCCCATATTGAGGGCTGCACTGCTTACAGGAACCTCAACCTGGGTACACCTGAAATATCCCAGGAAATATAAAAATGGTTCCAAACATCGTGGAACTTACGTACGATGGAATATCCCTCAGCCATGAAATCAATGTCATAAGACCAGTAGCAGCAAAATGAGTGGATTCAGGTACGATGATTCTAAGTGAAAGAAGTCACACAGAAAAAGAAACTTATCATAAGATATCACTTAGGAAGATCCTGTAAACATGGCTACACATGAACTGAGTTAGGCAAGAGAACAGAGTCTCATATTTAGAAAACACTCTTATGCCTGCTTAAGGGGGAAGGAGAGGTGGGGTGATGCATCAAACCAGAGTTTGATATAAGCACAGGTACCGTTCCAAAAACCAACTATGGAATAGACAAGACCTACACCTTCCTCAGTGAAAGGGACTCAAAACCCCATATTTCCCGCAGAGGAATAGATCTGACTAGTAAGAATCTTAAAACCTATGTATTGATATGTCTCCGTAAGGGAATCAAGTGTGTCTAGACTGGCATAAACATGGCAGCGAGAATCAGCTCAAACCCACTCTAAAAAGGAATTTCAAAAACAGAACAAAGAAACAGGGAAATTCTTTACAATTCCTTCAGGGTCTCTGATGCAACCTGGAATGACCCTATCTACAATGACAGCTGGATGTGGCATAAGGCTGGACACTTGGGACTGAGAGGATTGGTGAGATTGGGTGAGCAAATGCAGACCCTTTAAAGCAATAACGCATGGCACCCATTCCATGGGTCCCAGCTCTCCAGGTTGAAGGGAACATTACTACAGCTATAACATATACGGGAAACCTAGAGAATGGACACACTGTGAATACCAAAGGTTTCTAAAACTCAACCAAGAGCCCCACTCCTGGTGCTCCGGTTTGACTTTCCAACTGCTTTCCTATCAATCTCCCAACTTGGAGAGACAGCCCCTTTAAGCTCCTGGTTCGCACAGGTTGCCAATTTGGCAGAGGATGAAAGGGAAGAGGGAGAACCAATGAGAGAGTAGCTGTTAGGCATTTGGATGGGCACATGTCACTCTAATTTCCCGGCAGGAAGAAGAATTAACCAAAGTCTCAGCCACCCACCGGGAACCAGTAGAGGTCCTGAACCAAAAGTTTGGACTTGCGTTCAGCTCACAAAAAACGAGTTGAATAATGGAGCTCAGGGGCACAGCAATTCACAAACTCGCAGAGTAATCAAGGCCAACTATCGTCCAAAAATCTGTTGAGGGAAGGCAACGAGGCGGACTTGAAAGCGAGGCAGAATAGCAGGAAACAGATTTCAAGAGGTACGTTGGAATCGCCTGTAAAGCACAGGAAGAGGGGCACAACTTCGACAATGATGCACTTGGCCAAAAAGGGCGTATGCGTTTTCTCCTGAATATATTCAGGAGAAAACGCATACGCCCTTTTTGGCCAAGCAAGCAAGCGGGCAATGCAAATCTGCACTACAAAGAAGTATCACTTCCCACCGGTCAAAAGGGACATCCACAAAATGTGTAAAAACCAGAAAGGCAAGGCAGGCCCTGGAGAACAGGGAGCCTTGTTATGCTGATGGGCGGGATGTAAGTTGCCAACTGCCTCACTGGAGGAGTGCATTGTGTTCCCTAAAACAAATAAACAACAGAGCTACAGAGCCAAGGGCACGTCCAGTCTAGGGAATATACCTTGGGAAAACTGAAAATCCATAAGACAGAGCCACCCCCATATTGAGGGCTGCACTGCTTACAGGAACCTCAACCTGGGTACACCTGAAATATCCCAGGAAATATAAAAATGGTTCCAAACATCGTGGAACTTACGTACGATGGAATATCCCTCAGCCATGAAATCAATGTCATAAGACCAGTAGCAGCAAAATGAGTGGATTCAGGTACGATGATTCTAAGTGAAAGAAGTCACACAGAAAAAGAAACTTATCATAAGATATCACTTAGGAAGATCCTGTAAACATGGCTACACATGAACTGAGTTAGGCAAGAGAACAGAGTCTCATATTTAGAAAACACTCTTATGCCTGCTTAAGGGGGAAGGAGAGGTGGGGTGATGCATCAAACCAGAGTTTGATATAAGCACAGGTACCGTTCCAAAAACCAACTATGGAATAGACAAGACCTACACCTTCCTCAGTGAAAGGGACTCAAAACCCCATATTTCCCGCAGAGGAATAGATCTGACTAGTAAGAATCTTAAAACCTATGTATTGATATGTCTCCGTAAGGGAAGCAAGTGTGTCTAGACTGGCATAAACATGGCAGCGAGAATCAGCTCAAACCCACTCTAAAAAGGAATTTCAAAAACAGAACAAAGAAACAGGGAAATTCTTTACAATTCCTTCAGGGTCTCTGATGCAACCTGGAATGACCCTATCTACAATGACAGCTGGATGTGGCATAAGGCTGGACACTTGGGACTGAGAGGATTGGTGAGATTGGGTGAGCAAATGCAGACCCTTTAAAGCAATAACGCATGGCACCCATTCCATGGGTCCCAGCTCTCCAGGTTGAAGGGAACATTACTACAGCTATAACATATACGGGAAACCTAGAGAATGGACACACTGTGAATACCAAAGGTTTCTAAAACTCAACCAAGAGCCCCACTCCTGGTGCTCCGGTTTGACTTTCCAACTGCTTTCCTATCAATCTCCCAACTTGGAGAGACAGCCCCTTTAAGCTCCTGGTTCGCACAGGTTGCCAATTTGGCAGAGGATGAAAGGGAAGAGGGAGAACCAATGAGAGAGTAGCTGTTAGGCATTTGGATGGGCACATGTCACTCTAATTTCCCGGCAGGAAGAAGAATTAACCAAAGTCTCAGCCACCCACCGGGAACCAGTAGAGGTCCTGAACCAAAAGTTTGGACTTGCGTTCAGCTCACAAAAAACGAGTTGAATAATGGAGCTCAGGGGCACAGCAATTCACAAACTCGCAGAGTAATCAAGGCCAACTATCGTCCAAAAATCTGTTGAGGGAAGGCAACGAGGCGGACTTGAAAGCGAGGCAGAATAGCAGGAAACAGATTTCAAGAGGTACGTTGGAATCGCCTGTAAAGCACAGGAAGAGGGGCACAACTTCGACAATGATGCACTTGGCCAAAAAGGGCGTATGCGTTTTCTCCTGAATATATTCAGGAGAAAACGCATACGCCCTTTTTGGCCAAGCAAGCAAGCGGGCAATGCAAATCTGCACTACAAAGAAGTATCACTTCCCACCGGTCAAAAGGGACATCCACAAAATGTGTAAAAACCAGAAAGGCAAGGCAGGCCCTGGAGAACAGGGAGCCTTGTTATGCTGATGGGCGGGATGTAAGTTGCCAACTGCCTCACTGGAGGAGTGCATTGTGTTCCCTAAAACAAATAAACAACAGAGCTACAGAGCCAAGGGCACGTCCAGTCTAGGGAATATACCTTGGGAAAACTGAAAATCCATAAGACAGAGCCACCCCCATATTGAGGGCTGCACTGCTTACAGGAACCTCAACCTGGGTACACCTGAAATATCCCAGGAAATATAAAAATGGTTCCAAACATCGTGGAACTTACGTACGATGGAATATCCCTCAGCCATGAAATCAATGTCATAAGACCAGTAGCAGCAAAATGAGTGGATTCAGGTACGATGATTCTAAGTGAAAGAAGTCACACAGAAAAAGAAACTTATCATAAGATATCACTTAGGAAGATCCTGTAAACATGGCTACACATGAACTGAGTTAGGCAAGAGAACAGAGTCTCATATTTAGAAAACACTCTTATGCCTGCTTAAGGGGGAAGGAGAGGTGGGGTGATGCATCAAACCAGAGTTTGATATAAGCACAGGTACCGTTCCAAAAACCAACTATGGAATAGACAAGACCTACACCTTCCTCAGTGAAAGGGACTCAAAACCCCATATTTCCCGCAGAGGAATAGATCTGACTAGTAAGAATCTTAAAACTTATGTATTGATATGTCTCCGTAAGGGAATCAAGTGTGTCTAGACTGGCATAAACATGGCAGCGAGAATCAGCTCAAACCCACTCTAAAAAGGAATTTCAAAAACAGAACAAAGAAACAGGGAAATTCTTTACAATTCCTTCAGGGTCTCTGATGCAACCTGGAATGACCCTATCTACAATGACAGCTGGATGTGGCATAAGGCTGGACACTTGGGACTGAGAGGATTGGTGAGATTGGGTGAGCAAATGCAGACCCTTTAAAGCAATAACGCATGGCACCCATTCCATGGGTCCCAGCTCTCCAGGTTGAAGGGAACATTACTACAGCTATAACATGTACGGGAAACCTAGAGAATGGACACACTGTGAATACCAAAGGTTTCTAAAACTCAACCAAGAGCCCCTCTCCTGGTGCTCCGGTTTGACTTTCCAACTGCTTTCCTATCAATCTCCCAACTTGGAGAGACAGCCCCTTTAAGCTCCTGGTTCGCACAGGTTGCCAATTTGGCAGAGGATGAAAGGGAAGAGGGAGAACCAATGAGAGAGTAGCTGTTAGGCATTTGGATGGGCACATGTCACTCTAATTTCCCGGCAGGAAGAAGAATTAACCAAAGTCTCAGCCACCCACCGGGAACCAGTAGAGGTCCTGAACCAAAAGTTTGGACTTGCGTTCAGCTCACAAAAAACGAGTTGAATAATGGAGCTCAGGGGCACAGCAATTCACAAACTGGCAGAGTAATCAAGGCCAACTATCGTCCAAAAATCTGTTGAGGGAAGGCAACGAGGCGGACTTGAAAGCGAGGCAGAATAGCAGGAAACAGATTTCAAGAGGTACGTTGGAATCGCCTGTAAAGCACAGGAAGAGGGGCACAACTTCGACAATGATGCACTTGGCCAAAAAGGGCGTATGCGTTTTCTCCTGAATATATTCAGGAGAAAACGCATACGCCCTTTTTGGCCAAGCAAGCAAGCGGGCAATGCAAATCTGCACTACAAAGAAGTATCACTTCCCACCGGTCAAAAGGGACATCCACAAAATGTGTAAAAACCAGAAAGGCAAGGCAGGCCCTGGAGAACAGGGAGCCTTGTTATGCTGATGGGCGGGATGTAAGTTGCCAACTGCCTCACTGGAGGAGTGCATTGTGTTCCCTAAAACAAGTAAACAATAGAGCTACAGAGCCAAGGGCACTTCCAGTCTAGGGAATATACCTTGGGAAAACTGAAAATCCATAAGACAGTGCCACCCCCAAATTGAGGGCTGCACTGCTTACAGGAACCTCAACCTGGGTACACCTGAAATATCCCAGGAAATATAAAAATGGTTCCAAACATCGTGGAACTTACGTACGATGGAATATCCCTCAGCCATGAAATCAATGTCATAAGACCAGTAGCAGCAAAATGAGTGGATTCAGGTACGATGATTCTAAGTGAAAGAAGTCACACAGAAAAAGAAACTTATCATAAGATATCACTTAGGAAGATCCTGTAAACATGGCTACACATGAACTGAGTTAGGCAAGAGAACAGAGTCTCACATTTAGAAAACACTCTTATGCCTGCTTAAGGGGGAAGGAGAGGTGGGGTGATGCATCAAACCAGAGTTTGATATAAGCACAGGTACCGTTCCAAAAACCAACTATGGAATAGACAAGACCTACACCTTCCTCAGTGAAAGGGACTCAAAACCCCATATTTCCCGCAGAGGAATAGATCTGACTAGTAAGAATCTTAAAACCTATGTATTGATATGTCTCCGTAAGGGAATCAAGTGTGTCTAGACTGGCATAAACATGGCAGCGAGAATCAGCTCAAACCCACTCTAAAAAGGAATTTCAAAAACAGAACAAAGAAACAGGGAAATTCTTTACAATTCCTTCAGGGTCTCTGATGCAACCTGGAATGACCCTATCTACAATGACAGCTGGATGTGGCATAAGGCTGGGCACTTGGGACTGAGAGGATTGGTGAGATTGGGTGAGCAAATGCAGACCCTTTAAAGCAATAAAGCATGGCACCCATTCCATGGGTCCCAGCTCTCCAGGTTGAAGGGAATATTACTACAGCTATAACGTGTACGGGAAACCTAGAGAATGGACACACTGTGAATACCAAAGGTTTCTAAAACTCAACGAAGAGTCCCTCTCCTGGTGCTCCGGTTTGACTTTCCAACTGCTTTCCTATCAATCTCCCAACTTGGAGAGACAGCCCCTTTATAAGCTCCTGGTTCGCACAGGTTGCCAATTTGGCAGAGGATGAAAGGGAAGAGGGAGAACCAATGAGAGAGTAGCTGTTAGGCATTTGGATGGGCACATGTCACTCTAATTTCCCGGCAGGAAGAAGAATTAACCAAAGTCTCAGCCACCCACCGGGAACCAGTAGAGGTCCTGAACCAAAAGTTTGGACTTGCGTTCAGCTCACAAAAAACGAGTTGAAAAATGGAGCTCAGGGGCACAGCAATTCACAAACTGGCAGAGTAATCAAGGCCAACTATCGTCCAAAAATCTGTTGAGGGAAGGCAACGAGGCGGACTTGAAAGCGAGGCAGAATAGCAGGAAACAGATTTCAATAGGTATGTTGGAATTGCCTGTAAAGCACAGGAAGAGGGGCACAACTTCGACAATGATGCACTTGGCCAAAAAGGGCATATGCGTTTTCTCCTGAATATATTCAGGAGAAAACGCATATGCCCTTTTTGGCCAAGCAAGCAAGCGGGCAATGCAAATCTGCACTACAAAGAAGTATCACTTCCCACCGGTCAAAAGGGACATCCACAAAATGTGTAAAAACCAGAAAGGCAAGGCAGGCCCTGGAGAACAGGGAGCCTTGTTATGCTGATGGGCGGGATGTAAGTTGCCAACTGCCTCACTGGAGGAGTGCATTGTGTTCCCTAAAACAAATAAACAACAGAGCTACAGAGCCAAGGGCACGTTCAGTCTAGGGAATATACCTTGGGAAAACTGAAAATCCATAAGACAGAGCCACCCCCATATTGAGGGCTGCACTGCTTACAGGAACCTCAACCTGGGTACACCTGAAATATCCCAGGAAATATAAAAATGGTTCCAAACATCGTGGAACTTACGTACGATGGAATATCCCTCAGCCATGAAATGAATGTCATAAGACCAGTAGCAGCAAAATGAGTGGATTCAGGTACGATGATTCTAAGTGAAAGAAGTCACACAGAAAAAGAAACTTATCATAAGATATCACTTAGGAAGATCCTGTAAACATGGCTACACATGAACTGAGTTAGGCAAGAGAACAGAGTCTCATATTTAGAAAACACTCTTATGCCTGCTTAAGGGGGAAGGAGAGGTGGGGTGATGCATCAAACCAGAGTTTGATATAAGCACAGGTACCGTTCCAAAAACCAACTATGGAATAGACAAGACCTACACCTTCCTCAGTGAAAGGGACTCAAAACCCCATATTTCCCGCAGAGGAATAGATCTGACTAGTAAGAATCTTAAAACCTATGTATTGATATGTCTCCGTAAGGGAATCAAGTGTGTCTAGACTGGCATAAACATGGCAGCGAGAATCAGCTCAAACCCACTCTAAAAAGGAATTTCAAAAACAGAACAAAGAAACAGGGAAATTCTTTACAATTCCTTCAGGGTCTCTGATGCAACCTGGAATGACCCTATCTACAATGACAGCTGGATGTGGCATAAGGCTGGACACTTGGGACTGAGAGGATTGGTGAGATTGGGTGAGCAAATGCAGACCCTTTAAAGCAATAACGCATGGCACCCATTCCATGGGTCCCAGCTCTCCAGGTTGAAGGGAACATTACTACAGCTATAACATATACGGGAAACCTAGAGAATGGACACACTGTGAATACCAAAGGTTTCTAAAACTCAACCAAGAGCCCCACTCCTGGTGCTCCGGTTTGACTTTCCAACTGCTTTCCTATCAATCTCCCAACTTGGAGAGACAGCCCCTTTAAGCTCCTGGTTCGCACAGGTTGCCAATTTGGCAGAGGATGAAAGGGAAGAGGGAGAACCAATGAGAGAGTAGCTGTTAGGCATTTGGATGGGCACATGTCACTCTAATTTCCCGGCAGGAAGAAGAATTAACCAAAGTCTCAGCCACCCACCGGGAACCAGTAGAGGTCCTGAACCAAAAGTTTGGACTTGCGTTCAGCTCACAAAAAACGAGTTGAAAAATGGAGCTCAGGGGCACAGCAATTCACAAACTGGCAGAGTAATCAAGGCCAACTATCGTCCAAAAATCTGTTGAGGGAAGGCAACGAGGCGGACTTGAAAGCGAGGCAGAATAGCAGGAAACAGATTTCAAGAGGTACGTTGGAATCGCCTGTAAAGCACAGGAAGAGGGGCACAACTTCGACAATGATGCACTTGGCCAAAAAGGGCGTATGCGTTTTCTCCTGAATATATTCAGGAGAAAACGCATACGCCCTTTTTGGCCAAGCAAGCAAGCGGGCAATGCAAATCTGCACTACAAAGAAGTATCACTTCCCACCGGTCAAAAGGGACATCCACAAAATGTGTAAAAACCAGAAAGGCAAGGCAGGCCCTGGAGAACAGGGAGCCTTGTTATGCTGATGGGCGGGATGTAAGTTGCCAACTGCCTCACTGGAGGAGTGCATTGTGTTCCCTAAAACAAGTAAACAATAGAGCTACAGAGCCAAGGGCACTTCCAGTCTAGGGAATATACCTTGGGAAAACTGAAAATCCATAAGACAGTGCCACCCCCAAATTGAGGGCTGCACTGCTTACAGGAACCTCAACCTGGGTACACCTGAAATATCCCAGGAAATATAAAAATGGTTCCAAACATCGTGGAACTTACGTACGATGGAATATCCCTCAGCCATGAAATCAATGTCATAAGACCAGTAGCAGCAAAATGAGTGGATTCAGGTACGATGATTCTAAGTGAAAGAAGTCACACAGAAAAAGAAACTTATCATAAGATATCACTTAGGAAGATCCTGTAAACATGGCTACACATGAACTGAGTTAGGCAAGAGAACAGAGTCTCACATTTAGAAAACACTCTTATGCCTGCTTAAGGGGGAAGGAGAGGTGGGGTGATGCATCAAACCAGAGTTTGATATAAGCACAGGTACCGTTCCAAAAACCAACTATGGAATAGACAAGACCTACACCTTCCTCAGTGAAAGGGACTCAAAACCCCATATTTCCCGCAGAGGAATAGATCTGACTAGTAAGAATCTTAAAACCTATGTATTGATATGTCTCCGTAAGGGAATCAAGTGTGTCTAGACTGGCATAAACATGGCAGCGAGAATCAGCTCAAACCCACTCTAAAAAGGAATTTCAAAAACAGAACAAAGAAACAGGGAAATTCTTTACAATTCCTTCAGGGTCTCTGATGCAACCTGGAATGACCCTATCTACAATGACAGCTGGATGTGGCATAAGGCTGGGCACTTGGGACTGAGAGGATTGGTGAGATTGGGTGAGCAAATGCAGACCCTTTAAAGCAATAACGCATGGCACCCATTCCATGGGTCCCAGCTCTCCAGGTTGAAGGGAATATTACTACAGCTATAACGTGTATGGGAAACCTAGAGAATGGACACACTGTGAATACCAAAGGTTTCTAAAACTCAACGAAGAGCCCCTCTCCTGGTGCTCCGGTTTGACTTTCCAACTGCTTACCTATCAATCTCCCAACTTGGAGAGACAGCCCCTTTAAGCTCCTGGTTCGCACAGGTTGCCAATTTGGCAGAGGATGAAAGGGAAGAGGGAGAACCAATGAGAGAGTAGCTGTTAGGCATTTGGATGGGCACATGTCACTCTAATTTCCCGGCAGGAAGAAGAATTAACCAAAGTCTCAGCCACCCACCGGGAACCAGTAGAGGTCCTGAACCAAAAGTTTGGACTTGCGTTCAGCTCACAAAAAACGAGTTGAAAAATGGAGCTCAGGGGCACAGCAATTCACAAACTGGCAGAGTAATCAAGGCCAACTATCGTCCAAAAATCTGTTGAGGGAAGGCAACGAGGCGGACTTGAAAGCGAGGCAGAATAGCAGGAAACAGATTTCAAGAGGTACGTTGGAATCGCCTGTAAAGCACAGGAAGAGGGGCACAACTTCGACAATGATGCACTTGGCCAAAAAGGGCGTATGCGTTTTCTCCTGAATATATTCAGGAGAAAACGCATACGCCCTTTTTGGCGAAGCAAGCAAGCGGGCAATGCAAATCTGCACTACAAAGAAGTATCACTTCCCACCGGTCAAAAGGGACATCCACAAAATGTGTAAAAACCAGAAAGGCAAGGCAGGCCCTGGAGAACAGGGAGCCTTGTTATGCTGATGGGCGGGATGTAAGTTGCCAACTGCCTCACTGGAGGAGTGCATTGTGTTCCCTAAAACAAGTAAACAATAGAGCTACAGAGCCAAGGGCACTTCCAGTCTAGGGAATATACCTTGGGAAAACTGAAAATCCATAAGACAGTGCCACCCCCAAATTGAGGGCTGCACTGCTTACAGGAACCTCAACCTGGGTACACCTGAAATATCCCAGGAAATATAAAAATGGTTCCAAACATCGTGGAACTTACGTACGATGGAATATCCCTCAGCCATGAAATCAATGTCATAAGACCAGTAGCAGCAAAATGAGTGGATTCAGGTACGATGATTCAAAGTGAAAGAAGTCACACAGAAAAAGAAACTTATCATAAGATATCACTTAGGAAGATCCTGTAAACATGGCTACACATGAACTGAGTTAGGCAAGAGAACAGAGTCTCACATTTAGAAAACACTCTTATGCCTGCTTAAGGGGGAAGGAGAGGTGGGGTGATGCATCAAACCAGAGTTTGATATAAGCAGAGGTACCGTTCCAAAAACCAACTATGGAATAGACAAGACCTACACCTTCCTCAGTGAAAGGGACTCAAAACCCCATATTTCCCGCAGAGGAATAGATCTGACTAGTAAGAATCTTAAAACCTATGTATTGATATGTCTCCGTAAGGGAATCAAGTGTGTCTAGACTGGCATAAACATGGCAGCGAGAATCAGCTCAAACCCACTCTAAAAAGGAATTTCAAAAACAGAACAAAGAAACAGGGAAATTCTTTACAATTCCTTCAGGGTCTCTGATGCAACCTGGAATGACCCTATCTACAATGACAGCTGGATGTGGCATAAGGCTGGGCACTTGGGACTGAGAGGATTGGTGAGATTGGGTGAGCAAATGCAGACCCTTTAAAGCAATAACGCATGGCACCCATTCCATGGGTCCCAGCTCTCCAGGTTGAAGGGAATATTACTACAGCTATAACGTGTATGGGAAACCTAGAGAATGGACACACTGTGAATACCAAAGGTTTCTAAAACTCAACGAAGAGCCCCTCTCCTGGTGCTCCGGTTTGACTTTCCAACTGCTTACCTATCAATCTCCCAACTTGGAGAGACAGCCCCTTTAAGCTCCTGGTTCGCACAGGTTGCCAATTTGGCAGAGGATGAAAGGGAAGAGGGAGAACCAATGAGAGAGTAGCTGTTAGGCATTTGGATGGGCACATGTCACTCTAATTTCCCGGCAGGAAGAAGAATTAACCAAAGTCTCAGCCACCCACCGGGAACCAGTAGAGGTCCTGAACCAAAAGTTTGGACTTGCGTTCAGCTCACAAAAAACGAGTTGAAAAATGGAGCTCAGGGGCACAGCAATTCACAAACTGGCAGAGTAATCAAGGCCAACTATCGTCCAAAAATCTGTTGAGGGAAGGCAACGAGGCGGACTTGAAAGCGAGGCAGAATAGCAGGAAACAGATTTCAAGAGGTACTTTGGAATCGCCTGTAAAGCACAGGAAGAGGGGCACAACTTCGACAATGATGCACTTGGCCAAAAAGGGCGTATGCGTTTTCTCCTGAATATATTCAGGAGAAAACGCATACGCCCTTTTTGGCCAAGCAAGCAAGCGGGCAATGCAAATCTGCACTACAAAGAAGTATCACTTCCCACCGGTCAAAAGGGACATCCACAAAATGTGTAAAAACCAGAAAGGCAAGGCAGGCCCTGGAGAACAGGGAGCCTTGTTATGCTGATGGGCGGGATGTAAGTTGCCAACTGCCTCACTGGAGGAGTGCATTGTGTTCCCTAAAACAAATAAACAACAGAGTTACAGAGCCAAGGGCACGTCCAGTCTAGGGAATATACCTTGGGAAAACTGAAAATCCATAAGACAGAGCCACCCCCATATTGAGGGCTGCACTGCTTACAGGAACCTCAACCTGGGTACACCTGAAATATCCCAGGAAATATAAAAATGGTTCCAAACATCGTGGAACTTACGTACGATGGAATATCCCTCAGCCATGAAATCAATGTCATAAGACCAGTAGCAGCAAAATGAGTGGATTCAGGTACGATGATTCTAAGTGAAAGAAGTCACACAGAAAAAGAAACTTATCATAAGATATCACTTAGGAAGATCCTGTAAACATGGCTACACATGAACTGAGTTAGGCAAGAGAACAGAGTCTCATATTTAGAAAACACTCTTATGCCTGCTTAAGGGGGAAGGAGAGGTGGGGTGATGCATCAAACCAGAGTTTGATATAAGCACAGGTACCGTTCCAAAAACCAACTATGGAATAGACAAGACCTACACCTTCCTCAGTGAAAGGGACTCAAAACCCCATATTTCCCGCAGAGGAATAGATCTGACTAGTAAGAATCTTAAAACTTATGTATTGATATGTCTCCGTAAGGGAATCAAGTGTGTCTAGACTGGCATAAACATGGCAGCGAGAATCAGCTCAAACCCACTCTAAAAAGGAATTTCAAAAACAGAACAAAGAAACAGGGAAATTCTTTACAATTCCTTCAGGGTCTCTGATGCAACCTGGAATGACCCTATCTACAATGACAGCTGGATGTGGCATAAGGCTGGACACTTGGGACTGAGAGGATTGGTGAGATTGGGTGAGCAAATGCAGACCCTTTAAAGCAATAACGCATGGCACCCATTCCATGGGTCCCAGCTCTCCAGGTTGAAGGGAACATTACTACAGCTATAACATGTACGGGAAACCTAGAGAATGGACACACTGTGAATACCAAAGGTTTCTAAAACTCAACGAAGAGCCCCTCTCCTGGTGCTCCGGTTTGACTTTCCAACTGCTTTCCTATCAATCTCCCAACTTGGAGAGACAGCCCCTTTAAGCTCCTGGTTCGCACAGGTTGCCAATTTGGCAGAGGATGAAAGGGAAGAGGGAGAACCAATGAGAGAGTAGCTGTTAGGCATTTGGATGGGCACATGTCACTCTAATTTCCCGGCAGGAAGAAGAATTAACCAAAGTCTCAGCCACCCACCGGGAACCAGTAGAGGTCCTGAACCAAAAGTTTGGACTTGCGTTCAGCTCACAAAAAACGAGTTGAAAAATGGAGCTCAGGGGCACAGCAATTCACAAACTGGCAGAGTAATCAAGGCCAACTATCGTCCAAAAATCTGTTGAGGGAAGGCAACGAGGCGGACTTGAAAGCGAGGCAGAATAGCAGGAAACAGATTTCAAGAGGTACGTTGGAATCGCCTGTAAAGCACAGGAAGAGGGGCACAACTTCGACAATGATGCACTTGGCCAAAAAGGGCGTATGCGTTTTCTCCTGAATATATTCAGGAGAAAACGCATACGCCCTTTTTGGCCAAGCAAGCAAGCGGGCAATGCAAATCTGCACTACAAAGAAGTATCACTTCCCACCGGTCAAAAGGGACATCCACAAAATGTGTAAAAACCAGAAAGGCAAGGCAGGCCCTGGAGAACAGGGAGCCTTGTTATGCTGATGGGCGGGATGTAAGTTGCCAACTGCCTCACTGGAGGAGTGCATTGTGTTCCCTAAAACAAGTAAACAATAGAGCTACAGAGCCAAGGGCACTTCCAGTCTAGGGAATATACCTTGGGAAAACTGAAAATCCATAAGACAGTGCCACCCCCAAATTGAGGGCTGCACTGCTTACAGGAACCTCAACCTGGGTACACCTAAAATATCCCAGGAAATATAAAAATGGTTCCAAACATCGTGGAACTTACGTACGATGGAATATCCCTCAGCCATGAAATCAATGTCATAAGACCAGTAGCAGCAAAATGAGTGGATTCAGGTACGATGATTCTAAGTGAAAGAAGTCACACAGAAAAAGAAACTTATCCTAAGATATCACTTAGGAAGATCCTGTAAACATGGCTACACATGAACTGAGTTAGGCAAGAGAACAGAGTCTCACATTTAGAAAACACTCTTATGCCTGCTTAAGGGGGAAGGAGAGGTGGGGTGATGCATCAAACCAGAGTTTGATATAAGCACAGGTACCGTTCCAAAAACCAACTATGGAATAGACAAGACCTACACCTTCCTCAGTGAAAGGGACTCAAAACCCCATATTTCCCGCAGAGGAATAGATCTGACTAGTAAGAATCTTAAAACCTATGTATTGATATGTCTCCGTAAGGGAATCAAGTGTGTCTAGACTGGCATAAACATGGCAGCGAGAATCAGCTCAAACCCACTCTAAAAAGGAATTTCAAAAACAGAACAAAGAAACAGGGAAATTCTTTACAATTCCTTCAGGGTCTCTGATGCAACCTGGAATGACCCTATCTACAATGACAGCTGGATGTGGCATAAGGCTGGGCACTTGGGACTGAGAGGATTGGTGAGATTGGGTGAGCAAATGCAGACCCTTTAAAGCAATAAAGCATGGCACCCATTCCATGGGTCCCAGCTCTCCAGGTTGAAGGGAATATTACTACAGCTATAACGTGTACGGGAAACCTAGAGAATGGACACACTGTGAATACCAAAGGTTTCTAAAACTCAACGAAGAGTCCCTCTCCTGGTGCTCCGGTTTGACTTTCCAACTGCTTTCCTATCAATCTCCCAACTTGGAGAGACAGCCCCTTTAAGCTCCTGGTTCGCACAGGTTGCCAATTTGGCAGAGGATGAAAGGGAAGAGGGAGAACCAATGAGAGAGTAGCTGTTAGGCATTTGGATGGGCACATGTCACTCTAATTTCCCGGCAGGAAGAAGAATTAACCAAAGTCTCAGCCACCCACCGGGAACCAGTAGAGGTCCTGAACCAAAAGTTTGGACTTGCGTTCAGCTCACAAAAAACGAGTTGAAAAATGGAGCTCAGGGGCACAGCAATTCACAAACTGGCAGAGTAATCAAGGCCAACTATCGTCCAAAAATCTGTTGAGGGAAGGCAACGAGGCGGACTTGAAAGCGAGGCAGAATAGCAGGAAACAGATTTCAATAGGTATGTTGGAATTGCCTGTAAAGCACAGGAAGAGGGGCACAACTTCGACAATGATGCACTTGGCCAAAAAGGGCATATGCGTTTTCTCCTGAATATATTCAGGAGAAAACGCATATGCCCTTTTTGGCCAAGCAAGCAAGCGGGCAATGCAAATCTGCACTACAAAGAAGTATCACTTCCCACCGGTCAAAAGGGACATCCACAAAATGTGTAAAAACCAGAAAGGCAAGGCAGGCCCTGGAGAACAGGGAGCCTTGTTATGCTGATGGGCGGGATGTAAGTTGCCAACTGCCTCACTGGAGGAGTGCATTGTGTTCCCTAAAACAAATAAACAACAGAGCTACAGAGCCAAGGGCACGTTCAGTCTAGGGAATATACCTTGGGAAAACTGAAAATCCATAAGACAGAGCCACCCCCATATTGAGGGCTGCACTGCTTACAGGAACCTCAACCTGGGTACACCTGAAATATCCCAGGAAATATAAAAATGGTTCCAAACATCGTGGAAATTACGTACGATGGAATATCCCTCAGCCATGAAATCAATGTCATAAGACCAGTAGCAGCAAAATGAGTGGATTCAGGTACGATGATTCTAAGTGAAAGAAGTCACACAGAAAAAGAAACTTATCATAAGATATCACTTAGGAAGATCCTGTAAACATGGCTACACATGAACTGAGTTAGGCAAGAGAACAGAGTCTCATATTTAGAAAACACTCTTATGCCTGCTTAAGGGGGAAGGAGAGGTGGGGTGATGCATCAAACCAGAGTTTGATATAAGCACAGGTACCGTTCCAAAAACCAACTATGGAATAGACAAGACCTACACCTTCCTCAGTGAAAGGGACTCAAAACCCCATATTTCCCGCAGAGGAATAGATCTGACTAGTAAGAATCTTAAAACCTATGTATTGATATGTCTCCGTAAGGGAATCAAGTGTGTCTAGACTGGCATAAACATGGCAGCGAGAATCAGCTCAAACCCACTCTAAAAAGGAATTTCAAAAACAGAACAAAGAAACAGGGAAATTCTTTACAATTCCTTCAGGGTCTCTGATGCAACCTGGAATGACCCTATCTACAATGACAGCTGGATGTGGCATAAGGCTGGACACTTGGGACTGAGAGGATTGGTGAGATTGGGTGAGCAAATGCAGACCCTTTAAAGCAATAACGCATGGCACCCATTCCATGGGTCCCAGCTCTCCAGGTTGAAGGGAACATTACTACAGCTATAACATATACGGGAAACCTAGAGAATGGACACACTGTGAATACCAAAGGTTTCTAAAACTCAACCAAGAGCCCCACACCTGGTGCTCCGGTTTGACTTTCCAACTGCTTTCCTATCAATCTCCCAACTTGGAGAGACAGCCCCTTTAAGCTCCTGGTTCGCACAGGTTGCCAATTTGGCAGAGGATGAAAGGGAAGAGGGAGAACCAATGAGAGAGTAGCTGTTAGGCATTTGGATGGGCACATGTCACTCTAATTTCCCGGCAGGAAGAAGAATTAACCAAAGTCTCAGCCACCCACCGGGAACCAGTAGAGGTCCTGAACCAAAAGTTTGGACTTGCGTTCAGCTCACAAAAAACGAGTTGAATAATGGAGCTCAGGGGCACAGCAATTCACAAACTCGCAGAGTAATCAAGGCCAACTATCGTCCAAAAATCTGTTGAGGGAAGGCAACGAGGCGGACTTGAAAGCGAGGCAGAATAGCAGGAAACAGATTTCAAGAGGTACGTTGGAATCGCCTGTAAAGCACAGGAAGAGGGGCACAACTTCGACAATGATGCACTTGGCCAAAAAGGGCGTATGCGTTTTCTCCTGAATATATTCAGGAGAAAACGCATACGCCCTTTTTGGCCAAGCAAGCAAGCGGGCAATGCAAATCTGCACTACAAAGAAGTATCACTTCCCACCGGTCAAAAGGGACATCCACAAAATGTGTAAAAACCAGAAAGGCAAGGCAGGCCCTGGAGAACAGGGAGCCTTGTTATGCTGATGGGCGGGATGTAAGTTGCCAACTGCCTCACTGGAGGAGTGCATTGTGTTCCCTAAAACAAGTAAACAATAGAGCTACAGAGCCAAGGGCACTTCCAGTCTAGGGAATATACCTTGGGAAAACTGAAAATCCATAAGACAGTGCCACCCCCAAATTGAGGGCTGCACTGCTTACAGGAACCTCAACCTGGGTACACCTGAAATATCCCAGGAAATATAAAAATGGTTCCAAACATCGTGGAACTTACGTACGATGGAATATCCCTCAGCCATGAAATCAATGTCATAAGACCAGTAGCAGCAAAATGAGTGGATTCAGGTACGATGATTCTAAGTGAAAGAAGTCACACAGAAAAAGAAACTTATCATAAGATATCACTTAGGAAGATCCTGTAAACATGGCTACACATGAACTGAGTTAGGCAAGAGAACAGAGTCTCACATTTAGAAAACACTCTTATGCCTGCTTAAGGGGGAAGGAGAGGTGGGGTGATGCATCAAACCAGAGTTTGATATAAGCACAGGTACCGTTCCAAAAACCAACTATGGAATAGACAAGACCTACACCTTCCTCAGTGAAAGGGACTCAAAACCCCATATTTCCCGCAGAGGAATAGATCTGACTAGTAAGAATCTTAAAACCTATGTATTGATATGTCTCCGTAAGGGAATCAAGTGTGTCTAGACTGGCATAAACATGGCAGCGAGAATCAGCTCAAACCCACTCTAAAAAGGAATTTCAAAAACAGAACAAAGAAACAGGGAAATTCTTTACAATTCCTTCAGGGTCTCTGATGCAACCTGGAATGACCCTATCTACAATGACAGCTGGATGTGGCATAAGGCTGGGCACTTGGGACTGAGAGGATTGGTGAGATTGGGTGAGCAAATGCAGACCCTTTAAAGCAATAACGCATGGCACCCATTCCATGGGTCCCAGCTCTCCAGGTTGAAGGGAATATTACTACAGCTATAACGTGTATGGGAAACCTAGAGAATGGACACACTGTGAATACCAAAGGTTTCTAAAACTCAACGAAGAGCCCCTCTCCTGGTGCTCCGGTTTGACTTTCCAACTGCTTACCTATCAATCTCCCAACTTGGAGAGACAGCCCCTTTAAGCTCCTGGTTCGCACAGGTTGCCAATTTGGCAGAGGATGAAAGGGAAGAGGGAGAACCAATGAGAGAGTAGCTGTTAGGCATTTGGATGGGCACATGTCACTCTAATTTCCCGGCAGGAAGAAGAATTAACCAAAGTCTCAGCCACCCACCGGGAACCAGTAGAGGTCCTGAACCAAAAGTTTGGACTTGCGTTCAGCTCACAAAAAACGAGTTGAAAAATGGAGCTCAGGGGCACAGCAATTCACAAACTGGCAGAGTAATCAAGGCCAACTATCGTCCAAAAATCTGTTGAGGGAAGGCAACGAGGCGGACTTGAAAGCGAGGCAGAATAGCAGGAAACAGATTTCAAGAGGTACGTTGGAATCGCCTGTAAAGCACAGGAAGAGGGGCACAACTTCGACAATGATGCACTTGGCCAAAAAGGGCGTATGCGTTTTCTCCTGAATATATTCAGGAGAAAACGCATACGCCCTTTTTGGCCAAGCAAGCAAGCGGGCAATGCAAATCTGCACTACAAAGAAGTATCACTTCCCACCGGTCAAAAGGGACATCCACAAAATGTGTAAAAACCAGAAAGGCAAGGCAGGCCCTGGAGAACAGGGAGCCTTGTTATGCTGATGGGCGGGATGTAAGTTGCCAACTGCCTCACTGGAGGAGTGCATTGTGTTCCCTAAAACAAGTAAACAATAGAGCTACAGAGCCAAGGGCACTTCCAGTCTAGGGAATATACCTTGGGAAAACTGAAAATCCATAAGACAGTGCCACCCCCAAATTGAGGGCTGCACTGCTTACAGGAACCTCAACCTGGGTACACCTGAAATATCCCAGGAAATATAAAAATGGTTCCAAACATCGTGGAACTTACGTACAATGGAATATCCCTCAGCCATGAAATCAATGTCATAAGACCAGTAGCAGCAAAATGAGTGGATTCAGGTACGATGATTCTAAGTGAAAGAAGTCACACAGAAAAAGAAACTTATCATAAGATATCACTTAGGAAGATCCTGTAAACATGGCTACACATGAACTGAGTTAGGCAAGAGAACAGAGTCTCACATTTAGAAAACACTCTTATGCCTGCTTAAGGGGGAAGGAGAGGTGGGGTGATGCATCAAACCAGAGTTTGATATAAGCACAGGTACCGTTCCAAAAACCAACTATGGAATAGACAAGACCTACACCTTCCTCAGTGAAAGGGACTCAAAACCCCATATTTCCCGCAGAGGAATAGATCTGACTAGTAAGAATCTTAAAACCTATGTATTGATATGTCTCCGTAAGGGAATCAAGTGTGTCTAGACTGGCATAAACATGGCAGCGAGAATCAGCTCAAACCCACTCTAAAAAGGAATTTCAAAAACAGAACAAAGAAACAGGGAAATTCTTTACAATTCCTTCAGGGTCTCTGATGCAACCTGGAATGACCCTATCTACAATGACAGCTGGATGTGGCATAAGGCTGGGCACTTGGGACTGAGAGGATTGGTGAGATTGGGTGAGCAAATGCAGACCCTTTAAAGCAATAACGCATGGCACCCATTCCATGGGTCCCAGCTCTCCAGGTTGAAAGGAATATTACTTCATCTATAACGTGTACGGGAAACCTAGAGAATGGACACACTGTGAATACGAAAGGTTTCTAAAACTCAACGAAGAGCCCCTCTCCTGGTGCTCCGGTTTGACTTTCCAACTGCTTTCCTATCAATCTCCCAACTTGGAGAGACAGCCCCTTTAAGCTCCTGGTTCGCACAGGTTGCCAATTTGGCAGAGAATGAAAGGGAAGAGGGAGAACCAATGAGAGAGTAGCTGTTAGGCATTTGGATGGGCACATGTCACTCTAATTTCCCGGCAGGAAGAAGAATTAACCAAAGTCTCAGCCACCCACCGGGAACCAGTAGAGGTCCTGAACCAAAAGTTTGGACTTGCGTTCAGCTCACAAAAAACGAGTTGAAAAATGGAGCTCAGGGGCACAGCAATTCACAAACTGGCAGAGTAATCAAGGCCAACTATCGTCCAAAAATCTGTTGAGGGAAGGCAACGAGGCGGACTTGAAAGCGAGGCAGAATAGCAGGAAACAGATTTCAAGAGGTACGTTGGAATCGCCTGTAA
Organism: Mesoplodon mirus; assembly: GCF_964341445.2. Taxonomy (NCBI): domain Eukaryota; kingdom Metazoa; phylum Chordata; class Mammalia; order Artiodactyla; family Ziphiidae; genus Mesoplodon; species Mesoplodon mirus. Next base: position 2,933,071 of record NW_028295784.1, read on the forward strand.
AGCACAGGAAGAGGGGCACAACTTCGACAATGATGCACTTGGCCAAAAAGGGCGTATGCGTTTTCTCCTGAATATATTCAGGAGAAAACGCATACGCCCTTTTTGGCCAAGCAAGCAAGCGGGCAATGCAAATCTGCACTACAAAGAAGTATCACTTCCCACCGGTCAAAAGGGACATCCACAGAATGTGTAAAATCTAGAAAGGCAAGGCAGGCCCTGGAGAACAGGGAGCCTTGTTATGCTGATGGACGGGATGTAAGTTGCCAACTGCCTCACTGGATGAGTGCATTGTGTTCCCTAAAACAAGTAAACAACAGAGCTACAGAGCCAAGGGCACGTCCAGTCTAGGGAATAAACCTTGGGAAAACTGAAAATCCATAAGACAGAGCCACCCCCAAATTGAGGGCTGAACTGCTTACAGGAACCTCAACCTGGGTACACCTGAAATATCCCAGGAAATATAAAAATGGTTCCAAACATCGTGGAACATACGTATGATGGAATATCCCTCAGCCATGAAATCAATGTCATAAGACCAGTAGCAGCAAAATGAGTGGATTCAGGTACGATGATTCTAAGTGAAAGAAGTCACACAGAAAAAGAAACTTATCATAAGATATCACTTAAGAAGATCCTGTAAACATGGCTACACATGAACTGAGTTAGGCAAGAGAACAGAGTCTCACATTTAGAAAACACTCTTATGCCTGCTTAAGGGGGAAGGAGAGGTGGGGTGATGCATCAAACCAGAGTTTGATATAAGCACAGGTACCGTTCCAAAAACCAACTATGGAATAGACAAGACCTACACCTTCCTCAGTGAAAGGGACTCAAAACCCCATATTTCCCACAGAGGAATAGATCTGACTAGTAAGAATCTTAAAACCTATGTATTGATATGTCTCCGTAAGGGAATCAAGTGTGTCTAGACTGGCATAAACTTGGCAGCGAGAATCAGCTCAAACCCACTCTAAAAAGGAATTTCAAAAACAGAACAAAGAAACAGGGAAATTCTTTACAATTCCTTCAGGGTCTCTGATGCAACCTGGAATGACCCTATCTACAATGACAGCTGGATGTGGCATAAGGCTGGACACTTGGGACTGAGAGGATTGGTGAGATTGGGTGAGCAAATGCAGACCCTTTAAAGCAATAATGCATGGCACCAATTCCATGTGTCCCAGCTCTGCAGGTTGAAGGGAATATTACTACAGCTATAACGTGTACGGGAAACCTAGAGAATGGACACACTGTGAATACGAAAGGTTTCTAAAACTCAACGAAGAGCCCCTCTCCTGGTGCTCCGGTTTGACTTTCCAACTACTTTCCTATCAATCTCCCAACTTGGAGAGACAGCCCCTTTAAGCTCCTGGTTCACACATGTTGCCAATTTGGCAGAGGATGAAAGGGAAGAGGGAGAACCAATGAGAGAGTAGCTGTTAGGCATTTGGATGGGCACATGTCACTCTAATTTCCCGGCAGGAAGAAGAATTAACCAAAGTCTCAGCCACCCACCAGGAACCACTATAGGCCCTGAACCAAAAGTTTGGACTTGCGTTCAGCTCACAAAAAACGAGTTGAAAAATGGAGCTCAGGGGCACAGCAATTCACAAACTGGCAGAGTAATCAAGGCCAACTATCGTCCAAAAATCTGTTGAGGGAAGGCAACGAGGCGGACTTGAAAGCGAGGCAGAATAGCAGGAAACAGATTTCAAGAGGTACATTGGAATCGCCTGTAAAGCACAGGAAGAGGGGCACAACTTCGACAATGATGGACTTGGACAAAAAGGGCGTATGCGTTTTCTCCTGAATATATTCAGGAGAAAACGCATACGCCCTTTTTGGCCAAGCAAGCAAGCGGGCAATGCAAATCTGCACTACAAAGAAGTATCACTTCCCACCGGTCAAAAGGGACATCCACAAAATGTGTAAAAACCAGAAAGGCAAGACAGGCCCTGGAGAACAGGGAGCCTTGTTATGCTGATGGGCGGGATGTAAGTTGCCAACTGCCTCACTGGAGGAGTGCATTGTGTTCCCTAAAACAAGTAAACAACAGAGCTACAGAGCCAAGGGCACGTCCAATCTAGGGAATATTATTTGGGAAAACTGAAAATCCATAAGACAGAGCCACCCCCAAATTGAGGGCTGCACTGCTTACAGGAACCTCAACCTGGGTACACCTGAAATATCCCAGGAAATATAAAAATGGTTCCAAACATCGTGGAACTTACGTATGATGGAATATCCCTCAGCCATGAAATCAATGTCATAAGACCAGTAGCAGCAAAATGAGTGGATTCAGGTACGATGATTCTAAGTGAAAGAAGTCACACAGAAAAAGAAACTTATCATAAGATATCACTTAGGAAGATCCTGTAAACATGGCTACACATGAACTGAGTTAGGCAAGAGAACAGAGTCTCACATATAGAAAACACTCTTATGCCTGCTTAAGGGGGAAGGAGAGGTGGGGTGATGCATCAAACCAGAGTTTGATATAAGCACAGGTACTGTTCCAAAAACCAACTATGGAATAGACAAGACCTACACCTTCCTCAGTGAAAGGGACTCAAAACCCCATATTTCCCGCAGAGGAATAGATCTGACTAGTAAGAATCTTAAAACCTATGTATTGATATGTCTCCATAAGGGAATCAAGTGTTTCTAGACTGGCATAAACTTGGCAGCGAGAATCAGCTCAAACCCACTCTAAAAAGGAATTTCAAAAACAGAACAAAGAAACAGGGAAATTCTTTACAATTCCTTCAGGGTCTCTGATGCAACCTGGAATGACCCTATCTACAATGACAGCTGGATGTGACATAAGGCTGGACACTTGGGACTGAGAGGATTGGTGAGATTGGGTGAGCAAATTCAGACCCTTTAAAGCAATAACGCATGGCACACATTCCATGGGTCCCAGCTCTCCAGGTTGAAGGGAATATTACTACAGCTATAACGTGTACGGGAAACCTAGAGAATGGACACACTGTGAATACGAAAGGTTTCTAAAACTCAACGAAGAGCCCCTCTCCTGGTGCTCCGGTTTGACTTTCCAACTGCTTTCCTATCAATCTCCCAACTTGGAGAGACAGCCCCTTTAAGTTCCTGGTTCGCACAGGTTGCCAATTTGGCAGAGGATGAAAGGGAAGAGGGAGAACCAATGAGAGAGTAGCTGTTAGGCATTTGGATGGGCACATGTCACTCTAATTTCCCGGCAGGAAGAAGAAGTAACCAAAGTCTCAGCCACCCACCGGGAACCAGTATAGGTCCTGAACCAAAAGTTTGGATTTGCGTTCAGCTCATAAGAAACGAGTTGATAAATGGAGCTCAGGGGCACAGCAATTCACTAACTGGCAGAGTAATCAAGGTCAACTATCGTCCAAAAATCTGTTGAGGGAAGGCAACGAGGCGGACTTGAAAGCGAGGCAGAATAGCAGGAAACAGATTTCAAGAGGTACGTTGGAATCGCCTGTAAAGCACAGGAAGAGGGGCACAAATTCGACAATGATGCACTTGGCCAAAAAGTGTGTATGCGTTTTCTCCTGAATATATTCAGGAGAAAACTACAATGAGGTATCACCTCACACCTGTTAGAATCGGCATCATCAGAAAATCTACAAACAACCAATTCTGGGGAGGGTGTGGACAAAAGGAGCCCTCTTCCACTATTGGTGGGAATGTAAATTGATACAGTCTATATGGAGAACAGTATGGAGTTTCCTTAAAAAAACTGGAAATAGAATTACTATCTGATCCAGCAATCCCACTTCTGGGCATATACCCAGAGAAAACCGTATTTCAAAAAGGCACATTCACCACAATGTTCGCTGCAGCACTATTTACAATAGCAAAGTAATGGAAGCAACCTAAATGCCCACAGACAGATGAATGGATAAAGATGTGGTACATATATGAAATGGAATATTACTCGGCCATAAAAAGGAATGAAACTGGGTCATTTGTAGAGACATCGATGGATCGAGAGACTGTCATACAGAATGAAGTAAGTCAGAAAGAGGAAAACAAATATTGTATATTAATGCATATATGTGGAACCTAAAAAAATGGTACGGATGAACTGGTTTGCAGGGAAGAAATAGAGACACAGAGGTAGAGAACAAACGTATGGACACCAATTGTGGGAAGCCATGGGGTGCTGTTGGTGGGATGAGTTTGGAGATTGGGATTGACCTGTATACATGTATATGCATAAAATACATAACTAATAATAACCTGCTGTATAAAAACATAAATAAAATGAAATTTCAAAATTTTAAAAAATAAAATTTAAAAATAAAACAGAAAAAATTCTTCCCGTCACACAGATGTATTTAAAGGAATGAATTATTTCCATGCTTATATTTATAAATACATAAAAGAGGAATAAAATCTAACTTGAAAGATAAAAGAAAAAAAAAAGAGAACCCACGAGTTATACAGAGGTAAACCCTATCAGCGCACTTGCACCAGTGGTAAACAATTCTGAAATTGGTAAGAGGTGGGGAACCATCGCCCTTACAGCCAGCAACCCACCCCACACGCAAGGAGCGTCCTCATTGCAAAGCTGGGGGACAGTGCCGAGGCATCTATGAGTAAACGTGAGCTGAGCCCCAGGCCAGCTGCTGCTGAACTGTTCCCACCCTTTCCAGGTAAATCACCTGAATATGTACAAGGGCTTGAAAGCCTAGAGGAAGGACCGTGGAGCCACACCAGCGACAGCACGCAGGACAACTTGGTGCCTGCAGGCCAGCCAGGGTTGTCCTGGACCCTGGCGCTCTTCCAGAAGCTTTCCATTGCCCTGCCTGAGATACCCCTCCTGTCCCGGCCCCCACTGCTTTTTTCCTTCCTCACCTCTGTCCAGAGCGAAATTCCAGCGGAAGGTATGGGTGACACATCCTCTTCTTTACAGGCGGCAGCCTGGCAACTCCTGCAGAAAGTACAGAAGAACCCCACTCACACCGGGCCACCCACAAATCTGTGGCCCCTCCCTCCCTCTCACCAGCACAGCCCCGAGACTGCTGACGGGGCAGAGAACATGGAGTCAGGCACAGCTTCAGGGGCTATTGCTGCCTGGAGCTCTGTTTATATTGACCTCAACGAGGCACACCTGGGGAGGGCGGGCCGGCAGGGTAAGGCTGCCCAGGTCAGCTAATCCACAACCCTCAGGGAATCACATTGTTGAAAATGGACCCCACTAAGGCAGAAGAGAAGCCAAGGGAAAAAAGGACACAATGTCATTTGCAGCACCGTAGATGTGTCTAGAAGTAATCACGTGACTTGTAGTAAGTCAGAAAGTGAAAGACACATATCATATCATATCACTTATAGGTGTTGCCTAAAAATGGATACCAGGGCAGATATTTCCACGGAGAAGGGCAATCACAGATTCATTAAACAAACTTATGGTTCACCAATGGAAAGGTGTGAGGATTGGTTTCATTAAGATATCGGGGTTAACAGACATATACAAACAAAGGTGACATATATAATCACCAAAGACCTACAGAATACCAAGACAGGACTACTCAACATTCTGTCATAACGTACCTGGGAAAAGGATCCCAGGAAGAACAGACATCTGTATATGTGTAAAAGAACCACATCTTCCACACCTACAACAAGCCAAACATTGTAATCAAACTTGCTGTAATAAAAAATAAAAAATTAAATTAAAAACACGAACAAGAAGTAGTGAGACAAACGTGATTGGCTTTCTCCTGGCACATTCCATTCTAAACTCCAATCTAGAACACCACTTCCACTGAGGCTCTCTTGCCCTAGTAACCAGATTTGGTAAGGGTGAACTGCTGCCACCTTGTGGCCGTTTCACACAACAGCAGCTTTAATCCCAACGCTAATGGTCAGTTGATATTCAAAATCATTGCAGGCCTGGAAATGACACCTGCCCTGAAAACAAATCCTGGGGTCACATATCGACCAAAAAATTCAAAGGACGTCCATATTTCAAAACGAACGCTTCAAAAGGCATATTTTACGCACATTAGTGTTCTGCTTCTTTTCCTTTCTTTCCTTTTTTGTTAAAAAACACGGGAATGGAAAAGGAATCCCTCAGAATGGGCGAAAATCGTTGCAGACGAATCAATGGACAGAGGTTTAATCTCCAATATATATAAACAGCTCATGCAGCTTAATATTAAAAAAACAAACAACACCCCAAAAAATGGGCAGAAGATCTAAAGAGACGTTTCTTCAAAGGAGACACAGAGATGGCCAAGACGCACATGAAAAGCTGCTCAACAGCACTAATTATTAGAGAAATGCAAATCAAAACTACAATGAGGTATCACCTCACACCTGTTAGAATCGGCATCATCAGAAAATCTACAAACAACCAATTCTGGGGAGGGTGTGGACAAAAGGAGCCCTCTTCCACTATTGGTGGGAATGTAAATTGATACAGTCACTATGGAGAACAGTATGGAGTTTCCTTAAAAAAACTAGAAATAGAATTACCATCTGATCCAGCAATCCCACTTCTGGGCATATACCCAGAGAAAACCGTAAATCAAAAAGGCACATTCACCACAATGTTCGTTGCAGCACTCTTTACAATAGCCAGGTAATGGAAGCCACCTAAATGCCCACAGACAGATGAATGGATAAAGATGTGGTACATATATAAAATGGAATATTACTCGGACATAAAAAGGAATGAAACTGGGTCATTTGTAGAGACATCGATGGATCGAGAGACTGTCATACAGAATGAAGTAAGTCAGAAAGAGGAAAACAAATATTGTCTATTAACGCATATATGTGGAGCCTAAAAATGGTACAGATGAACTGGTTTGCAGGGAAGAAATAGAGACACAGAGGTAGAGAACAAACGTATGGACACCAAGTGTGGGAAGCCATGGGGTGGTGGTGGTGGGATGAGTTGGGAGTTTTGGATAGACCTGTATACATGTATATGCATAAAATACATAACTAATAATAACGTGCTGTATAAAAAAATAAATAAAATTAAATTTCAAAATTTTAAAAAATAAAATTTAAAAATAAAACAGAAAAAAGTTCTTCCCGTCACACAGATGTATTTATAGGAATGAATTATTTCCATGCTTATATCTATAAATACATAAAAGAGGAATAAAATCTAACTTGAACGATAAAAGAAGAAAAAAGTGAATCCACGAGTTATACAGAGGAAAACCCTATCACGGCACTTGCTCCAGCGGTAAACAATTCTGAAATTGGTCAGAGGTGGTGAACCCTCTCCCATACAGCCAGAAACCCACCCCCCACGCAAGGAGCGTCCTCATTGCAAAGCTGGGGGACCGTGCCGAGGCATCTGTGAGTAAACGTGAGTGGAGCCCCAGGCCAGCTGCTGCTGAACTGTTCCCACCCTTTCCAGGTAAAACACCTGAATATGTACAAGGGCTTGAAACCCTAGAGGAAGGACTGTGGAGCCACACCAGCGACAGCACGCAGGCCACTTGGTGCCTGCAGGCCAGCCAGGGTGGTCCTGTCCCCAGGCGCTCTTCCAGAAGCTTTCCATTGCCCTGCCTGAGATACCCCTCCTGTCCCGGCCCCCACTGCTTTTTTCCTTCCTCACCTCTGTCCGGAGAGAAATTCCAGCGGAAGGTATGTGTGACACATCCTCTTCTTTACAGGCGGCAGCCTGGCAACTCCTGCAGAAAGGCCAGCAGAATCCCACTCACACCGGGCCACCCACAAATCTGTGGCTCCTCACTCCCTCCCACCAGCACAGCCCCGAGACTGCTGACGGGGCAGAGAATATGGAGTCAGGCACAGCTTCAGGGGCTATTGCTGCCTGGAGCACTGTTTATATTGACCTCAACGAGGCACACCTGGGGAGGGCGGGCCGGCAGGGTAAGGCTGCCCAGGTCAGCTAATCCACAACCCTCAGGGAATCACATTGTTGAAAATGGACCCCACTAAGGCAGAAGAGAAGCCAAGGAAAAAAAGGACACAAGGTCATTTGCAGCACCGTAGATGTGTCTAAAAGTATTCACGTGACTTGTAGTAAGTCAGAAAGTGAAAGACACATATCATATCATATCACTTATAGGTGTTACCTAAAAATGGATACCAGAGCAGATATTTCCACGGAGAAGGGCAATCACAGATTCATTAAACAAACTTATGGTTCACCAAAGGAAAGGTGTGAGGATTGGTTTCATTACGATATCGGGGTTAACAGACATATACAAACACAGGTGACATATATAATCACCAAAGACCTACAGAATACCAAGAGAGGACTACTCAACATTCTGTCATAACGTACATGGGAAAAGGATCCCAGGAAGAACAGTTATCTGTATATGTGTAAAAGAACCACATCTTCCACACCTACAACAAGCCAAACATTGTAATCAAACTTGCTGTAATAAAAAATAAAAATTAAATTAGAAACACGAACAAGAAGTAGTGAGACAAACGTGAGGGGCTTTCTCCTGGCACATTCCATTCTAAACTCCAATCTAGAACACCACTTCCACTGAGGCTCTCTTGCCCTAGTAACCAGATTTGGTAAGGGTGAACTGCTGCCACCTTGTGGCCGTTTCACACAACAGCAGCTTTAATCCCAGCGCTAATGGTCAGTTGATATTCAAAATCATTGCAGGCCTGTAAATGACACCTGCCCTGAAAACAAATCCTGGGGTCACATATCGACCAAAAAATTCAAAGGACGTCCATATTTCAAAACGACCGTTTCAAAAGGCATATTTTACGCACATTAGTGTTCTGCTTCTTTTCCTTTCTTTCCTTTTTTGTTAAAAAACACGGGAATGGAAAATGGCATCCCTCAGAATGGGCGAAAATCGTTGCAGACGAATCAATGGACAGAGGTTTAATCTCCAATATATATAAACAGCTCATGCAGCTTAATATTAAAAAAACAAACAACCCAATACAAAAATGGGCAGAAGATCTAAAGAGACGTTTCTTCAAATAAGACACAGAGATGGCCAAGACACACATGAAAAGCTGCTCAACAGCACTAATTATTAGAGAAATGCAAATCAAAACTACAATGAGGTATCACCTCACACCTGTTAGAATCGGCATCATCAGAAAATCTACAAACAACCAATTCTGGGGAGGGTGTGGACAAAAGGAGCCCTCTTCCACTATTGCTGGGAAAGTAAATTGATACAGTCACTATGGAGAACAGTATGGAGTTTCCTTAAAAAAACTAGAAATAGAATTACCATCTGATCCAGCAATCCCACTTCTGGGCATATACCCAGAGAAAACCGTATTTCAAAAAGGCACATTCACCACAATGTTCGTTGCAGCACTATTTACAATAGCCAGGTAATGGAAGCAACCTAAATGCCCACAGACAGATGAATGGATAAAGATGTGGTACATATATAAAATGGAATATTACTCGGACATAAAAAGGAATGAAACTGGGTCATTTGTAGAGACATTTTTGGATTGACAGACTGTCATACAGAATGAAGTAAGTCAGAAAGAGGAAAACAAATATTGTATATTAATGCATATATGTGGAGCCTAAAAATGGTACAGATGAACTGGTTTGCAGGGAAGTAATAGAGACACAGAGGTAGAGAACAAACGTATGGACACCAAGTGTGGGAAGTAATGGGGTGGTGGTGGTGGGATGAGTTGGGAGTTTGGGATTGACCTGTATACATGTATATGCATAAAATACATAACTAATAATAACGTGCTGTATAAAAAAATAAATAAAATTAAATTTCAAAATTTTAAAAAATAAAATTTAAAAATAAAACAGAAAAAAGTTCTTCCCGTCACACAGATGTATTTATAGGAATGAATTATTTCCATGCTTATATCTATAAATACATGAAAGAGGAATAAAATCTAACTTGAACGATAAAAGAAGAAAAAAGTGAACCCACGAGGTATACAGAGGAAAACCCTATCACGGCACTTGCTCCAGCGGTAAACAATTCTGAAATTGGTCAGAGGTGGGGAACCCTCTCCCATACAGCCAGCAACCCACCCCCCACGCAAGGAGCGTCCTCATTGCAAAGCTGGGGGACCGTGCCGAGGCATCTGTGAGTAAACGTGAGTTGAGCCCCAGGCCAGCTGCTGCTGAACTGTCCCCACCCTTTCCAGGTAAAACACCTGAATATGTACAAGGGCTTGAAACCCTAGAAGAAGGACTGTGGAGCCACACCAGCGACAGCACGCAGGCCAACTTGGTGCCTGCAGGCCAGCCAGGGTGGTCCTGGACCCTGGCGCTCTTCCAGAAGCTTTCCATTGCCCTGCCTGAGATACCCCTCCTGTCCCGGCCCCCACTGCTTTTTTCCTTCCTCACCTCTGTCCGGAGAGAAATTCCAGCGGAAGGTATGTGTGACACATCCTCTTCTTTACAGGCGGCAGCCTGGCAACTCCTGCAGAAAGGCCAGCAGAACCCCACTCACACCGGGCCACCCACAAAGCTGTGGCTCCTCACTCCCTCCCACCAGCACAGCCCCGAGACTGCTGACGGGGCAGAGAATATGGAGTCAGGCACAGCTTCAGGGGCTATTGCTGCCTGGAGCTCTGTTTATATTGACCTCAACGAGGCACACCTGGGGAGGGCGGGCCGGCAGGGTAAGGCTGCCCAGGTCAGCTAATCCACAACCCTCAGGGAATCACATTGTTGAAAATGGACCCCACTAAGGCAGAAGAGATGCCAAGGAAAAAAAGGACACAATGTCATTTGCAGCACCGTAGATGTGTCTAGAAGTATTCACGTGACTTGTAGTAAGTCAGAAAGTGAAAGACACATATCATATCATATCACTTATAGGTGTTACCTAAAAATGGATACCAGGGCAGATATTTCCACGGAGAAGGGCAATCACAGATTCATTAAACAAACTTATCGTTCACCAATGGAAAGGTGTGAGGATTGGTTTCATTACGATATCGGGGTTAACAGACATATACAAACACAGGTGACATATATAATCACCAAAGACCTACAGAATACCAAGAGAGGACTACTCAACATTCTGTCATAACGTACATGGGAAAAGGATCCCAGGAAAAACAGTCATCTGTATATGTGTAAAAGAACCACATCTTCCACACCTACAAGAAGCCAAACATTGTAATCAAACTTGCTGTAATAAAAAATAAAAATTAAATTAGAAACACGAACAAGATGTAGTGAGACAAACGTGAGGGGCTTTCTCCTGGCACATTCCATTCTAAACTCCAATCTAGAACACCACTTCCACTGAGGCTCTCTTGCCCTAGTAAAAAGATTTGTTAAGGGTTAAATGCTGCCACCTTGTGGCCGTTTCACACAACAGCAGCTTTAATCCCAGCGCTAATGGTCAGTTGATATTCAAAATCATTGCAGGCCTGTAAATGACACCTGCCCTGAAAACAAATCCTGGGGTCACATATCGACCAAAAAATTCAAAGGACGTCCATATTTCAAAACGACCGTTTCAAAAGGCATATTTTACGCACATTAGTGTTCTGCTTCTTTTCCTTTCTTTCCTTTTTTGTTAAAAAACACGGGAATGGAAAAAGGCATCCCTCAGAATGGGCGAAAATCGTTGCAGACGAATCAATGGACAGAGGTTTAATCTCCAATATATATAAACAGCTCATGCAGCTTAATATTAAAAAAACAAACAACCCAAAAAAAAATGGGCAGAAGATCTAAAGAGACGTTTCTTCAAAGGAGACACAGAGATGGCCAAGACGCACGTGAAAAGCTGCTCAACAGCACTAATTATTAGAGAAATGCAAATCAAAACTACAATGAGGTATCACCTCACACCTGTTAGAATCGGCATCATCAGGAAATCTACAAACAACCAATTCTGGGGAGGGTGTGGACAAAAGGAGCCCTCTTCCACTATTGGTGGGAATGTAAATTGATACAGTCACTATGGAGAACAGTATGGAGATTCCTTAAAAAAATTAGAAATAGAATTACCATCTGATCCAGCAATCCCACTTCTGTGCATATACCCAGAGAAAACCGTATTTCAAAAAGGCACATTCACCACAATGTTTGTTGCAGCACTATTTACTATAGCCAGGTAATGGAAGCAACCTAAATGCCCACAGACAGATGAATGGATAAAGATGTGGTACATATATAAAATGGAATATTACTCGGCCATAAAAAGGAATGAAACTGGGTCATTTGTAGAGACATCGATGGATCGAGAGACTGTCATACAGAATGAAGTAAGTCAGAAAGAGGAAAACAAATATTGTCTATTAATGCATATATGTGGAGCCTAAAAATGGTACAGATGAACTGGTTTGCAGGGAAGAAATAGAGACACAGAGGTAGAGAACAAACGTATGGACACCAAGTGTGGGAAGCCATGGGGTGGTGGTGGTGGGATGAGTTGGGAGTTTGGGATTGACCTGTATACATGTATATGCATAAAATACATAACTAATAATAACGTGCTGTATAAAAAAAATAAAATTAAATTTCAAAATTTTAAAAAATAAAATTTAAAAATAAAACAGAAAAAAGTTCTTCCCATCACACAGATGTATTTATAGGAATGAATTATTTCCATGCTTATATCTATAAATACATAAAAGAGGAATAAAATCTAACTTGAACGATAAAAGAAAATAAAAGTGAACCCACGAGTTATACAGAGGAAAACCCTACCACGGCACTTGCTCCAGTGGTAAACAATTCTGAAATTGGTCAGAGGTGGGGAACCATCTCCCATACAGCCAGCAACCCACCCCCCACGCAAGGAGCGTCCTCATTGCAAAGCTGGGGGTCCGTGCCGATGCATCTGTGAGTAAACGTGAGTGGAGCCCCAGGCCAGCTGCTGCTGAACTGTCCCCACCCTTTCCAGGTAAAACACCTGAATATGTACAAGGGCTTGAAAGCCTAGAGGAAGGACCGTGGAGCCACACCAGCGACAGCACGCAGGCCAACTTGGTGCCTGCAGGCCAGCCAGGGTGGTCCTGTCCCCAGGCGCTCTTCCAGAAGCTTTCCATTGCCCTGCCTGAGATACCCCTCCTGTCCCGGCCCCCACTGCTTTTTTCCTTCCTCACCTCTGTCCGGAGAGAAATTCCAGCGGAAGGTATGTGTGACACATCCTCTTCTTTACAGGCGGCAGCCTGGCAACTCCTGCAGAAAGGCCAGCAGAACCCCACTCACACCGGGCCACCCACAAAGCTGTGGCTCCTCACTCCCTCCCACCAGCACAGCCCCTAGACTGCTGACGGGGCAGAGAATATGGAGTCAGGCACAGCTTCAGGGGCTATTGCTGCCTGGAGCTCTGTTTATATTGACCTCAACGAGGCACACCTGGGGAGGGCGGGCCGGCAGGGTAAGGCTGCCCAGGTCAGCTAATCCACAACCCTCAGGGAATCACATTGTTGAAAATGGACCCCACTAAGGCAGAAGAGATGCCAAGGAAAAAAAGGACACAATGTCATTTGCAGCACCGTAGATGTGTCTACAAGTATTCACGTGACTTGTAGTAAGTCAGAAAGTGAAAGACACATATCATATCATATCACTTATAGGTGTTACCTAAAAATGGATACCAGGGCAGATATTTCCACGGAGAAGGGCAATCACAGATTCATTAAACAAACTTATGGTTCACCAATGGAAAGGTGTGAGGATTGGTTTCATTACGATATCGGGGTTAACAGACATATACAAACACAGGTGACATATATAATCACCAAAGACCTACAGAATACCAAGAGAGGACTACTCAACATTCTGTCATAACGTACATGGGAAAAGGATCCCAGGAAAAACAGTCATCTGCATATGTGTAAAAGAACCACATCTTCCACACCTACAAGAAGCCAAACATTGTAATCAAACTTGCTGTAATAAAAAATAAAAATTAAATTAGAAACACGAACAAGAAGTAGTGAGACAAACGTGAGGGGCTTTCTCCTGGCACATTCCATTCTAAACTCCAATCTAGAACACCACTTCCACTGAGGCTCTCTTGCCCTAGTAAAAAGATTTGTTAAGGGTGAACTGCTGCCACCTTGTGGCCGTTTCACACAACAGCAGCTTTAATCCCAGCGCTAATGGTCAGTTGATATTCAAAATCATTGCAGGCCTGTAAATGACACCTGCCCTGAAAACAAATCCTGGGGTCACATATCGACCAAAAAATTCAAAGGACGTCCATATTTCAAAACGACCGTTTCAAAAGGCATATTTTACGCACATTAGTGTTCTGCTTCTTTTCCTTTCTTTCCTTTTTTGTTAAAAAAACACGGGAATGGAAAAAGGCATCCCTCAGAATGGGCGAAAATCGTTGCAGACGAATCAATGGACAGAGGTTTAATATCCAATATATATAAACAGCTCATGCAGCTTAATATTAAAAAAACAAACAACCCAAAAAAAATGGGCAGAAGATCTAAAGAGACGTTTCTTCAAAGGAGACACAGAGATGGCCAAGACGCACGTGAAAAGCTGCTCAACAGCACTAATTATTAGAGAAATGCAAATCAAAACTACAATGAGGTATCACCTCACACCTGTTAGAATCGGCATCATCAGGAAATCTACAAACAACCAATTCTGGGGAGGGTGTGGACAAAAGGAGCCCTCTTCCACTATTGGTGGGAATGTAAATTGATACAGTCACTATGGAGAACAGTATGGAGTTTCCTTAAAAAAATTAGAAATAGAATTACCATCTGATCCAGCAATCCCACTTCTGTGCATATACCCAGAGAAAACCGTATTTCAAAAAGGCACATTCACCACAATGTTTGTTGCAGCACTATTTACAATAGCCAGGTAATGGAAGCAACCTAAATGCCCACAGACAGATGAATGGATAAAGATGTGGTACATATATAAAATGGAATATTACTCGGCCATAAAAAGGAATGAAACTGGGTCATTTGTAGAGACATCGATGGATCGACAGACTGTCATACAGAATGAAGTAAGTCAGAAAGAGGAAAACAAATATTGTATATTAATGCATATATGTGGAGCCTAAAAATGGTACAGATGAACTGGTTTGCAGGGAAGAAATAGAGACACAGAGGTAGAGAACAAACGTATGGACACCAAGTGTGGGAAGCCATGGGGTGGTGGTGGTGGGATGAGTTGGGAGTTTGGGATTGACCTGTATACATGTATATGCATAAAATACATAACTAATAATAACGTGCTGTATAAAAAAATAAATAAAATTAAATTTCAAAATTTTAAAAAATAAAATTTAAAAATAAAACAGAAAAAAGTTCTTCCCGTCACACAGATGTATTTATAGGAATGAATTATTTCCATGCTTATATCTATAAATACATAAAAGAGGAATAAAATCTAACTTGAACGATAAAAGAAGAAAAAAGTGAACCCACGAGTTATACAGAGGAAAACCCTATCACGGCACTTGCTCCAGCGGTAAACAATTCTGAAATTGGTCAGAGGTGGGGAACCCTCTCCCATACAGCCAGCAACCCACCCCCCACGCAAGGAGCGTCCTCATTGCAAAGCTGGGGGACCGTGCCGAGGCATCTGTGAGTAAACGTGAGTTGAGCCCCAGGCCAGCTGCTGCTGAACTGTCCCCACCCTTTCCAGGTAAAACACCTGAATATGTACAAGGGCTTGAAACCCTAGAGGAAGGACTGTGGAGCCACACCAGCGACAGCACGCAGGCCAACTTGGTGCCTGCAGGCCAGCCAGCATGGTCCTGGACCCTGGCGCTCTTCCAGAAGCTTTCCATTGCCCTGCCTGAGATACACCTCCTGTCCCGGCCCCCACTGCTTTTTTCCTTCCTCACCTCTGTCCGGAGAGAAATTCCAGCGGAAGGTATGTGTGACACATCCTCTTCTTTACAGGCGGCAGCCTGGCAACTCCTGCAGAAAGGCCAGCAGAACCCCACTCACACCGGGCCACCCACAAAGCTGTGGCTCCTCACTCCCTCCCACCAGCACAGCCCCGAGACTGCTGACGGGGCAGAGAATATGGAGTCAGGCACAGCTTCAGGGGCTATTGCTGCCTGGAGCGCTGTTTATATTGACCTCAAATAGGCACACCTGGGGAGGGCGGGCTGGCAGGGTAAGGCTGCCCAGGTCAGCTAATCCACAACCCTCAGGGAATCACATTGTTGAAAATGGACCCCGCTAAGGCAGAAGAGATGCCAAGGAAAAAAAGGACACAATGCAATTTGCAGCACCGTAGATGAGTCTAGAAGTAATCACGTGACTTGTAGTAAGTCAGAAAGTGAAAGACACATATCATATCATATCACTTATAGGTGTTACCTAAAAATGGATACCAGGGCAGATATTTCCACGGAGAAGGGCAATCACAGATTCATTAAACAAACTTATGGTTCACCAATGGAAAGGTGTGAGGATTGGTTTCATTACGATATCGGGGTTAACAGACATATACAAACACAGGTGACATATATAATCACCAAAGACCTACAGAATACCAAGAGAGGACTACTCAACATTCTCTCATAACGTACATGGGAAAAGGCTCCCAGGAAGAACAGTCATCTGTATATGTGTAAAAGAACCACATCTTCCACACCTACAACAAGCCAAACATTGTAATCAAACTTGCTGTAATAAAAAATAAAAACTTAAATTAAAAACACGAACAAGAAGTAGTGAGACAAACGTGAGGGGCTTTCTCCTGGCACATTCCATTCTAAACTCCAATCTAGAACACCACTTCCACTGAGGCTCTCTTGCCCTAGTAACCAGATTTGGTAAGGGTGAACTGCTGCCACCTTGTGGCCGTTTCACACAACAGCAGCTTTAATCCCAGCGCTAATGGTCAGTTGATATTCAAAATCATTGCAGGCCTGTAAATGACACCTGCCCTGAAAACAAATCCTGGGGTCACATATCGACCAAAAAATTCAAAGGACGTCCATATTTCAAAACGACCGTTTCAAAAGGCATATTTTACGCACATTAGTGTTCTGCTTCTTTTCCTTTCTTTCCTTTTTTGTTAAAAAAACACGGGAATGGAAAAAGGCATCCCTCAGAATGGGCGAAAATCGATGCAGACGAATCAATGGACAGAGGTTTAATCTCCAATATATATAAACAGCTCATGCAGCTTAATATTAAAAAAACAAACAACCCAATACAAAAATGGGCAGAAGATCTAAAGAGACGTTTCTTCAAATAAGACACAGAGATGGCCAAGACACACATGAAAAGCTGCTCAACAGCACTAATTATTAGAGAAATGCAAATCAAAACTACAATGAGGTATCACCTCACACCTGTTAGAATCGGCATCATCAGAAAATCTACAAACAACCAATTCTGGGGAGGGTGTGGACAAAAGGAGCCCTCTTCCACTATTGGTGGGAATGTAAATTGATACAGTCACTATGGAGAACAGTATGGAGTTTCCTTAAAAAAACTAGAAATAGAATTACCATCTGATCCAGCAATCCCACTTCTGGGCATATACCCAGAGAAAACCGTATTTCAAAAAGGCACATTCACCACAATGTTCGTTGCAGCACTATTTACAATAGCCAGGTAATGGAAGCAACCTAAATGCCCACAGACAGATGAATGGATAAAGATGTGGTACATATATAAAATGGAATATTACTCGGCCATAAAAAGGAATGAAACTGGGTCATTTGTAGAGACATTGTTGGATCGACAGACTGTCATACAGAATGAAGTAAGTCAGAAAGAGGAAAACAAATATTGTATATTAATGCATATATGTGGAGCCTAAAAATGGTACAGATGAACTGGTTTGCATGGAAGTAATAGAGACATAGAGGTAGAGAACAAATGTATGGACACCAAGTGTGGGAAGTCATGGGGTTGTGGTGGTGGGATGAGTTGGGAGTTTGGGATTGACCTGTATACATGTATATGCATAAAATACATAACTAATAATAACGTGCTGTATAAAAAAATAAATAAAATTAAATTTCAAAATTTTAAAAAATAAAATTTAAAAATAAAACAGAAAAAAGTTCTTCCCGTCACACAGATGTATTTATAGGAATGAATTATTTCCATGCTTATATCTATAAATACATAAAAGAGGAATAAAATCTAACTTGAACCATAAAAGAAAAAAAAAAACCTGAACCCACGAGTTATACAGAGGAAAACCCTATCAGGGCACTTGCTCCAGCGGTAAACAATTCTGAAATTGGTCAGAGGTTGGGAACCATCTCCCATACAGCCAGCAACTGACCCCCACGCAAGGAGCATCCTCATTGCAAAGCTGGGGGACCGTGCCGAGGCATCTGTGAGTAAACGTGAGCTGAGCCCCAGGCCAGCTGCTGCTGAACTGTTCCCACCCTTTCCAGGTAAAACACCTGAATATGTGCAAGGTCTTGAAAGCCTAGAGGAAGGACCGTGGAGCCACACCAGCGACAGCACGCAGGCCAACTTGGTGCCTGCAGGCCAGCCAGGGTGGTCCTGGAACCGGGCGCTCTTCCAGAAGCTTTCCATTGCCCTGCCTGAGATACCCCTCCTGTCCCGGCCCCCACTCCTTTTTTCCTTCCTCACCTCTGTCCGGAGAGAAATTCCAGTGGAAGGTATGTGTGACACAAACTCTTCTTTACAGGCGGCAGCCTGGCAACTCCTGAAGAAAGGCCAGCAGAACCCCACTCACACCGGGCCACCCACAAAGCTGTGGCCCCTCACCCCCTTCCACCAGCATAGCCCCGAGACTGCTGACGGGGCAGAGAATATGGAGTCAGGCACAGCTTCAGGGGCTATTGCTGCCTGGAGCGCTGTTTATATTGACCTCAACGAGGCACACCTGGGGAGGGCGGGCCGGCAGGGTAAGGCTGCCCAGGTCAGCTAATCCACAACCCTCAGGGAATCACATTGTTGATAATGGACCCCGCTAAGGCAGAAGAGAAGCCAAGGGAAAAAAAGACACAATGCCATTTGCAGCACCGTAGATGAGTCTAGAAGTAATCACGTGACTTCTAGTAAGTCAGAAAGTGGAAGACACATATCATATCATATCACTTATAGGTGTTACCTAAAAATGGATACCAGGGCAGATATTTCCACGGAGAAGGGCAATCACAGATTCATTAAACAAACTTATGGTTCACCAATGGAAAGGTGTGAGGATTGGTTTCATTACGATATCGGGGTTAACAGACATATACAAACACAGGTAACATATATAATCACCAAAGTCCTACAGAATACCAAGAGAGGACTACTCAACATTCTGTCATAACGTACATGGGAAAAGGATCCCAGGAAGTACAGACATGTCTATATGTGTAAAAGAACCACATCTTCCACACCTACAACAAGCCAAACATTGTAATCAAACTTGCTGTAATAAAAAATAAAAAATTAAATTAAAAACACGAACAAGAAGTAGTGAGACAAACGTGAGGGGCTTTCTCCTGGCACATTCCATTCTAAACTCCAATCTAGAACACCACTTCCACTGAGGCTCTCTTGCCCTAGTAACCAGATTTGGTAAGGGTGAACTGCTGCCACCTTGTGGCCGTTTCACACAACAGCAGCTTTAATCCCAACGCTAATGGTCAGTTGATATTCAAAATCATTGCAGGCCTGTAAATGACACCTGCCCTGAAAACAAATCCTGGGGTCACATATCGACCAAAAAATTCAAAGGACGTCCTTATGTCAAAACGACCATTTCAAAAGGCATATTTTAGGCACATTAGTGTTCTGCTTCTTTCCCTTTCTTTCCTTTTTTGTTAAAAAACACGTGAATGGAAAAAGGCATCCCTCAGAATGGGCGAAAATCGTTGCAGACGAATCAATGGACAGAGGTTTAATCTCCAATATATATAAACAGCTCATGCAGCTTAATATTAAAAAAACAAACAACCCCCAAGAAAATGGGCAAAAGATCTAAAGAGACGTTTCTTCAAAGGAGACACAGAGATGGCCAAGACGCACATGAAAAGCTGCTCAACAGCACTAATTATTAGAGAAATGCAAATCAAAACTACAATGAGGTTTCACCTCACACCTGTTAGAATCGGCATCATCAGAGAATCTACAAACAACCAATTCTGGGGAGGGTGTGGACAAAAGGAGCCCTCTTCCACTATTGGTGGGAATGTAAATTGATACAGTCACTATGGAGAACAGTATGGAGTTTCCTTAAAAAATCTTGAAATAGAATTACCATCTGATCCAGCAATCCCACTTCTGGGCATATACCCAGAGAAAACCGTATTTCAAAAAGGCACATTCACCACAATGTTCGTTGCAGCACTATTTACAATAGCAAGGTAATGGAAGCAACCTAAATGCCCACAGACAGATGAATGGATAAAGATGTGGTACATATATAAAATGGAATATGACTCGGCCATAAAAAGGAATGAAACTGGGTCATTTGTAGAGACATCGATGGATCGAGAGACTGTCATACAGAATGAAGTAAGTCAGAAAGAGGAAAACAAATATTGTATATTAATGCATATATGTGGAGCCTAAAAATAGTACAGATGAACTGGTTTGCTGGGAAGAAATAGAGACACAGAGGTAGAGAACAAACGTATGGACACCAAGTGTGGGAAGCCATGGGGTGGTGGTGGTGGGATGAGTTGGGAATTTGGGATTGACCTGTATACATGTATATGCATAAAATACATAACTAACAATAACGTGTTGTATAAAAAAAATAAATAAAATTTAATTTCAAAATTTTACAAAATAAAATTTAAAAATAAAACAGAAAAAAGTTCTTCCCGTCACACAGATGTATTTATAGGAATGAATTATTTCCATGCTTATATCTATAAATACATAAAAGAGGAATAAAATCTAACTTGAAACATAAAAGAAAAAAAAAACCTGAACCCACGAGTTATACAGAGGAAAACCCTATCAGGGCACTTGCTCCAGCGGTAAACAATTCTGAAATTGGTCAGAGGTTGGGAAGCATCTCCCATACAGCCAGCAACTGACCCCGACGCAAGGAGCATCCTCATTGCAAAGCTGGGGGACAGTGCCGAGGCATCTGTGAGTAAACGTGAGCTGAGCCCCAGGCCAGCTGCTGCTGAACTGTTCCCACCCTTTCCATGTAAAACACCTGAATATGTACAAGGGCTTGAAAGCCTAGAGGAAGGACCCTGGAGCCACACCAGCGACAGCATGCAGGCCAACTTGGTGCCTGCAGGCCAGCCAGGGTGGTCCTGGCCCCGGGCGCTCTTCCAGAAGCTTTCCATTGACCTGCCTGAGATACCCCTCCTGTCCCGGCCCCCACTCCTTTTTTCCTTCATCACCTCTGTCCGGAGAGAAATTCCATCGGAAGGTATGGGTGACACATCCTCTTCTTTACAGACGGCAGCCTGGCAACTCCTGCAGAAAGGCCAGCAGAGCCCCACTCACACCGGGCCACCAACAAAGCTGTGGCCCCTCACTCCCTCCCACCAGCACAGCCCCGAACCTGCTGACGGGGCAGAGAATATGGAGTCAGGCACAGCTTCAGGGGCTATTGCTGCATGGAGCTCTGTTTATATTGACCTCAACGAGGCACACCTGGGGAGGGCGGGCCGGCAGGGTAAGGCTGCCCAGGTCAGCTTATCCACAACCCTCAGGGAATCACATTGTTGAAAATGGACCCCGCTAAGGCAGAAGAGGAGCCAAGGGAAAAAAGGACACAATGCCATTTGCAGCACCATACATGAGTCTAGAAGTAATCACGTGACTTGTAGTAAGTGAGAAATTGAAAGACACATATCATATCATATCACTTATAGGTGTTAACTAAAAATGGATACCAGGGCAGATATTTCCACGGAGAAGGGCAATCACAGATTCATTAAACAAACTTATGTTTCACCAATGGAAAGGTGTGAGGATTGGTTTCATTATGATATCGGAGTTAACACACATATACAAACATAGGTGACATATATAATCACCAAAGACCTACAGAATACCAAGAGAGGACTACTCAACTCTGTCATAACGTACATGGGAAAAGGATCCCAGGAAGAACAGACATCTGTATATGTGTAAAAGAACCACATCTTCCACACCTACAACAAGCCAAACATTGTAATCAAACTGGCTGTAATAAAAAATATAAAAAATTAAATTAAAAACACGAACAAGAATTAGTGAGACAAACTTGAGGGGCTTTCTCCTGGCACATTCCATTCTAAATTCCAATCTAGAACATCACTTCCACTGAGGCTCTGTTGCCCTAGTAACCACATTTGGTAAGGGAGAACTGCTGCCACCTTGTGGCCGTTTCACACAACAGCAGCTTTAATCCCAGCACTAATGGTCAGTTGATATTCAAAATCATTGCAGGCCTCTAAATGACACGTGCCCTGAAAACAAATCCTGGGGTCACATATCGACCAAAAAATTCAAAGGACGTCCATATTTCAAAACGACCGTTTCAAAAGGCATATTTTACGCACATTAGTGTTCTGCTTCTTTTCCTTTCTTTCCTTTTTTGTTAAAAAACACGGGAATGGAAAAAGGCAAACCTCAGAATGGGCGAAAATCGTTGCAAACGAATCAATGGACACAGGTTCAATCTCCAATATATATAAACAGCTCATGCAGCTTAATATTAAAAAAAAACATCCAAAAAAAATGGGCAGAAGATCTAAAGAGACGTTTCTTCAAAGGAGACACAGAGATGGCCAAGACGCACATGAAAAGCTGCTCAACAGCACTAATTATTAGAGAAATGCAAATCAAAACTACAATGAGGTATCACCTCACACCCGTTAGAATCGGCATCATCAGAAAATCTACAAGCAACAAATTATGTGGAGGGTGTGGACAAAAGGAGCCCTCTTCCACTATTGGTGGGAATGTAAATTGATACAGTCACTATGGAGAACAGTATGGAGTTTCCTTAAAAAAACTAGAAATAGAATTACCATCTGATCCAGCAATCCCACTTCTGGGTATATACCCAGAGAAAACCGTAAATCTAAAAGGCATATTCACCACAATGTTCATTGCAGCACTATTTACAATAGCCAGGTAATGGAAGCAACCTAAATGCCCACAGACAGATGAATGGATAAAGATGTGGTACATATATAAAATGGAATATTACTCGGCCATAAAAAGGAATGAAACTGGGTCATTTGTAGAGACATCGATGGATCGAGAGACTGTCATACAGAATGAAGTAAGTCAGAAAGAGGAAAACAAATATTGTATATTAATGCATATATGTGGAGCCTAAAAAATGGTACAGATGAACTGGTTTGCAGGGAAGAAATAGAGACACAGAGGTAGAGAACAAACGTATGGACACCAAGTGTGGGAAGCCATGGGGTGGTGGTGGCGGGATGAGTTGGGAGTTTGGGATTGACCTGAATACATATATATGCATAAAGTACATAACTAATAATAACGTGCTGTATAAAAAAATAAATAAAATTAAATTTCAAATTTTAAAAAATAAAATTTAAAAATAAAACAGAAAAAAAGTTCTTCCCGTGACACAGATGTATTTATAGGAATGAATTATTTCCATGCTTATATCTATAAATACATAAAAGAGGAATAAAATCTAACTTGAACGATAAAAGAAAAAAAAAAGTGAACCCACTAGTTATACAGAGGAAAACCCTATCACGGCACTTGCTCCAGCGGTAAACAATTCTGAAATTGGTCAGAGGTGGGGAATCATCTCCCATACAGCCAGCAACCCACCCCCCACGCAAGGAGCATCCTCATTGCAAAGCTGGGGGACCGTGCTGAGGCATCTGTGAGTAAACGTGAGCTGAGCCCCAGGCCAGCTGCTGCTGAACTGTTCCCACCCTTTCCAGGTAAAACACCTGAATATGTACAAGGGCTTGAAAGCCTAGAGGAAGGACCGTGGAGCCACACCAGCGACAGCACGCAGGCCAACTTGGTGCCTGCAGGCCAGCTAGGGTGGTCCTGGCCCCGGGCGCTCTTCCAGAAGCTTTCCATTGCCCTGCCTGAAAAACCCCTCCTTCCCGGACCCCACTGCTTTTTTCGTTCCTCACCTCTGTCCGGAGAGAAATTCCAGCGGAAGGTATGGGTGACACATCCTCTTCTTTACAGGCGGCAGCCTGGCAACTCCTGCAGAAAGGCCAGCAGAACCCCACTCACACCGGGCCACCCACAAAGCTGTGGCCCCTCACTCCCTCCCACCAGCACAGCCCCGAGACTGCTGACGGGGCAGAGAATATGGAGTCAGGCACAGCTTCAGGGGCTATTGCTGCCTGGAGCTCTGTTTATATTGACTTCAACGAGGCACACCTGGGGAGGGCTGGCCGGCAGGGTAAGGCTGCCCAGGTCAGGTAATCCACAACCCTCAGGGAATCACATTGTTGAAAATGGACCTCGCTAAGGCAGAAGACAAGCCAAGGGAAAAAAGGACACAATGCCATTTGCAGCACCGTAGATGAGTCTTGAAGTAATCACGTGACTTGTAGTAAGTCAGAAAGTGAAAGACACATACCATATCATATCACTTATAGGTGTTACCTAAAAATGGATACCAGGGCAGATATTTCCACGGAGAAGGGCAATCACAGATTCATTAAACAAACTTATGGTTCACCAATGGAAAGGTGTGAGGATTGGTTTCATTACGATATCGGGGTTAACAGACATATACAAACACAGGTGACATATATAATCACCAAAGACCTACAGAATACCAAGAGAGGACTACTCAACATTCTGTCATAACGTACATGGGAAAAGGATCCCAGGAAGAACAGACATCTGTATATGTGTAAAAGAACCACATCTTCCACACCTACAACAAGCCAAACATTGTAATCAAACTTGCTGTAATAAAAAATAAAAAAATTAAATTAAAAACACGAACAAGAAGTAGTGAGACAAACGTGAGGGGCTTTCTCCTGGCACATTCCATTCTAAACTCCAATCTAGAACACCACTTCCACTGAGGCTCTCTTGCCCTAGTAACCAGATTTGGTAAGGGTGAACTGCTGCCACCTTGTGGCCGTTTCACACAACAGCAGCTTTAATCCCAACGCTAATGGTCAGTTGATATTCAAAATCATTGCAGGCCTGTAAATGACACCTGCCCTGAAAA
This sequence comes from Mesoplodon mirus, assembly GCF_964341445.2. Classification (NCBI taxonomy): domain Eukaryota; kingdom Metazoa; phylum Chordata; class Mammalia; order Artiodactyla; family Ziphiidae; genus Mesoplodon; species Mesoplodon mirus. The sequence goes on from NW_028295784.1 coordinate 2,958,074, forward strand.
CAAATCCTGGGGTCACATATCGACCAAAAAATTCAAAGGACGTCCATATTTCAAAACGACCGTTTCAAAAGGCATATTTTACGCACATTAGTGTTCTGCTTCTTTTCCTTTCTTTCCTTTTTTTGTTAAAAAACACGGGAATGGAAAAAGGCATCCCTCAGAATGGGCGAAAATCGTTGCAGACGAATCAATGGACACAGGTTTAATCTCCAATATATACAAACAGCTCATGCAGCTTAATATTAAAAAAACAAACAACCCAAAAAAAATGGGCAGAAGATCTAAAGAGACGTTTCTTCAAAGGAGACACAGAGATGGCCAAGACACACATGAAAAGCTGCTCAACAGCACTAATTATTAGAGAAATGCAAATCAAAACTACAATGAGGTATCACCTCACACCTGTTAGAATCGGCATCATCAGAAAATCTACAAACAACCAATTCTGGGGAGGGTGTGGACAAAAGGAGCCCTCTTCCACTATTGGTGGGAATGTAAATTGATACAGTCACTATGGAGAACAGTATGGAGTTTCCTTAAAAAAACTAGAAATAGAATTACCATCTGATCCAGCAATCCCACTTCTGGGCATATACCCAGAGAAAACCGTATTTCAAAAAGGCACATTCACCACAATGTTCGTTGCAGCACTATTTACAATAGCCAGGTAATGGAAGCAACCTAAATGCCCACAGACAGATGAATGGATAAAGATGTGGTACATATATAAAATGGAATATGACTCGGCCATAAAAAGGAATGAAACTGGGTCATTTGTAGAGACATCGATGGATCGAGAGACTGTCATACAGAATGAAGTAAGTCAGAAAGAGGAAAACAAATATTGTCTATTAACGCATATATGTGGAGCCTAAAAATGGTACAGATGAACTGGTTTTCAGGGAAGAAATAGAGACACAGAGGTAGAGAACAAACGTATGGACACCAAGTGTGGGAAGCCATGGGGTGGTGGTGGTGGGATGAGTTGGGAGTTTGGGATTGACCTGTATACATGTATATGCATAAAATACATAACTAATAATAACGTGCTGTATAAAAAAATAAATAAAATTTCAAAATTTTAAAAAATAAAATTTAAAAATAAAACAGAAAAAAGTTCTTCCCGTCACACAGATGTATTTATAGGAATGAATTATTTCCATGCTTATATCTATAAATACATAAAAGAGGAATAACATCTAACTTGAAACATAAAAGAAACAAAAAGTGAACCCACGACTTATACAGAGGAAAACCCTATCACGGCACTTGCTCCAGTGGTAAACAATTCTGAAATTGGTCAGAGGTGGGGAACCATCTCCCATACAGCCAGCAACCCAACCCCCACGCAAGGAGCGTCCTCATTGCAAAGCTGGGGGACCGTGCCGAGGCATCTGTGAGTAAACGTGAGCTGAGCCCCAGGCCAGCTGCTGCTGAACTGTTCCCACCCTTTCCAGGTAAAACACCTGAATATGTACAAGGGCTTGAAAGCCTAGAGGAAGGACCGTGGAGCCACACCAGCGACAGCACGCAGGCCAACTTGGTGCCTGCAGGCCAGCTAGGGTGGTCCTGGCCCCGGGCGCTCTTCCAGAAGCTTTCCATTGCCCTGCCTGAAAAACCCCTCCTTCCCGGACCCCACTGCTTTTTTCGTTCCTCACCTCTGTCCGGAGAGAAATTCCAGCGGAAGGTATGGGTGACACATCCTCTTCTTTACAGGCGGCAGCCTGGCAACTCCTGCAGAAAGGCCAGCAGAACCCCACTCACACCGGGCCACCCACAAAGCTGTGGCCCCTCACTCCCTCCCACCAGCACAGCCCCGAGACTGCTGACGGGGCAGAGAATATGGAGTCAGGCACAGCTTCAGGGGCTATTGCTGCCTGGAGCTCTGTTTATATTGACTTCAACGAGGCACACCTGGGGAGGGCGGGCCGGCAGAGTAAGGCTGCCCAGGTCAGCTAATCCACAACCCTCAGGGAATCACATTGTTGAAAATGGACCTCGCTAAGGCAGAAGAGAAGCCAAGGGAAAAAAGGACACAATGCCATTTGCAGCACCGTAGATGAGTCTAGAAGTAATCACGTGACTTGTAGTAAGTCAGAAAGTGAAAGACACATACCATATCATATCACTTATAGGTGTTACCTAAAAATGGATACCAGGGCAGATATTTCCACGGAGAAGGGCAATCACAGATTCATTAAACAAACTTATGGTTCACCAATGGAAAGGTGTGAGGATTGGTTTCATTATGATATCGGGGTTAACAGACATATACAAACACAGGTGACATATATAATCACCAAAGACCTACAGAATACCAAGAGAGGACTACTCAACATTCTGTCATAACGTACATGGGAAAAGGATCCCAGGAAGAACAGTCATCTGTATATGTGTAAAAGAACCACATCTTCCACACCTACAACAAGCCAAACATTGTAATCAAACTTGCTGTAATAAAAAATAAAAAAAATAAATTAAAAACACGAACAAGAAGTAGTGAGACAAACGTGAGGGGCTTTCTCCTGGCACATTCCATTCTAAACTCCAATCTAGAACACCACTTCCACTGAGGCTCTCTTGCCCTAGTAACCAGATTTGGTAAGGGTGAACTGCTGCCACCTTGTGGCCGTTTCACACAACAGCAGCTTTAATCCCAACGCTAATGGTCAGTTGATATTCAAAATCATTGCAGGCCTGTAAATGACACCTGCCCTGAAAACAAATCCTGGGGTCACATATCGACCAAAAAATTCAAAGGACGTCCATATTTCAAAACGACCGTTTCAAAAGGCATATTTTACGCACATTAGTGTTCTGCTTCTTTTCCTTTCTTTCCTTTTTTGTTAAAAAACACGGGAATGGAAAAAGGCATCCCTCAGAATGGGCGAAAATCGTTGCAAACGAATCAATGGACACAGGTTCAATCTCCAATATATATAAACAGCTCATGCAGCTTAATATTAAAAAAACAAACATCCCAAAAAAAAATGGGCAGAAGATCTAAAGAGACGTTTCTTCAAAGGAGACACAGAGATGGCCAAGACACACATGAAAAGCTGCTCAACAGCACTAATTATTAGAGAAATGCAAATCAAAACTACAATGAGGTATCACCTCACACCTGTTAGAATCGGCATCATCAGAAAATCTACAAACAACCAATTCTGGGGAGGGTGTGGACAAAAGGAGCCCTCTTCCACTATTGGTGGGAATGTAAATTGATACAGTCACTATGGAGAACAGTATGGAGTTTCCTTAAAAAATTAGAAATAGAATTACCATCTGATCCAGCAATCCCACTTCTGGGCATATACCCAGAGAAAACCGTATTTCAAAAAGGCACATTCACCACAATGTTCGTTGCAGCACTATTTACAATAGCCAGGTAATGGAAGCAACCTAAATGCCCACAGACAGATGAATGGATAAAGATGTGGTACATATATAAAATGGAATATGACTCGGCCATAAAAAGGAATGAAACTGGGTCATTTGTAGAGACATCGATGGATCGAGAGACTGTCATACAGAATGAAGTAAGTCAGAAAGAGGAAAACAAATATTGTCTATTAACGCATATATGTGGAGCCTAAAAATGGTACAGATGAACTGGTTTTCAGGGAAGAAATAGAGACACAGAGGTAGAGAACAAACGTATGGACACCAAGTGTGGGAAGCCATGGGGTGGTGGTGGTGGGATGAGTTGGGAGTTTGGGATTGATCTGTATACATGTACATGCATAAAATACATAACTAATAATAACGTGCTGTATAAAAAAATAAATAAAATTTCAAAATTTTAAAAAATAAAATTTAAAAATAAAACAGAAAAAAGTTCTTCCCGTCACACAGATGTATTTATAGGAATGAATTATTTCCATGCTTATATCTATAAATACATAAAAGAGGAATAAAATCTAACTTGAACCATAAAAGAAAAACAAATCCTGAACCCACGAGTTATATAGAGGAAAACCCTATCAGGGCACTTGCTCCAGTGGTAAACAATTCTGAAATTGGTCAGAGGTGGGGAATCATCTCCCATACAGCCAGCAACCCACCCCCCACGCAAGGAGCATCCTCATTGCAAAGCTGGGGGACCGTGCCGAGGCATCTGTGAGTAAACGTGAGCTGAGCCCCAGGCCAGATGCTGCTGAACTGTTCCCACCCTTTCCAGGTAAAACACCTGAATATGTACAAGGGCTTGAAAGCCTAGAGGAAGGACCGTGGAGCCACACCAGCGACAGCACGCAGGCCAACTTGGTGCCTGCAGGCCAGCTAGGGTGGTCCTGGCCCCGGGCGCTCTTCCAGAAGCTTTCCATTGCCCTGCCTGAAAAACCCCTCCTTCCCGGACCCCACTGCTTTTTTCGTTCCTCACCTCTGTCCGGAGAGAAATTCCAGCAGAAGGTATGGGTGACACATCCTCTTCTTTACAGGCGGCAGCCTGGCAACTCCTGCAGAAAGGCCAGCAGAACCCCACTCACACCGGGCCACCCACAAAGCTGTGGCCCCTCACTCCCTCCCACCAGCACAGCCCCGAGACTGCTGACGGGGCAGAGAATATGGAGTCAGGCACAGCTTCAGGGGCTATTGCTGCCTGGAGCTCTGTTTATATTGACTTCAACGAGGCACACCTGGGGAGGGCGGGCCGGCAGGGTAAGGCTGCCCAGGTCAGCTAATCCACAACCCTCAGGGAATCACATTGTTGAAAATGGACCTCGCTAAGGCAGAAGAGAAGCCAAGGGAAAAAAGGACACAATGCCATTTGCAGCACCGTAGATGAGTCTAGAAGTAATCACGTGACTTGTAGTAAGTCAGAAAGTGAAAGACACATACCATATCATATCACTTATAGGTGTTACCTAAAAATGGATACCAGGGCAGATATTTCCACGGAGAAGGGCAATCACAGATTCATTAAACAAACTTATGGTTCACCAATGGAAAGGTGTGAGGATTGGTTTCATTACGATATCGGGGTTAACAGACATATACAAACACAGGTGACATATATAATCACCAAAGACCTACAGAATACCAAGAGTGGACTACTCAACATTCTGTCATAACGTACATGGGAAACGGATCCCAGGAAGAACAGACATCTGTATATGTGTAAAAGAACCACATCTTCCACACCTACAACAAGCCAAACATTGTAATCAAACTTGCTGTAATAAAAAATAAAAAACTTAAATTAAAAACACGAACAAGAAGTAGTGAGACAAACGTGAGGGGCTTTCTCCTGGCACATTCCATTCTAAACTCCAATCTAGAACACCACTTCCACTGAGGCTCTCTTGCCCTAGTAACCAGATTTGGTAAGGGTGAACTGCTGCCACCTTGTGGCCGTTTCACACAACAGCAGCTTTAATCCCAACGCTAATGGTCAGTTGATATTCAAAATCATTGCAGGCCTGTAAATGACACCTGCCCTGAAAACAAATCCTGGGGTCACATATCGACCAAAAAATTCAAAGGACGTCCATATTTCAAAACGACCGTTTCAAAAGGCATATTTTACGCACATTAGAGTTCTGCTTCTTTTCCTTTCTTTCCTTTTTTGTTAAAAAACACGGGAATGGAAAAAGGCAAACCTCAGAATGGGCGAAAATCGTTGCAAACGAATCAATGGACACAGGTTCAATCTCCAATATATATAAACAGCTCATGCAGCTTAATATTAAAAAAACAAACATCCCAAAAAAAATGGGCAGAAGATCTAAAGAGACGTTTCTTCAAAGGAGACACAGAGATGGCCAAGACGCACATGAAAAGCTGCTCAACAGCACTAATTATTAGAGAAATGCAAATCAAAACTACAATGAGGTATCACCTCACACCTCTTAGAATCGGCATCATCAGAAAATCTACAAACAACCAATTCTGGGGAGGGTGTGGACAAAAGGAGCCCTCTTCCACTATTGGTGGGAATGTAAATTGATACAGTCACTATGGAGAACAGTATGGAGTTTCCTTAAAAAAACTAGAAATAGAATTACCATCTGATCCAGCAATCCCACTTTTGGGCATATACCCAGAGAAAACCGTATTTCAAAAAGGCACATTCACCACAATGTTCGTTACAGCACTATTTACAATAGCCAGGTAATGGAAGCAACCTAAATGCCCACAGACAGATGAATGGATAAAGATGTGGTACATATATAAAATGGAATATGACTCGGCCAAAAAAAGGAATGAAACTGGGTCATTTGTAGAGACATCGATGGATCGAGAGACTGTCATACAGAATGAAGTAAGTCAGAAAGAGGAAAACAAATATTGTCTATTAACGCATATATGTGGAGCCTAAAAATGGTACAGATGAACTGGTTTTCAGGGAAGAAATAGAGACACAGAGGTAGAGAACAAACGTATGGACACCAAGTGTGGGAAGCCATGGGGTGGTGGTGGTGGGATGAGTTGGGAGTTTGGGATTGATCTGTATACATGTATATGCATAAAATACATAACTAATAATAACGTGCTGTATAAAAAAATAAATAAAATTTCAAAATTTTAAAAAATAAAATTTAAAAATAAAACAGAAAAAAGTTCTTCCCGTCACACAGATGTATTTATAGGAATGAATTATTTCCATGCTTATATCTATAAATACATAAAAGAGGAATAACATCTAACTTGAAACATAAAAGAAAAAAAAAGTGAACCCACGACTTATACAGAGGAAAACCCTATCACGGCACTTGCTCCAGTGGTAAACAATTCTGAAATTGGTCAGAGGTGGGGAACCATCTCCCATACAGCCAGCAACCCAACCCCCACGCAAGGAGCATCCTCATTGCAAAGCTGGGGGACCGTGCCGAGGCATCTGTGAGTAAACGTGAGCTGAGCCCCAGGCCAGCTGCTGCTGAACTGTTCCCACCCTTTCCAGGTAAAACACCTGAATATGTACAAGGGCTTGAAAGCCTAGAGGAAGGACCGTGGAGCCACACCAGTGACAGCACGCAGGCCAACTTGGTGCCTGCAGGCCAGCTAGGGTGGTCCTGGCCCCGGGCGCTCTTCCAGAAGCTTTCCATTGCCCTGCCTGAAAAACCCCTCCTTCCCGGACCCCACTGCTTTTTTCGTTCCTCACCTCTGTCCGGAGAGAAATTCCAGCGGAAGGTATGGGTGACACATCCTCTTCTTTACAGGCGGCAGCCTGGCAACTCCTGCAGAAAGGCCAGCAGAACCCCACTCACACCGGGCCACCCACAAAGCTGTGGCCCCTCACTCCCTCCCACCAGCACAGCCCCGAGACTGCTGACGGGGCAGAGAATATGGAGTCAGGCACAGCTTCAGGGGCTATTGCTGCCTGGAGCTCTGTTTATATTGACTTCAACGAGGCACACCTGGGGAGGGCGGGCCGGCAGGGTAAGGCTGCCCAGGTCAGCTAATCCACAACCCTCAGGGAATCACATTGTTGAAAATGGACCTCGCTAAGGCAGAAGAGAAGCCAAGGGAAAAAAGGACACAATGCCATTTGCAGCACCGTAGATGAGTCTAGAAGTAATCACGTGACTTGTAGTAAGTCAGAAAGTGAAAGACACATACCATATCATATCACTTATAGGTGTTACCTAAAAATGGATACCAGGGCAGATATTTCCACGGAGAAGGGCAATCACAGATTCATTAAACAAACTTATGGTTCACCAATGGAAAGGTGTGAGGATTGGTTTCATTACGATATCGGGGTTAACAGACATATACAAACACAGGTGACATATATAATCACCAAAGACCTACAGAATACCAAGAGAGGACTACTCAACATTCTGTCATAACGTACATGGGAAAAGGATCCCAGGAAGAACAGACATCTGTATATGTGTAAAAGAACCACATCTTCCACACCTACAACAAGCCAAACATTGTAATCAAACTTGCTGTAATAAAAAATAAAAAACTTAAATTAAAAACACGAACAAGAAGTAGTGAGACAAACGTGATGGGCTTTCTCCTGGCACATTCCATTCTAAACTCCAATCTAGAACACCACTTCCACTGAGGCTCTCTTGCCCTAGTAACCAGATTTGGTAAGGGTGAACTGCTGCCACCTTGTGGCCGTTTAACACAACAGCAGCTTTAATCCCAACGCTAATGGTCAGTTGATATTCAAAATCATTGCAGGCCTGTAAATGACACCTGCCCTGAAAACAAATCCTGGGGTCACATATCGACCAAAAACTTCAAAGGACGTCCATATTTCAAAACGACCGTTTCAAAAGGCATATTTTACGCACATTAGTGTTCTGCTTCTTTTCCTTTCTTTCCTTTTTTGTTAAAAAACACGGGAATGGAAAAAGGCAAACCTCAGAATGGGCGAAAATCGTTGCAAACGAATCAATGGACACAGGTTCAATCTCCAATATATATAAACAGCTCATGCAGCTTAATATTAAAAAAACAAACATCCCAAAAAAATGGGCAGAAGATCTAAAGAGACGTTTCTTCAAAGGAGACACAGAGATGGCCAAGACGCACATGAAAAGCAGCTCAACAGCACTAATTATTAGAGAAATGCAAATCAAAACTACAATGAGGTATCACCTCACACCTCTTAGAATCGGCATCATCAGAAAATCTACAAACAACCAATTCTGGGGAGGGTGTGGACAAAAGGAGCCCTCTTCCACTATTGGTGGGAATGTAAATTGATACAGTCACTATGGAGAACAGTATGGAGTTTCCTTAAAAAAACTAGAAATAGAATTACCATCTGATCCAGCAATCCCACTTCTGGGCATATACCCAGAGAAAACCGTATTTCAAAAAGGCACATTCACCACAATGTTCGTTGCAGCACTATTTACAATAGCCAGGTAATGGAAGCAACCTAAATGCCCACAGACAGATGAATGGATAAAGATGTGGTACATATATAAAATGGAATATGACTCGGCCATAAAAAGGAATGAAACTGGGTCATTTGTAGAGACATCGATGGATCGAGAGACTGTCATACAGAATGAAGTAAGTCAGAAAGAGGAAAACAAATATTGTCTATTAACGCATATATGTGGAGCCTAAAAATGGTACAGATGAACTGGTTTTCAGGGAAGAAATAGAGACACAGAGGTAGAGAACAAACGTATGGACACCAAGTGTGGGAAGCCATGGGGTGGTGGTGGTGGGATGAGTTGGGAGTTTGGGATTGATCTGTATACATGTATATGCATAAAATACATAACTAATAATAACGTGCTGTATAAAAAAATAAATAAAATTTCAAAATTTTAAAAAAATTTAAAAATAAAACAGAAAAAAGTTCTTCCCGTCACACAGATGTATTTATAGGAATGAATTATTTCCATGCTTATATCTATAAATACATAAAAGAGGAATAAAATCTAACTTGAACCATAAAAGAAAAACAAATCCTGAACCCACGAGTTATACAGAGGAAAACCCTATCAGGGCACTTGCTCCAGTGGTAAACAATTCTGAAATTGGTCAGAGGTGGGGAATCATCTCCCATACAGCCAGCAACCCACCCCCCACGCAAGGAGCATCCTCATTGCAAAGCTGGGGGACCGTGCCGAGGCATCTGTGAGTAAACGTGAGCTGAGCCCCAGGCCAGATGCTGCTGAACTGTTCCCACCCTTTCCAGGTAAAACACCTGAATATGTACAAGGGCTTGAAAGCCTAGAGGAAGGACCGTGGAGCCACACCAGCGACAGCACGCAGGCCAACTTGGTGCCTGCAGGCCAGCTAGGGTGGTCCTGGCCCCGGGCGCTCTTCCAGAAGCTTTCCATTGCCCTGCCTGAAAAACCCCTCCTTCCCGGACCCCACTGCTTTTTTCGTTCCTCACCTCTGTCCGGAGAGAAATTCCAGCGGAAGGTATGGGTGACACATCCTCTTCTTTACAGGCGGCAGCCTGGCAACTCCTGCAGAAAGGCCAGCAGAACCCCACTCACACCGGGCCACCCACAAAGCTGTGGCCCCTCACTCCCTCCCACCAGCACAGCCCCGAGACTGCTGACGGGGCAGAGAATATGGAGTCAGGCACAGCTTCAGGGGCTATTGCTGCCTGGAGCTCTGTTTATATTGACTTCAACGAGGCACACCTGGGGAGGGCGGGCCGGCAGGGTAAGGCTGCCCAGGTCAGCTAATCCACAACCCTCAGGGAATCACATTGTTGAAAATGGACCTCGCTAAGGCAGAAGAGAAGCCAAGGGAAAAAAGGACACAATGCCATTTGCAGCACCGTAGATGAGTCTAGAAGTAATCACGTGACTTGTAGTAAGTCAGAAAGTGAAAGACACATACCATATCATATCACTTATAGGTGTTACCTAAAAATGGATACCAGGGCAGATATTTCCACGGAGAAGGGCAATCACAGATTCATTAAACAAACTTATGGTTCACCAATGGAAAGGTGTGAGGATTGGTTTCATTACGATCTCGGGGTTAACAGACATATACAAACACAGGTGACATATATAATCACCAAAGACCTACAGAATACCAAGAGAGGACTACTCAACATTCTGTCATAACGTACATGGGAAAAGGATCCCAGGAAGAACAGACATCTGTATATGTGTAAAAGAACCACATCTTCCACACCTACAACAAGCCAAACATTGTAATCAAACTTGCTGTAATAAAAAATAAAAAATTAAATTAAAAACACGAACAAGAAGTAGTGAGACAAACGTGAGGGGCTTTCTCCTGGCACATTCCATTCTAAACTCCAATCTAGAACACCACTTCCACTGAGGCTCTCTTGCCCTAGTAACCAGATTTGGTAAGGGTGAACTGCTGCCTCCTTGTGGCCGTTTCACACAACAGCAGCTTTAATCCCAACGCTAATGGTCAGTTGATATTCAAAATCATTGCAGGCCTGCAATGACACCTGCCCTGAAAACAAATCCTGGGGTCACATATCGACCAAAAACTTCAAAGGACGTCCATATTTCAAAACGACCGTTTCAAAAGGCATATTTTACGCACATTAGTGTTCTGCTTCTTTTCCTTTCTTTCCTTTTTTGTTAAAAAACACGGGAATGGAAAAAGGCATCCCTCAGAATGGGCGAAAATCGTTGCAAACGAATCAATGGACACAGGTTCAATCTCCAATATATATAAACAGCTCATGCAGCTTAATATTAAAAAAACAAACATCCCAAAAAAGAATGGGCAGAAGATCTAAAGAGACGTTTCTTCAAAGGAGACACAGAGATGGCCAAGACACACATGAAAAGCTGCTCAACAGCACTAATTATTAGAGAAATGCAAATCAAAACTACAATGAGGTATCACCTCACACCTGTTAGAATCGGCATCATCAGAAAATCTACAAACAACCAATTCTGGGGAGGGTGTGGACAAAAGGAGCCCTCTTCCACTATTGGTGGGAATGTAAATTGATACAGTCACTATGGAGAACAGTATGGAGTTTCCTTAAAAAAACTAGAAATAGAATTACCATCTGATCCAGCAATCCCACTTCTGGGCATATACCCAGAGAAAACCGTATTTCAAAAAGGCACATTCACCACAATGTTCGTTGCAGCACTATTTACAATAGCCAGGTAATGGAAGCAACCTAAATGCCCACAGACAGATGAATGGATAAAGATGTGGTAGATATATAAAATGGAATATGACTCGGCCATAAAAAGGAATGAAACTGGGTCATTTGTAGAGACATCGATGGATCGAGAGACTGTCATACAGAATGAAGTAAGTCAGAAAGAGGAAAACAAATATTGTCTATTAACGCATATATGTGGAGGATAAAAATGGTACAGATGAACTGGTTTTCAGGGAAGAAATAGAGACACAGAGGTAGAGAACAAACGTATGGACACCAAGTGTGGGAAGCCATGGGGTGGTGGTGGTGGGATGAGTTGGGAGTTTGGGATTGATCTGTATACATGTATATGCATAAAATACATAACTAATAATAACGTGCTGTATAAAAAAATAAATAAAATTTCAAAATTTTAAAAAATAAAATTTAAAAATAAAACAGAAAAAAGTTCTTCCCGTCACACAGATGTATTTATAGGAATGAATTATTTCCATGCTTATATCTATAAATACATAAAAGAGGAATAACATCTAACTTGAAACATAAAAGAAAAAAAAAGTGAACCCACGAGTTATACAGAGGAAAACACTATCACGGCACTTGCTCCAGTGGTAAACAATTCTGAAATTGGTCAGAGGTGGGGAACCATCTCCCATACAGCCAGCAAACCAACCCCCACGCAAGGAGCGTCCTCATTGCAAAGCTGGGGGACCGTGCCGAGGCATCTGTGAGTAAACGTGAGCTGAGCCCCAGGCCAGCTGCTGCTGAACTGTTCCCACCCTTTCCAGGTAAAACACCTGAATATGTACAAGGGCTTGAAAGCCTAGAGGAAGGACCGTGGAGCCACAACAGCGACAGCACGCAGGGCAACTTGGTGCCTGCAGGCCAGCCAGCGTGGTCCTGGACCCTGGCGCTCTTCCAGAAGCTTTCCATTGCCCTGCCTGAGATACCCCTCCTGTCCCGGCCCCCACTGCTTTTTTCCTTCCTCAACTCTGTCCGGAGAGAAATTCCAGTGGAAGGTATGGGTGACACATCCTCTTCTTTACAGGCGGCAGCCTGGCAACTCCTGCAGAAAGGCCAGCAGAACCCCACTCACACCGGGCCACCCACAAAGCTGTGGCCCCTCACTCCCTCCCACCAGCACAGCCCCGAGACTGCTGACGGGGCAGAGAATATGGAGTCAGGCACAGCTTCAGGGGCTATTGCTGCCTGGAGCTCTGTTTATATTGACTTCAACGAGGCACACCTGGGGAGGGCAGGCCGGCAGGGTAAGGCTGCCCAGGTCAGCTAATCCACAACCCTCAGGGAATCACATTGTTGAAAATGGACCCCGCTAAGGCAGAAGAGAAGCCAAGGGAAAAAAGGACACAATGCAATTTGCAGCACCGTAGATGAGTCTAGAAGTAATCACGTGACTTGTAGTAAGTCAGAAAGTGAAAGACACATACCATATCATATCACTTATAGGTGTTACCTAAAAATGGATACCAGGGCAGATATTTCCACGGAGAAGGGCAATCACAGATTCATTAAACAAACTTATGGTTCACCAATGGAAAGGTGTGAGGATTGGTTTCATTACGATATCGGGGTTAACAGACATATACAAACACAGGTGACATATATAATCACCAAAGACCTACAGAATACCAAGAGAGGACTACTCAACATTCTGTCATAACGTACATGGGAAAAGGATCCCAAGAAGAACAGTCATCTGTATATGTGTAAAAGAACCACATCTTCCACACCTACAACAAGCCAAACATTGTAATCAAACTTGCTGTAATAAAAAATAAAAAACTTAAATTAAAAACACGAACAAGAAGTAGTGAGACAAACGTGAGGGGCTTTCTCCTGGCACATTCCATTCTAAACTCCAATCTAGAACACCACTTCCACTGAGGCTCTCTTGCCCTAGTAACCAGATTTGGTAAGGGTGAACTGCTGCCACCTTGTGGCCGTTTCACACAACAGCAGCTTTAATCCCAACGCTAATGGTCAGTTGATATTCAAAATCATTGCAGGCCTGTAAATGACACCTGCCCTGAAAACAAATCCTGGGGTCACATATCGACCAAAAAATTCAAAGGACGTCCATATTTCAAAACGACCGTTTCAAAAGGCATATTTTACGCACATTAGTGTTCTGCTTCTTTTCCTTTCTTTCCTTTTTTGTTAAAAAACACGGGAATGGAAAAAGGCAAACCTCAGAATGGGCGAAAATCGTTGCAAACGAATCAATGGACACAGGTTCAATCTCCAATATATATAAACAGCTCATGCAGCTTAATATTAAAAAAACAAACATCCCAAAAAAAAAATGGGCAGAAGATCTAAAGAGACGTTTCTTCAAAGGAGACACAGAGATGGCCAAGACGCACATGAAAAGCTGCTCAACAGCACTAATTATTAGAGAAATGCAAATCAAAACTACAATGAGGTATCACCTCACACCTGTTAGAATCGGCATCATCAGAAAATCTACAAACAACCAATTCTGGGGAGGGTGTGGACAAAAGGAGCCCTCTTCCACTATTGGTGGGAATGTAAATTGATACAGTCACTATGGAGAACAGTATGGAGTTTCCTTAAAAAAACTAGAAATAGAATTACCATCTGATCCAGCAATCCCACTTCTGGGCATATACCCAGAGAAAACCGTATTTCAAAAAGGCACATTCACCACAATGTTCGTTGCAGCACTATTTACAATAGCCAGGTAATGGAAGCAACCTAAATGCCCACAGACAGATGAATGGATAAAGATGTGGTAGATATATAAAATGGAATATGACTCGGCCATAAAAAGGAATGAAACTGGGTCATTTGTAGAGACATCGATGGATCGAGAGACTGTCATACAGAATGAAGTAAGTCAGAAAGAGGAAAACAAATATTGTCTATTAACGCATATATGTGGAGCCTAAAAATGGTACAGATGAACTGGTTTTCAGGGAAGAAATAGAGACACAGAGGTAGAGAACAAACGTATGGACACCAAGTGTGGGAAGCCATGGGGTGGTGGTGGTGGGATGAGTTGGGAGTTTGGGATTGATCTGTATACATGTATATGCATAAAATACATAACTAATAATAACGTGCTGTATAAAAAAATAAATGAAATTTCAAAATTTTAAAAAATAAAATTTAAAAATAAAACAGAAAAAAGTTCTTCCCGTCACACAGATGTATTTATAGGAATGAATTATTTCCATGCTTATATCTATAAATACATAAAAGAGGAATAAAATCTAACTTGAACCATAAAAGAAAAACAAATCCTGAACCCACGAGTTATACAGAGGAAAACCCTATCAGGGCACTTGCTCCAGTGGTAAACAATTCTGAAATTGGTCAGAGGTGGGGAATCATCTCCCATACAGCCAGCCACCCACCCCCCACGCAAGGAGCATCCTCATTGCAAAGCTGGGGGACCGTGCCGAGGCATCTGTGAGTAAACGTGAGCTGAGCCCCAGGCCAGCTGCTGCTGAACTGTTCCCACCCTTTCCAGGTAAAACACCTGAATATGTACAAGGGCTTGAAAGCCTAGAGGAAGGACCGTGGAGCCACACCAGCGACAGCACGCAGGCCAACTTGGTGCCTGCAGGCCAGCTAGGGTGGTCCTGGCCCCGGGCGCTCTTCCAGAAGCTTTCCATTGCCCTGCCTGAAAAACCCCTCCTTCCCGGACCCCACTGCTTTTTTCGTTCCTCACCTCTGTCCGGAGAGAAATTCCAGCGGAAGGTATGGGTGACACATCCTCTTCTTTACAGGCGGCAGCCTGGCAACTCCTGCAGAAAGGCCAGCAGAACCCCACTCACACCGGGCCACCCACAAAGCTGTGGCCCCTCACTCCCTCCCACCAGCACAGCCCCGAGACTGCTGACGGGGCAGAGAATATGGAGTCAGGCACAGCTTCAGGGGCTATTGCTGCCTGGAGCTCTGTTTATATTGACTTCAACGAGGCACACCTGGGGAGGGCGGGCCGGCAGGGTAAGGCTGCCCAGGTCAGCTAATCCACAACCCTCAGGGAATCACATTGTTGAAAATGGACCTCGCTAAGGCAGAAGAGAAGCCAAGGGAAAAAAGGACACAATGCCATTGGCAGCACCGTAGATGAGTCTAGAAGTAATCACGTGACTTGTAGTAAGTCAGAAAGTGAAAGACACATACCATATCATATCACTTATAGGTGTTACCTAAAAATGGATACCAGGGCAGATATTTCCACGGAGAAGGGCAATCACAGATTCATTAAACAAACTTATGGTTCACCAATGGAAAGGTGTGAGAATTGGTTTCATTACGATATCGGGGTTAACAGACATATACAAACACAGGTGACATATATAATCACCAAAGACCTACAGAATACCAAGAGAGGACTACTCAACATTCTGTCATAACGTATATGGGAAACGGATCCCAGGAAGAACAGACATCTGTATATGTGTAAAAGAACCACATCTTCCACACCTACAACAAGCCAAACATTGTAATCAAACTTGCTGTAATAAAAAATAAAAAACTTAAATTAAAAACACGAACAAGAAGTAGTGAGACAAACGTGAGGGGCTTTCTCCTGGCACATTCCATTCTAAACTCCAATCTAGAACACCACTTCCACTGAGGCTCTCTTGCCCTAGTAACCAGATTTGTTAAGGGTGAACTGCTGCCACCTTGTGGCCGTTTCACACAACAGCAGCTTTAATCCCAACGCTAATGGTCAGTTGATATTCAAAATCATTGCAGGCCTGTAAATGACACCTGCCCTGAAAACAAATCCTGGGGTCACATATCGACCAAAAAATTCAAAGGACGTCCATATTTCAAAACGACCATTTCAAAACGCATATTTTACGCACATTAGTGTTCTGCTTCTTTTCCTTTCTTTCCTTTTTTGTTAAAAAACACGGGAATGGAAAAAGGCATCCCTCAGAATGGGCGAAAATCGTTGCAAACGAATCAATGGACACAGGTTCAATCTCCAATATATATAAACAGCTCATGCAGCTTAATATTAAAAAAACAAACATCCCAAAAAAAATGGGCAGAAGATCTAAAGAGACGTTTCTTCAAAGGAGACACAGAGATGGCCAAGACACACATGAAAAGCTGCTCAACAGCACTAATTATTAGAGAAATGCAAATCAAAACTACAATGAGGTATCACCTCACACCTGTTAGAATCGGCATCATCAGAAAATCTACAAACAACCAATTCTGAGGAGGGTGTGGACAAAAGGAGCCCTCTTCCACTATTGGTGGGAATGTAAATTGATACAGTCACTATGGAGAACAGTATGGAGTTTCCTTAAAAAAACTAGAAATAGAATTACCATCTGATCCAGCAATCCCACTTCTGGGCATATACCCAGAGAAAACCGTATTTCAAAAAGGCACATTCACCACAATGTTCGTTGCAGCACTATTTACAATAGCCAGGTAATGGAAGCAACCTAAATGCCCACAGACAGATGAATGGATAAAGATGTGGTACATATATAAAATGGAATATGACTCGGCCAAAAAAAGGAATGAAACTGGGTCATTTGTAGAGACATCGATGGATCGAGAGACTGTCATACAGAATGAAGTAAGTCAGAAAGAGGAAAACAAATATTGTCTATTAACGCATATATGTGGAGCCTAAAAATGGTACAGATGAACTGGTTTTCAGGGAAGAAATAGAGACACAGAGGTAGAGAACAAACGTATGGACACCAAGTGTGGGAAGCCATGGGGTGGTGGTGGTGGGATGAGTTGGGAGTTTGGGATTGATCTGTATACATGTATATGCATAAAATACATAACTAATAATAACGTGCTGTTTAAAAAAATAAATAAAATTTCAAAATTTTAAAAAATAAAATTTAAAAATAAAACAGAAAAAAGTTCTTCCCGTCACACAGATGTATTTATAGGAATGAATTATTTCCATGCTTATATCTATAAATACATAAAAGAGGAATAACATCTAACTTGAAACATAAAAGAAAAAAAAAAGTGAACCCACGACTTATACAGAGGAAAACCCTATCACGGCACTTGCTCCAGTGGTAAACAATTCTGAAATTGGTCAGAGGTGGGGAACCATCTCCCATACAGCCAGCAAACCAACCCCCACGCAAGGAGCGTCCTCATTGCAAAGCTGGGGGACCGTGCCGGGGCATCTGTGAGTAAACGTGAGCTGAGCCCCAGGCCAGCTGCTGCTGAACTGTTCCCACCCTTTCCAGGTAAAACACCTGAATATGTACAAGGGCTTGAAAGCCTAGAGGAAGGACCGTGGAGCCACACCAGCGACAGCACGCAGGGCAACTTGGTGCCTGCAGGCCAGCCAGCGTGGTCCTGGACCCTGGCGCTCTTCCAGAAGCTTTCCATTGCCCTGCCTGAGATACCCCTCCTGTCCCGGCCCCCACTGCTTTTTTCCTTCCTCAACTCTGTCCGGAGAGAAATTCCAGTGGAAGGTATGGGTGACACATCCTCTTCTTTACAGGCGGCAGCCTGGCAACTCCTGCAGAAAGGCCAGCAGAACCCCACTCACACCGGGCCACCCACAAAGCTGTGGCCCCTCACTCCCTCCCACCAGCACAGCCCCGAGACTGCTGACGGGGCAGAGAATATGGAGTCAGGCACAGCTTCAGGGGCTATTGCTGCCTGGAGCTCTGTTTATATTGACCTCAACGAGGCACACCTGTGGAGGGCAGGCCGGCAGGGTAAGGCTGCCCAGGTCAGCTAATCCACAACCCTCAGGGAATCACATTGTTGAAAATGGACCCCGCTAAGGCAGAAGAGAAGCCAAGGGAAAAAAGGACACAATGCAATTTGCAGCACCGTAGATGAGTCTAGAAGTAATCACGTGACTTGTAGTAAGTCAGAAAGTGAAAGACACATACCATATCATATCACTTATAGGTGTTACCTAAAAATGGATACCACGGCAGATATTTCCACGGAGAAGGGCAATCACAGATTCATTAAACAAACTTATGGTTCACCAATGGAAAGGTGTGAGGATTGGTTTCATTACGATATCGGGGTTAACAGACATATACAAACACAGGTGACATATATAATCACCAAAGACCTACAGAATACCAAGAGAGGACTACTCAACATTCTGTCATAACGTACATGGGAAAAGGATCCCAAGAAGAACAGTCATCTGTATATGTGTAAAAGAACCACATCTTCCACACCTACAACAAGCCAAACATTGTAATCAAACTTGCTGTAATAAAAAATAAAAAACTTAAATTAAAAACACGAACAAGAAGTAGTGAGACAAACGTGAGGGGCTTTCTCCTGGCACATTCCATTCTAAACTCCAATCTAGAACACCACTTCCACTGAGGCTCTCTTGCCCTAGTAACCAGATTTGTTAAGGGTGAACTGCTGCCACCTTGTGGCCGTTTCACACAACAGCAGCTTTAATCCCAACGCTAATGGTCAGTTGATATTCAAAATCATTGCAGGCCTGTAAATGACACCTGCCCTGAAAACAAATCCTGGGGTCACATATCGACCAAAAAATTCAAAGGACGTCCATATTTCAAAACGACCATTTCAAAAGGCATATTTTACGCACATTAGTGTTCTGCTTCTTTTCCTTTCTTTCCTTTTTTGTTAAAAAACACGGGAATGGAAAAAGGCATCCCTCAGAATGGGCGAAAATCGTTGCAAACGAATCAATGGACACAGGTTCAATCTCCAATATATATAAACAGCTCATGCAGCTTAATATTAAAAAAACAAACATCCCAAAAAAAATGGGCAGAAGATCTAAAGAGACGTTTCTTCAAAGGAGACACAGAGATGGCCAAGACACACATGAAAAGCTGCTCAACAGCACTAATTATTAGAGAAATGCAAATCAAAACTACAATGAGGTATCACCTCACACCTGTTAGAATCGGCATCATCAGAAAATCTACAAACAACCAATTCTGAGGAGGGTGTGGACAAAAGGAGCCCTCTTCCACTATTGGTGGGAATGTAAATTGATACAGTCACTATGGAGAACAGTATGGAGTTTCCTTAAAAAAACTAGAAATAGAATTACCATCTGATCCAGCAATCCCACTTCTGGGCATATACCCAGAGAAAACCGTATTTCAAAAAGGCACATTCACCACAATGTTCGTTGCAGCACTATTTACAATAGCCAGGTAATGGAAGCAACCTAAATGCCCACAGACAGATGAATGGATAAAGATGTGGTACATATATAAAATGGAATATGACTCGGCCAAAAAAAGGAATGAAACTGGGTCATTTGTAGAGACATCGATGGATCGAGAGACTGTCATACAGAATGAAGTAAGTCAGAAAGAGGAAAACAAATATTGTCTATTAACGCATATATGTGGAGCCTAAAAATGGTACAGATGAACTGGTTTTCAGGGAAGAAATAGAGACACAGAGGTAGAGAACAAACGTATGGACACCAAGTGTGGGAAGCCATGGGGTGGTGGTGGTGGGATGAGTTGGGAGTTTGGGATTGATCTGTATACATGTATATGCATAAAATACATAACTAATAATAACGTGCTGTATAAAAAAATAAATAAAATTTCAAAATTTTAAAAAATAAAATTTAAAAATAAAACAGAAAAAAGTTCTTCCCGTCACACAGATGTATTTATAGGAATGAATTATTTCCATGCTTATATCTATAAATACATAAAAGAGGAATAACATCTAACTTGAAACATAAAAGAAAAAAAAAAGTGAACCCACGACTTATACAGAGGAAAACCCTATCACGGCACTTGCTCCAGTGGTAAACAATTCTGAAATTGGTCAGAGGTGGGGAACCATCTCCCATACAGCCAGCAAACCAACCCCCACGCAAGGAGCGTCCTCATTGCAAAGCTGGGGGACCGTGCCGAGGCATCTGTGAGTAAACGTGAGCTGAGCCCCAGGCCAGCTGCTGCTGAACTGTTCCCACCCTTTCCAGGTAAAACACCTGAATATGTACAAGGGCTTGAAAGCCTAGAGGAAGGACCGTGGAGCCACACCAGCGACAGCACGCAGGGCAACTTGGTGCCTGCAGGCCAGCCAGCGTGGTCCTGGACCCTGGCGCTCTTCCAGAAGCTTTCCATTGCCCTGCCTGAGATACCCCTCCTGTCCCGGCCCCCACTGCTTTTTTCCTTCCTCAACTCTGTCCGGAGAGAAATTCCAGTGGAAGGTATGGGTGACACATCCTCTTCTTTACAGGCGGCAGCCTGGCAACTCCTGCAGAAAGGCCAGCAGAACCCCACTCACACCGGGCCACCCACAAAGCTGTGGCCCCTCACTCCCTCCCACCAGCACAGCCCCGAGACTGCTGACGGGGCAGAGAATATGGAGTCAGGCACAGCTTCAGGGGCTATTGCTGCCTGGAGCTCTGTTTATATTGACCTCAACGAGGCACACCTGTGGAGGGCAGGCCGGCAGGGTAAGGCTGCCCAGGTCAGCTAATCCACAACCCTCAGGGAATCACATTGTTGAAAATGGACCCCGCTAAGGCAGAAGAGAAGCCAAGGGAAAAAAGGACACAATGCAATTTGCAGCACCGTAGATGAGTCTAGAAGTAATCACGTGACTTGTAGTAAGTCAGAAAGTGAAAGACACATACCATATCATATCACTTATAGGTGTTACCTAAAAATGGATACCACGGCAGATATTTCCACGGAGAAGGGCAATCACAGATTCATTAAACAAACTTATGGTTCACCAATGGAAAGGTGTGAGGATTGGTTTCATTACGATATCGGGGTTAACAGACATATACAAACACAGGTGACATATATAATCACCAAAGACCTACAGAATACCAAGAGAGGACTACTCAACATTCTGTCATAACGTACATGGGAAAAGGATCCCAAGAAGAACAGTCATCTGTATATGTGTAAAAGAACCACATCTTCCACACCTACAACAAGCCAAACATTGTAATCAAACTTGCTGTAATAAAAAATAAAAAACTTAAATTAAAAACACGAACAAGAAGTAGTGAGACAAACGTGAGGGGCTTTCTCCTGGCACATTCCATTCTAAACTCCAATCTAGAACACCACTTCCACTGAGGCTCTCTTGCCCTAGTAACCAGATTTGGTAAGGGTGAACTGCTGCCACCTTGTGGCCGTTTCACACAACAGCAGCTTTAATCCCAACGCTAATGGTCAGTTGATATTCAAAATCATTGCAGGCCTGTAAATGAAACCTGCCCTGAAAACAAATCCTGGGGTCACATATCGACCAAAAAATTCAAAGGACGTCCATATTTCAAAACGACCGTTTCAAAAGGCATATTTTACGCACATTAGTGTTCTGCTTCTTTTCCTTTCTTTCCTTTTTTGTTAAAAAACACGGGAATGGAAAAAGGCAAACCTCAGAATGGGCGAAAATCGTTGCAAACGAATCAATGGACACAGGTTCAATCTCCAATATATATAAACAGCTCATGCAGCTTAATATTAAAAAAACAAACATCCCAAAAAAAAATGGGCAGAAGATCTAAAGAGACGTTTCTTCAAAGGAGACACAGAGATGGCCAAGACGCACATGAAAAGCTGCTCAACAGCACTAATTATTAGAGAAATGCAAATCAAAACTACAATGAGGTATCACCTCACACCTGTTAGAATCGGCATCATCAGAAAATCTACAAACAACCAATTCTGGGGAGGGTGTGGACAAAAGGAGCCCTCTTCCACTATTGGTGGGAATGTAAATTGATACAGTCATTATGGAGAACAGTATGGAGTTTCCTTAAAAAAACTAGAAATAGAATTACCATCTGATCCAGCAATCCCACTTCTGGGCATATACCCAGAGAAAACCGTATTTCAAAAAGGCACATTCACCACAATGTTCGTTGCAGCACTATTTACAATAGCCAGGTAATGGAAGCAACCTAAATGCCCACAGACAGATGAATGGATAAAGATGTGGTACATATATAAAATGGAATATGACTCGGCCAAAAAAAGGAATGAAACTGGGTCATTTGTAGAGACATCGATGGATCGAGAGACTGTCATACAGAATGAAGTAAGTCAGAAAGAGGAAAACAAATATTGTCTATTAACGCATATATGTGGAGCCTAAAAATGGTACAGATGAACTGGTTTGCAGGGAAGAAATAGAGACACAGAGGTAGAGAACAAACGTATGGACACCAAGTGTGGGAAGCCATGGGGTGGTGGTGGTGGGATGAGTTGGGAGTTTGGGATTGATCTGTATACATGTATATGCATAAAATACATAACTAATAATAACGTGCTGTATAAAAAAATAAATAAAATTTCAAAATTTTAAAAAATAAAATTTAAAAATAAAACAGAAAAACGTTCTTCCCGTCACACAGATGTATTTATAGGAATGAATTATTTCCATGCTTATATCTATAAATACATAAAAGAGGAATAAAATCTAACTTGAACCATAAAAGAAAAACAAATCCTGAACCCACGAGTTATACAGAGGAAAACCCTATCAGGGCACTTGCTCCAGTGGTAAACAATTCTGAAATTGGTCAGAGGTGGGGAATCATCTCCCATACAGCCAGCCACCCACCCCCCACGCAAGGAGCATCCTCATTGCAAAGCTGGGGGACCGTGCCGAGGCATCTGTGAGTAAACGTGAGCTGAGCCCCAGGCCAGCTGCTGCTGAACTGTTCCCACCCTTTCCAGGTAAAACACCTGAATATGTACAAGGGCTTGAAAGCCTAGAGGAAGGACCGTGGAGCCACACCAGCGACAGCACGCAGGCCAACTTGGTGCCTGCAGGCCAGCTAGGGTGGTCCTGGCCCCGGGCGCTCTTCCAGAAGCTTTCCATTGCCCTGCCTGAAAAACCCCTCCTTCCCGGACCCCACTGCTTTTTTCGTTCCTCACCTCTGTCCGGAGAGAAATTCCAGCGGAAGGTATGGGTGACACATCCTCTTCTTTACAGGCGGCAGCCTGGCAACTCCTGCAGAAAGGCCAGCAGAACCCCACTCACACCGGGCCACCCACAAAGCTGTGGCCCCTCACTCCCTCCCACCAGCACAGCCCCGAGACTGCTGACGGGGCAGAGAATATGGAGTCAGGCACAGCTTCAGGGGCTATTGCTGCCTGGAGCTCTGTTTATATTGACTTCAACGAGGCACACCTGGGGAGGGCGGGCCGGCAGGGTAAGGCTGCCCAGGTCAGCTAATCCACAACCCTCAGGGAATCACATTGTTGAAAATGGACCTCGCTAAGGCAGAAGAGAAGCCAAGGGAAAAAAGGACACAATGCCATTGGCAGCACCGTAGATGAGTCTAGAAGTAATCACGTGACTTGTAGTAAGTCAGAAAGTGAAAGACACATACCATATCATATCACTTATAGGTGTTACCTAAAAATGGATACCAGGGCAGATATTTCCACGGAGAAGGGCAATCACAGATTCATTAAACAAACTTATGGTTCACCAATGGAAAGGTGTGAGGATTGGTTTCATTACGATATCGGGGTTAACAGACATATACAAACACAGGTGACATATATAATCACCAAAGACCTACAGAATACCAAGAGAGGACTACTCAACATTCTGTCATAACGTATATGGGAAACGGATCCCAGGAAGAACAGACATCTGTATATGTGTAAAAGAACCACATCTTCCACACCTACAACAAGCCAAACATTGTAATCAAACTTGCTGTAATAAAAAATAAAAAACTTAAATTAAAAACACGAACAAGAAGTAGTGAGACAAACGTGAGGGGCTTTCTCCTGGCACATTCCATTCTAAACTCCAATCTAGAACACCACTTCCACTGAGGCTCTCTTGCCCTAGTAACCAGATTTGGTAAGGGTGAACTGCTGCCACCTTGTGGCCGTTTCACACAACAGCAGCTTTAATCCCAACGCTAATGGTCAGTTGATATTCAAAATCATTGCAGGCCTGTAAATGACACCTGCCCTGAAAACAAATCCTGGGGTCACATATCGACCAAAAAATTCAAAGGACGTCCATATTTCAAAACGACCGTTTCAAAAGGCATATTTTACGCACATTAGTGTTCTGCTTCTTTTCCTTTCTTTCCTTTTTTGTTAAAAAACACGGGAATGGAAAAAGGCAAACCTCAGAATGGGCGAAAATCGTTGCAAACGAATCAATGGACACAGGTTCAATCTCCAATATATATAAACAGCTCATGCAGCTTAATATTAAAAAAACAAACATCCCAAAAAAAAAATGGGCAGAAGATCTAAAGAGACGTTTCTTCAAAGGAGACACAGAGATGGCCAAGACGCACATGAAAAGCTGCTCAACAGCACTAATTATTAGAGAAATGCAAATCAAAACTACAATGAGGTATCACCTCACACCTGTTAGAATCGGCATCATCAGAAAATCTACAAACAACCAATTCTGGGGAGGGTGTGGACAAAAGGAGCCCTCTTCCACTATTGGTGGGAATGTAAATTGATACAGTCACTATGGAGAACAGTATGGAGTTTCCTTAAAAAAACTAGAAATAGAATTACCATCTGATCCAGCAATCCCACTTCTGGGCATATACCCAGAGAAAACCGTATTTCAAAAAGGCACATTCACCACAATGTTCGTTGCAGCACTATTTACAATAGCCAGGTAATGGAAGCAACCTAAATGCCCACAGACAGATGAATGGATAAAGATGTGGTACATATATAAAATGGAATATGACTCGGCCAAAAAAAGGAATGAAACTGGGTCATTTGTAGAGACATCGATGGATCGAGAGACTGTCATACAGAATGAAGTAAGTCAGAAAGAGGAAAACAAATATTGTCTATTAACGCATATATGTGGAGCCTAAAAATGGTACAGATGAACTGGTTTGCAGGGAAGAAATAGAGACACAGAGGTAGAGAACAAACGTATGGACACCAAGTGTGGGAAGCCATGGGGTGGTGGTGGTGGGATGAGTTGGGAGTTTGGGATTGATCTGTATACATGTATATGCATAAAATACATAACTAATAATAACGTGCTGTATAAAAAAATAAATAAAATTTCAAAATTTTAAAAAATAAAATTTAAAAATAAAACAGAAAAAAGTTCTTCCCGTCACACAGATGTATTTATAGGAATGAATTATTTCCATGCTTATATCTATAAATACATAAAAGAGGAATAAAATCTAACTTGAACCATAAAAGAAAAACAAATCCTGAACCCACGACTTATACAGAGGAAAACCCTATCAGGGCACTTGCTCCAGTGGTAAACAATTCTGAAATTGGTCAGAGGTGGGGAATCATCTCCCATACAGCCAGCCACCCACCCCCCACGCAAGGAGCATCCTCATTGCAAAGCTGGGGGACCGTGCCGAGGCATCTGTGAGTAAACGTGAGCTGAGCCCCAGGCCAGCTGCTGCTGAACTGTTCCCACCCTTTCCAGGTAAAACACCTGAATATGTACAAGGGCTTGAAAGCCTAGAGGAAGGACCGTGGAGCCACACCAGCGACAGCACGCAGGCCAACTTGGTGCCTGCAGGCCAGCTAGGGTGGTCCTGGCCCCGGGCGCTCTTCCAGAAGCTTTCCATTGCCCTGCCTGAAAAACCCCTCCTTCCCGGACCCCACTGCTTTTTTCGTTCCTCACCTCTGTCCGGAGAGAAATTCCAGCGGAAGGTATGGGTGACACATCCTCTTCTTTACAGGCGGCAGCCTGGCAACTCCTGCAGAAAGGCCAGCAGAACCCCACTCACACCGGGCCACCCACAAAGCTGTGGCCCCTCACTCCCTCCCACCAGCACAGCCCCGAGACTGCTGACGGGGCAGAGAATATGGAGTCAGGCACAGCTTCAGGGGCTATTGCTGCCTGGAGCTCTGTTTATATTGACTTCAACGAGGCACACCTGGGGAGGGCGGGCCGGCAGGGTAAGGCTGCCCAGGTCAGCTAATCCACAACCCTCAGGGAATCACATTGTTGAAAATGGACCTCGCTAAGGCAGAAGAGAAGCCAAGGGAAAAAAGGACACAATGCCATTGGCAGCACCGTAGATGAGTCTAGAAGTAATCACGTGACTTGTAGTAAGTCAGAAAGTGAAAGACACATACCATATCATATCACTTATAGGTGTTACCTAAAAATGGATACCAGGGCAGATATTTCCACGGAGAAGGGCAATCACAGATTCATTAAACAAACTTATGGTTCACCAATGGAAAGGTGTGAGGATTGGTTTCATTACGATATCGGGGTTAACAGACATATACAAACACAGGTGACATATATAATCACCAAAGACCTACAGAATACCAAGAGAGGACTACTCAACATTCTGTCATAACGTATATGGGAAACGGATCCCAGGAAGAACAGACATCTGTATATGTGTAAAAGAACCACATCTTCCACACCTACAACAAGCCAAACATTGTAATCAAACTTGCTGTAATAAAAAATAAAAAACTTAAATTAAAAACACGAACAAGAAGTAGTGAGACAAACGTGAGGGGCTTTCTCCTGGCACATTCCATTCTAAACTCCAATCTAGAACACCACTTCCACTGAGGCTCTCTTGCCCTAGTAACCAGATTTGGTAAGGGTGAACTGCTGCCACCTTGTGGCCGTTTCACACAACAGCAGCTTTAATCCCAACGCTAATGGTCAGTTGATATTCAAAATCATTGCAGGCCTGTAAATGACACCTGCCCTGAAAACAAATCCTGGGGTCACATATCGACCAAAAAATTCAAAGGACGTCCATATTTCAAAACGACCATTTCAAAAGGCATATTTTACGCACATTAGTGTTCTGCTTCTTTTCCTTTCTTTCCTTTTTTGTTAAAAAACACGGGAATGGAAAAAGGCATCCCTCAGAATGGGCGAAAATCGTTGCAAACGAATCAATGGACACAGGTTCAATCTCCAATATATATAAACAGCTCATGCAGCTTAATATTAAAAAAACAAACATCCCAAAAAAAAATGGGCAGAAGATCTAAAGAGACGTTTCTTCAAAGGAGACACAGAGATGGCCAAGACACACATGAAAAGCTGCTCAACAGCACTAATTATTAGAGAAATGCAAATCAAAACTACAATGAGGTATCACCTCACACCTGTTAGAATCGGCATCATCAGAAAATCTACAAACAACCAATTCTGGGGAGGGTGTGGACAAAAGGAGCCCTCTTCCACTATTGGTGGGAATGTAAATTGATACAGTCACTATGGAGAACAGTATGGAGTTTCCTTAAAAAAACTAGAAATAGAATTACCATCTGATCCAGCAATCCCACTTCTGGGCATATACCCAGAGAAAACCGTATTTCAAAAAGGCACATTCACCACAATGTTCGTTGCAGCACTATTTACAATAGCCAGGTAATGGAAGCAACCTAAATGCCCACAGACAGATGAATGGATAAAGATGTGGTACATATATAAAATGGAATATGACTCGGCCAAAAAAAGGAATGAAACTGGGTCATTTGTAGAGACATCGATGGATCGAGAGACTGTCATACAGAATGAAGTAAGTCAGAAAGAGGAAAACAAATATTGTCTATTAACGCATATATGTGGAGCCTAAAAATGGTACAGATGAACTGGTTTTCAGGGAAGAAATAGAGACACAGAGGTAGAGAACAAACGTATGGACACCAAGTGTGGGAAGCCATGGGGTGGTGGTGGTGGGATGAGTTGGGAGTTTGGGATTGATCTGTATACATGTATATGCATAAAATACATAACTAATAATAACGTGCTGTATAAAAAAATAAATAAAATTTCAAAATTTTAAAAAATAAAATTTAAAAATAAAACAGAAAAAAGTTCTTCCCGTCACACAGATGTATTTATAGGAATGAATTATTTCCATGCTTATATCTATAAATACATAAAAGAGGAATAATATCTAACTTGAAACATAAAAGAAAAAAAAAAGTGAACCCACGACTTATACAGAGGAAAACCCTATCACGGCACTTGCTCCAGTGGTAAACAATTCTGAAATTGGTCAGAGGTGGGGAACCATCTCCCATACAGCCAGCAACCCAACCCCCACGCAAGGAGCATCCTCATTGCAAAGCTGGGGGACCGTGCCGAGGCATCTGTGAGTAAACGTGAGCTGAGCCGCAGGCCAGCTGCTGCTGAACTGTTCCCACCCTTTCCAGGTAAAACACCTGAATATGTACAAGGGCTTGAAAGCCTAGAGGAAGGACCGTGGAGCCACACCAGCGACAGCACGCAGGCCAACTTGGTGCCTGAAGGCCAGCTAGGGTGGTCCTGGCCCCGGGCGCTCTTCCAGAAGCTTTCCATTGCCCTGCCTGAAAAACCCCTCCTTCCCGGACCCCACTGCTTTTTTCGTTCCTCACCTCTGTCCGGAGAGAAATTCCAGCGGAAGGTATGGGTGACACATCCTCTTCTTTACAGGCGGCAGCCTGGCAACTCCTGCAGAAAGGCCAGCAGAACCCCACTCACACCGGGCCACCCACAAAGCTGTGGCCCCTCACTCCCTCCCACCAGCACAGCCCCGAGACTGCTGACGGGGCAGAAAATATGGAGTCAGGCACAGCTTCAGGGGCTATTGCTGCCTGGAGCTCTGTTTATATTGACTTCAACGAGGCACACCTGGGGAGGGCGGGCCGGCAGGGTAAGGCTGCCCAGGTCAGCTAATCCACAACCCTCAGGGAATCACATTGTTGAAAATGGACCTCGCTAAGGCAGAAGAGAAGCCAAGGGAAAAAAGGACACAATGCCATTTGCAGCACCGTAGATGAGTCTAGAAGTAATCACGTGACTTGTAGTAAGTCAGAAAGTGAAAGACACATACCATATCATATCACTTATAGGTGTTACCTAAAAATGGATACCAGGGCAGATATTTCCACGGAGAAGGGCAATCACAGATTCATTAAACAAACTTATGGTTCACCAATGGAAAGGTGTGAGGATTGGTTTCATTACGATATCGGGGTTAACAGACATATACAAACACAGGTGACATATATAATCACCAAAGACCTACAGAATACCAAGAGAGGACTACTCAACATTCTGTCATAACGTACATGGGAAACGGATCCCAGGAAGAACAGACATCTGTATATGTGTAAAAGAACCACATCTTCCACACCTACAACAAGCCAAACATTGTAATCAAACTTGCTGTAATAAAAAATAAAAAACTTAAATTAAAAACACAAACAAGAAGTAGTGAGACAAACGTGAGGGGCTTTCTCCTGGCACATTCCATTCTAAACTCCAATCTAGAACACCACTTCCACTGAGGCTCTCTTGCCCTAGTAACCAGATTTGGTAAGGGTGAACTGCTGCCACCTTGTGGCCGTTTCACACAACAGCAGCTTTAATCCCAACGCTAATGGTCAGTTGATATTCAAAATCATTGCAGGCCTGTAAATGACACCTGCCCTGAAAACAAATCCTGGGGTCACATATCGACCAAAAAATTCAAAGGACGTCCATATTTCAAAACGACCATTTCAAAAGGCATATTTTACGCACATTAGTGTTCTGCTTCTTTTCCTTTCTTTCCTTTTTTGTTAAAAAACACGGGAATGGAAAAAGGCATCCCTCAGAATGGGCGAAAATCGTTGCAAACGAATCAATGGACACAGGTTCAATCTCCAATATATATAAACAGCTCATGCAGCTTAATATTAAAAAAACAAACATCCCAAAAAAAAATGGGCAGAAGATCTAAAGAGACGTTTCTTCAAAGGAGACACAGAGATGGCCAAGACACACATGAAAAGCTGCTCAACAGCACTAATTATTAGAGAAATGCAAATCAAAACTACAATGAGGTATCACCTCACACCTCTTAGAATCGGCATCATCAGAAAATCTACAAACAACCAATTCTGGGGAGGGTGTGGACAAAAGGAGCCCTCTTCCACTATTGGTGGGAATGTAAATTGATACAGTCACTATGGAGAACAGTATGGAGTTTCCTTAAAAAAACTAGAAATAGAATTACCATCTGATCCAGCAATCCCACTTCTGGGCATATACCCAGAGAAAACCGTATTTCAAAAAGGCACATTCACCACAATGTTCGTTGCAGCACTATTTACAATAGCCAGGTAATGGAAGCAACCTAAATGCCCACAGACAGATGAATGGATAAAGATGTGGTACATATATAAAATGGAATATGACTCGGCCAAAAAAAGGAATGAAACTGGGTCATTTGTAGAGACATCGATGGATCGAGAGACTGTCATACAGAATGAAGTAAGTCAGAAAGAGGAAAACAAATATTGTCTATTAACGCATATATGTGGAGCCTAAAAATGGTACAGATGAACTGGTTTGCAGGGAAGAAATAGAGACACAGAGGTAGAGAACAAACGTATGGACACCAAGTGTGGGAAGCCATGGGGTGGTGGTGGTGGGATGAGTTGGGAGTTTGGGATTGATCTGTATACATGTATATGCATAAAATACATAACTAATAATAACGTGCTGTATAAAAAAATAAATAAAATTTCAAAATTTTAAAAAATAAAATTTAAAAATAAAACAGAAAAAAGTTCTTCCCGTCACACAGATGTATTTATAGGAATGAATTATTTCCATGCTTATATCTATAAATACATAAAAGAGGAATAACATCTAACTTGAAACATAAAAGAAAAAAAAAGTGAACCCACGACTTATACAGAGGAAAACCCTATCACGGCACTTGCTCCAGTGGTAAACAATTCTGAAATTGGTCAGAGGTGGGGAACCATCTCCCATACAGCCAGCAACCCAACCCCCACGCAAGGAGCGTCCTCATTGCAAAGCTGGGGGACCGTGCCGAGGCATCTGTGAGTAAACGTGAGCTGAGCCCCAGGCCAGCTGCTGCTGAACTGTTCCCACCCTTTCCAGGTAAAACACCTGAATATGTACAAGGGCTTGAAAGCCTAGAGGAAGGACCGTGGAGCCACACCAGCGACAGCACGCAGGCCAACTTGGTGCCTGCAGGCCAGCTAGGGTGGTCCTGGCCCCGGGCGCTCTTCCAGAAGCTTTCCATTGCCCTGCCTGAAAAACCCCTCCTTCCCGGACCCCACTGCTTTTTTCGTTCCTCACCTCTGTCCGGAGAGAAATTCCAGCGGAAGGTATGGGTGACACATCCTCTTCTTTACAGGCGGCAGCCTGGCAACTCCTGCAGAAAGGCCAGCAGAACCCCACTCACACCGGGCCACCCACAAAGCTGTGGCCCCTCACTCCCTCCCACCAGCACAGCCCCGAGACTGCTGACGGGGCAGAGAATATGGAGTCAGGCACAGCTTCAGGGGCTATTGCTGCCTGGAGCTCTGTTTATATTGACTTCAACGAGGCACACCTGGGGAGGGCGGGCCGGCAGGGTAAGGCTGCCCAGGTCAGCTAATCCACAACCCTCAGGGAATCACATTGTTGAAAATGGACCTCGCTAAGGCAGAAGAGAAGCCAAGGGAAAAAAGGACACAATGCCATTGGCAGCACCGTAGATGAGTCTAGAAGTAATCACGTGACTTGTAGTAAGTCAGAAAGTGAAAGACACATACCATATCATATCACTTATAGGTGTTACCTAAAAATGGATACCAGGGCAGATATTTCCACGGAGAAGGGCAATCACAGATTCATTAAACAAACTTATGGTTCACCAATGGAAAGGTGTGAGGATTGGTTTCATTACGATATCGGGGTTAACAGACATATACAAACACAGGTGACATATATAATCACCAAAGACCTACAGAATACCAAGAGAGGACTACTCAACATTCTGTCATAACGTACATGGGAAACGGATCCCAGGAAGAACAGACATCTGTATATGTGTAAAAGAACCACATCTTCCACACCTACAACAAGCCAAACATTGTAATCAAACTTGCTGTAATAAAAAATAAAAAACTTAAATTAAAAACACGAACAAGAAGTAGTGAGACAAACGTGAGGGGCTTTCTCCTGGCACATTCCATTCTAAACTCCAATCTAGAACACCACTTCCACTGAGGCTCTCTTGCCCTAGTAACCAGATTTGGTAAGGGTGAACTGCTGCCACCTTGTGGCCGTTTCACACAACAGCAGCTTTAATCCCAACGCTAATGGTCAGTTGATATTCAAAATCATTGCAGGCCTGTAAATGACACCTGCCCTGAAAACAAATCCTGGGGTCACATATCGACCAAAAAATTCAAAGGACGTCCATATTTCAAAACGACCGTTTCAAAAGGCATATTTTACGCACATTAGTGTTCTGCTTCTTTTCCTTTCTTTCCTTTTTTGTTAAAAAACACGGGAATGGAAAAAGGCAAACCTCAGAATGGGCGAAAATCGTTGCAAACGAATCAATGGACACAGGTTCAATCTCCAATATATATAAACAGCTCATGCAGCTTAATATTAAAAAAACAAACATCCCCAAAAAAATGGGCAGAAGATCTAAAGAGACGTTTCTTCAAAGGAGACACAGAGATGGCCAAGACGCACATGAAAAGCTGCTCAACAGCACTAATTATTAGAGAAATGCAAATCAAAACTACAATGAGGTATCACCTCACACCTGTTAGAATCGGCATCATCAGAAAATCTACAAACAACCAATTCTGGGGAGGGTGTGGACAAAAGGAGCCCTCTTCCACTATTGGTGGGAATGTAAATTGATACAGTCACTATGGAGAACAGTATGGAGTTTCCTTAAAAAAACTAGAAATAGAATTACCATCTGATCCAGCAATCCCACTTCTGGGCATATACCCAGAGAAAACCGTATTTCAAAAAGGCACATTCACCACAATGTTCGTTGCAGCACTATTTACAATAGCCAGGTAATGGAAGCAACCTAAATGCCCACAGACAGATGAATGGATAAAGATGTGGTACATATATAAAATGGAATATGACTCGGCCAAAAAAAGGAATGAAACTGGGTCATTTGTAGAGACATCGATGGATCGAGAGACTGTCATACAGAATGAAGTAAGTCAGAAAGAGGAAAACAAATATTGTCTATTAACGCATATATGTGGAGCCTAAAAATGGTACAGATGAACTGGTTTGCAGGGAAGAAATAGAGACACAGAGGTAGAGAACAAACGTATGGACACCAAGTGTGGGAAGCCATGGGGTGGTGGTGGTGGGATGAGTTGGGAGTTTGGGATTGATCTGTATACATGTATATGCATAAAATACATAACTAATAATAACGTGCTGTATAAAAAAATAAATAAAATTTCAAAATTTTAAAAAATAAAATTTAAAAATAAAACAGAAAAAAGTTCTTCCCGTCACACAGATGTATTTATAGGAATGAATTATTTCCATGCTTATATCTATAAATACATAAAAGAGGAATAACATCTAACTTGAAACATAAAAGAAAAAAAAAGTGAACCCACGACTTATACAGAGGAAAACCCTATCACGGCACTTGCTCCAGTGGTAAACAATTCTGAAATTGGTCAGAGGTGGGGAACCATCTCCCATACAGCCAGCAACCCAACCCCCACGCAAGGAGCATCCTCATTGCAAAGCTGGGGGACCGTGCCGAGGCATCTGTGAGTAAACGTGAGCTGAGCCCCAGGCCAGCTGCTGCTGAACTGTTCCCACCCTTTCCAGGTAAAACACCTGAATATGTACAAGGGCTTGAAAGCCTAGAGGAAGGACCGTGGAGCCACACCAGCGACAGCACGCAGGCCAACTTGGTGCCTGCAGGCCAGCTAGGGTGGTCCTGGCCCCGGGCGCTCTTCCAGAAGCTTTCCATTGCCCTGCCTGAAAAACCCCTCCTTCCCGGACCCCACTGCTTTTTTCGTTCCTCACCTCTGTCCGGAGAGAAATTCCAGCGGAAGGTATGGGTGACACATCCTCTTCTTTACAGGCGGCAGCCTGGCAACTCCTGCAGAAAGGCCAGCAGAACCCCACTCACACCGGGCCACCCACAAAGCTGTGGCCCCTCACTCCCTCCCACCAGCACAGCCCCGAGACTGCTGACGGGGCAGAGAATATGGAGTCAGGCACAGCTTCAGGGGCTATTGCTGCCTGGAGCTCTGTTTATATTGACTTCAACGAGGCACACCTGGGGAGGGCGGGCCGGCAGGGTAAGGCTGCCCAGGTCAGCTAATCCACAACCCTCAGGGAATCACATTGTTGAAAATGGACCTCGCTAAGGCAGAAGAGAAGCCAAGGGAAAAAAGGACACAATGCCATTTGCAGCACCGTAGATGAGTCTAGAAGTAATCACGTGACTTGTAGTAAGTCAGAAAGTGAAAGACACATACCATATCATATCACTTATAGGTGTTACCTAAAAATGGATACCAGGGCAGATATTTCCACGGAGAAGGGCAATCACAGATTCATTAAACAAACTTATGGTTCACCAATGGAAAGGTGTGAGGATTGGTTTCATTACGATATCGGGGTTAACAGACATATACAAACACAGGTGACATATATAATCACCAAAGACCTACAGAATACCAAGAGAGGACTACTCAACATTCTGTCATAACGTACATGGGAAAAGGATCCCAGGAAGAACAGACATCTGTATATGTGTAAAAGAACCACATCTTCCACACCTACAACAAGCCAAACATTGTAATCAAACTTGCTGTAATAAAAAATAAAAAACTTAAATTAAAAACACGAACAAGAAGTAGTGAGACAAACGTGAGGGGCTTTCTCCTGGCACATTCCATTCTAAACTCCAATCTAGAACACCACTTCCACTGAGGCTCTCTTGCCCTAGTAACCAGATTTGGTAAGGGTGAACTGCTGCCACCTTGTGGCCGTTTCACACAACAGCAGCTTTAATCCCAACGCTAATGGTCAGTTGATATTCAAAATCATTGCAGGCCTGTAAATGACACCTGCCCTGAAAACAAATCCTGGGGTCACATATCGACCAAAAACTTCAAAGGACGTCCATATTTCAAAACGACCGTTTCAAAAGGCATATTTTACGCACATTAGTGTTCTGCTTCTTTTCCTTTCTTTCCTTTTTTGTTAAAAAACACGGGAATGGAAAAAGGCATCCCTCAGAATGGGCGAAAATCGTTGCAAACGAATCAATGGACACAGGTTCAATCTCCAATATATATAAACAGCTCATGCAGCTTAATATTAAAAAAACAAACATCCCAAAAAAAATGGGCAGAAGATCTAAAGAGACGTTTCTTCAAAGGAGACACAGAGATGGCCAAGACACACATGAAAAGCTGCTCAACAGCACTAATTATTAGAGAAATGCAAATCAAAACTACAATGAGGTATCACCTCACACCTCTTAGAATCGGCATCATCAGAAAATCTACAAACAACCAATTCTGGGGAGGGTGTGGACAAAAGGAGCCCTCTTCCACTATTGGTGGGAATGTAAATTGATACAGTCACTATGGAGAACAGTATGGAGTTTCCTTAAAAAAACTAGAAATAGAATTACCATCTGATCCAGCAATCCCACTTCTGGGCATATACCCAGAAAAAACCGTATTTCAAAAAGGCACATTCACCACAATGTTCGTTGCAGCACTATTTACAATAGCCAGGTAATGGAAGCAACCTAAATGCCCACAGACAGATGAATGGATAAAGATGTGGTAGATATATAAAATGGAATATGACTCGGCCATAAAAAGGAATGAAACTGGGTCATTTGTAGAGACATCGATGGATCGAGAGACTGTCATACAGAATGAAGTAAGTCAGAAAGAGGAAAACAAATATTGTCTATTAACGCATATATGTGGAGCCTAAAAATGGTACAGATGAACTGGTTTTCAGGGAAGAAATAGAGACACAGAGGTAGAGAACAAACGTATGGACACCAAGTGTGGGAAGCCATGGGGTGGTGGTGGTGGGATGAGTTGGGAGTTTGGGATTGATCTGTATACATGTATATGCATAAAATACATAACTAATAATAACGTGCTGTATAAAAAAATAAATAAAATTTCAAAATTTTAAAAAAATTTAAAAATAAAACAGAAAAAAGTTCTTCCCGTCACACAGATGTATTTATAGGAATGAATTATTTCCATGCTTATATCTATAAATACATAAAAGAGGAATAAAATCTAACTTGAACCATAAAAGAAAAACAAATCCTGAACCCACGAGTTATACAGAGGAAAACCCTATCAGGGCACTTGCTCCAGTGGTAAACAATTCTGAAATTGGTCAGAGGTGGGGAATCATCTCCCATACAGCCAGCAACCCACCCCCCACGCAAGGAGCATCCTCATTGCAAAGCTGGGGGACCGTGCCGAGGCATCTGTGAGTAAACGTGAGCTGAGCCCCAGGCCAGATGCTGCTGAACTGTTCCCACCCTTTCCAGGTAAAACACCTGAATATGTACAAGGGCTTGAAAGCCTAGAGGAAGGACCGTGGAGCCACACCAGCGACAGCACGCAGGCCAACTTGGTGCCTGCAGGCCAGCTAGGGTGGTCCTGGCCCCGGGCGCTCTTCCAGAAGCTTTCCATTGCCCTGCCTGAAAAACCCCTCCTTCCCGGACCCCACTGCTTTTTTCGTTCCTCACCTCTGTCCGGAGAGAAATTCCAGCGGAAGGTATGGGTGACACATCCTCTTCTTTACAGGCGGCAGCCTGGCAACTCCTGCAGAAAGGCCAGCAGAACCCCACTCACACCGGGCCACCCACAAAGCTGTGGCCCCTCACTCCCTCCCACCAGCACAGCCCCGAGACTGCTGACGGGGCAGAGAATATGGAGTCAGGCACAGCTTCAGGGGCTATTGCTGCCTGGAGCTCTGTTTATATTGACTTCAACGAGGCACACCTGGGGAGGGCTGGCCGGCAGGGTAAGGCTGCCCAGGTCAGCTAATCCACAACCCTCAGGGAATCACATTGTTGAAAATGGACCTCGCTAAGGCAGAAGAGAAGCCAAGGGAAAAAAGGACACAATGCCATTTGCAGCACCGTAGATGAGTCTAGAAGTAATCACGTGACTTGTAGTAAGTCAGAAAGTGAAAGACACATACCATATCATATCACTTATAGGTGTTACCTAAAAATGGATACCAGGGCAGATATTTCCACGGAGAAGGGCAATCACAGATTCATTAAACAAACTTATGGTTCACCAATGGAAAGGTGTGAGGATTGGTTTCATTACGATCTCGGGGTTAACAGACATATACAAACACAGGTGACATATATAATCACCAAAGACCTACAGAATACCAAGAGAGGACTACTCAACATTCTGTCATAACGTACATGGGAAAAGGATCCCAGGAAGAACAGACATCTGTATAGGTGTAAAAGAACCACATCTTCCACACCTACAACAAGCCAAACATTGTAATCAAACTTGCTGTAATAAAAAATAAAAAATTAAATTAAAAACACGAACAAGAAGTAGTGAGACAAACGTGAGGGGCTTTCTCCTGGCACATTCCATTCTAAACTCCAATCTAGAACACCACTTCCACTGAGGCTCTCTTGCCCTAGTAACCAGATTTGGTAAGGGTGAACTGCTGCCACCTTGTGGCCGTTTCACACAACAGCAGCTTTAATCCCAACGCTAATGGTCAGTTGATATTCAAAATCATTGCAGGCCTGCAATGACACCTGCCCTGAAAACAAATCCTGGGGTCACATATCGACCAAAAACTTCAAAGGACGTCCATATTTCAAAACGACCCTTTCAAAAGGCATATTTTACGCACATTAGTGTTCTGCTTCTTTTCCTTTCTTTCCTTTTTTGTTAAAAAACACGGGAATGGAAAAAGGCATCCCTCAGAATGGGCGAAAATCGTTGCAAACGAATCAATGGACACAGGTTCAATCTCCAATATATATAAACAGCTCATGCAGCTTAATATTAAAAAAACAAACATCCCAAAAAAAAATGGGCAGAAGATCTAAAGAGACGTTTCTTCAAAGGAGACACAGAGATGGCCAAGACACACATGAAAAGCTGCTCAACAGCACTAATTATTAGAGAAATGCAAATCAAAACTACAATGAGGTATCACCTCACACCTGTTAGAATCGGCATCATCAGAAAATCTACAAACAACCAATTCTGGGGAGGGTGTGGACAAAAGGAGCCCTCTTCCACTATTGGTGGGAATGTAAATTGATACAGTCACTATGGAGAACAGTATGGAGTTTCCTTAAAAAAACTAGAAATAGAATTACCATCTGATCCAGCAATCCCACTTCTGGGCATATACCCAGAGAAAACCGTATTTCAAAAAGGCACATTCACCACAATGTTCGTTGCAGCACTATTTACAATAGCCAGGTAATGGAAGCAACCTAAATGCCCACAGACAGATGAATGGATAAAGATGTGGTAGATATATAAAATGGAATATGACTCGGCCATAAAAAGGAATGAAACTGGGTCATTTGTAGAGACATCGATGGATCGAGAGACTGTCATACAGAATGAAGTAAGTCAGAAAGAGGAAAACAAATATTGTCTATTAACGCATATATGTGGAGCCTAAAAATGGTACAGATGAACTGGTTTGCAGGGAAGAAATAGAGACACAGAGGTAGAGAACAAACGTATGGACACCAAGTGTGGGAAGCCATGGGGTGGTGGTGGTGGGATGAGTTGGGAGTTTGGGATTGATCTGTATACATGTATATGCATAAAATACATAACTAATAATAACGTGCTGTATAAAAAAATAAATAAAATTTCAAAATTTTAAAAAATAAAATTTAAAAATAAAACAGAAAAAAGTTCTTCCCGTCACACAGATGTATTTATAGGAATGAATTATTTCCATGCTTATATCTATAAATACATAAAAGAGGAATAACATCTAACTTGAAACATAAAAGAAAAAAAAAGTGAACCCACGACTTATACAGAGGAAAACCCTATCACGGCACTTGCTCCAGTGGTAAACAATTCTGAAATTGGTCAGAGGTGGGGAACCATCTCCCATACAGCCAGCAACCCAACCCCCACGCAAGGAGCGTCCTCATTGCAAAGCTGGGGGACCGTGCCGAGGCATCTGTGAGTAAACGTGAGCTGAGCCCCAGGCCAGCTGCTGCTAAACTGTTCCCACCCTTTCCAGGTAAAACACCTGAATATGTACAAGGGCTTGAAAGCCTAGAGGAAGGACCGTGGAGCCACACCAGCGACAGCACGCAGGCCAACTTGGTGCCTGCAGGCCAGCTAGGGTGGTCCTGGCCCCGGGCGCTCTTCCAGAAGCTTTCCATTGCCCTGCCTGAAAAACCCCTCCTTCCCGGACCCCACTGCTTTTTTCGTTCCTCACCTCTGTCCGGAGAGAAATTCCAGCGGAAGGTATGGGTGACACATCCTCTTCTTTACAGGCGGCAGCCTGGCAACTCCTGCAGAAAGGCCAGCAGAACCCCACTCACACCGGGCCACCCACAAAGCTGTGGCCCCTCACTCCCTCCCACCAGCACAGCCCCGAGACTGCTGACGGGGCAGAGAATATGGAGTCAGGCACAGCTTCAGGGGCTATTGCTGCCTGGAGCTCTGTTTATATTGACCTCAACGAGGCACACCTGTGGAGGGCAGGCCGGCAGGGTAAGGCTGCCCAGGTCAGCTAATCCACAACCCTCAGGGAATCACATTGTTGAAAATGGACCCCGCTAAGGCAGAAGATAAGCCAAGGGAAAAAAGGACACAATGCCATTTGCAGCACCGTAGATGAGTCTAGAAGTAATCACGTGACTTGTAGTAAGTCAGAAAGTGAAAGACACATACCATATCATATCACTTATAGGTGTTACCTAAAAATGGATACCAGGGCAGATATTTCCACGGAGAAGGGCAATCACAGATTCATTAAACAAACTTATGGTTCACCAATGGAAAGGTGTGAGGATTGGTTTCATTACGATATCGGGGTTAACAGACATATACAAACACAGGTGACATATATAATCACCAAAGACCTACAGAATACCAAGAGAGGACTACTCAACATTCTGTCATAACGTACATGGGAAAAGGATCCCAAGAAGAACAGTCATCTGTATATGTGTAAAAGAACCACATCTTCCACACCTACAACAAGCCAAACATTGTAATCAAACTTGCTGTAATAAAAAATAAAAAATTAAATTAAAAACACGAACAAGAAGTAGTGAGGCAAACGTGAGGGGCTTTCTCCTGGCACATTCCATTCTAAACTCCAATCTAGAACACCACTTCCACTGAGGCTCTCTTGCCCTAGTAACCAGATTTGGTAAGGGTGAACTGCTGCCACCTTGTGGCCGTTTCACACAACAGCAGCTTTAATCCCAACGCTAATGGTCAGTTGATATTCAAAATCATTGCAGGCCTGTAAATGACACCTGCCCTGAAAACAAATCCTGGGGTCACATATCGACCAAAAATTTCAAAGGACGTCCATATTTCAAAACGACCGTTTCAAAAGGCATATTTTACGCACATTAGTGTTCTGCTTCTTTTCCTTTCTTTCCTTTTTTGTTAAAAAACACGGGAATGGAAAAAGGCATCCCTCAGAATTGGCGAAAATCGTTGCAGACGAATCAATGGACACAGGTTCAATCTCCAATATATATAAACAGTTCATGCAGCTTAATATTAAAAAAACAAACAACCCCAAAAAAATGGGCAGAAGATCTAAAGAGACGTTTCTTCAAAGGAGACACAGAGATGGCCAAGACGCACATGAAAAGCTCCTCAACAGCACTAATTATTAGAGAAATGCAAATCAAAACTACAATGAGGTATCACCTCACACCTGTTAGAATCGGCATCATCAGAAAATCTACAAACAACCAATTCTGGGGAGGGGGTGGACAAAAGGAGCTCTCTTCCACTATTGGTGGGAATGTAAATTGATACAGTCCCTATGGAGAACAGTATGGAGTTTCCTTAAAAAAATTAGAAATAGAATTACCATCTGATCCAGCAATCCCACTTCTGGGCATATACCCAGAGAAAACCGTATTTCAAAAAGGCACATTCACCACAATGTTCGTTGCAGCACTATTTACAATAGCCAGATAATGGAAGCAACCTAAATGCCCACAGACAGATGAATGGATAAAGATGTGGTACATATATAAAATGGAATATGACTCGGCCATAAAAAGGAATGAAACTGGGTCATTTGTAGAGACATCGATGGATCGAGAGACTGTCATACAGAATGAAGTAAGTCAGAAAGAGGAAAACAAATATTGTCTATTAACGCATATATGTGGAGGCTAAAAATGGTACAGATGAACTGGTTTTCAGGGAAGAAATAGAGACACAGAGGTAGAGAACAAACGTATGGACACCAAGTGTGGGAAGCCATGGGGTGGTGGTGGTGGGATGAGTTGGGAGTTTGGGATTGATCTGTATAAATGTATATGCATAAAATACATAACTAATAATAACGTGTTGTATAAAAAAATAAATAAAATTTCAAAATTTTAAAAAATAAAATTTAAAAATAAAACAGAAAAAAGTTCTTCCCGTCACACAGATGTATTTATAGGAATGAATTATTTCCATGCTTATATCTATAAATACATAAAAGAGGAATAACATCTAACTTGAAACATAAAAGAAAAAAAAAGTGAACCCACGAGTTATACAGAGGAAAACCCTATCACGGCACTTGCTCCAGTGGTAAACAATTCTGAAATTGTTCAGAGGTGGGGAACCATCTCCCATACAGCCAGCAACCCAACCCCCACGCAAGGAGCGTCCTCATTGCAAAGCTGGGGGACCGTGCCGAGGCATCTGTGAGTAAACGTGAGCTGAGCCCCAGGCCAGCTGCTGCTAAACTGTTCCCACCCTTTCCAGGTAAAACACCTGAATATGTACAAGGGCTTGAAAGCCTAGAGGAAGGACCGTGGAGCACACCAGCGACAGCACGCAGGCCAACTTGGTGCCTGCAGGCCAGCCAGCGTGGTCCTGGAACCTGGCGCTCTTCCAGAAGCTTTCCATTGCCCTGCCTGAGATACCCCTCCTGTCCCGGCCCCCACTGCTTTTTTCCTTCCTCACCTGTGTCCGGAGAGAAATTCCAGCGGAAGGTATGGGTGACACATCCTCTTCTTTACAGGCGGCAGCCTGGCAACTCCTGCAGAAAGGCCAGCAGAACCCCACTCACACCGGGCCACCCACAAAGCTGTGGCCCCTCACTCCCTCCCACCAGCACAGCCCCGAGACTGCTGACGGGGCAGAGAATATGGAGTCAGGCACAGCTTCAGGGGCTATTGCTGCCTGGAGCTCTGTTTATATTGACCTCAACGAGGCACACCTGGGGAGGGCGGGCCGGCAGGGTAAGGCTGCCCAGGTCAGCTAATCCACAACCCTCAGGGAATCACATTGTTGAAAATGGACCCCGCTAAGGCAGAAGAGAAGCCAAGGGAAAAAAGGACACAATGCCATTTGCAGCACCGTAGATGAGTCTAGAAGTAATCACGTGACTTGTAGTAAGTCAGAAAGTGAAAGACACATACCA
The DNA here is from genome assembly GCF_964341445.2 of Mesoplodon mirus. Taxonomy (NCBI): domain Eukaryota; kingdom Metazoa; phylum Chordata; class Mammalia; order Artiodactyla; family Ziphiidae; genus Mesoplodon; species Mesoplodon mirus. Next base: position 3,001,020 of record NW_028295784.1, read on the forward strand.
TATCATATCACTTATAGGTGTTACCTAAAAATGGATACCAGGGCAAATATTTCCACGGAGAAGGGCAATCACAGATTCATTAAACAAACTTATGGTTCACCAATGGAAAGGTGTGAGGATTGGTTTCATTACGATATCGGGGTTAACAGACATATACAAACACAGGTGACATATATAATCACCAAAGACCTACAGAATACCAAGAGAGGACTACTCAACATTCTGTCATAACGTACATGGGAAAAGGATCCCAAGAATAACAGTCATCTGTATATGTGTAAAAGAACCACATCTTCCACACCTACAACAAGCCAAACATTGTAATCAAACTTGCTGTAATAAAAAATAAAAAATTAAATTAAAAACACGAACAAGAAGTAGTGAGACAAACGTGAGGGGCTTTCTCCTGGCACATTCCATTCTAAACTCCAATCTAGAACACCACTTCCACTGAGGCTCTCTTGCCCTAGTAACCAGATTTGGTAAGGGTGAACTGCTGCCACCTTGTGGCCGTTTCACACAACAGCAGCTTTAATCCCAACGCTAATGGTCAGTTGATATTCAAAATCATTGCAGGCCTGTAAATGACACCTGCCCTGAAAACAAATCCTGGGGTCACATATCGACCAAAAAATTCAAAGGACGTCCATATTTCAAAACGACCGTTTCAAAAGGCATATTTTACGCACATTAGTGTTCTGCTTCTTTTCCTTTCTTTCCTTTCTTGTTAAAAAACACGGGAATGGAAAAAGGCATCCCTCAGAATGGGCGAAAATCGTTGCAAACGAATCAATGGACACAGGTTTAATCTCCAATATATATAAACAGCTCATGCAGCTTAATATTAAAAAAACAAACAACCCAAAAAAATGGGCAGAAGATCTAAAGAGACGTTTCTTCAAAGGAGACACAGAGATGGCCAAGACGCACATGAAAAGCTGCTCAACAGCACTAATTATTAGAGAAATGCAAATCAAAACTACAATGAGGTATCACCTCACACCTGTTAGAATCGGCATCATCAGAAAATCTACAAACAACTAATTCTGGGGAGGGTGTGGACAAAAGGAACCCTCTTCCACTATTGGTGGGAATGTAAATTGATACAGTCACTATGGAGAACAGTATGGAGTTTCCTTAAAAAAATTAGAAATAGAATTACCATCTGATCCAGCAATCCCACTTCTGGGCGTATACCCAGAGAAAACCGTATTTCAAAAAGGCACATTCACCACAATGTTCGTTGCAGCACTATTTACAATAGCCAGGTAATGGAAGCAACCTAAATGCCCACAGACAGATGAATGGATAAAGATGTGGTACATATATAAAATGGAATATGACTCGGCCATAAAAAGGAATGAAACTGGGTCATTTGTAGAGACATCGATGGATCGAGAGACTGTCATACAGAATGAAGTAAGTCAGAAAGAGGAAAACAAATATTGTATATTAATGCATATATGTGGAGCCTAAAAATGGTACAGATGAACTGGTTTGCAGGGAAGAAATAGAGACACAGAGGTAGAGAACAAACGTATGGACACCAAGTGTGGGAAGCCATGGGGTGGTGGTGGTGGGATGAGTTGGGAGATTGGGATTGACCTTTATACATGTATATGCATAAAATACATAACTAATAATAACGTGCTGTATAAAAACATAAATAAAATTAAATTTCAAAATTTTAAAAAATAAAATTTAAAAATAAAACAGAAAAAAGTTCTTCCCGTCACACAGATGTATTTATAGGAATGAATTATTTCCATGCTTATATTTATAAATACATAAAAGAGGAATAAAATCTAACTTGAACCATAAAAGGAAAAAATTTGAACCCACGAGTTATACAGAGGAAAACCGTATCACGGCACTTGCTCCAGCGGTAAACAGTTCTGAAATTGGTCAGAGGTGGGGAACCATCTCCCATACAGCCAGCCACTCACCCCCCACGCAAGGAGCGTCCTCATTGCAAAGCTGGGGGACCGTGCCGAGGCATCTGTGAGTAAAGGTGAGCTGAGCCCCAGGCCAGATGCTGCTGAACTGTTCCCACCCTTTCCAGGTAAAACACCTGAATATGTACAAGGGCTTGAAAGCCTAGAGGAAGGACCTTGGAGCCACACCAGTGACAGCACGCAGGCCAACTTGGTGCCTGCAGGCCAGCCAGCGGGATCCTGGACCCTGGCGCTCTTCCAGAAGCTTTCCATTGCCCTGCCTGAGATACCCCTCCTGTCCCGGCCCCCACTGCTTTTTTCCTTCCTCACCTGTGTCCGGAGAGAAATTCCAGCGGAAGGTATGGGTGACACATCCTCTTCTTTACAGGCGGCAGCCTGGCAACTCCTGCAGAAAGGCCAGCAGAACCCCACTCACACCGGGCCACCCACAAAGCTGTGGCCCCTCACTCCCTCCCACCAGCACAGCCCCGAGACTGCTGACGGGGCAGAGAATATGGAGTCAGGCACAGCTTCAGGGGCTATTGCTGCCTGGAGCTCTGTTTATATTGACCTCAATGAGGCACACCTGGGGAGGGCGGGCCGGCAGGGTAAGGCTGCCCAGGTCAGCTAATCCACAACCCTCAGGGAATCACATTGTTGAAAATGGACCCCGCTAAGGCAGAAGAGAAGCCAAGGGAAAAAAGGACACAATGCCATTGGCAGCACCGTAGATGAGTCTAGAAGTAATCACGTGACTTGTAGTAAGTCAGAAAGTGAAAGACACATACCATATCATATCACTTATAGGTGTTACCTAAAAATGGATACCAGGGCAGATATTTCCACGGAGAAGGGCAATCACAGATTCATTAAACAAACTTTTGGTTCACCAATGGAAAGGTGTGAGGATTGGTTTCATTACGATATCGGGGTTAACAGACATATACAAACACAGGTGACATATATAATCACCAAAGACCTACAGAATACCAAGAGAGGACTACTCAACATTCTGTCATAACGTACATGGGAAAAGGATCCCAAGAAGAACAGTCATCTGTATATGTGTAAAAGAACCACATCTTCCACACCTACAACAAGCCAAACATTGTAATCAAACTTGCTGTAATAAAAAATAAAAAATTAAATTAAAAACACGAACAAGAAGTAGTGAGACAAACGTGAGGGGCTTTCTCCTGGCACATTCCATTCTAAACTCCAATCTAGAACACCACTTCCACTGAGGCTCTCTTGCCCTAGTAACCAGATTTGGTAAGGGTGAACTGCTGCCACCTTGTGGCCGTTTCACACAACAGCAGCTTTAATCCCAACGCTAATGGTCAGTTGATATTCAAAATCATTGCAGGCCTGTAAATGACACCTGCCCTGAAAACAAATCCTGGGGTCACATATCGACCAAAAAATTCAAAGGACGTCCATATTTCAAAACGACCGTTTCAAAAGGCATATTTTACGCACATTAGTGTTCTGCTTCTTTTCCTTTCTTTCCTTTTTTGTTAAAAAACACGGGAATGGAAAAAGGCATCCCTCAGAATGGGCGAAATAGTTGCAAACGAATCAATGGACACAGGTTTAATCTCCAATATATATAAACAGCTCATGCAGCTTAATATTAAAAAAACAAACAACCCAAAAAAAATGGCAGAAGATCTAAAGAGACGTTTCTTCAAAGGAGACACAGAGATGGCCAAGACGCACATGAAAAGCTGCTCAACAGCACTAATTATTAGAGAAATGCAAATCAAAACTACAATGAGGTATCACCTCACACCTGTTAGAATCGGCATCATCAGAAAATCTACAAACAACCAATTCTGGCGAGGGTGTGGACAAAAGGAGCCCTCTTCCACTATTGGTGGGAATGTAAATTGATACAGTCACTATGGAGAACAGTATGGAGTTTCCTTAAAAAAACTAGAAATAGAATTACCATCTGATCCAGCAATCCCACTTCTGGGCATATACCCAGAGAAAACCGTATTTCAAAAAGGCACATTCAGCACAATGTTCGTTGCAGCACTATTTA